>NC_060214.1:107356000-108058000 GCF_021130785.1 Homalodisca vitripennis
CTGTACGTGAAGAAATGTTGGTGGTAGCGTTCAAGAATGGCGTGGGGCATAAGATCATCTTGTAACGATCTCAGTGCAGTTCTGAGAGCAGTATTCACTGCCCGGAAAGTTCCCCGTATTCTATGGAAAGTTTAAATAGTTTTGACGAATCTCAGCAGTCGATATAACAGAGATCCCAAGTTAGCTGCTTTGTTAGCTTTGTAAACTTCGAGCAAAGAAAGATTGAGTAACTAAACTATTTCAATAGATCGGTGGGCTCTCCTTTCTTCGATATTGAGTATATACAGTATTGTATCGGGCATCATACTTGATGGAGCCCTTTACGTTCCCCTTTAATTTTTATCTGCACAATCAAATTTGGTAATGGATGTATGGAAATTTGAACTTTGTTAGCTTTGTAAACTGAGCGTTCTTTATAACAAAGCAAGATTGAGTAACTGAACTATTTCAATAGATCGGTGGGCTCTCCTTTCTTCGATATTGAGTATATATAATATTGTATCAAGCATCGTACCTTTACGTTCCCCTTTAATTTTTATCTGCACAATCAAATATGGTAATGGATGTATGGAAATTTGAACTTTGTTAGCTTTGTAAACTGAGCGTTCTTTATAACAAAGAAAGATTGAGTAACTGAACTATTTCAATAGGTCGGTGGGCTCTCCTTTCTTCGATATTGAGTATACACAGTATTGTATCGGGCATCATACTTGATGGAGCCCTTTACGTTCCCCTTTAATTTTATCTGCACAATCAAATATGGTAATGAACGTATGGAAATTTGAACTTTGTTAGCTTTGTAAACTGAGCGTTCTTTATGGCAAAGAAAGATTGAGTAACTGAACTATTTCAATAGGTCGGTGGTCTCTCCTTTCTTCGATATTGAGTATATACAGTACTGCACTAGGTGTCATACTTTGTGGAGCCCTTTGCATTATCCTTTAATTTTTATCTGCACAATCAAATATGGTAATGTGTTACCGAATGTGTTAACATTTTAAATGGGCGCATGTCAACGCCGATTGTTTTTACTGACCGGCGTTATCAAAGTCAAAACTGGCTGGATTCGGAAATCCATTCGGTCGTGTCACAGTTACGGTTATCTACTGTCAGGACGAGTTAATTGGATTAGCTATGGGGACCAGTTCTTCGGACGGAGTAATTAACAAAGTGGGACAACTGACGAGCGAAGGCCGGGCAGTGGGGAGGCCGAGGTCGGCCGGGGGACGGTGGAGTTGTGCAAGAGTTGCGCCACCGTGTAACAGTGGGGAACCGGGGTTACTGATGCATCTTCACTGGGGAATGGTGGTACGGGAGGGCGGTGAGGTCAGAACCAGCAAGAGAGAGATAATGAGCAACTAACACGCAATGACGGAACGAGCATTGTGCGTATTCTTGAAAAACAAATTATCACCAAAGGGAGACCAAATTGAAGAAAACTGGTAATTTCCAGTTCATTGAATCAAAAATATAATATACTAGCGGGCCCGGCGCGCTTTGCTGCGCATTTCAATAATTTTTTGCAAAAGTTGCCCGCGGCTTCGCACGCAATTTCCCGTTGAAAACAGTACACTATATTCACTTATTCTTTTTCTATCACATTCTAAACATTGCTGAGATAATTGATAGTCGTTCCATCGTGAGCCTCTTGGGCGTATTATGAAGGTATGTACCATATTCCTGCCTCTATCTAGCTGTTACCCACGGCTTCGCACGCAAATCTTAAGAACCGAAGTCCTTATATTACTTAGTAAATTTTTTTTTTTTACTATAATAAATTTTAGATTAAATTAGTTATATCTCCGATGCCACGATTGAGCTTGCTTTGTTGTCTCGATCGAGAGAATATGTACACACGGAGTTTTGAGAACCATACTTCTGTCAAAAAAAACAACTAAGGTTGATTTTATAACATTCTTTATATTTGTAGCCAACGTAAGATAGTAATTATGATATCTGCATTACTCTTCTGATCAAGCATGAGCATGGTTTATATTAAATAAATATTGCAGTTAAAGGTGAATTTTTACGTCAAATTTGAATTGTATTATCTGGATAGTAAAGTCTATGTTCAACAGTGATTGCAAAAACAGTTTAAACAAAATTTGTCGTTTCTCTTAAGCTTACTCTATGCTTTAAAACTATAAGTGTAATATATGTTTACAAAGAACAGCTGATTAAAAATTTGAAAAGACGTTAACATATGTTTGCTGCAATGCATTTCTTATGGGTATTTCTGTAACCAGTGGGGCGGAATCCTGAATCGGGAAAGGGATGGGCATAGCTTATAAACCTTCTCCGTGGAAAAATACATATACGTACAAATTTTCATCATGATCGGTCCAATAGTTCACGATTCCATAAAGGACAAACATACACACATTCATTTTTATATATATAGATAGGAATGGCGGAAGCATGCAGATCTAGTTAGTAATCTGTGCTCTTAGGAACGACAGGAAATTAATCACAGTACCAATAATGAATGATCGCCGATTATGAACTTTGAAACCTTCATTAGAACCTTTAGAATTAGATAAGATTTTGTCTTCAGTGGTTGTATTCCTGGAACGGTCAACATTTCCATTTATTGAAGACTCTTGGAGCAATTGAAAATTTTTTTAAATCGTACTAAATGGTAATAAAACAATACTTTTCCAAATGTATTTTTTGGGCGAGGCCTCTCGAAACCAAAGGTTTCATCCAAAAATTAATAATTTTGAAAAGTATTGTTTTATTAATATTTAGCACTATTTCCATTTATGTTGAAAGGCATGCTGGGTCTTCTGTAATCTCATACCAAACCACTCAAGGTTTATGTGCATCCTATTATTTGATTGCGCCGTCAGTCATTTGTGATCAGGCGCCTCAAGAATGTTTGTCTGTGTTAGTAGGTTCTTGCGTTTACGTGATACTTTATATGCTTTTCTTTCTCACCAATGCAGAGCAGCATCGAAGGTATGCTGCATTCCGCACTGATGGCCAAGGGGGATGGATGGAATAGACACGTTACCCGACCACCATTCTTGTGAAATCGAGTAAATTATATTTCCGCAGAATAAGAAGCCTGGTTATTAACAATTCCAATGTTGGGGTTCCGTAAGGTTTGGGCCAAATAGTACACCCGGGCTATTTAAAAAAACGTTGGGATTATTATAAACGCCTATGTTTCAGTGAAATTTGCTATGGCCTTCAGAATCTAATTTGTACAGATGTAAGTGAAAGGATAATGATCCGAAATTATGAGCCCAGAAATTATTAGTAACATGTTTTTCCTCAAGGAAACTACTTTTAAAATAGATGTATTACCTCAGTACATACAAATAACAGCCTAAACCTTGGTTTCCTCTCCCGCTGTCAATCATCTGGTCTTGTTGATTTCTCCTCCACGATTTCCGTAATGACCAGTAATCAACAAGCCGATTACGGAGTTCAGGTGTGCTATTCCATTATAATACTCCAAGCTCACAATATGAGCTAGAAACAAACACATCGTGTTTGTGGTACTTTCCAGCAATACGTATCGGACAGTTTCAGTTTTTTAAATCTCTCAACTATGATTTTCTATTTTATTATTTTAATCGGTACTTCTATTGTTATCACATTAACAGCCATAATCAATTACAGAACCCGTATTGATCAATTTCCAAATTAGATGTTTCTTTATATCAATTTACTAGGAAATTTTTAAATTCGAAAATGTTTCGTCAATTTTGTAAACAGTACTATACACAGTATATGAATTATGGCTTGTGAGAAGGAATTCCAATTGTAAACAGATTAAGCTACCTTAAAATTACCAAGAAAGTTATAAATTTCGGTTTCGTGTATTTATCGATTATGATTTGATTTAATAATCGATACTGATTCGGTTATTCATTCATTTATCGATTCTGTTTAAACTCGGTAATCGATTCTAATTAAAAATATCTACTATAGATTATTTGGAATATATGTTATATTTAGAAAACTGTTTAGACTATTCCAAATTTCTCACAGTTAGCTAATAAGGAAATAATTTAGATTTATTAGTTAATTAACTATCTTAACCTTTAATAATAATAATAATAATGACACGGTTATTATAATGTACAATTTAAACACCACATTAAATGCAATAGGAATTGTACTTGAAAACCACTACTAACATTAGGGCAGCAATTACATTTTTTGCCCGTCTACAGTAAAAGCAACGGGGAATGTACGATAGAAAAGTACAAAGTTTTTCTATTTAAGCCACACAATTCAATTAAAATCCCATTTGCCCAGGTCGACCTCGCGTGAATCCACAGCTATTGCCGTATTTGACACACTTTCAGTGCAGTTACAAGACTCGAACTGAGCAAAATAAATTTGCATGCGTCACGGTTTTTGCGGTACAGTTTGGTAATCATATTTTTGTACGGAAAAAATCAATCAAATTGTGTTAAACCTAATTACAAAAAAGAAAGCCATCTGCTGATGGCAAAATTGAAATTGAGAAATTCAATTTATTTTATTATTTTAACTATAATAATAAAAACCATCGCGGTGGCGCAGTGCAGTGGTTATATTCTAATTTACCTTCACCCAAGAAGCAGTTTTACAGAAATCAACGTTAAGTTCGTAATGGGATCTGAAGAAATGCGAGGAAATAGCGGCCTTAACGTGGCGGGAATTTAATTTACCTTTCTCAAGTACAAATTGAACTCTTTGAAGTTACAGTATTCAGCAGTCATTCAAAAGTCAGTAACATTCAACAGTTTTCTTTGGCTAAGTGAAACGTTTTTAAAATTAAATTTGATTCCTGCTTAAGTAAATTTAACAGAATGTCTTCTTTGTTAAGAAATTCGATTATTTTGCACTTTGAGTAAATGTGAATCATTTACAAAAACTCAGTATTCTAAGCCGAAAAAATGAAACACGACCATTGTAATAATTTCCCCTTTACCAAAATAGAAAAAATGTTTTTACTTCTTTTTGGATTTTCCTGTATTCTTATTTAAATGCACTTGCAATACTTATAATGTTTACTCATAGTTTACCTTTTTCAAATTTTCAGAATAGAAGGAATTAGTGTGGCTATCAAATTGAACTTTTAATGTAAATTTTGAAAAAGGCTAAGGGTGTCATATTTTACCAGGCGAAGTTAGGGGTAAAAACTCATCTCTGACACTTTACTTGGAGGCCCAACGACTTAAAGGTAGGCTTGCCAGACGTCCCGGTTTGACCGGGACAGTCCCGGTTTTGAATTACGATCCCGGTGACCCGGCCGGTTCACTACGCGTCCCGGATTAATTGAAATTGGATCCTATCCTAGGCTCTTTTATTACGCAAACGCTGAAGCTCTTAAAAATCTAAAAAGAAATCTCACAGAAATGAAGGCGTCAAACTTTATCCCCATGACGGACAAAAGCAAATAAATGCTTCTTGATGAACAAGATCGCATTCAAATTAAACAAGAATTTGATGGATTTTATGACAGATGCATCGCATATTTGAACCTTTGGGAGAATAGCTTTGGACACGCTGAGAAATTTTCCTGGGTAAATCTGGCCACACAAAATGTTCTTTCATGGGAAAATGTTGAACGTTCCGCTGAACTTATCAATGGAAGTCTTCCTAATCATGGCGATTTAAAAGTGAACGTTGACTTTTTGTTTGACGAAGTTGTTCTTGCCAAAGACTATTTTCAATCCATCTGGGAGAAGTGGACAGAGGAAGAAGCTCTAAGTGATAAGCGTATTCCAAGTGAAGAGAAAAGGTTGTTTTCTCACTTTAAAGAAAACCATATAACAGCAAACAACCTATTTAAAATTATTGAGTACGTGTTCTGCATGCCGGGGACACAGCACCGGTTGAAAGGGTGTTCTCCTTGATGAACAATGTGTGGACTGAAGATCGTGGTTTGATGAAAGAGTCAACGGTAAAAGGCTTGATGAGTTGTAAAATTAACGTTGGCCTCAGCTGTGAAGAATGTAACACCAAAATAAAAAGCAAGAAAGAAGTCCTGAAAATGATTTAGCCAACGAAAAATACAAGCAAAATGTAAAATCTTAATCTTAAACTTATTTTAATGTGTGTTTGTCTTTTGCCATGTTAACGAGAATAAAATTTATTCATTTTCATTTATAAATTATAATATAATGTCTAATTTACTTGTTCCTGCATATACCTATATTTTTCCAGACCACAGCTCTTCTGATGGGCGGACCCCCCAGCCCCCCCCTTTTTTGTCCCGGTTGAGCCTTCAGAAAATCTGGCAAGCCTACTTAAAGGTGACTTCAGAACCACCACCAATGGCCGGGTAGGCGGGCTGCTTGCAAGGACAGGTTAGAGGTCATCCATCCAAGCAGCAGCCACGCTCGACGCTGCTTGACTCGTTTATCTTTCACAAAGGGGGAGGACTAGCATTTAAAATTTCATTTTTGGGTTTTCACAATATAGGGCGGTATCCCTTAAAAGTTTTGGCATACGTTAAAAGTTGATTCCATTTACGTAAGATCTTTCTCCTATATCTGTCATTCGAAATTTGTGGTAGGAACAAATTTTAACCACGTTGCATATAGTTATTGTAAAATATAAGGAGTAAAAAGCTGCGTTTTATACAGCCTAAATATAATAGATACATTTATCACGCAGAATCTTTCGGCTGTAGTTGCCAAAGTATGAAAGTTTTCCTATTCTAACCAATCCTTCTGGGATTGTAGACATGCGGTTGTTGTGTCGACCCTATGCAGTAATATGGGGTTATAGGTCAATGGTGACCAGAGGGTCAAAATGCAAAATCTAAATGGCAGTGAATACTTAGGGCCAATAATGATGAACAAATCCGGCCCGATAATTTTGGTCCTTTCGGATTAAAAAAAATTCAAATCCCCGGTTTACTTTTAATAAAAAGTTTCAGAAAAAGGTAAAAGTGTACAGGGAGAATAGTATTGTCAATTACATAGCCATATTTTTTACACCATTTGCCTTGAACGTATAGTGAAATTTTTAAATGACAGAGGAGGAATTTTGCAATATCGATCTCGTGTAACGCTCGCAGATCGACTATGAAGCGAGACCGCGGTCACATGGGAACTGGCGGTGGGTCCGGAAAGGAAATGGCGTTGCATTGGGAGCGGCGGCGCGGCCCGAACCAATGTACGAACAATGTGGGAATTACGGGTGAAACAGGGCGACACCGCGCCACACCCCTTTGTCACCGCGGTCCACAGTCCACTGTTCCTTTGTCCCCGAGAATTTTTCACTCTCGTAATACGTACACATAATCCTCTAGATCTTAGATCCAAATAAATGTCAAATACTTTTCTTTTATTCAGTTTCAAAACTATTTTAATGCAACCTTTTGCCCCAATTGTTGAAGCTTTTTGCTTCAAATGTCCTTGCTACATCATCAGATATTATATTATCGAGATCGATATTGCAAATTTCACTATCCGTTCAAAGCAAATGGTTACATAATATGGCTTATACTTAAAAACATTAAGAACTGTGGATATTCTCCCTGTACGCTTTTACATTTTTCTGAAACAACATACATTGTACGCGTACATCACAGAGACATTGCGATTCTGTATTCGCTTTAGAGAAGCTTCTTTAGATCAAATGCAAATGATGAATGTTAATTTTTGTAATCCAAAAGTACCAAAATTATCAGGCCGGACCTGTTTATCATTTTGCTCTCTCTGTCAATTAGATTTTTCATTTTGACTATGTCTGATGATTCATTATTTTACAATTACAAAAACCGCTTTTCTCATACATTGTGTAAGGCATTCGTTAATATACCCTTAACTGAAACTTTCACGTGATGTAGAAAAATGCGACCCAGTAAAATGTTTTTCTTTGATTATTCGAAGCCTTCAAGAGAGTGTTATCTCGTATTGCTGTGTAACTTTTGAGAGGTGTCAGATTAAACATTTCTGTCATCTCCTTGCCATCCTTTAGTTTGTAAAAAAAGCCGAAAAGTTTAAATCATAAGTCACGAAAACGAAGGAAATGTGCGCAAACTTTAGCGTCTAACACCCTGCTTTCCGGAAAGTTTATATAAATAGGACATTTAATTCCTAACTGTAATTGTATCTTGAACATCTCGAAAACAAACAAGGTACACTCGTAATCTCTGCAAACATTCATTTCAATAATATATTACGTAGCATGTTTACTATTTAATACTTTTCAGTTGTGGAGTGAATAATATATCAAAATGGAGGTCCTTTGACCTGAAATTATTCCCGCAGGGGCCTTCCCTACAATATTCGTATTATTGTCCTCTTTATTGTGCGCCAACAAATGTTTCCTTCCTCGGATGAAGTGCGATTTTGTCCACTGCTGTAATTTTACAATGTTACATTTTCGATTAATTACAATTTAGTTATTTAAAAGCGTTTGTATAATAAGACTTTTATTTTTGGTAGAAAATGTAATAAATTTCTGCTTTATATTCTTTGCAAAATAGCTTTATGGTCCAATATGGTGGTTCGCTAAATATTTTGCGAATTTCAATTGTTAGAAATTTGGTTTCATTGCATTGCTTATCATGTCCATGAAATTAGTTGGTTTCCTTAATTGATGGGGTTGAAATTGCGTTTATAATTTTATAACTAAAAGTGGAAATCAAAATCTACAATAGTTAGTTTAAGAAATGTAGGGGTTCTGTGAAGAGAAACAAGGATTCATTACGTCTTGTGTTTTATGATGAAGCAATACATGGAATAAAAACAATTAATAACTGGTACTCAGTGGAAAGTTTGCGATGTTTAAAACAAACTTGAACTCCAAAACGTGGCCCTGTTAATTAACGTGATCGCTTCTCTGTTTCCACTCCACTTAGTGTGTCCAGGCAATGGCAAAATTAAAATGGCAAAGTTAGTTAGCCAGTGGACGCCAAATTACGCATCGAAAGGGGTGTTTAATGAAGTATAATTTAGATGAAATCGTTTTACGTTTTGTACATTTCCAGAACTTCCAACATCCGTGGAAAGTACATTCATGGAAACGATTAAGTAGTTCTTAATACAAAAATTCTTTAATATTTTATTTGCATTACATTTAATACAAATTATATTACATTATATTTTATTGCACCTTATACATTCAAACATTTTTTTTATTTGCAGAAGGACCCCCCCAGGCTCTTCGTCGAAACAGTGAGTAGTCAAAAAATTAAGCCTAACACTCTAAATTAATTTAGTCAAAATTAATATCTAATTATTAAACCATGATAAAATGCACAGAGGCTAGGAACTTATTGTTCTGTCGCAGTGGTGGCAGATCTTCAGCTTGTACTCTGATTATTGAAACCAGACAAATTCCCCTGATTCTGAAAAAGATCAAATAGAGGGGGCAAGTACACATTTCGGAAAAAATATCAGTCGCTTCAAAATTAATGGCTGCGAAGACTTCGTAAACGGTAGATGCAAAATACTATTTCAAATTCAAACTATCTCTCTGTGGCAACGAGTACAATATTGCTATTCAACCAACTAAAATAACGAAATTTCGAGTATTATATATCAGATTGTTCATTTGTTACGTTTGGATGGTGCATATATATATATATATATATATACAATTTTTTTTTAGAAATCAAAATTTTCTATCATTCAAGTTGCCTCATTTATTTAAAGATTAGTGTATAATCCGATGCATACAGACAAATTGATAATTTTGTTACCTAGAATCGGTGAAGAACGGTGAAATGAAATTATTCAAATACACAATAAATGGTAATTTCTCGAACCATTTTTACGTATAAATGTAGTTTTTATGTTTACAGTATTATGGAGGTGCATGTATTGTTGAAAATTATTTATTCCCTTTCATGATTACAACTGATAAAAGACATGTATTATTAATTTTGGTTGGTAGGCTCCTTAATAAATTAGAGATGTAGTTGTAGAATAAGATTTGTATGTCAGTATAATCAGTACAAATGGTTATAGAAACAACCTCACATTAGATTTTTGCTGTGTCACAAACAATACAATAGGTGCAAATCTTAACAAATTAAGAATTTTATAGTGCTCTAAAAGTGTTAACAGTTATTTTTCCTGTTTAAACCCAACCCTATGCGGAAGAGAGGCTTAAAGTGTAGCCTCTTTCTTGGAATTTAGTCTCAGAAGCATATTTAAGAGAAATTCGTTTTCGGTTGATGGGAAAATGATTACATTTAATACAATAAATGTATTTATTGCTTCTTGCAGTTACAATTCTGTAAGTTCATTAGTGAGTATTTATTGGAAAACGTTTATTTTATGTTTGCTTTGATACCAAAGAGTAGTAAATGCCAGTTGAATAAAAATAGATCTCTAAATTGGTGAAAAGCTGAAAACTAAAAAAAAATACAAGATGAAAATAGATTAACGTCCGGAAGTGTGCAGTTAGAACCGATATCCTCCTTCCGGGGTGTTCCAACTGCGGCTATGAAATGATTCTTAAGTTGCATGTGAATAGCTTTTTTACAGTCTCGTCAAAAATCGCTTATTTGCTTTTCATCTATAAAACGAGATAATTTCACCCTGATTGCTTTTCAATCTCTCAGCGAATCGAATTTATTCTCATAATCGTGCTTTTTAAGAAGGAAAATATTTTACCTCCACCAAGAACGTTGCATTTGTAAAACATAGATTGTTAAGATTACAAATTGCGACACTAAAAATTGTGAATATTTTGAAAAATTTAAAGATTCGATACCGAGTATTGCACAGGCCTCTACAAACGTACTGGTTACTGTTTTGTACTTAATCGCTGTTTTTCGGTGAAGTGCAGCTCTCATCAATGAAAATATCCTTTCCAATTGGATAGCAACTTAGTTATCCATTCGATTGTTGTTTACTTTCGTCTCTGTTCTGTTATTTCTGCGTTTTGGCAATGTTTTATCTCGAGAAAGATTGTGTAACTAGTTTGTTTGTAATGTTCCTGACATCAGAAGGAAGGCTTGCAGGAAGAACACAAATGATAAGCCCAATAACCATTCGCGTATAGAAAGGTATAGTGTTCTTTCTATGTAATACAGAAAACGCTAAAAGGCGTATTCAGGCGCGATTACAAATACAGTAGAGAACATGCCAGCGCTTCACAGGAACCTCTGGGGACAGCGGAGCGTGCATTTCCCATTTGGGAATTTCTATTGTGTTCATCATCATAACAATCTGCTGGATATGAAAACACGACCGTTAATTTATACAGGGCTGTTCACGTACAACCGATGAGAATGTATGGATTAGGGCTTTTTCGATATTGCAGCATGAATGGAAATAGCATTTGAAACCGTGGCGAGATAGGTAATTAACGTGATAATATATTTCACGCGGATTTAACTCTGTACTCACAGTCCTCCAGAGAATGTCCATAGAGATGAGCTGATATTTGTATTAACACGGATAGTAATACTCGTAATCAGTGTACTCGCGTGTGTTGACAATTTTAGCAATTTTTCAACAGATTTTTTAAATTTGGAAATGAATATCCCTGTCTGGTTTACCTTAGTTAAGGTTGTTAGTCGGAAAAATCAGATCAAGGGACTTCTGATTATAAAATACCTAATTTTAAGAAGATCATAGTTTGAAAATAGGTTTTATTGTTGAAGGAACATTAAGTATCCTATTAAATGGGTGTCTAGTTCAAATATCAGTAGACCAAATCAGTTTATTTTGTAACCGATACAAAAATTTAATGTAGATCTCGTGTTGTTAGACTTGTTGCAAAATGTTCCATAAAAAGTAAATAACACCGGTGGTTCTAGATATTAATAATTAATTATATTGGATTTTAAATCATTGATACAGGACTGCAGTCTAACAAAACTTGTGAACCAATACAATGTACTCTGCTCCTGGTCCATAGTCATAACAATTCCGTCATAGTATGCAACTTCTGAACCACAGCTAACAAAACATGAGAACCAATACGGTTTACTCTGCTCCTGATTCATATTCAAGAAAATTCCGGTTATAGTATGCAACTTCTAAACCACAGTTAACAAATCGTAAGAGCCAATGCAATTTACTCTGCTCCTGATCCATAGTCAAGAAAGTTCCGTTTTAGTATGCAACTTCTGAACAAAAGTTAACAAAACATGAGAGCCAATACGATTTACTCTGCTCCTGATCCATAGTCAAGAAAATTCCGTTATACTATGCAACTTCTGAACCACAGTTAACAAATCGTAAGAGCCAATGCAATTTACTCTGCTCCTGATTCATAGTAAAGAAAATTCCGTTTTAGTATGCAACTTCTGAACAAAAGTTAACAAAACATGAGAGCCAATACGATTTACTCTGCTCCTGATCCATAGTCAAGAAAATTCCGTTATACTATGCAACTTCTGAACCACAGTTAACAACACATGAGAGCTAATATGATTTACTCTGCTCCTGATGCAGTGAGGGAAATTCCGTTATAGTATGCAACTTAGGATTCATAGTCAACAAAATACCAGTACGGTATGCTGATCCTGATCGATAATACAATAACACTTGAGGTCCAATAAGGTGTTTAACGTTTTGGCAATGCACTTATATTACATCAACGCTCTCTGCGAAAGAAAAGTTTTTCTACCAAGCTTATATGATTTCTTGTAAGTCTTAGGGAGTATATAACATGGCAAGATAATTCATCCAAAGCTGAAATCGGTTGTTATTGAAAATGCACGCTGTCTAGCGGCAAACAAAAGAAACTGTGATTATAAATGTTACAGAAAACATATGCATTTTGTTCTATTGAATGAATTCCGACAATATTTTAAAATAAGCATCATTTTAAAGTTTAATTGATCAAAACAAGGTCATTACTAGATCCACATAGATTACTACTACAGCTATAGACAGAAGATTTAGCATGGTGGTTTTATCTATAAGGCGCTGCACAGAACTTGCTTTAATGCACAAAATTTCAGTCGCGCTGTCATCAAATGAATTTATGAAGGAGTTTTCTCTTTAAAGTTAAAGGCCTATCTTAATTATCTCATTTTTAAATTTCCACACTAAAGTGGTTATTCGTATTATGGACGATAGGCTTTTTGTTTGGTAAACGACTTAAGTAATATTTTGTCAGCTATAATTTTTACACACTGCATTCAAATTCATTTGCCGATTTTATTTTGTAATTTTTATGACTTCTGTTCAGTATTGGTGTCACAAATCATGTACGGAGATACTCGATATAAATTTTCGTCATTTTGCACATTTTTCTTTTTTGTGTATTTTTTTATCTTTTCTTACAAAAAATAATGTCTTTATCAATAATGCATTTATAATCGTGGCTATCGTTAATTTGTTATTATCTGGATGATTTTACTACAAATTATAAGTATATAATTTGATTTTTTGTTTTTTTTTTACGCGAATACGTTTTTTAATAATTTTTCAGCTGGTAGTGCAATTTCTTCCCGGCTATTATCCTCTGGACCCTGAGCAAGACTAAGGGAGTAAACCACTATGTATGCCAGTCGCGTCAGGTTGTGATCGGAATACGTATTGACCACCATCCACTTCATTTCCATAGTCCCGAGTCGCTTAGCTCGCTTCCGGTGGCGCACGGCCGCGGACTTCAGAATTATACCTCGTCCAGTGAACTTCCGAAATGTTGTCCAAGCAGAGGTGGACTTGTCTTTGACGGCAGAAGGCTGGAATATTTTAAACGCGGTTTGAATACAAGGTAGTTTTGTTTTATACAACCCAGATCGAGATCGAGAAAGAGACTTTGCAGTTGAAAAATGTAATTATAATTCAAAAAATAAACTAAAAAAGTATTTTTAGGGAAATCTTCAAAGGTAGGTACGACGATAAGTGTGTTTCTTTTTATTGTAATCACAGAAAGTTATTAGTTTCCGTGTTCGGTATTATTTGTGTTGTTGAAGGAAGAAGTGTTTTTGTAGGATGTTACAAATAAATCACATGTTTAACAGTTAGATGCTTGATAGTGTTTATTAGTGGACCCTGACTGGGGAAGAGTTAAATTTATGATAATGCCTAACGTATGCTGGAGGGGGTTAAGAGTTGAACGTGACACTAATAAATGCATTTATCTCACAAATAAATGGCCAGTTCAAGACAATCTGTGTCTGTTTGTCACTGGATTAAAGTTGAGTAACTTCTATGCGCTTCTCGTTTTCAGAAATCGTTCAGAACATTTGAAACGCGTGACGATAAAGATCAAATGTTACCTGTAATATTTTATCACAAAATATGTCTCTTCTTTGAAGACAACCACTTTTGAAATTTATAAAACAAAAAATGTTATCATATATAAATAGTTTAATCGTATTTAAATGTCAGAATCATCCGTAACAAATTTCGGATCACAACTGTATAAGGTATTAGACTCATTTAGTGTGTCTAACAAAGGATTTATGAACTTCCGCGTGACGTCCAATGTTTGTCAGATCAGAAAAATACGATTTCCGCTTCTAGGTTTAATTGGCCAGTATATCCGTTGGTAGGCGCATTCAAAAGTACTACATAATTCGGTTTTACCCAATTGTTGGCGAATTGCAGGACGAAAAGCAGGAAGCTGCGGTCGATAAAAGCCTTTTCATTCCACCCCGTTCTTCATTTTCCTCTTTCCCCCCTTCCTTCCCTTTATATTTCCATTGATTAAAACTCATAACTTTTGAATTAAAATCAAATTCTGAACGTATTTCTGACTTGAAGCTTTGATTTATCTTTAGGAACAAACTTTTGTATTAATTCAAATACGAATTCCCTTGTGTTTACATTTCTAGTTGAATACAACGGATACTGGATACAGTATCCATAACAACAGAATAGTTTTCGAAAATTATGCATTCTACAACGGTATCACACACTTGCCCATGTTATGACTACAAGAGTCCTTACAGAAAGTGCTAAGGTCCTAACCTGCCATATCTATAACTCAGAACCTATAGCTATGAGTAGACCTGTGAACATCGTCTATCGTTATATAAAGTTCAGTATATTCGCAGATATATATGTGAACATATATATCGTATATATATATATATATATATATATATATATATCAACAATACTTCACGCAGTTGTACGTGTACAAAGTTGTATTGGCACTTAGTCAAGTCACTCCTAGCCCTTGTGCAGCCAACTTTGATCGCAAGTTTTAACAACGTATTCCACCAGCCGCGTTGTTGAGATTTGCCCAATTTCTCTTGTCAACCCCTCATCCCCGCCCCGTTCTTTTTATTGGCTCAAACTTCTCGTATGTAGTAACTCGGTGGAAAATGTGTTTTTGTTGCTCGCTGGAAACTATTGGAGAGGGAATTTCAGAGACAATTAAAATCGAGTTTATACGTTTTGAAACACCGATATCTTTTCTCGTATATTGTTTTACTAGCAATCCATACTAAAGGAGGTCGCATTAAAGTAGTCCGGCTGCGACGGTAGATAGTGCGTCTGACCCCCTCCCCCTCCTTTTACACGCCCAACATTGTTGCCAGTTTTACGTGTATGAAGAATTACTTATCAATCTTACCATCTGTTGCAATAAACAAATATTGTAAGTTGATACCGTAAGAAAACACAGATGTTTAAAACAAACAAGTGATGGCCATTGCTACGTCATCGTGGGAACAGCTGGTCGTCAGCAGCGATGTGGCAACACTGCCTCAAACGTCATCGGACTATTTTTGTGTCGGCTACTCTAGTAACGAACGCACCCGTTCTGAGCTAATCTAATGACAATATTACAGATAATACGGTTACTATTAGAACATATCGTACATTTAATATTGCACTATGTAAAGTAGGCTACACTCCAGATATATGAAACTGGACATAAATAAACGTGTACAATGTAATTACTTAATAACGTTTTTTCGATATAAATATTTCGTAAACAATTTAGCCATAATTGTTCTTCTCCTTGAAGTATTTGCGTGATGCAATAAAAAAAGCCTGAAGCCTTATCACGATTTCTATATTTAAAGCTGTTTTGCGCTTGGTATCGAAATGTCAACGCTTTTAACGGCTTCGTGGTGACATTATTATTGGGATCACCGCAGTCCGGCCTTGGCCACTGTAACACGGATGAGAGATCGTGTTTTGTGCAGCTCTCAAATCGCGCAAGTTTTTCATTAGTCACGCGCAGCACTCTGACGGTGAGGTGATACAAACTTAAATCTTGAGTGCCAAAATGTGAATGCTTTTAGTGTCGAGTGGTGTTGCATCCGTGAGACACCATTGCGTGGATTAATGGATCGTCGATCTTTTTGTTGGACTCAGTATAATAATAACTGGCATTATTTTTCACGCGGAATTTAGATTCGATTATTCCACTACTGTTTACACCGAGATAAACAAATAAGGAACGGAAAGGAGGAAATAGGAAATGGGAAAAGAATGGTAGGGAAAGTTTAATTCTGCTGTTCCCGTTTTTCACTCGACTCCGCCCACACTGGGGATACGTAGACGGCTGTCTGGCCCATGCAACCCTTTCAAATCTAGGGAGAATGTTTTCCCACCCGGTGAAGTTTTCCACCAGAGAACTGCTCTCGCATGGTCCTCGCATGAGCTATCAAGATATGTTGACTAAAGTAGTTAAAGACTAACCCTGCTAAGTGACGTGTACTCACGTGACCATTCTTTATATATATGACTACATTTCTATGGTAAACGACGCCAACGTATTTTTGTTCCTTTTCCTTCTTTACTGTGTTGGCCGTAACAGCTGAGTTGTCGAGTTTATCACGTGATGGATGCAAATATCTAATAGTTCAGGATCCAATTTACCGATTTTTTTTTCTTTAAATCGACAGAGGATTTTTTCCCAAAATCGATTGTCAGCTGCGCTAATTTTGGTGGACGTCGAAATGGGAGAGCATTGAAAGCGTTAAATATATGACATGGTTTTTTTCTGTGGACGTGTTTTTTTAGCTTTACATGCTTGAAACCAACAGTCAGACAAAGTAAATAATTTAGCGTCAACTACATAAACATATTGTTGGCGACTTTCAAAGTCTTTTACGTAATCTGACGAACTCCGTCAAAATTAGTGCAGCTATCGATGGATTTCTTCTTTCCTAAGAAAAAATTTCAGGAAAAATTACAGTATGCAAATCGTCTCTTAGACTAGAAGTTGATATAGTTAATATTTATATTTCCAAAACCTACAATAACAACTTAAAGTTTAGATTGTTTAGGTGAGGGGAGACTTTATTTATCGACCACATTCACTCGGGTTTCTGTTACCACGAAATGACACAAAACAGGAAAAAGTGTCGAATCAGTTTCACACTCGTCACCGGCAGCAGACAGGCTTGTCGACGACATTTTCTTCTCCGTCGTCAACACCTCGGCAAAGTGTCAGATTCTCCTTTGTATTCTGTCAGTTGCTGTCGGCAACACCTCTGCTGCAGGGGAAGTCGTGACTGGGTTTTTGAGTGAAACGCGTGACTCGCTGATACACGCGACTGTAGTCTCGGAATTGGTATCGTGTTTTTTTTTTATTTCTGAAAACAATATGACGCGACTGTTTGCGGCACCTGCAGTCAGTAGAGAAAGCTATTGATAAAACAGACCTAATAAAACCACTGGTATTACTTGTGGTCTTACAGATTGTCATAATTATTGATCGGACTATTGTAAAGTAAATTAATCGTAGTCGGTTGAATAATAAAATTTAGAAGTACAAAAATGTTTGTACAAATAAAAGTGCATTTCTTGTTATTGTTGTACACAGTTTGTTTTGTGAACAAGACGTCTAAGCGTTACTGTTTCTTGAACAAGGTGTCTAAGCGTTACTGTTTCTTGAACAAGGTGTCTAAGCGTTACTGTTTCTTGAACAAGGTGCTAAGCGTTACTGTTTCTTGAACAAGGTGTCTAAGCGTTACTGTTTCTTGAACAAGGTGTCTAAGCGTTACTGTTTCTTGAACAAGGTGTCTAAGCGTTACTGTTTCTTGAACAAGGTGTCTAAGCGTTACTGTTTCTTGAACAAGGTGTCTAAGCGTTACTGTTTCTTGAGCAAGGTGTCTAAGCGTTACTGTTTCTTGAACAAGGTGTCTAAGCGTTACTGTTTCTTGAGCAAGGTGTCTAAGCGTTACTGTTTCTTGAACAAGGTGTCTAAGCGTTACTGTTTCTTGAACAAGGTGTCTAAGCGTTACTGTTTCTTGAGCAAGGTGTCTAAGCGTTACTGTTTCTTGAACAAGGTGTCTAAGATTGCGCATAGGTGTTCTAGTTGGTTTTCAGGTTTGTCATCTATCTATAGAGTAGACAAACTCTTCATGAAAGTAAAGTTAGTTTGT
This sequence comes from Homalodisca vitripennis, assembly GCF_021130785.1. NCBI lineage: Eukaryota > Metazoa > Arthropoda > Insecta > Hemiptera > Cicadellidae > Homalodisca > Homalodisca vitripennis. The sequence goes on from NC_060214.1 coordinate 107,374,224, forward strand.
TGCGAGAAGTAGACGAGATTCCATACTAGAAGTCTCACGGATGCCCCCATAATGAGCAGAAGATCTCAAATTGGTTTAAATTGTCTCACGTTCAAGTAATCAGAGGGGCGGCCAAAACGCGCGTAGTAATCAAGTCGTGTTGACTTAAACTTTAGCTCGGCACCACAGCAGTGTGCTCTTGAATGCAACTCAGCTACCAGGCTCCCTGATTTAGCCTATGTAAACAACCGGGCTCTGCTCTGCTCTGCTCGACTCGGACTGTTGTTTATTACACAAGCCCCCCCGATATTTACCCGTTCAATCCCCCAGTTTACTGGTCTAATCAAATTAATTAATGCTAGGAGGTGCGATGAACAATATGGAGGTTTTTCAGTTCGACCCTACAAGTCAACATGCATATTCAATTATTCGTGACTCCATTCATTCTAGTGTTTGTATAATGTTTTGTGGGGAAAACTGTTTGTTTTTCCTGGATTGTGGGATTTTAGACTGGCTGGAGTGATCTGCTAGGAGAACTAAATATCTATACATAACCGCTTCAGATACCCATTGGGATAAACAAAACCAATTAATCTGTGTATATAGCCATCTGGATAGTAGAAATTGGATGTATGGGTTTATAGCATTGTACTACCTAATTTTACAAATAATTATGGCATGTGTTCATTAAATTGTTGTGTGGTACAGTAGTTATATTCCATTTTAGTTCTGATAATGTCAGTGGGAATTGCATAATTTTGAAGTTGCTCAACTGGCCACTGATTATTTGTTATTGAGGCATGTAACCAATTTTTAACACTGAAAAAACTAATCATGTACTTCACTGGTATAGTTTAAACAGGTGAAAGATATTTGATTATATTTGACTTTGAAGATTTGAGAATTAAATGGGAATTAAAAGTATTGTTCTATATCTATTACTTAGCAGTTGCGTTAATTACAGTTATATCAGAGGTTTTTCTAACAAAAAGGGAAAAGTTTCCCTTCTTTAGGAGCACAAATTCTGAGTGTGTCATTACTGGTGTATGGATGGTGTACCACACCGCTCTGCTGAACAAGTTGAACTAATAATCCACCCCAGCATCCCTCCCTCTTCCCCATCTGGTTCTGTTGTCCATCCAAAGCATGCTGGATCTTTTCAAAATCTAACATACAGTGTTGCAGTTAAGTCTGGAAACTACGAGAAATAATAACTAATTGTGGCATCTACTTTTCTATGTACTCGTAGTTGGTGATTGAGTGTTACCTTTGGGTTACGTTCTATGAGACATAAAATAACATCCTTAATGATAGCCCATGCTTTGTTGCACATCTTTGTAAGGGTATTTGCATGCATTTCAAATATTTCTGTTATTACTTCTAGCCATGTTAAGTCTCAAAAGTTTTAAACATTAAAACACCTATGATATACCCTTGAACACATTTCACACAAACTCTATTCATTGGCCGTATAAGATATACATTTTAAATTGCAAAACCATGTGACCAAAAAAATAAGGAAAGAAAACATAATAAACATCACAATTTTTGGATAAAACTTGAGGTCGTTTCTAGACAGTTTAAAAATATTTTAATTGAATTCATTACAACTTTAAAAGAGAAGAAATGTTTAAGCACGTAGAACCATCTCCTGTGTAAATTTAATGAAGCGGTAGGTGTATTAAGGGTGAGGTTGGTTTCAACACTTGATGCCCAGTGTGGTGTATCTCACTAGTCACCCCTTCCTGCCATGTTACTGTTTTTGTGAATCCAGCTGTTACAGGACTCACTCTACTGTACACTGTAAACCAATAACAGCCACAGAAATTATTGCGGTCCCTCCAACTGGAATGCCTCAGGGTCGTGTAATTATTGCTAGATATTCAATAGAGAACATTTTTGCAAAAAGTTGTTATCCCTTTTGTTGCGATTCTCTTATCATTTCAGTGTTACAGTTTTTGAAAATCCCTGGATAATGGTTCATAAAAATGAATTACCGAATTTACCTTACAGATCTCACCTTTTCAAATAGTTTTATAATCTCTCTATGCCCTTAGAGTGCTGTAAGGGTTTTGTTACAAAATCAAATGCCATAGCAAAATTTTGTTTCTGCCAGGTTTAGTAAGCCTATATCTCATGAAAAACTATTTTCAGGTGTGTGATACCCTTGTCATGTTCTTTCGTACTCTTTACAAAATTTGGATTTAAATTATTTTTCAGGAACAAAAACATTTGTAACACAGTCAAACATGATGTGTATGTAAATTATGAATTGTAAGTGATCTTCGCCAAACTTGTGAACTCTTTGTAGCTTTTACTGCCATTCAAATATTTGTAACACTTGTGCCTCTTAAACATTTCAGTGCTATTGGTTGATGAAGTCAATATTTGGTCCTAATAAATGTCAAGACCAATAGATATATCCATTACATCTTCAGTAGATATCTAGATGAATTTTTCTCTTGTCATGTGTATTCTCATATGTGCAAGTCAGTTTGAATAAGAGTTACAGGGATGCTACAGGTCAGGGAAATCAGGGAAGTCTGGGAAAAGTCAGGGGAAAAAAACAGGACTGGAAATCAGGGAAAAGTCAGGGAATCCGGTCTCAAGTCAGGGAAAAGTCAGGGAATTTCGACGTTGGTCAGGGAAAAATATAAAATCCCTTTACACAAATAAACTCTGTAATTTCTATGTGCTACTAATTAACTTATGGTGCAGTGTTCTAAAGTATTTTACTTCTGTGTTGTAAAAGATCATTTAAGTCAATCTTTTTGTACGTATTAAACTGTGTTCACTTTATTTTTTGCTTTTTTATATTTGCCACCCTGTTAGCCTCAACACGGCTTTTTTCTACCCATTAATTGCCAAAAACCCTGGGGATTGCTTTGAAAAAAGTCAGGGAAAAATGAAAAATTTGGTCTGGAAATCAGGGACAATTTCATTATTGGACTCCTGTAGCAACCCTGTGTTAGTCTACACTGGGCTTAATCCAAAATCTGGAGTGTAAGAGTAGCAAAATCAACTAATAATCATGTTGTTACGTCAAGTTACTAGTAAAAGCTATGTTCAAAATTGTCTTCTGTTCGTTCTAACCCATTTCTTTTCCGCTGTAGGAAATAAAATAGTGACCATTATATTATTTTAACCTCCATAATATCTGATGCAGATGTTGTCTCCTATGGAAGAAGCTCATCAATTCGACGGTGTGTTACAGCAGACGGAGCCTGAAGCAGGAGAAGCTGCCACGACCAATGGCTCGACGACTGCCGTCGCACCTCCCAACAACCTGGCTCTGGCCGTCATGTCAGACCAAGCTAAGAGCCAAGCCAAGCGACTCCACGTCAGCAACATCCCCTTCCGCTTCCGAGACCCCGACCTGAGGGCAATGTTTGGGGTAATGTCTACTGGATAAATTTAAAAACGCATATCAGTTGTGTGATGCTATATGGTAGTTTGTTCAGATGGATTTTAATTTTAAATATTTATTTCCACCACTGGTGAAATACTCTCCTTCCCCCAATGGGGCTAATCAGAAATGTTAACTGATTTCATAGACTTTTTTTGGATTAGTGCTACCTGAAATTAATTCTGTGAGTAAATTTAACTTAAATGTATTCAGTAAAATAGACAGAATGATTATATACTGTATGAAATCATAAATTAAAAATTAAATATATAGAATTACCTATGAAATATATTTCTTATTGTGAAAGCTCAAGTTTTTAAATTATTTCTTCTTAAACAACTGTTTCCTTCTCAAGACAATAAACTTTTAAGAGAAGCTTAATTAACAAAGATGGTAGTAGAAATCAAAAGTTACAATACAGTTCTGCTGTAAAATGAGGAAACAGTTGAATCAGTGTGGTAAATTTGATATGTAAACTCTATCCACTAAACTAATAGAAACGTACATTAAAGTGCCATTAAACTTATTCTTAATCTGTGTTTCAGTAAGAGTGTACTGTAATTAGTTAGTAATCAGTTGATTACTTCAATAAATTCATTTAATCTGTAACAGTCTAGGGGTTTTTTAACACCCGTATGACCACAGTACTATGTTCAGAGTGTGGATGTCTCACTTTATTATCTGGGCTGATACGCAACTTACACAATTTCGTTTGTTTGTTAAATTTGTCAAGAATTTATATTGTTATTGCACTAGGTATAGTGAACAGCTGTTTGTGAACCGCCTAATCATTTTTTGTATGTTGACAGCAATTTGGTCCAATTCTTGATGTAGAAATCATTTTCAATGAACGGGGGTCGAAGGTAAGCACTATTCTAGTCGTAAATTTTGCTGTAGATTCCGTCAGAATGGAATTTTAATCCTGCTCAGATTAAATTTTTAATGCTGGTTTAGAACTCCTTCATTTTCTCATAAGTTTATGTAATGGTTTGCCGTAATTCATTAGGAGTTGGCTCTACCAGCAGGCTTGGTTTTAGCCCCATAACAACAATGTTAAACTTCAAACATTTTTCAAAATTTATTTTTTTAGAATTATACGAATATCTCATGTCAAAGATACGATTAAATACGCATACAAACACTTTTTTTAGATTTTTCCCTAGTTTTTAGTTATTTTTAAAACATCTCAAATTTGTTCATTATTTAAATATTCAAAAAGTGCACACGTAAAAGTGAAGCTTTAGGATGTGTATTTAAATCGTATCTTCAAATTGAAAAATCTCCTGTAATTCTACGACCAAAAATAAGGGCGTAAAAGTATTTTAGGTTTAACACTGCCATTACTTACAACTTCATGACAGCTGTGTTTTAAGTTGTTACCGTGGAAAGTTTATTGTAGGATTAAGATTCCATTCAGTTTGTTCTCATTATATCTTGTACTTTTTTATTTGAACTTATTTTCACATTGTAAGAGATTACAGTATTAGTCAGGGTGATCATTTCAATGTACACCAAAATCAAATAACACGGTTGCAATAACTGATTTCCTTTGTTTAGGTTCCATATATTTGATTTGGATAAAGATAAAGTTGAAAAGTTAAAACTTGTTTCATAAAATTTGTTGGATGAAAAAAAAGCAAGTAAGCCTGGTTATTAAAAGAAAGTGTTTGTTCTTAGGCTTTTGATATTTACCCAAATGATATATAGTGAGTGTTATAATTATGATATATCATATATAATTGTTTTAATGCCTAAATACCAAAACTCCTCCTCTTGCCAATTGCTTATAGAGAGGAGGTATAAATAGTAATTCTGTGGATCAAGTAATCCTGTGATATGTACAATGAGTGCTCTTTATATTTTTTTGTGAAAAACTTAAGAAAGCCAATTTTTAAAAAAATTTTGTTATCACTCAAAGCTTTAATTGAGCTAAAAAATGTTGTTGAAAAACTGAAACATTTCATAAAACATGTCTCAGGTTTTTGTTTATTAAGTCTGTGTATACTATTCAAAATTTTACCAAATCATACGTTTCACAAGAATATTAATTTATAAATCTAAAATGCCTCATAAAATGAGATCATGTTTACTCCATAATACATAAAATATACTAAAGTAATGATTTTTACGCTTTTTTGAGTTCACATCATTTAAAAAAATCACTCTTGTACCCATGTATGTTGCAAACGTGTTACAACTTATGCTCTTTTTTGTTTCAGAGCTTGTGCTTGTATTTACGATTATATAAGCAACACTGAAATATAACCTAGTCTTAAAATTGTTTAGTCAAATTTGTTTTTTTTTTTAAATAAGTTAAATATTTTGCCCAATTTTACGCTACTTGTCTTTATTTATTGGTAAATATTTGTACTAATTTTATTATTTTCCACTGTTTTATCAGGCTTACTATTTGTTGGTAGCCGTCCTAAGTTATTGTGCAGGGTGATAATCTTAACAACTAGATATAGAGATTTCCATGTTGTGTTTTTCAATCACTGTACAGTTTTAAAAAGTCCAGTTTTCTATCTGCTAATCGTTGAACGATTGCTGACAGTATATATAAACTCAGTGAACGTTCGTTGACAGTATATATAAACTCAGTGAACGTTCGTTGACAGTATATATAAACTCAGTGAACGTTCGTTGACAGTATATATAAACTCAGTGAACGATTGCTGACAGTATATATAAACTCCGTGAATGAATGTAGGTCATCCGGATCTGCTTTTTGACAAATTATTTAATTATTTTGAAGTAAAATTCTTCAAAGCAGTCCCTCTTGTAATTCATCGGTGGAAAGGATGCAACAAAAGATGACACAAACTAGATAGTTCTTTATCATTATTATTTTTCTAGAATTATTAAGCAATTTCAATTTCCAGCTCATGTACAGCAGAATTGATTTTTCATGTCGTTAAAAAGATTAACCAATATATGTCTCGTGTTTGTATCTAAACTGTTGGAACGCTGAGCATTTTTCTTTGTGTTTATGGGTTGAAATTGGAAGTGAACAAAAAATGAAATTGTTATGTATTGCCTAATTAGTTGCCATGTAGACGTAAATTTTTTATTAGCAGAATAATGTAAATTGAAAACCTGTGATAATTTCATAATGTTATAACTTTTTATTGAAAATTCCTTTAGTGTACATCAAATCACCTGCAGCTATTAGTAATAAATTCAATAATATTAGCAAACCAAAAATTTCACTCCCAATCTTCTAAGCTTCATCCATCAGTTTGAAATGTGTATGTCTGTTGAATTAGTTATTATATTAATTGAATGATTTTCAGTAGGTTTAGTTTTTCTTTTTATTAAAAAAATTTAAACTAAATAGTTTTATATTTATGTAGAAGTTGAGCGGTATAGAATAACAATTCCTTATCAACTAAAAGTAATCACCATCTTGAATTTGATCCATCCTTGAAGCATTATTATCAGTGTTCAAAAAATCTGCAAAAAAGTGTTGAAATGTAAGAATTTTATCCTAAAAAATATGGCAAAATCTTAACGTTTTATCAGAGTTGAAACATAGCAACAAATTGTGGTATGTCAAGTTGATATGAGACAACCAAATTTCGTCTTTGAAAGTTTACGCTGGGATTGAAAAATTAAACATAGAAATCCCTATATCAAGTGGTTACATTCGGCTGTCTATTATAATATAATAAAATTCATTCCAAATGTTTTATTTTTACTATATAACTAGTATATTGTTAGTCAAATAAGAGTATTTTTGTGCTATTTCCATATTGAGAACTAGTGTATACTAAGTCTGGTGTTGTGTTATTTAACTGTTAATTGCAGGTACTTTTCTTTTGGTTACAGTGCCACATTTCATCTACAGTCCATTGGAATACATTTTAAACCATTTAAGTTTTATGTTTTGTTTTAAAATAGCAGTTGATGGTAATTATATTTAGTTACCAATTGCTAATATAGTGTCCTCTCAAATATTGTCGTAAAGCTACTCAAAATAAACTAAAAAATGTATCATTCAAAATTTGAAGGTTTTGTAGAATGTAATTGTAATAAATGGTAATCAGTAATGTTTACTTTAGATCTTTTAGAAGAATTGAAAATTTTAAATTATTAATATTAATAAAGTATTAAAATTGCAGTATTAAAGTGAAATAGATTGATTTTACATTTCGTGGACTTTTCCGGTCAGTATTAACTTTATGAACAGATACAACCAATAATGACTATCAGTCAAGTTCGTATGTTGTAGTAATGATAGATATTGCAAGTGATTTTTCAGATATTACGAAAAGAAAAGTACCTGGATATTGTCAATTTCACTCTCACATAAACCAAGGTGTTCACTTACAGACTTATTTATCTCGTACAAACAGATTATATACATGGAAAGGAAAAGTTTTGAAAATTGTGTTTAAGGATTTTTGCTGGAAATATACCTCAGAGATTGTCAAAAGTCAAAATTTCCATTTCCAACACTTCTCTTGTCTGAGCAGTTGAGAGTACAGTACCGTAACAAAATGATGGAGAGTATAAATAATTTTTATTTCTAGAAGTGATTGTGTGGTACCAAAGCAGGCAGTAGTGTCTGTATGTTTGTCGCACGCGGAATTGTACGTAGCGCGGACTAATCGTTGCGGACTGGTAGCGCGCATGATCCTATACTCGCTAATCTCTCACTCTATCTCTGTCTGTATCTCTCTCTATCTTCGATTGTGTTTCATTTGTTTCCGTTTTAACTCGTACCAGCCAGACAAGCACAGGTAGCTCCACCTAAACTGCCCAGTTCACCTTTGCTCTGCTTCACACTCATAGTTTATCGCTTCATTGTTATATACTGTTGTATCTTCTTATGCATTGTTGCCTTTATTATCTTATTATAGTTTTTGTAACTCTGCTGCTCTGTGTGTGTGTCATGGTGTAATTTAAATACTAACATCTCTCAGTGTTACACATGGAAAGCGTAGATTTTTGTAATATTTTTGTGTTTGCGAATTGGCCCATTCTGAACGCAAAGAAGAAGTAAGAATTCCGTAAATGTTTATTTGGTAAAACACTGTAATAAAATTGTTTGTGTTACAATTCAAAATTTTATATAGCTTTAAATCTGCAGTGAAATGAATGTCTGAATACGTTTATAGGATTAATTTTTGAATTACGGATAAAAGGAAATAAAAATATTTACATTAATTGTTTAATTTTAATTAAGTTCGCAAAACATTTTATAATATAAATAGTTTATGGCACAGATAGTAATTACTAAGCAATAGATCTTTTTGACATTAACTATATAAATTTTATTTGAAGAGAAATCTTAGTTGATAATGCTCTCAAAAATCATTTATTACAAATGAGTTTTTCAAAATCCTTTATTTTATTACTCCATTACTTGTTAAGAATGCAAATAAACAATTCAATAGTAATGTAAAATGAATTTAAAAAAGTTTAACCCTTGAAGGCTATGACTTCAATGATTGTTGAGTTAAAAAAAACCAACTATCCAATTAGTAACAGTAGTTAGACATTCTGGGAGGGGCTAATGTTTGGCAAGGGTGCAATAACACTACTCTCACATCAATTGTCCACAATTATCTGTTAAACACCCAAACATGCAAAATTTGTTTGTGGCATTTGAAAAATGTGGACCAAAAATGCTGAAAACAAGTTTAACGGCTTAACCCTTGGTCAATCCGATTCCACCTAACATCCTAGTTGATCAATCACAGTAAAATGGTGTGGAAATTGTTTTGCATTTTTGTAAAGTATGTGTGTTTTTTTACATTGGGTCTAATTGCTATTCAATAGAAACTTTTTATTGTGTCCATTTAGAATAAATTGTTTGTATGTAAAAAAACGCTTTGTTTCTACAACCACTCAAGTTCAAAAATAATAAAATCTAATTGAACAAAAACAGTATTTTTTAATTATGTAAATTAAACGGGCGTTTTACTCAACCTTAACAAAATAAAAATAAATCTTTGTCTTTATTTTTATATTCTCCACTGTCATGTGTTTTTTGCTGTCATACCATTGAAAAATTTGACAGACACATTCAGTTATCTGCTCTTTTGAATCTGTGAAACATTTATTGCATATAAGTGGGAATATAATTAGAAAAATTAAAATTTAGTGCATACATTTAAACAAATTCTAAACAAAGATAAAAAAGAAAGGGTATTCTTTGTTTAAAGTTTGTTTTTGACAATGAAAGGATTGTGAAGGAAACAAGATTTTTCCGGACATTTGCCATCGTTCAGTGATACAAAAAATCAGTAACACTACGTTTCAAGATCTGCGAACTAATCTCTTCTTCAGGTAAATAACTAACCTAACACATAATTACAAACTAGGTTAAAATAAATAGATCATACTGTTGTGACATGCGTAAGTCAGGAATCACAACCACAGTGTTTGTGTTAACATCACTAACTCTAAAACATGCACATAATAAAAAATTAAACACAACACTAATTATTTAAACTGAACTACAGAATACAGATAGTTGAATACAGGTCACAGGTCAAATATAAAGAATATCAAAATACAGAATACAGGTCACAATGCGTTTGCATTCGCCAACCAACCACCTACGACTAAGTTATTTACCTGAAGAAGAGATTAGATTGCAGATCTTGAAACATAGTGTTACTGATTTTTGTATCACTGAAGGATGGTAAACGTCTGGAAAAATCCTGTTTCCTTTAGATAAGGTATATGCTTAAGAGTAATAAATTTGCTATTTAAATGTGTATTTTTAAAGGTTCTCTTCCCAAGGTTTTTGGTCTGCATTTTTGAAACACTGTGTATAAAAAGGAATAAAACCAACTGTAGTTTATATTTTAAATGAAAGAGAATTTATGGTTGATTAAATGGGAAGTTATGTATCACACAAATTTGAACTCGGTATTTTGTAAGTTGAAGAATTCATACACTTGCATATAATTTATCGTTATGTTGGTTTGTGACATATGTATTATTTAATCTCGTAAAAGTGACCTTAAAATTATTGGAAACAACCTGACCCATCAATGAGGAAAGAATGAAGTCATATTTTTACATTCAACGTAGGTGTAACCATTACAGGAAATTGGATCGCAAAGAAACCAACATAGATGTTGTGAAATGCATGCAGGTAGTCGACTGGGCAGTGACACTGTGCTTGTCTGTGGCACATTGTACATAGAATTTAAAAGTATTGTTGCTTTTTTTATTTAAAGCTTAGCTTAGATAGGATATCCAGTGTTTGACATGATGAGGTGTGTGCGGCGGAGTCTAACCTACCTCCGCCAGTAGTGTTCCATAATCTTAGCTTTATATTGTTACTATATTGACATGTTATGATAAATGTGGCTGGCATGGTCGGGCCACTGCGGTGACGGAAAAGTACATAGAATTTCCTCAACTAGTGTTTGTTCCGAGTTAGCTTTTCTAGACGTAATGCATGCTCCGAGAAAGATAGCAGAAGTAATGGTGATGCTCTCTGTTGGAGTTGATTGATGATACTGAAATTCTATAAATGTTAACTAACTCTGTGGAACGTGTTACAGAATTGTTACTGGTTTTGAGAGATCCACTGGTCACTACTGTTGTAATGTTCTCGTTTTCACAGTGCTCTCAATAAGTCGCTTCTGGACAGAAATCTCTTGTGTCCGAGAAGGAGGAATTTTGCTTTTGTAAAATCAGTAACAATCTGTCACACTCAGATTTGTTAAATTTCTGGAGATTCTGTGTACAGTTAACTGTGTAATCTTTATGTAAGAAAACAATGATATTTTGTTGCACGTTGCTGGCCCATGCCCCACGCCCGAAATAAAACAACAGTATTGAAATATTTTGATCATAAAGTTTTTTACATTGCATGTTTTGTCTGTCTTGCATGCAGGGATTCGGTTTTGTAACATTCGCAAATAGCGCAGACGCGGACCAAGCACGGGAGCGACTACACGGCACCGTGGTTGAGGGGAGAAAAATAGAGGTGTGCATGACATTCGACAACAACCCGTTTGTAGCACTTGTTTGTTAACAGATTACTTTAAGTTCCTTTCCTTCTGCCACCGCCTCCCCACTCCTGTCCTCATGCTGTCCGAGAAACCCTTTTTAGAATTTCTTTGTTAACAGATAACTGTAAGTTCTACTCCCTACCCTCTCCGTAAACAAGATATCCGACACGATTCCTCTGTAACACTCGTTCGTTAACATATTACTCTAAGTGTCCATCCCACCTCCGATCCGTCACCGTCCTGTCATCGAGCCCTTGTGTGCTGAGCCTAGCTGCACGATTCCCCAGCCTTTAATCCGTTGCTTCTCTGGTGCTTCGTGTCGTTTTCATTTAACCAGGTTGTCTATTTGGTGATGGCTAGATGCGTGTCGAAATTAATTGACCTTGCGAGTAAATCTGTCCTTGTCTAAAGGAGCGTAGACGAAGCGACTGTAGAGTGGCAATGGGGAATTAACGTAACTAATTGCTTGGCTCAGCAGCACTCCTTCAGCAAAGCAATGTCAAACCGTCTAGGTGCTGGGCTGGAATGTTATGTGACGCTCGTTCGCTCGTAGCTGCTAGCGCATTTTGAGTGTTCCTAGTGATTTCTCATCTTAGTTTTACATATCTGTTTGTATTATATTATTCATGCCTGACAATTCTTTTTGTTTAATATATTTTCCACCTAAAACTTTTCACAGTATGATCCGTTTTACTACCTGAAGTTTTTCTTTCTTTCTCACTTTCTTTGAGGACAATTCGGCTTCTTGATTGCATTTTTAAAACTTTTTCATTTTTGTTGTTATGATTTTACCCCACCTTTAGCCCACTATGTTTTTGTGGGTGTTATTTTTTTACTTAAACCGTTTCTGGAAATAAAAATTATGGGATGAAAGTCTGTGGGTGGTGTGCCGAATGTTTGTTCGACACGCTGTTTGACATTCCTTTGCTGCCTGTGTCGAACAATGATATTAATCATTGTGGTCCTCTTAGCTGTAATGCTGTCTCCGTGGTGACTTTCTTGGCCCGCCTCCTCCCCGCCGGTAAGTAGACGTTCAGCTGTCGTACACTTAGAACCCTGTCCTCCCTCCTGCTCCTCTCATGTCTCTAGTTTAGTTAGGCTAGTGCATAGTCTGTTTGGAAATGTCCGACAAAACGTCAGGCACTGAAGACTAATCTCAGTTAATTTTTATCAGAAAACAGAATAAAATTAACTTTTTTAAGTATTCTGATGTAAATAAATACATTAGGAACCAACATTAGTTCTAAACATTATCGCAAATTTAATATATTATCTCTTTTCTAGTTGGTGTATTTAATTGATATCCATTTGCTTTATTCATCTGAATTCTAAAATTTAAACTGTAAAGTTACGAACACATTATGCTGATGGTAGTTGCTGATGCCCTATCTTCCTTTTATTAATTTTCATTTACTTTTGAGTCTTTCAGTAGCCTACATTTGTTCGACACTTCTCACTAGTTGTAAGTTAAAATTTTACAATAATAAAATAATGATAGCCTGAAATTCGACTTTTAATATTTTTTAATAACCTAATTTATATTTTTGAGCCAACACTACATCTAAAAGCTTTGTGAACTTATAGAAACTAGATACAGTAATATATTTCCTTTTATAGAATGTTTTTACAACATTTATCAGTAATTAAATCAAAGAACTACCTATCCTAAGTGGACAGTACAATGAAAGAAAATTGATAATTCGTTATTTATTTAATACTTCTATTTGAATTTTTAAACGTTTAGTTTGGTTGTTACACATTAAGAAACCAATATGGCTCCATAGATTTAAATTTCATTCTATTAAAAAGTAGTTTGCGTTTGATTTAATTTATATTTTCAACTTCTATTGTTTAATACTGGCTATAACAAATAGAACAAATGTTTAATGCTTTTTTTGTTATTTGTATATAGGTGAACAATGCAACAGCTCGTGTTCAAACAAAGAAACCACCTGCACTACCCAATGGTGAGTCTAGCTACACATGTCAATTAGTTTCATGTGTATGAATCTGGTATTTATTAATCTTTACAAATATTTACTAAACTAGGGTTGTATCTTTTGGGAGTTTTCATTACGTTCTTGCAAATATTTCAATATCATCTGAAGATTCTTTTGATCATTTTTTTGCTATGACATATTTATTTATTGCTGAATTTGGACCAATGTTTGTTTCAGTGATTTTCAGTAACAATTCATATAATTTAGTCGCATGTTTTGTGATGTGTTGTTTATCTGTCTGCTTTTATAAGGTTAATACAACATTTTGTTATTTATCTTTCACAACTCAAGAAGATTGTTGTGGTTATAAAGCTTTAATAATATAATGGTAAAATATAGTTAATGTGTGTATTTCCTGAAATTCAATATTTTATATGATATAAACATCATATTTGTGTTTCTATTATTCCATTGTTTTCTGGACAGTTTAACTGTACAGTATATTTTAAAATATTATGTAAGGCAGTGAATATGCATGTTCATTTTAAAAGTATTATTTTCGTAGAATTAGTGGCACACCTCGTTTGGCTTTTCGTTATTTTATTGCTTTAATTTGTATATTTATAAATTTACCATTTGATTGTCAATTATTAAAATTGTTAAATTGAAATATACTTTAAAACTAATATAATTCATTTACAAAGAAATATAAATAAATAATATTGTATACATACATATTTAATGGTTGTGGTTTCAAGTTCATAATTATTTTCACTCCTTATCAGGGAACTTGATTAATTTGCAGACCTTAACCACTAAATTTTAAGAAATTTACCATTTCTTGATAAATCAAATTTACAGTACAGCATATTTTGGGAGAATATACTCGTGTTTGTATTTTGGCGATAACAAAATAAATTTTATCAACATTCACAACTTTCAATATTGGAATTGACTTCCACCAAATTGTTAGTCTAAATGTACAAAAATATGTAAACCTTTATTAGTTTGTGTTTAATTAAAATAATAAGTGGATTAATTATTTTGAAAGTGTATTATTTATTTGTAGTTAATTCTGAAATGATAAAACACGTATTGTATATTCTAGTGTCCCTTTTGGAAAAAATAAATAATTTCAACATTACCGCATTATGTAAATGTAGAATACATAATTATCAAACATAAAAAAGATACATCATTAGTGCTGTTATTCAGTGTATAATACTGTTTATAAAAGAGTTAGTTTTGTAATATCATTATTTTTGTTTAATTTTATTATTATTAATTTCTAGCTTTTACAGAACAAAACAGTGCAAACGAAACAGGCTAACTAAAAAAAATTAGTTCCAATTTTGTGTTTAATGAACTATTTTGACGTTTTTCTAGTCAATTCTAAAATGTATTGCTAGTAAAATCAGCGGTTACGTTGAATTGTTTATGCCTTAGTTTTAGTATTAATTTCTAATCAATCTCTTAATTCCTTATAACAATTCAGTATTCTGTGATAGATATACTGGATAAAACACAATTCATTCATGTTAGATACGAGTTTTGTTTTCTTTACAGTTTTCACTCATTTGTTGTTCCTGTTTGTTAACTAGTGGTAGAATGCCGAAATGAAGAATTAAGTCGAAGTCGCTGTGTTATATTTGTACATTGCATGCAGACATGTGTGTCAGTCTCTCAATGAACTCATATCATGTCAGGTTCCAGTTATAGAGTCTCACAGATGTAGCTTAAATTCCGCAATAGCTTGGCTATCTTCACAAGTACACTGTTGTATTTCAAGTCTTACAGTTTAAGTTATAGAAGAAAACAACAACAAAGTAGAAGCAAACTTTTAATTAAAAATTTGTTTAAATAAAAGATTACAACAGTTAAATGGTAACGTGTTTTGGAAAGAGTTACTCTACTCAAAAACGGTTTTGTATTTATTTACAACGTATAAAAAGTACGTTCAACAACAGCAATACAGCAGTGTGCTTTATTCTGAAGTTAATGCTTTGTTGATGTACATACTAAAAATTGTTGCAATTGGAGTGTGAATTGACAACTTGAGCATTTCGCTTGTTCTTTCCCTTATTGTTACACATTTTTGTTTTATTTTAGTATTTCTGACTAGGAACGGAACTGTGCCGAGCCTTGGTGAGAGATCTCACATTGTTGTTCTCGTATTGTTCCATGTTCTTTCTGTTTCGTTCTCGCTCCCCTCCCCCCTCGCTTCTTCGTCTTTCCTCTGCTTCTTATTAAGTGTTTGATAGTTTAATTTTTTCACTGTTTCACTGCTCGTATTTCGTTTATCTTGTGTAGTTTCCTTGTTTAATCCAACCAGTCATTCTTTTCAGCTTCAATACACTCATTTAAAATTGTATTGCTTAACGTAAATAATGTTAAGTTTTTTCAACAGCGATTAACAGTATTACATGATGTAAACCATGCGTGCCTCACTTTAAAAAGTAATTAAGTCGCTTCAGTATTTCAGAACATGAAATTCTAACATTTTTTTAAGACGTCATCTACTCAATGTTTTTACAGTATATTATGTTTTTTTTTTTTCTTAACGGGTTTAAAAAAATTGGTTTGGCAAAAAGATGGTATTTCAATTCCAATACCTAACGTAACATATTAAGAAAAGTAGTTTCCATCAATTACATTTTTCTTATATCGTGATGGCCTCAGTGAATACTACAAATTAATAAACCAAAAGCAGGAACATTCTAAGATAAATACTTTATTAGAGAACAATTAATCAATTCCATGATAAATCTGTCTCTCATATCTGTCTTGGTTTTATTCTAAAAGTTCACCTGTTGTTTTTGTCAATGGTTGTCTGGAAAATTAGTCTTCATTGTTGATTTTTTTTGTTTTAAACGTAATCTTTGGTCTGGTTATTTTTGTACGGAAATTATATTAAACACAAGTGTACCCTTACTTATGTATTTAATATTGTTTATGGTGTTGTATTTACACGCTAGTCAGCATCTGTGGCTCAGCTTTTAACGTGGGGACAAAGTTTTAAACTGGGTTATAAACGCAAACTAATACGAAATCCATTGATGTTTCGCTATAAAAACTTTGAGCTCAATCAATCGTAAAAAATACAATTATCTGTTAATACTGATGGGTTAAAATTTATGTTCAATATGGAGCTTCTTATGAAAAAATATATACTACAGATTAATTATGATTAATAATCATATGTTTACCATTCATTAGCGGTGGAATAAAAAATGCAATTTTCTAAGTGAAAACATTTATACGTTTTTGGAAGAATTCTTATTTTTATTGCAGTTTTACACTATAGGTCCATGGTAAGCGAAGCCTCTGAAGCATGGCCGGTAGCTAGCGGCCCTCTTAAGAATGTCATCTGTAATATTACACAACAGTTATCAATAGGCAATCATCAATCCTGCTTTTATCTTCACATTCTGTTTGATCTTCCAAGTATCCACCGGAATATAAATCAAGAAGTTTCAAATTCTTCTGACTGAACTGACCCAGATGTGAGTCCCAAATGTGACATGTATGACTAGACAAGAATTATTAACTGTATTTGTGTTGTAAGCTATGCTAGTCTAAACGGGCGCAAAAGCTCTTGATCCGTTTACGACAGTTGTTCATAAGAACCGGAAAGCGGTGTCAGATATTCAAATTTAAATTCTAATCATTTTTAAGATAATACTGTTGTGTGTGATCAGATTTTGCATTGACAACCAGCGATACAGTTTAATTCTTGACATTCTCACGATTAAAATTAAAGCAATTTTATCCTTGTTCAGATTATACAGCAGCAGTTGCGCAAATACTTTTGCAACTTAAATTGCCAGTGCAAACTTAGTTTTTTGTGAGTTCAGGAATCGATAACAATAGTTTCTAAGCAAAACCACTTTTTAGATAATGAAGAAAAAAATTCTAAGACTGCCATTCACGAAACAACAGGTTAAGTTTTTGCTACACCAAAATTAATATAAGAATTCGCTCATGTCCTTTCCCTATTTCAATTAATTATGAAAGAGCTTTAGTAATAGTGATCAAAATCTACTAATTATTTGTCTAAACGACCAAAGAAATGTCAGTAGTTTGTTTTTATTGTAAGTTTTTTGAATGGGAAAAAAATCTAGTTAATTTTTTCTATTTTGTATCTCTGTTGTTACTAGCTTTCCTCACTATGAAATATGTGTCATATTCTCTGAGGATTTGAGTACAATTTATCTATGATTTTTCAGGTTAAATAAGTATAAGTTTAATTTATCATTTGACTAGTGTAAATGTTTTTATCTGTTTTTCATTGTGTTGTCATCCTCCTCACTGTTTTTCTTTTTTTCTTTTAAGTGTTTGCACATATTGTATATATTTTGTATTGTTTGTGTTCCAGTGGGTTTGATAAATTTGCTGTTGTCGGTGCCATAACTGTTTGGGTATATCTAAGTTATTATATTCCATTTAAGTGTTAGGCTTTCAGTAGAACGCTTTTGATCAGCTAAACAGTAGACTCTGCTTAATGAAAGAGCTTATCTGAAAAATCTAATTGTATTGTTGTTGAGTTTTATCATTTTGAACTTATTGTTACAATAAAGACAGTCAGTAAATGTAGAAATATTTTGTCTACTATTTAGAATTTTTCAAACATCTAATCTCGTTAATTAAAAATGAATTCAGAC
Organism: Homalodisca vitripennis; assembly: GCF_021130785.1. Lineage (NCBI taxonomy): Eukaryota > Metazoa > Arthropoda > Insecta > Hemiptera > Cicadellidae > Homalodisca > Homalodisca vitripennis. The sequence goes on from NC_060214.1 coordinate 107,392,189, forward strand.
ACACCAAAATAATGATTATTTACGTGTTGCGTTCCTGTTATGACTTTACGTTTGTGTTCTAACGTCCGTTGCGTTGCTGTTTCAGTCTGCGTCCAGTGGCCTGAGGGTAGGTTGGACCTTACGCTCCCACCACTTGCACTTGATACCAGTATGCATACTAGATTTTAAGCAACCTTATAAAATAGAGCATGCCTTAGTGATAACACAATAGCGCCATTGCACAAAGTGTTGTGTAAAATTATACTTCAACATCACTACGTTTAAATTCAGAAATTAAATCTCTAGGCTATAGATTCATCTCTATGTTGTCATCTGACTTGGTTCTCAGGCAATTTTTTTGTTAAAAGTAAGTAAAATATTTTTTTGAATATGATAAAATTTAAATTTAATGTAACCCCATTGAAAGTTTGTCGGAATTGACTTGATGTTTAACTATTTCATTTGTTGTCGATCTATTTATTGTGAGTAAACAGTGTTTGAAAGGATATTAGCATTTCGGACATTTGCTATCATTATATGTTAGAAAAATAGAACCCTAGTTTTGACGATTGGAATCTGTTTTCCTCATCAGGTGTGAATAAAACTTTAAGGTAAGGTTATTAGCATATACAAAAAGATTTTAAAATCACAATGAAAGATCGATGAAGGATTTTTTAATTTTTATGTGCCTGCTTAACCTTACACCTTAAGGTTTTTCGACATATGTTGAAGAGAGAAGGATAGATTAAATTAAATGTTAGTAATACATATATGGAAAATATCCAAAATCCTGATAATCTTTCAAATCATCCATCATGAATAGTAAACTTTAAACAAAGAAACAGTGTTTGGCTCCTTATCATTTTTTGCTCTTAGTTATCCAATAAGTATGGAATTCTAATGATAAATTGATGTGTGTTTCACTCACTGTTAATTGATGATCGCATTTGTAAAACAGATTAAATGCAGACTTAGTTACCGGTTGTGTATAAACAGCTACAATGAGGTAGCTAGAACCAATCACAAGCATTGATTAGTCCGTAAATGATGAATGATGTAAGTCTAGTCCAAATCCCTTTACGGCTAGCATGTGAAAGCTAATTGAATACTCTATCTGTACAAAGTTTGTATACCTATAAAATTCATATAATTGTAGCGGATTTAATAATAAGACAGATATAGGATAAAAATTTTAACAGTTTTAATAAGGACTTGTATTTTTCTGATTAATATTTCTAACTATCCGAAGAGTTAATATTGTTACCTGCTGTTTCTTATGCATCTTTTACATTAAAAAAAAAAAAAAACAAAAAATACATGATTTATTGTAACAATAAAGTTATCAATTACCATTTGAGATGAGAACATCAGATCCTGCTTACACATTTTCACTTTTTTTACACGTGCTTTTCAAATCAGGTTATGTTTTTTATTTATGTGTTGTCCTCAATTTAAAGGTTCAGTTTTAAATTTCTTATTATTCCTCATGCAATTTTTTTCAATTATGGAAATATTTCTCTTTGTTTTTTCTACTACATTTGGAGCTGTGTATAAACTTATATTTCAAAATTAATTAAAATAAATTATCTATTTTCTTTCTTTGTTTTCTTTTAATCTATCACTTTTTAGCAGTAACTGTCAATAATATTAATAGTTTAAAAATCATATTTGGAGTTCCAAAATTTTACATTATGCTTACTCATACACAGTGTGATTTTTCTGAACGTATTAGAACTCTTTTAAAATTTAGATTTTACTTTACCACACTTTGTGCTTTGGAACTATAACTAGTTTTATGTAGATATATTAAATATATTTAATTATTATCTAGCGTATTTAAGACAGATAAAATGAAGATCTTATATTGATGGTGACAACGAAATTTAACATTTGAATTTCCAAATTCAGGGCACCTATTTCACAACTTATAGTTAGACCAAGAAACGTAACAGAACTTAACGTCTACGTAGTAAGTAGCAAGTATTAGTAGGGGTGGCTTCAGTATGTGGCTGTGCATGCGTTTTTGATAATTTCACGGCCAAGAGATCTGAAATTCTTTAATTGAAGATTAATGTAATACATTGATTTTAACATCGATTTTGAAAGCGAATGATCTGTAATAATCTTGTAAATATGTCGGTATCTTGGTACTGTGCATGCAGCTTTTGTAATTTGACATTCTCAGACGACTTTTACATGAATGCCTTTCACAGCCAGGCTGGTCTGTGGCCATTTTTTCACGATTCTTTGCAGATCAATTTTGTGGTATTCTATATTGTTGCTTGGGTCTTAGTAAGAAAAAAATAAAGTGATTTATTGTTGCATTTCTTAGATATTTTTTTGATGTAGAAATGATTTTTTAGTACAGATGCCTTTAATACTTGGCAGCATTGGTAGTTTTATTTTTAAACGTTTCAGAATATTTTGGAATTCAAGTTTATTTATAGAGTTTGTTATTTTATGTGTTACTAAACAAAAATATTTCCAACATTCATTTATATTACTGGTGATACTAAAGCTGTACTTATGTGATTGCATATTTTTTGTATGGTTTATATGATTTTTTTTAATTGATTTTTATTTTTCCAAATTTTATTCCCCAAAATAAAAGTCATCTTAATTTTCTTCTAACGATTTAAAATTCTATTTTATCGTTTAAAACAATTTATTGCTATAATTCGTTTTAGTGGAAGTACTCATACGAGTAAAGACGAGTGGGGAAATTAAATTTTCTTCAAAATAACACAAAGTGAAACGCCAATAATGCAAAAGGTACACTAACAATAGATTACTTTACAGCTAATCCTAGATGAACGTTGGTGATACACAGGTGATGTGTTATATTATCAGGGGCTATGTGTACTTGTTTCCGTACTGTCTAGCTTTATCATGTTCTGCATGTGGTGGAGAGAGCGTTCTGGGGTAGCCTTGTGTGTCTTGTACTGTATATACCTTCAAGCCAACCCATGTAACTTATTGTTAGCTGTGATGCTAGACTGGCACTAATAACCACAAGCTAATTATCATAGATATTATTATTTTGTCACTGTGGTCGTTCTTTTATAAAGTATCATATCTCAGATTTTTCTTTTCAAGCACAGGTTTGGCCGTTTTAATTTGCACTTGTCGTGTTGAGACTCATTTGTTGTAGGCTTAATGTACAAGTTGTGGAATAATTACTCTCTCAGAACAATAACTTTGCCTTTACTCGAATTTCTGATAAGTCATAGTCAGTGATAGTGGTGTTTTTATCGCCTTGCTGTTATTTAGAAAAAGCTAAGACAAGTTATTTGTAGTGTTAATGTAGACTCCCGGATAAAAATCCTTTCACCTGTTGAAATGTGGGTGCTGATAAGTCCACGGAGAGTTGAACGAATTGTGATCGAAGACAAATACGTAGAAGGATGAAATTTCAGTTTTAGGCTGCCAAGACAGTGTGGTAGGATAAGTTTGTGAGTTATGCAGTCCGTATAACTGACATCCTACTACGTTTCTTTGATCAGCAGTTCAACTTGGAACTTTGCAGCACCCACGTTTTGTGTTGATATAAAGAATATTGACTGGGAAATGCGTTTACAATCAGCCTTGTTGGTGGACAATTTTGTATCAATTGTGAATGGAAATTAACTTGAAAGTCAAGAAATTGATAACTGTAATGTGTATTGTTACTGTTTCTATGAATAGAAATCCAAAATAAATTGAAAAGTTCTGCATGTATTTTAAAATAAGTGTTCATATATACATAGATTTCTTCTTTACTCCGATAAAGAAAAGACACCAATTTTGGAGCATTAGCATTGAAGATAAAGAGCTGTGTAGTGAGTGTAGTGTACAGTACTTATGTGATACGGGTGGTATAATGTATTTCTAGTTTACAGATGAGGTGGTAAAGTGTCAGTATGAATGTTACGTACGGTTATAGGCTACAGATGGTGGCTGACGGGCAATGCCGCCCTGAGTTGTGCCCTGGCGCGGAGACGCAGGTACTCACTGTTATGTTTGTTGTTTGGCCTGACACCCACCCGCCTGTCGCCTGCCTGGCACGTGGATATTCATTAGTTGCTCTTACTTGAGACCTCTTTGCTTCCAGTAATAACTATGTTATGTGTGTTATGGATTATGGCGATTTCAGTGTACATTCATCATCTTACCCCCTCGGCCCGACGGACTAACTGTACATATAACCCAGGTCAGGACCCTCGCTCGCTCAGAAGACCGTCTTTCAAATTTCACTCGCCACCGAGAATCGGACACGGAAGTCTCGGGTCGACCCTTTGCGAGAGGGGAACTTTGCATGGCCACATTGATTGCATGGGATCGAGTTCTGTACTGTATATATTGCAAGGCAAGGGTACTGAACACGCTGATACACCCTGTAACTTGGGTACCGTACACACTGCACTGTTGTGAGGCTCTCGAATATAGGTGCTTCCTCTCTGTGCTGTGGTGGTGGTGGTGGTGGTGACACGGCGGGAACTCCAGTACTTGCATGGTTGTTGGCAGATGTAGAACGGACTCGTCACTCGCAAAGGGTTGGTGGTCGACCCCTCCCTGATCCCCAGAGGCCTAACAACGTGACTGTCAAGCCTACCTGAAATGTTTACTGTTTGGAGCTCATCATCGAATATTTCGTTTTTAATAACTCCAAAATTAAAATTTTGTAAATGAACGAACATCCCTTGTATCACATGTATTTTGCATGGTGCACATGTGTTTACAACATTAATGTTTTCACAACTACAACAAATACTTCTAAAGATGAGATAAACTTTAAAACGCTTATAATCTTAAACAATAGTTTGCCAAATACATCCCCAAAACAGATAACATGATTTTTTATTAACATGTCCCCAGATATGTTTAATACAAAAATCAAATAACCAGATATTCAGATTTTCATGAACAAAAACTAAACATCTGCACAAAAATTACCAAAGAGCAATTCTCAGTAATTTCAAGACCTTACAGAATTGCTGTAAGTGACTTTTTTGTCCAGATTTGTTCTTTGATTGGTAAAATAATCTTTTATAATCCAGTGACAGTACCAATTTAAAAAAATATATAATTTAACATTTTTATTTTATTGTTAAAGCAAGAATTTTTACATCTGGGATAAAATTATATAACATTAACATCAATTATATTTGACAAAATTATTGTTAAAAATTGAATGTGATGCATTAATAATTCATGATTACTGTGCACCGGGATAAAATGTCATTGGTAATTTGTTTACCTTAAATAAATGCAATGTACTGTGTCTAGCTCAGTGTCAGTTAGTTCCAAATACGGTTTCAGGGAGCAGCAGTTGTTAGATGTGCTGGCCACTGAAGTATTGATTTTAGCGTCTTAACAAGCTGGTCGTGCCCAGAATTGTTTTCTCAATGAGTATTCATTTCCAAAGTGAATTTCATTAATCTTACAGTAGAGGCAAAAAGTGTAACTTTTTCAATAAAGGAATTCTACAGATTTAACTAACTCTACAAAGAGTTAACTGATATTGAATCAATAACGATGTATAGAAGAATATCACAGTGTGTAATAAAAACACACATCATTTTGTTTGAAATAAGATAGAACATCGATTATCCTTAAAATTATTAAAACTGCCGGATGTTCCAAGGAACACAGATTAGGTCAAAACAAGAAAGCTAGTTTAAAAAGAAAGATTTGTTTGATTGAAATTGAAATTTTTACAATTTTATTTATTTTTGTACAATTAATGATGTCACCAATCTGATTTTAAATATACAACACACAAAGTGTTTTGTCCCAGCACATTTCTGTCCACAAAATAAGGGATGATTCAGCATGGTACGTGGTGAGCATGCACAGCTCATCGTCCTCACACTGTCTCAAGCCAGGCTTAAAACCTTGCACGTATAACAACTTAACCACTGATGTGTCCAAACAGCCTTATAATAAAATTATGTTCATAACCTCACGGGTGGTTATCAAATAAGTATTTGTGAAGGTGTAGTAAATACAATGCATTAGGAAAAAGAAAAATTGACATAAAGATTTACTGATTGATTGAATTGATTAAAATATTTTACTGTTTTGTTTGTTGGTCGGATTTGAGTTTTGGCGGAAACTTCTAACTTCTGATAATTTTTTTAACTTTGTCCGGAAATGCATGATTCATTTTCAACGAAAACTGTGCCTTTACTTTTCATTCATCGTTTACACATTCAAGAAATGATTATTTATGCTACAAAAAAAGGGATGTTGGCCACTCACCTTTAAAAAAATTGCTTTACGTTTGGCTATGCTGTCAAAAATTGTAATTATAATTGTAAATAAGCCGGCTGTACTGGTGGCATCGGGATTTTAGTCCCATAAGAACAATGTTAAATTTTGAACACTTTAACACCTTTATTTTTAGTTAGGTATATAATTATGGGACATTTCTCATTTCAAAGGTATAATTAAAATAAAACGCTTGTATTTGATCATTTGAATAAACATTAAAACATTATTCACTGTTAATAAAACAAAACTAAGAATTATTTGGATGCATATTAATAATTTCTTTGAAACACATCTTCCATAATGCATACTATGGACTAAAGTAAATATGTAAAAATGTTTGATGTTTAACATTGTTCTTATAGGGTAAAACTCAAAGATGTTTACAGCCGGCTTTTAAGAAGCACTGCAGATAAAATAGACACAATAAATATACATTGATATTTATCCACATCAATGGCTTTTCATGGTGTAAAAGTAATGTGTTCTTGACTACTCATTAGGACTCCATTTGACTCTTACTTTTACTTCTTTTTTTTTTTCGACAAATGTACTTTGATTAAAATTTTATTGGACCACCAAGAGACAATCTATCATGTGGCAATTATAATCATATTATTTCCTTTTCCCTACAGTGTCTCTTAATTATTGTACCTTAAGATGTATTCTTAATGTTAGGATATTTAAATTTGACAGTACTTCAGGATTCTCCCAAAATTGATTCACACTGGAAACAAAAACAAAAATATTAGCTATGAAATTTGAAAGATATTATATTTAAAATAACAATCTATTTAGGATCTGAATATAAAAATCTCTGAAAAAACTGGCTTTCAATTACTTAAGAAAATTGTTGTTTAACTTGGCGTAGTATTGAAAACTTATTTACAGTTTTGGGTTTTTAACAGGGTTACTCAAAGCATGTTTTTACAAAACATGAAATCCGTGGTACAAAACCACCAAAGACTAACGAAGTGGGACTGCTTATATGTTTGCAGTATTGATCGGATAGTTTTCTCACTGACTCCCTCGGCGATTTTAGTTCAAAACCCCCTTGAACTGACAACTCCCCTGTAAAATTGGGATTGTAGGACAACCGTGAGTGCTGGAACCGCGACGACAACACGGAGCACAGTAGTGACAACCGTGAGCGCCGGAACCGTAACGACAACACAGAGCACAGTAGTGACAACCGTGAGCGCTCATAACATGTTATAATCTGTTGTTTGACTGCATTTTGGACTAATGGTTAGAGGAGCTCTTAGACTTGTTGTGCTGTTGAATAGTAACAGATAGCGACTTACTGCCTGGATGATGGATTGAATGCATATTCTGTGTCAATATCACTTTTTGTACTAAATTAATGTCTATTTTCCATGTCAACATTCTACGTTTGTGTTTGGTTATTTTATTAGATATGCATGCACAAACTGGAAATCATTATTAAAATGTTTCAGTTTTCTTCTTGTTGCTAAGTTCTATACTTTTTTGTAACTGGAAAATTTTGAAAGAAATAAAATGGTTAACAATTATTTAAGATGTTATCAATATAATTCTACATTTCTTTGATCGTTAAAATTTAACTTTTTTTTATTTAATCAATTTTTGCTATTCTTATTAGTAGTCTGTTAAGCAAAACTAATGGCAACAATAATAAATTTAATGTTAATAAATTAATTTAATATTATTTGATTTTTTCAAATTTAAATATCAAATAGTTATTTTTTTACAGTTAAAAGTATTTTTACCTAAACAGCACCAGCCAACGAAGAGGCAGAGTTCTATTTAGTTTTATTCTTAGATTTGGTTACAAGTCAAATGTGGTTGTAACTTTTCAACCTTGACTTTTTATTTCTAGAGGTCTTCCTGTTGCTTTGTTTTCTTGTCACTTAATATTAGGAATGCCGATGTTGACATTTTTTATTTATTTTTCTAACATCACAACTTGTTTTGGCTGCATAAATTCAGTTTTCAGATAGTCTTAGAAATTGAATTTGTTCTTGGTGGTGGAAGTAGGCCATGTAGAATCCTCTACTGTAACGTATCATTTGAGTTTTGATATATTATCACTAAAACCTGATTAAAACTAGCGTGCCGTGTAAGTTTGAAGATCGGAAAGTTGGTGAAACTGTTTGATACGATTCTCTAACATGTAACGCCCATGAATTACTTACACTAATATCTAATTTGAATAAAGAATGTAAAAGCTACCAGCATTCATCACTAGGTGAATTTATACAAATCAATTAAGGCAATGTTATGATAGATCAATTTAACGATCATTTTATCTCTTAAAAATGGTGATAAACATTCCAAAATTAGTAACAGTCATAAGAAAAACTGTAATTGTCTTGCGAGTGTTTTAGATTCAGATGTATCGGTCTTGACCTGCAGTCAATAAAAGTTGCAATTACTTACAACGCTGATGGATTTTGGTGTCTTTCACATTCCTTAGTCAAAAAGTTGGATTAAATCCATCCCATGTTTTGAATTGTGGAATCTGTCAATTAAACACATGGAAATGTGAACTATCCTTACCAAAGGATTTGTGCAAAATGTATGGTGTCACACCGAAAGGTTAAATATTGGGATCCAGCAGGAATGTTTCTTATTTTTTGAGTAATTCAATTAAGCAATATCATGTACTTGTAGACAAACTGTCAATCTTTCACTGTGTGCTATTTGGCCTATTGGCAGCACATTTACTTTGGAACTGTTGGACAAATTAAATGTTTTTGGACAAAAACCTCAGTTATTGTAAACCAGAAGAAAACTTTTTGTTCTCAGAGCTCCACTTCTAATAAGTCTGATTATATTTCAACATTTTAAAATTTCAAGTTATAATTTTTGGTTCTTGACTAGAAGTAAGTTTTTTGTTTGTTGGCAAACATTTTTAGCCACCATGCTAAACTACTGGTTTTTACATCCCAACTGGTTATTGTTAGTTTTTTTTACCAAATGAGTAGTTCACCTGTAGGTTATTGTTGTCAATTTTATCGTAAATAGGATTTCTAGCTGTGTTTTTTCTCTAAGTTTTCTTTTATATAGTTATTATGAATGAGTTATTTAGTAGTACGGCCATAAAATTTGTTTGTATTGCATCCAGCAACATTAATATAAATAAATACAGTTTGCTAACTTTATTTTAGTAATTGTTTATTTCAACACTGAGATTTTTCCTGCTTTTGTGAAATCAGCATAGTAAAGTAATGATTAAGGAATTGGTTTAAATTACAATCATTCAGTGTATACTGAGTAGAAATGCACACATGCAACATTGCTTACTATACAAAGGGCTGTATTAAAAATAGCTAATGGTTATATTGCAGTTCATTATAGTTATTGTTTCAAATACCGTTTCATTTAAATAAAAAAAGATACTGCCTACTCTTTTTTTTCTATTTATTTTATTATTCTACAAGCAACCATAGTTACTGAATATTTTTTCTTTTGATTTAAAACTAGTATTTATAAAAATTAATTCAACAAAGTTTTTACTGTCTCTGCAAAATAGAGTGTATTTGCTGTTTTTCTTGGTGAAGAACACTCTATTTTGTTGGCTTATTTAATTTATTCCACTGTGTGAGCTAGTATACGTACGTTGACTAATTACGTATTGTTACGTTAATATATTGTATAATTACGTATTCAAATTACGTATAATTACATATGTTGAATAGCGATTAATGTTAGTTAGTGTGAGTAGGTATTTTATTTTATTTCATAAAGATCACATCGTTAGATGTTGCAAAAAAAGTGTTGAAAAAATTTGTTTATCGAGTTGCTGAAACTGATAACAAACAGCGTTGAAATCAACAGAAGCTAAAAAGTCATAAATGTACTATTTATATTTAGTCTTGTAAGGTTGTAAGTGCCATGAAATCAAACTCAATGCATTCACAATTTAGGGTGAATTGAAAAATGATTTGAAACTTATCATGTATTATATGGTAATTGAGAGAGAAGTCAAGACAAATGGGCATCTCAGAACGCGGTTAGGGTAGATTTACGTAGCGTGTACATACGGAGTGTGGAGTGTGCATGTTGTGTGCAGCCGCAGCGCTACGCGGAGTGGCGATCCAGCGAGGGCCGTGCGCGAGCCGGTGCAGCAGCCTTCCCCGCAGCAGCCGCCGCAGCTGCAGCATTCGCTAGACACCCGTCTCCGCTGACCGCCGCCACTGCGCTACATGGATATACACCGTGAGTAACAGGCTTGCCACCAGACACATATGTTGTTCCACCCAGGCCTTTGGCATTCTTTCTTTTAGTTTCATTTTGGTATTATTTATGATTTTTTTAGTCTATTTACACAACGAATTGTGTTTCGAAGTAAACAGATTTTGAACTCGTACAAAAAATTTTGTAAAAAAAAAATCAAAATAATATCCTCGACATTTTGTATTTATCAGTTAATATATCATCCTATAACAATAACAACTAAATAAAAAAAATTTAATGTTTTGTAATGCATTTCAAAATATTAACAACAATCTAGCAATTTATGCTAGTTATACTAAAATTCCGTTGTTTTATATTTTTCGTAATATTACATATTTTGCATAGGCATACATGGTTTTTATATTTTGTATATATGTTTTTGGCCTGGGATTTAAACGAAAAATTGATACAAGTTTTTGTGCTTTGTAAATTTGATCTTATTTCCTTATGAGGGTTTTATATTTATATTTAGTCTGTGAGTAAATTTTGAAGTATTCAGTTTGAAATGTTCCATAAGTTTTCAAATGAGATTTTTTTAGTCATATATACTTTTGAAAATTTATGGACATATAGAAGTAATTAATAAAGCAAGATAATTTGACATTGATTTAGTGTTCAGCACTTTTCCCTAATCGCTTTATTATTTTATTTTATTTAATTTTTGTTCTTTAAATATATAAAACATACTAAATATTCTATAGTTAAAAGCACAGTAATATATTTCCCAAATTATTCCAGTGTAGAAATATATGTTGGCTTGTTAGAAGGTAAGATGGCTGCTGCATGTTCAGGCGTGTTGCTTGCTAGCATGTCTATGCCTGTTTGGGCCTGCGCTAACTTGCACATCCGTGCCATGAATGTCCTCTTATGTCTCAACAAATATTCCAAAATATTTTGTGCTGAATTTTGAATGGCTTTCAAAAGTGGACTTTTCTTTCAGTGGAAATTGTTGCATTTTGATAGAATAAAAAATTATTGTGTTTCCTTTTTGTAATGGAAACCTGGCAAGTTAGAATTATCGTGTTTAAATAGCATTTTTGTTTTATTCATAAGTTGGAACTAGATTTGTTAATTAGTTTTAAGATATTTGGATTGTGTTTCTTGGATTTCTGAGGTGACTCTTGGAGTATGTTCTGGTTGGGTTAAAATGATTTTGTATCCTGCTGTTTATGCATTGCATTAATTTAATTGGAGTTGGCTTTAACAACACCAGCTGATTTCTACCGGGCAATGTTGCTGTAGTACCGTGGTTATAGGGTCTGGGGAGGTAGTTGAGGCAGTTCTGTTTGGAGTTGGGCTAGGTAAAAAACTTTGTCCAACTTTAGTGTGGACTTTTGGATCTCTAAAATAAGTAGTTAAGTTTAAGTTATGAAGACAATGTACAAAATTGTACAGGGCCAGAGATAGTGCAAACAAATTGCACTAAACCTAGTGAAATATTAATGTGTTTGGCTTAATCATAGGATACATCTGTTCTGAATCCTGAAACTCAAAAACTTGGTTTCTAAAACAATATAAATGTGGAAATAAATTCATGTTGTAGGCAAGCTGTAATGTGTCCAAATAGAAAATTTGTTTTATTTCGATACTGAAGTTATAAATATAAAAATATAAGTGAATTGGCTTTTTATGAAACATAAAGTTTGTTTAAATTTCAGACCTTTTTCAAAATTAAAACAGTCTATCGTGTCATTATAAATTATTAAGGTTGTTTGGTGAGGGATTTTGTCTGTTTTGTCTAATGCTAAATTACCAGTTATATGGGTATAAATTGTTTTTTTTTTGTCCAAATAGGCTTTACCAATCAACATAATAATACATAATTTTGTTACTAGAACTAAATATTTTTAAAAATAGTAAAAAAAATGAGGTACAGATAAATAACATGCATAGGTATCTAACAAACAATAGTCCTTAAAAATACACAGGCGTTGCTTTTGGAATATTTCAGGAGTGTATATTTTCCACTTCTCGATATATCATTCCTGCTTTCTAGAAGCATCAATGTAGTAAGTAGTAATGTGACCAGTGGAGATATGAGGATTTGTGTTTGAGGGGAGAATGAATCTGATTGAAAAACACTCCACACCGGGTAGTGTGAAATAAATCTAAATTTCTACTAATTAAATGGGCCTTTTTCAAAGTAACAATCTCGAATTGCTGAATTTAAAGTAAGTTAGATTAATGTTATATAATTATTTTATTTATTTATAGGGCTTTTCTGGGAGGTGTTCTTTCCCCGTCACCTCCCTCCCCTATAGTTACATCTTTGCTTATGACTCTATACCGAAGTCATAATGGTAATGTTAAGAGGAGGTTGCTGCTGGCCATTACTCATACAGTCAGATGAATAATTGGTTTGTCTTCTTTGATTTTACATTTTGGTATCTCAAATTAACCGAGACTTCTGATTTTGACATCTGTGACTAATAAACCGTTTTAGCAGAAGAGTTGTCAAAGTTTTGCTCTATTGTGAATGAACTGTGTATGCTTCATCTGTAAAGCAATAGAATTTAAAAGCAAGAACTTTTTGATCCAACAGGCATATTGTTATCTTGAAATTAATTTTCTTGACTTTCGATGCTCTGCTGTCAATTCCCACGCGCAAAGGCTTCCTTGAAGTCAATTTTCATAAACTCTTTCAGATATTCTGTGACAGCAATGCTGGGAATTTAAAAAAGTCTGCCAGGTTATAACGTCGAGGATATATGAAGTAACCACCAAGATTGCAAGCCCTATTTGGATTCCAGCAGGCTGGACTGTTGTGCATGGTAGAGCTTCCAGCATGAGGTAACCTCTGGTTTACACCATCTTTGGTCATCTGGACGGGGATGGTGAATTTCGCTAGGAGGACCTGATCAGTTGTTTTCTGCGGTTTGTAGAACTGCTGAAATCTTAAACTGGTTGGCCTCACGGTACACTTCTGGGGTGCGCAAAAAGCCCTTGAGGCTTAAGAGCATGGCAATAGGCTACCCCTTAGAAGAAGAAGAACCCATGTTAGCAGCAAATTCTTTGCTGATCATCTCAATCTTGTCAAAAAAAGACGATGAATACTGTTTTAAACCCTTGGAGCCGGATAAGTTCAAGGTATGCCCCTCCGAAATTTGGCCCTTAGTGTTGAGGTCTTACTGGAACGCCATGATTTTGCTGCCTGTAATTACATTTTCTAAAACCCTGGTTCGCTATCTAACTGCCCATAACATATATTCCTCGTGTTGATAAAATGTCAATAAGTATTATTTTGTGAAAGTCTTTTAAGTGTTGAGGTCTTCGGTGATTAATTAAACAAACAGTCAAAGTCCAAGAGATTTCTTACTTTGGAGACTTCACTGTTCTCTAATCCGTTTTTGGTCTCTGAACCACTAGAAATTTAAGCCTTGACAGGTGTTTTCTTTGTAAATATCATTAACCAAGACAAGGTTTGTTCAAATGAGAGCATAATTTAATTGCTTCAACGAATGCTCCATTTTTATGTCTCTGATCATTAAAGACTATCAAAAACAGCCAGTGAGCAACGTTATCCTCTCCGCATCAGAACTTAAACATGACTGTTACTCAGTTTGTTGCTCACTTTAGATCTTCCCAACACAAATTGCACCATGCAGTTACACAGCTGGAGAGCGTTACACAGTATACAGTAGCGCCATATGGTGGTGACCAGTCTTGTTCATTTACAGACAACTCTTGTATTATGATTAACATTCTTAAAGTGACTTCTTTTTCAGTACCCAATCATTAATTATTGGTTTTGCAGCCATACATGTGGTGGTTTAACCCTCCTAGTGATGAATATGTTTATTATGAATGATAGGTGCATTTGGAGTGTTTCGCTGGGGGTTTCTTAAAAAATAATAAAAATTATTAATTTTTTTGAAAATACAACATATTATATACCAAAATATTCATAAAAACATAAAGAACTATTTTAAAATAAATAAAACTACTTAAATTTGTACATATCCCTTAAATATTGCTCAAAAATAACAAAAAAAAGTTTTTTGAAAAAAAATTTTTTCCCATAAAAACCACATTGTATAAAACTTATTATACAAAGATTTGAAGATAGCCAATTTTTTCTAAATTTCATGAAGATAAATAATATATACAGTTTTTGCACAATATTTTACTTGAAAAAACTGTTATGTTGGAAATATATACAGTATGTACATGGAAGAAACCCTTCCATTCACTCTTAGGCACTACTACTATCATGCTTTCTCTTCCTCCCTTGATACTTTGGTCTCCAAAAATGATCCAATTTATGGAAACACTCTATATGAACACCAGAATTGCATCCTGGACACTAGAATCGTGATCTTCCCCTTTTTTTGTGTGGCCACATACAATACATAGCCGCTTTTGCCTTCCTGGTAAGCGTTGGAGGGAATGGCCTGCACCAGGATTTGAATTATAATCATCGGGAAAATTGTCAGCACTGATATCACTGTCACTCACATCACTCATTTGTTCTTTTAAAACATTTATAATATCTTCTGGACGTAAATCATCCGCCATTTCGAACGTATTACGATCGGAATAAACGAAATAACACCGATAAAACACGCCGACACAACTCATAGGTTAGCGGCCGTTTCTGTACACAATGCACTAAATAACGAAGATAGCCGAGCAGCGATGACGAATTCGAAGGCATGTTTGAACGTCGACGCATCGACCTCTATCATTCATATTAAACGAATGAACGTCGCTAGAGCGGCTTCTATCACTAAGAGGGTTAAGTTCTGAAAACAATTTCAATTTAAATTGTTTTTTCTGATTTTACAAATGCAAGTACTATTGTTACTCATCCTCTTGTAAATATAAGAATAAAATTTTGTGTTGGAACGAATAATTCCTGGGATCGCTTTGTTACCTCAATGCTGTAGTAAGAGCTGTCAGCACTAGCCTAACATTTTTATAGTATCGTATGTAAATGTAGTCAGAAATATGGTAAGCTAAATAATGTAGATAAATTGAAGGAAAATAAATTATGAGGTTAAAAGTCGATACATAATAACACATAATACAAATTCTTTTTCTATAGAAAGTACATTAAAAAAATTAAATTGGGTTTGCAACGCACCAAATAATGTTTAATTGCATATCATACCATTGTCCTAGTGTGTCCAAAATGTACATATTGTAAATTCATGAGAACATAAAAAAGTGACCATGTGCCAGTATGATACAATCCTCGCTATTGATTTAATATTAAGTTTTTATACAATATCTCTAGATAGATTTCTGAATTAGGCTTCCCAATGTAAGGAAGGAACAAAATTTTGTAATGGGTTTGAGTAAATAAATGTTTGGCTGTTGATGTTTTATTCAGTGCATGAGTTGTAATATAAACTGAGTTACTTTTAATTTTAAGTTCATTTTTCAGCCCAGGTTTTTAGTAGGAATTCCAAATGTGGAGAACCTGCTTCAGAGTGTTGTTAGGATTTGTATATTAGAGTAGACATTTATTGAATTTAAACAAATGTTTGTAACTATATATGTTTTTTAATTAAAATATGTGTGATCGACCATTGTTTGAAAAGAAATGTGTGGGTGTTCGAAAATTTAATTTGAAACATCGTGTTGATTTTTACTTGCGTAATCTCCTGTCACAATATTCTAGAATCGAATCAGTTTATCGAATTGTTCAGGAATAAATATTCTGGTGAATAAAAGATGCCAAAAGCGAAAAATAAAATGGAATAAGAGTTATCTAAACTAAAACAGTACTGTCAAGTGAAGTAAAAGGGAATGCTGTGCCTGACTGACTTGAAGTCAGACTGTCATGAATCATGTAATTCCTGTGACTTTGAAAAAGTCCTACTTGATTACATATTTCCCACCAAAAGCTGGGAGCTTTTTCACGAATCATATAGCTAGTCTTGGACACCTTCACATGTGATGAAACCTTCAGTTTGGTTTGGTTGAAAAAATGATTCTGTAGTCTGGTCCTAGGTCCAACCTTTGGCATTGTCTCACCTTCTTTGTAATAGCCGACACCTTTCAACTTTATTAGTAGTGACAGACTCCTTATCTTTGTTAAGATGTAGGGGGTGGTGAGTTGTATAATTCACCCATCCGGCTTCTCACCTCTCTTCCACAATCCGGATCCTGGGCGCTTGATCAAAAGTAGGTTTGAGAGCAGGATACTTTCAAATTTGCAAAGTTAACTGTGTCAGGCAATAACAAGTGTGCTAACACTTGATTGTCAACAATAAGTAAACAAGGAGCTTGTTTTGTACTCTTTCAATGTCACTTTTAAGCCATTGGTCACCACAATTTCCATGTCATGGCTGACATTAACAGGTGATATGATTCTGTTAAAAATGAAAAATTTTGTGTTCCAACCTGTTCAGTTCATTCAGACAGGTTTAAATCCTGTGGGATGGTATAGTTTTTTGCTCTCGTATGTCTTTGTTTAGTTCAAAGACGGTAAGCACATTTATGTACAAAAATGATTTCAATGTGTGAGCCTCCTCGTCGACGGATTTGAGGTATGGCTTTAGAAAAACAAAGGAAATTAATTCCCATTTTGGGGACATTGTAAGGTAGAAGACATCAAGCGGTAAATGGTGTCTGTGAAAATGCCCGCAGAGGGATGAATAAGGAAATCTCTTTGTTCGTTTTAGTGACAAATTAACAGAATAAATCTGAAAAGGGTGGTACTTCAAATCCACCAATTAACTAACATTTGTGTTTGATTTTTTACCACTCATTACATCAAGGTTAACCCTCTCCTGGTAAAATTACCGTAACACACTTCTGGCGCTACCAGGTTGAATTGATTGAGCCACTCTGTCGCGGGAGAACACATTGATGTTTTTGAAGGGAACAGGATATTTCCGGACATGACATGATACAAAAAAATCACTGAACGATAGCAAATTTCCGGAAAAAATCCTGTTCCTTTCACAATCCTTCCATTGTCAAAAACAAACTTCAAACAAAGAATTCGTGTTTTTATTAGTTTAACACCTCTATTCGAACAAAACTGTTACATATTGTGCATCATTATAAATATTAAATTGTCTATAATTGGGTGGTATTTGAAAAATTATTAAGCCTATAAGTTAAACTAAATCTAAATTCATACTCATTTGTACAAGAAATGTTTATTTGTATTGTTATATTAAAATAACAGCACTTGTCTTAAACAAAGAACCGTAAAAACAACAACAAAATATCACAGTATAACATTAGCTGCAAAAAGTTCAATGAATAAAGGTAACAATACTTTTAATAGCCATTTCCATTAGAAATGATAGCAGCACAAAGCAGAAAGCTGTGTTAAAGCAGTTGTTGGCGATCGGACTTTAGTGCCAGACTCTCCGCCGAGGCGATTGCCCGGGAGAGGGTTAATTGACATGTTGGTTGGTGTGCCTAATCTATGTGACTTGCAGGATGGCCAAACACACTGCTGTCCCAACTCGGAAAACTGTCCTACTAAAATTGAATTCCGAAATGAACAAATGTATTTTATCACATAAGATCAGACGCATACACGTATGAATTGTTCAAAGCTACTACAGTAGAACCCCTCATATCCGGCCACCACGGGACCGAGCCCCTGGCCGGATAACGATTCGGCCGGATAAACCAACCTACAGTACACAGCACTTGACGAAACAAAACAATTGTACTGTACTGTACTAACCGCACTGGAAATAATCAACGAACTGTTTACAGGTTAAACCTATTAGCTCAACTGAGGACAACACAAAATGAAAAAATGTATAGATGTAAATGTATAGAAAATGTAAACAAATACTGTACAGTACCATCACTGTGACAAAATAACGCAAGAGTCGTGGGAGACTAGTGCGTGCAACTGCGCGTCTGCAAGCCGTGGTAAATAAATTTCGATATTGGCTTCCGGGAAGTGGCCGGATAAACCGAGGTGCGGTAAAACCGAGGCCGGATATGAGGGGTTCTACTGTAACACAGTGAGTCAGCACCATCACTGTAACAAATACTGTACAGTACCATCACTGTGACAAATACTGTACAGTACATCACTGTGTATGTCAGAATGGGCAAGCATCATTAATTAAACACGGACAGAAATAAATCTACCGTGTTAAATAGACCCATTTATCTGAAAACTACAGAACCTTAAATTAGTCAAGTAGTTACTTTTATTTGTTAGTTTCAGTAAATTAGTTAATATTGTCAGTTGTAATAACTTCACTAATAAAATAAGTACTCTTTGGGTTTTAATAGGATCTTTAAAACGTTGACTCATTTTTTCTAACATCGAATCACTTAACATTTAAAATTTCTAGTGGGCTACATGCATTGATTTGCTTGTTTGTAACGTTTCAATGGGAATGTACTTATTTGGCATTAGATTAATACTAAATTTAATATGTAAGCATTATTTCAGGGCTCTTGTTGGTTCTTTTTGATAGTATTAATATTTTAATCCTCAAAAAGCTCATTTATTTAGTGTTTATCTTATTTTATTATACAAACGTAATATGAAACAAAAATAAAGCGCCTTAAACAAGATAGTTATAGTACAAAATCAGTAAATGTTTTATTAGCTAAATCACTATTAGTAAATAATTATATACAATGAATTAAAACAACATTTCAATGAAATCAAAGCAACAGTGTTATAATTACTTTGAAATAACCATGATATTGTTTTTATTAGTGGTACACCACAAGTTAGATCTAAGAAAACCTCATAGAATAATATGGTTGTCTGTTTTAAACAAGGTAATTACAAAAAAAAAACTGTACTTCTGTAATCAATAATGGTCTGTATTTGTTTATAATTGTCTAGATGTACCTTCTTATGGATTAGTATAACAAATAATATTTTTGCAAAAAGTAAAAATAATTGTTCAAATTTTGTCAGCATTAAGTGGATTTTAATCGATCAGTAATAAGCCGTAATAGTAAATTTTCAGTTACAACCAAGAAATTGTTATAAAAACCTTTATATTATTAAATATAAATTTCAAATAATTTATTAAAATAATATTACTAATATACTTCTCAAGGAAAAATAATGAAAATGTTAAACTTTCATCAAATCTGTTTACTTGTAGTGTTGGTGATGAAATTTGTGATTTGTACTACATTATAGTCTGTTTGCAGTGGGATGTACTACGACCCATTCCTGGCAGCACACGCAGCCACCGCAGACCCGAACTATAGGCTGCAGGTTAGTACATGTATTGACTATGGTATTTTTGCCTTTATTATTCTAGCCTTAAGAAAGACTGCTTTTATAATTCCACTTTATTATTATTATTTTGTTTATTACTTTTTAATGAATTATTGTTTTATATGGGTAGTATAAAACTTCACTGTTAATAAATATGTCTACATATTTGCAGTTTTAATGAAAACTACCATTGTAATACTTATATAAATGTAAAAATACCAAGTTTTTATAGTTTAATTAATGCATATTTTATCTGAAATAGCACAAATTATTTCATAATTTGCAGTCAATATTAGTTTTTAAGCAGAAAACATCTTATTTTTTTTTTACTAGTTTATTCATGTATGTGATGTTAGCCCTCAGAATTATGTTTGAAATTTGCCAGAAAACATATTTTATTATTTTTTATAGGTAATTAATTTTTATTAATTTGGTACATTTTTACTGTACTACAAAGAGTATAAATACATATTTATACTTAAATAAATAATTCTTCTTTATATTTCTAATCTGCTTAGTATATTCTACACGTATCATCAAGAGAATGAAAAGTAATTTATAAGTGTAATTTTAAAACAAGCTTTTAGAAGTGTAAGCCATGTTAACACACGGTGATAGGGAATGAAGGAGGCGAGTAATGTAATTACTCAATAATTACTCACTTGTAATAAGTAATAACTCATTATTACAAGTAAGTGTTGAAACATTAGCTGATAAGGTGTTCATTTTGTTAACATAACACCCCAGTTAGTTCATTATAAAATCAAACCACCTACAGTGCGTGCACTGTATTCTAACTTTTTACCTGGTACATTTGTCTTTTAGTGTGAAATTGGTATTGGCAACACTGTAAAGCGGTGGTGAGCGCCCTTTTGTCTTATTATGGTTTCACAAGTGCACATCACATACCAAGGAAATTCTTTCAAAGTCACAAATTTTAATATTTTTTTCTTACTACAATTTTCCATGTTTACGTAAATGGCGTTATTAACCTTGCTTTAATTATAATAAATATGTTAAAATAACTCAAACCAAACAATTTTTCTTATTGTTTTTGCTAACATTAAATATAATGTACAACTTATTACTTGTAATCATTACTATTTTCCAGAACCATTACTTGTCCGAACAAAAATATTTTGAGATATTCATGGTCATGACAAATTCCTCTTTAATATCGTATTTTGTTATTAATAGTTAATTAAATTTGAAGAAAAAGTATGATTTAGAGAAAAAAAAAAAAAAAACTACTCGTGAATCATTGTCAGACCTGACACGTGTGGCAGAAGAGACGAGGTAGCGAGTCTGTTGCTTAGTCAAACTGTGCAAATCCCAAGTGAAAAGTTAAGATGCACAGAGTGTAATTAGACGAACAAAACTAAGAAAAACAAAGTGTAAACAATGTAAATGTAGAGGTTTGTTTGATAATAAGAAAAACTTGAAAAATGTTATTACACTTTGTGTTGTAATTACAGCATGAAATTAAATAAAGAGGATCCAGTTTTTTTTTTTTTTTTTTTTTTTTAATTCGTTCGTCATATTTTATTTAAAATTGTTTTATTCAACTTGGTTACTGTATTATTAAAAGAAATGACACAAGATGGCCCATGAGTTAGGGTAGCTTCATGTCCATTCTGTTGTTTTGATTATTTAATATTATTCACGTTTAAACTGGATTCAGTATTTTATTCAGCTACTCGTTCATTCCTCTCAGAACTCGTGTGTAAGCAAGGCTTTACTCCCCAATGGTTCTTGTGTAAGCTGCAGACGCAGAGTAGAGATTGTGTTCTGTTGCAGGCCGCAGCACCCGCAGCCGAGGTAACGTCCGGTTGTTCTTGCGTCTCGTCGTATGGCTCTTATTTTGTCCACTGTGTGTCTTACCAATTAGTGGTCCAGTAATCGCACCACCAATGCGTTTTTAGTGTTTTTTATAGAGCTGCAGAATATTGTAAAATTTTGTACTGGTACTGGTCAGAAGTAGTTTTGCACTTTTATAACGATCACACCTTCACTTGTCTACCATGTTTTGGATAACTTTAGAGTATCTTATCGCCAAATAAAGTATGAACTCTGCCAGATCAGTTAGGGCGGAGGAAGGATGTTATTTATTACAGCTCATAAACATTTGTTTTCGTTGTTGGAATACCGAAATAAGTTAGAAAAACTAAAGTTTCAGTTCATGAGTACTCAAGTTGTTTACAGTTCTTGACTTTTAAGTACTAAGACATTGGTTTGTCTCTCCACCAGGCTGAGATACTTTCTGTGTCCCTTTACTTGTAACCAGTGATCTAGCATTAAATTTTAACAACACTGTAGTACACGGTTACTAGTGATTTTTTAAGAAAAAAAATTATTACTCACTAAATATATTTATTAATAATAAAAGTGTATGCTTGTTGTAATTCCCTAACTTTACTGTTTTTTTTTTTTTTTTTTTTTGTAGTAATGCAAAATTTGCTGAGTTCCAGTAAAATTGTAGATAGTCTATTCTTTTTAACAACAGTTTGTGGAGAAAAGAAGAATAGAAGAATATTTGACGAAACGAATGTCTCTCAAACAAGAAATTACAAATTCAAAATAATTTAGAAGACTAATTTTTCACCTGAACTGTTTAGGTTACAACAGGGAATGCTAAAAACTTACTGAATGCAGTAAGCAAATAAAATAAAACAAGTACACACTTTAGTAGCCAATCTTTCAATTAACGCCCTAACAATTTGTAGAGTAGGCAACCTATACAGTTACGTCATCCTAATGTAATTAAACCGAAAACAATAACATTCTAGAATATAATTCACGTACTTTGAGAATTTCACCATGACATTTAAAAAGAAGTAAAAGCTAAGTGTTAATTAAAGTTATAATTTGTTATCCATTTTAAAAGGTATTTTTGTGTTTTCTGTATATCTCGGATATATTGTGTATCAAAGAACAAAGTTTAGTATAAATTAATCACTGCTGCAGTTTGATTTGATTCTTTACGACTTTACCCCAAAAAGGAATTGGTGCGATCACTGGACAGGATGGTACATCTATAGAGTAGGCACTTAGCATGTTTTGAGCATGTAGCACTAGAAGTGGTGTAATTAACGTAACGTAGTGACATTGACTCACAGCTTCTATTGCAGGTGGCCGTTACGTTGTTGGACTTGCTCAACACGTCTAGACTTGTAGCGTAGCTTGTCGTAACAGGTCGAGTAGATCGACCCGACGCATCACCATGTTTAATGCTGATTTCTTGGTTCTCTAAATAAGTTTCGATTTGTAACTGCTGCTTTATTAGATATAGTCATGATACATCTATAATAAAATAAACTATAAAAATTAATGCTGTGTAGCATTGTTTAGTATGTTTCATACATACTCAAAACATTAAACTAAATCTTTGACGAATGGTTTTTTTTTTTTAAGATTTTAATACAGTTAAACTTGTCTTTTAATTTTATTTGCGTAATTTTAATGTATGAAAATATTTTTCAACCATGTGAGCATACGGCTCAAACTAAATAATAGCCAGGCATCTAATTAATTATGTAGCTACTTTTTATTTGGAGTAGTTGCAGCTTGTGTTTCAATATTTTTTTTATTCTAAATTATAAAAATAAAATTATTTGTTGCACTAAATCAATAAACAGATGTTAATTATCAAGTTTTATATACTCACCAATAAGTCACATAAATTAATAATCTAAATTGTCAATGAGTAGCGAGAAATATAAAATTTTAAAACAAACACTTTTTTACATTAACATTTAAGTAGAACTAGCGCAAAAATTAAAATTTTGGTTTAATGTAGTTTGTTGAGTAGATTTAAGTTTTGAATTACAAAACGTATTTGCATGTGGTGCCAGTTCCTATACTTATGTGAGATTTTAGGCTACCATTTACAGAACGCCGACAGATCCATTGATTTGTGTTTGTGTTTGAATTGACCCTTCTTCCTCATTGGTATAGATTAAAGATTCAAGTTTTGAATGTTTTCTTTCACTCACTAACTTTTTGAATTTTTACCTGTCTGTTTTGAAATTCAAAGCACGAATTATAGTTGCCATGTTTTATTCAGAGTTAAGCATACACATAATTTCATGTGCACTGTGCATTTAATATAATTTAACATTTAATTTAACAGTAAATATAAAGAAATCTTGTACTATTTAATATTTCCTGGGGAAATATCTGGTTTCCTCTTTGTAGAACCCTTTCAGGAAAAAATTCTACTGCTTATGAATTATTAGTTACATTTTTTTACTTGATGAACAAGAATTTCCTTTATATTACTTTTATAATAAAGCAATATTTATTAATTACAAGTTCTTTGTAATTCCAATTTTAATAAGAAGTGTAGCGTTTCCTAAATTTGTTGAAATGTATCACAAATTTTATATACTTAAATAATGAAACCGTTTATATAAAGATTTATAAAAATATTCACATGCCATCAATAAGGAAAATCTGAAACTAATCCGGCTGGGATATAATTACTTCTTGACTAGTACAAATTACCACATCATCGGCATGGCATGATGGCTAGATTATTGTCATTATAATATTATGACACAAATACATAAAAGATGTATACACCCCAAGACAAAAAACATACTCTTTTACAAAGTTTACATAAAATTATGAGTTTCAAACAGCTTTAAATGTTCATTAGTGCATGGCAAGAAATTCTTAGACTCTATGACATGTTAAATGTTTGAAGTTAAAACTCGCTATTCCTAGAAAGGAAAAGTATTTGTGTAAAGTTTGTAGGTTCTACTGATTGGTATTATTTAAAAGGTAATAGGTTTAAAAATGAACTGACGATAATCTAGCCATTGCAGTGGTGATGTGATGATTTATTATAGCCGTGGAACGATGCTAGGATTAAAATTCATGGTAACTTGATGGTATATATATATATATATATATATATATATATATATATGAGGCCTATCCAGAAAGTAGATTACGTTTCACTCTGTAGTCGCTAGAGGTGGGATTATTGCGGGCATTTTTTATGTCAGGGCGTTTCTTTATTCAGTGGCTATCCAGTTGTGCTAGTGAAAGATTATTGTGTCTCCTTGTTGTTTTAATGTGTGATGCAATTGAAAATCCCGTGAGTTGTAAAGTTCGGTCAGTAATGCGGTTTTTGTTGGCCAAGCACAATAAACCGATTGACATTTATCGCCAACTCTGTGAAGTTTACGAGGACGATGTGATTACTGAAGGTGCTTTAGTGATGCATTAGATTTTAAAATGGCCGAACTAATGTGCATGACGACGAACAAAGTGAATGGCCAAGCATCGTGACGATGAAATTGTTTCTAAAGTTGATGAGAAGATTATAGTAAACCCGGCAGTTCACAATAACAGAACTCTTACTTAAATTTTCTTGAACTTCAAGGAGTTTGTTACACGAAATTGTTACTATAAATTCCGTGGACTACTATAAATTTGGTGTCACTACCTGGTTAAATTGTCAATATGTTGAAAATTAGTATTTTAGTGTCACTTTCAAATGTATACAATACAATTTCTTTTCTTGTATTTTGTTTGTATTAAAATATTAACTGCTTTCTGGATAGTCCTCTATATATTTATTTGCCCCTTATTAAAAAATGCTTAAGTTTTTATTTTTTAAATGACTAGGTCCTTTTTACTTTGTAGATTGTATTTTTTTATGACAATACCATTTTTATGCTCTGTTCATCATTTCCTTTGTTGATTCAAAGAAACACTTAATATTCCGAAATTGAATAAAAAATAACCTTACTTAAAACGTGGGTAATGATATTAATTAATCTTCCTGTATAACATCATTTTCATTTTGACCTGTATCATAGAATCCAATTTTCTTAACAGTTGTCAAATACGCTGGAAAATTATTTTGGAAAAAATTTCCATAAAAATAGTGTTCTTACTTAAATAGTCCACAAAAACGGATTTTAACCCAATTAGATCCAAATTAACATTGGATTTTTGTTTAATTGTTGATTATTAGTAAAAATATTTTTCAACAATGCTTCGTTGCTCGTATAGTTACATATAAAAATATTATAACTTTCTCTATTGTTTATCTTAATTTTTTGGGATTTATTTTAGAATTGTTTAAACTCTATTTTTTCTTGTTTTGTGATATTTTTAATGTTAATCCTTAATTTTGCACCAGAAAATTGCTGTGCAAGGATGTAAGAGAATGGTAGAAGATGTCTTAAGTAAAAATTTTAATTTTAAACAGTTGCAGCTACTCCTCTAACTAAATTGTGTTGACAAATCCTTCTGACAGAAAAGTTTCGCAATGAAACGGCGATGTTTTTGTCGATTGTTGCCCAATTGGAGAGCAGAGCTGCGGGAGGGATTGAGAGTGCGACTAACAAAATGTGGTTACAGGTGGCAGCAGCCGCATCACCATTATTGAAAGCTCCACTGTCGACGGCAGCGCAGCAGGCGAGCTATGCCTCTGCCGCAGCGTACACCGCAGTAGCCGCACGTGCGTATAACGCAGCAGCTGCAGCCGCACAGCCCGTCGCAGGATACACAGTCGCGGGGTGAGACATGGGGCTGACTGGCACTTCCTTCTAAACACTTGTTCTAGCTTGCACCTGCCATAGTAGTTTAGCCATATCCTGTCTTGTTCCCGGTCCTTTGGGGTCTTCCAGAATGGTTAGTTGGTATTAACAACCAGAGATTGGCTGAAACCCAACCTACCTATGCTCTTAATGTACAAACATAATTTATTGATCATTACTTCAGTCTAGAGAATAATAATAGAGAACTATGTTTCTAACTCCAACATTGCTTCAGACTATTTTAATTCCAGATTTTGCAGATATCAAGCTTAAATTCATCCAAAATTGTACTAGCGTTGTTAAAATTTATTTTTATTTTTTATTGCCAATATCTTATGATTAAAAAAAATCTAAATCTTATTCTGAGTCCTTGAGTTCTTAAGTGTCCACTTATCAATCTGTCTATATAATTTACCTGTGGACCGCAAAAAATCATATAAGATGCAATTTATAAATTAATGTTCTATAAAATTTGGGTGTACGCATTTTTTTTAAACTGTTTAACCTTGTAACATATAAAGAACATATTTCTAAATACTTTAAGCATAAATTCCATTCAAAAATTATTTAAAAACGTGAAGTTAAACAATTTAGAAAAGTATTTTGATAACAGTTTTAAAATTATCAATAAAATTATTTATAACATATTAATAATGGAGTTTGATGCTGCAATCAGGTACAATTGTTCAATTAACTACTCGGATAAAATGCACCTTTCTAAATTTACTAAACACATATCTGGATCAAAAATGTTTTAAAATAATTAAAATATGGGCTATAAAGTACATTTAACCTTGAAATATGATGACTTGTGTTGATGATTCACTAAGCCAGCTGAATAGCTGATTACAGATTTATTTCTTTCACTGCATACCTGACAATTTTTCTCCATTAGAAAAAATCCTGACTTTCACCCCTAAGTCTAATTAAATAATTATTTGTAACACAATCCTCTTGTGTGTTTACAAATTGTGAGTTACAATGTAGTAAGTTATTCTTGTAAAATCACTTTCATATCGAGCCCTTGCGTATTAGTAAAGGCAAGTTAAACTCAGAATCGGGAACAGACTGTTTCTAAGCAGTAAACGTATTCAGCCCATCTCTAGTTGTGTTTGTGTGGTGTGCTACTCACAACCCTCTCTTGTTGCAGTGGTCTAGCATGCTGTAGCGCGGGTTCCCCCTAGACAACCCTTAGATGTTCCAGTAGCACCGTAGATATTGTAGTGTTTGCTCACATTTCCTGACTTATCCTTAGTTCCTGCCTGTATCCCTCACTTGGTAGTAATTTATTGTTGTGCTTGTTCCTGTCTGTGTCTTCCTTACATTTCATACGTTAAAACTAAATTGATAATAGTGATTCGTTCAACCTAAAAATTGCCATGAATAGCGTACATGGTGACTGTTTATCTGTTTAAAGTTAGTAGGCAACATTGTGTCTATTCACCCTT
Source organism: Homalodisca vitripennis (assembly GCF_021130785.1). Classification (NCBI taxonomy): domain Eukaryota; kingdom Metazoa; phylum Arthropoda; class Insecta; order Hemiptera; family Cicadellidae; genus Homalodisca; species Homalodisca vitripennis. The sequence continues at coordinate 107,419,812 of NC_060214.1, forward strand.
AAATACATAAACAGTACTCAACACAACACAACTGTCTCTTATGATTCATAAGTGACAGTAAGTTAGTGTATTTGGAAAATAAGATTTACAGGCTATGAGTTGAATAAAGAAACTGGATATGAATGTAAGGGGAGAGGTAATGGTAGGAGATTCCTTACTCGTTACTTCTTTATAAGCCGTAAAGAAACGCTTTTAGGCCAAAAAGTGTACATGAGAATAACATTTCTCTTTGTAGAAATGTTCCGCAGTTATGCAATCTCCAGAGAGCTATGGCCTCTGAATTGTAATAGTATAGACCCTTATTACTGTAACCAAATTTACACAGTTGGATACCAAAATACTATACTACTTTTCTAACTTTTTAATGCAATAAAATAATTTTATAAAATATGTTTTACGTTTGTGGGTGGCAGACTGAATAAAATAAGTTTAAATTTGTCTAAATTTCAAATCATAAATGTGATATTTTAAAGCAGATGATCTTTATATAGCCTATGCGTTTACATATTAGCTTTATTATTTCATAAGCACCTCCTACATCATATTAAATTATTTTTATTTTATTTTGGAGATTACATGTGTAATAAAAGTAATTGATTCATACAAGTATATAAAAAACCCAGTTGATGCCTCAAGGGGTCTATAATTCTAGTTTGTACTATAGTTTGAGGGAGGTAGCTAAAAGAGACAAACTAATAAAACAACTGCTTTGAATGGCAGATCTCACTGCTTTGGCCGCAAATGCACATCAGCTTCTTTGAACCTCTGCAACTCTCAGTTTCTTTAATCAAGTCATAACGTGTTCGCATAAAATTAAACTATTTCCTGCCACATATTCTGATATTGATTGCTTTACCCTCTTATTTCAGCTTTGTAACAATTTTGGTTTCCTGGCTTGTAGCACACCTTCAACCTTAATTATTTTTTCCTAGAGCCTGGTGAATGTTTCTCCTGCACTGCTAACCAAAAACCTGCAAATGTACTCATGTGTATATACAAGTTAACTGTTTTTGTTATTACTAGATGTTGTTGTACTATATTTTATCCTATTTCCTAGAATTTTATGTTAATTTATTCTGGTTTACTAGTTGGTGTATTCTTGTTCCGTGTACCGTACCTGTTTGTTTACTTCAGTACTCGGCACAAACAATGAATATACCCTAGTTATAGTGGTTTTATTTTCAAACTATTGTACACTTCATTCATTATTTGTATTGTATTGTGCGATAAACCATATCGATTATTTTTAGCACGCAAAGAAATGAATAATTTTTCATTCATCAGATATAAATTTTATATAGTGGATAGAACTGAAAAAAAAAAAAACAGGTGTTTAGTATTTGTCCGCTTTCAATAACCTACATTAGAATAGAAATAAAAACATTATTTTTTAAGTTTGCAAAGTTAAAAATTTGCATAGAACACTACACTATTTAAATCAAACACACACAGTAATGTGTTGCCAAGCATGCAAAGAACACAAAATGACAAATAGACTAAAACAAAATTGGATTTCAGATTCTAATAGCATTATATAAATGCCAACAAAGAACAAAATTGTAGCCAACACTAGCTTATATTTTGACTGTAAAAAATACAAGAATAGGCAGATTTTCAATAGGTGGATAGTTGTTTATTACCAAAATGAGGAGTCTTCGTTAAGCAGAAAATTGTTCATTACCAGAAAGAACGTTAAATTCTTACTAGATTTGGGACAACGAATGTAGTCGAGGATAGTTTTATAATGATCAACTATTTCAAAATTTGTCACATGGATTTTCCGTTTGATCACAATCTATTCAAACCACCTTTTTAATAAAGACATCAAATCAAGATATTGGTTGCAGCTGTAATATGTACGTTATTTCACCTCTAATTGATCTTTAATTGTTCCTTGCAGGTATGGCCGTGACTATGCAGACCCTTATCTAGGACATGGAATCGGGCCTATGGCTGGTTATGGAGTAAGTATTTAGTACTTTTTTGCGTTATTCTATACACATACGTTTTTAGAACCTATATTTCTTTATCCAAATGTGTTGTTAAGGTTATAACTTGGGCAATATCTTTCTTTAATTCTAAATATAAATTTTGGAAATTGTTCAAAATCAAATGTAATTATGTATTTGTAAATGTGTCCAGTAGTATAATAAGTTGCAAAAAATATATGATTCTCATTTGAAATATTTATAACCATCATTATTAGTAAAATACAAATTCAAAATACTGCTTGTTTCAAATTGTACCTATGTTTACATATCAGTGGTTTTGATCTATTTTTATGTAAATAAATGTTATTATTATAAAATTGTATACTCAACTTCTTCGTTACATGGGTTTTAACTCAAAAATACTTGTCAAATGTTACAATGAATTAATTATTACATCTGTGACAAATTTTAAATTATTTTTCAGCCATAACTTGTTTAGAAGTTGTTTATGATTCTAGAATTATACTCATGTACATTATTTGTTTAGTTGTTGGTTAATTATTTGTTTCCCGAGTACAAAACAAGTATCCAAAATGTCAATTTTGTGTTGTTAAGTCATCAAAATGTACTATGAAAACGCTGGAATGCTTCAGAGATCTATTTTGGGAACATTTTTGTTTAACATTTGTATTATTAAAATTATTACGCTATTAATATTAACTCTGAGCATCAGTTAATTTTTAGATGATACATGTTTGTTATGAAAATAATAATTTCCTTCCAACTCAGAGTTAATTTATAATAACGGTTCACTACTTAACAAATTACAACTCAACAAGATTAAAACAATTCATGATTTTTCTATTTCATTTACTAAAACACAAATTTTGCTGTGAGCAATATGTCAAATTAGAAATCTGCCATCCTGCTCAGTTTACATGAAAAGCCATTTTAAAACCATAAACAATTTTAACACTAGCTTACAGATTTATGAAGTAGTTTCTTAACGCTTAAACAATTAATATAAATAATTTGCAAATTTTATTTATTTTGTAAGAATGCCTCTTATTAATCAGTAGCGATCTTGTTTATTTCATTGACTTTATTAGAGTGCAAGAGCAATAAATTACTGTCAAAAATTTAAAAGAATAAAGTAGGCTAATAATAAAAGTATTATATAAAAAAAAGAAGAACCCAACTTAAAGGCACATAAGACTTTGTAAAGTTCAAACAAAAGTTGAAATCTGTTCTAAATAAATTTAGAGAACTATTTTCCAGAAGCACTCAAATGTCTACAGTTGTTAAAAACTACGAGTAGCAGTATTCTTTGAGTCTATGATGAATTCTGTTATTCAATTGTTTATATATTTCATTACCTTTTTTACTGTTTAATTGTTGTAAAATAACAAAAAATAAGTACATCCATTGGATATGTTTATTAATGAGACCTCAAAGCCTTTTACAATTTTGTTTTTGTTAAAACAAATTAACTGAGCACATTGATTTTTCCAGGCTGCAGTTTACAGAAGTGGGTACAACAGATTCGCGCCGTACTAAGCACCGAAGACCGTGTAAGCGGCGTGGCGCAACGCTCTCCACAGATGTGCACAACGTCAACTAGTTACCTGAACTCCCCGTGGCGTGGCGCTAGGTCACCGTTATTGTTCCGCGCGAGACTGGACTCTGTGGAGGGAATGTGAGAACACCAAATTTAGTTGCAGACTCGACTCCCACCCTATTCCATGTACTAATTTAACCTATTTATTGCTAAAAATTAATCAAATACCCCTTAATTTTTATCTGAGTGTTTGTCTGTAAATATAACATTATTTTTTTTATAAATAGAAGAATCTCAGATAGTGTTATACAGATGTAGTTTTAATGTAATTTTCTCTTTTTTATATAATATAATATATATGTTGTATTAACAATGAAGATGAAAAGACGTACAATCAGAGGGTAGGTGACTCTTCTACCGAAATTCATTAAGAATACTCCTCCCAACATCCATGACTTGTGTACTGTATTTATTTGTTTATTTAAGTAATCTGTCTTGTCCTGACCAGTATTGCGCTGAGTGCTGGGCTTGGGGAGTCGTGCTAAGCAAAGAGACTTTTTGCCTTCGATCTTTGGAAGAAAAATGTACCGAAAGTCTTGCATTTTTAGTATTAGTAAATTGTTAAACGTGTATTCAAGAATATTATGTACGGCTCAGCTTCATTAAACTTACCTAACATTAAACAAATGTTTTCAAAGCAATTAGTTGTAAATTTAGATTTATTACGTTGCTTAGTAAAATTTGAAAGGTAAACATTTCACATCTTCCAAATCTCTTGCTGTCCAAAATTGTACAGCGATATTTAATACTTTTGAATTATATATTTAACAAATTCTTCACGTATAACATCACAGTTTTCAACCCAGTGAGAATTTGTTTTTGAAATAATTTAATTCAAAATAATTGTAATGTTACATAAAATTGTAATAACTATAAACAAATTGTTTCTCAAAAATAAAATAATAAAATTAGAAGTTTTGATTACAGCCTATCAATTGAAGATTAAAGAAAGTAACTTAATCCAAAGGTACCTTTTTCTTCCTGTTTTGCTAAAGTATTTTTTTATTATTTAATAGCCAATTGGTTATTATATTAGCCATGCTAAGTGAATTCTGTTCTCTCTTATGAATAAAATTGATGGTAAACATTTTTATAAAGTTTCAAGAACATGTAAATTAGATCAGTTTGTAAATGTATTTATATTTTTATTGTTTTACTATTTTTATTTCGTTTATTTTATTTGCAATCAAACAAATTAGTAAATAATTGTATAATTTATTTCAACACCCTCCTATCTTCTGTTTGCTTAATGTGTGTTAAGTTTTTTACATTTATATTATTTATTCTATTAGGTTTATAAATTTGACAATGTAATAGTAAGCTTATCAATTTGAATATCTTTGAGTAATTAATTATTTATTATCAATCATTGCAGTGATTCCTTAATGATTTATATTTTAATGGATCTCGATTATAACTGTGTTATTTCTATTTGGAGGCTTTGAATTTTAAATTACTTTTCAATGCTTTTTCATCATTGGTGTTTTAATTATATTTTTATAGAATATTTAATATTCTTATTTAAATCATCAATTACAATTACTGAACTTAAAATTAACACTAAACAATTTATATCAAAACAAATTTTGAAGCTTTGAAATCATCTGTCAACAGTAGAATTTCTTACAGATTTATACTAATTGTTTTTACAGTAAAAGTTTTATTTCATAGTTAAAAAAAAGAGCAAGCTATTGATTGAAACAAATTTAACGAACAATTTGTGATCAAATTATATAATACGTAATTAGAGGTGTTTTGTATTGTTTTAGAGCAATGTTATAGTTAAGAGCTTTTGAACAAATATTATGGGTTATTTTAGTTTTTAAAATGTACGAGGACATTGTTCATAAAATTTAATTTTCTAAAATTAAATATTAAATTTAACATGTAGCTACATGTTCATGGCATGTCAGTGGCTAGTATTATTATGTGTATTGTATCACAAAAATAGTTTTTTTACTTTCACCTGAATAATTAAAAAAATTATTGTTAAGAACCTTAATGTTTTAAAATTAACTAAGTAAAATAAAAACTGTAGCAACATGAACATGTTGTTATTTTTGTAATTTCAAATATTTTTGACATGCAGTAGTAAAACTCATGGTATCAGTAAAAAGGATAAGGAGGTTAGTTTCTTTGTTTACCATGTGACTCGTGGCTGTGGGATCCTGTGTTTATCACGACGCACATATCTCTAAGTTAAGACGGAGGCTCTCTGTACGTACCAGTGTGCGTGTGTCAGTGCGTGTGTGTGCTAGAACTGTGTAGCTTTGTGTGCGAGTGTTCTGTTATGTTCGGGCACATTGAAGTTACGTTACGTTTGTAAATAATTATCTCACAGATTCCTGTCTTAAACGTGACGAACTCTGCTGTCCATCTCCCTTCTATAAATAGCCTAGTAAATATATATATATAGTGTTACTGTTAGACATAGAGTCTTTTATATTAGAATACTTGTATTATAAGTCCCACTGTTCTCTAGCGTAGTAACAGTTAATTTTAGATCTTTGATTAGATTATGTATAGTTATTTTCATGTAATGTCCGAGGAATCTCGTATGGGTAATTGATATTATATGTTGTGGCATTCATAAACCAAAGACTTGAACAATATTTGTGCTCAATTAAATACCCTGTCTCAGTGAATGTTGGTTGTGTCTGTAACGCAGAAGGCGTGTGGGCACATCTTTGGCAGCTCCGTACTTTGTTGTAAATAGCCACAGGAGCATATCATAGACCACCATTAATGTAAATACAGTAAACTCCGCTGGAAATGTCTCATTGTGATCTTTAGGTTATGAGTAAATACTAAAGATCGTAATGTTATCCCAGCTAAATCCATGGCAGTGCTTTTTAAAATATAAATTAAAAATTTTCTATTTTGTGTCACTAACAATTTCTGAAAACAACGTAAGCAAATAATTTTGTAAACTCAAAATAATTCCACGTTATTTTATTATTGAAGTAATACAGTCATTTTTAATAACCTTAGTTGTATTTATTTGTACATTATATCTGAAAAGTTGTTTATTCATACATTTGATCCGCTTAATTTTAGGCAAGTATATTATCAAATTGTCTCATATTTTTGAAGTTAAACAATACATTTTTAATGTCAAACCTTATTAAACTGATTAAATAACGTGGTTGAATTATTCTGAACATTCAGCTGCAGAGATTTTGAGTTGTTATATAAGTTCTAAAATAGCCATAAAATAATGACCACATCTTAACCAGTTTACTACTTCTATTGGTTTATGTTATAGTCTGTTGTGTTTTCTGCTTATGCTTTTATCCAAAGTGTTAAATTTGAAGCCCAAACATAGACGAAGCCACTTGATATTAATAAGTCTTCCGTTACGGCACAAGTGATGCTCTTCGCACATTAGTTTTATCGTGACATTTTGTGATTTTAGTTACTGTACGTTATTTAGCACAAACATGATCTGATATTGTGGTCCTATGTACAAAGTCTATCTATCCCTGTACTTGCCACACACCATCTTTTATGTGTATTCCATACTTATTATGACATTAAATACTTTAAAACATTAATATTTGTTTTATTCCGTTCTTTATCAGTCCCCCCCCCCCCACCCCCCCCCCCCCCCACCCCCCCCCCCCCCCACCCCCCCCCCCCCCCACCCCCCCCCCCCCCCACCCCCCCCCCCCCCCACCCCCCCCAAAACACATGTGGGAAGTATGGAAATTGTTGTGTACGGGTTACGGGGAATCGGAATAAAAGACTGAATTAGTTTACATCATCGACTGTGCTCGGTTAAGGTTGGAGGGTAACAGAGAGAGAGGCAAGGGCAGGACACTGGAAGTGGTAGGTGGTGTGATCTGGTGGGCGTGATGAGAACAGCCAATGGCATTTATTCAAACTAATCACCCCATATGACGTCACAGCATCATAGATCATACAGTTTGGTCTTTGGCTGTGGCTTTAACTTGCCAGTAACAATTTATAATATGTATAATAATTATTAATTATAATAATTATTGTAATTCAATACATTACATTTCCTCCCTTCCAAATTTCAAAATAAATTGAATTCACACAAGTCATAGATAAATTAAACAATACAAGTGTAATAATAAATATATAATAAAACACATATAAATATAAATAACACATATCATTATTAAATGTCATCCTTAAGTACTGTAAGTTATTTACAAGTTTAATTTCTCTACACGGTTTCCTAATACGAGTTGGGTATCTGTTTGTATGATCAGCTGTTCTAGTGACAGGAGAAGGAACAGCTGAGGGTAGAGAAAGACGTGGTCTAGAATGAGGGGTAGTGATGTGACATGGAGAGGTATGATGCGGTGAGGAGGGGGAGAGACCAGCTGATCTAGTGAGGTCAGTGTTACTAATTCTGGACTGGGCTTGGGAGTTGGCGGACAATGAGCGCCTGCCTCACGCTCCGCAACTGTACGGTCCTGAGATGGTGGAATTTGACTGTCACTGTCAACAATACTACTGTGTAGTCCTATCAGCTGATCAATATGTCTACTCCAAATTAGACCAGTTTTTGTCATAACAGAATACATTACATTATTTAACTGTTTTATTACAATGCCCTCTATCCATTTGTCTTTAGAGCGATAATCTCTCACTAATACAGATTGATTAGGAAATAGAATTCTCGTTTTTTCTACCGCCAAAATATTCTTTTTTTGTTTGTCCTGTTTTAATTGCACAGTTCTGGCTATATTAGGTCTGAGTAAAATCTAGCCTGCATCTTAGTGGTCTATTAAACATTAATTTGGCAGGTGTCTCGTTAGTAGTGCTATGAACGGAGTTTCTGTAATCAAATAACATCCTATTCAAGGCTACTTTAGTATCAATATTTTCTTGAAAAGCCAATCTTATTTTAACGTTTAGCATACTTAACTGAGTTTCTCAGCCTGACCATTAGACTGAGGATGATAAGCTGGTGAAAATGTATGTCTTATACCATTAAGTTGCATGAAATTTTTAAATTCAACTGAGGTAAATGGTGGTCCATTATCACTATGGATAGTGACAGGTAATCCAAATCTAGAAAATAGTTCTCTTAACTTTTCTATAGCTAGCTTAGCTGAAGTAGAGCCTACTTCAAATACTTCCAACCACTTAGTGTAAGCATCAATTACTACCAAGTAGGTCTTATCTTTGAAAGGACCCAAGTAATCAATATGCAATCTTTCCCATGGCATAGATGGATAGTGCCAAACATGTAGATTACTCTTACTAGGACTAGAACGTTCCATAAGACAGGAAGAGCAATTGTTCGCTAGGCTTTCAATGTTTTTCATCTATATTTGGCCACCAAATATAGGATCTTGCTACTGACTTCATTTTTACAATTCCCCAAGTGACTCGCGTGTAACTCATTTAATATGTAGCTACGCAACTTGTTAGGAAACAACAATTCTATATCCCCACATAACAATGCCATGCTCAACTGTTAGCTCGTCCTTCCTTTGGAAATAAGGTAACAATTCCCTTATTCTCTCCTGACAAAAAATTTGGCCATCCGTACATCACATAGTTATGTATTTGTTTTATAATAGGATCATTTTGGGTTTCAGCTTTTACATCTTCAAAAGTTAAAGGTACTGAACTTTCAGCGATACAGTGTAAATAGGTACCTTTCCACCTTGGTTCATTGTTATTATTTACAACGTGTTTAGTGTTATAATGGTAAGCGTGATAATGCGTCTGCGTTACCATGCTTTTCTGACCTTACATACTGTACATCAAAATTGTTATCCACTTAAAAATAATGCGTATCTTTGTAATCGGCTTGCTGCGAAAACAGGTAAACCCTTTTTCGGTCCAAATATGCTAATTAAAGGTTTGTGATCAGTACACAATGTGAATTTTCGGCCATACAAATAATTGATGAAATTTCCTTACTCCATATACTACTGCTAAAGCTTCCTTATCTATTTGTGAATATTGACATTCTGCTGGTGATAAAGTACGAGAGTGGTATGCAATAGGTTTCTCAACGCCTTCAGGGGTTATGATACTAAGTACCGCAGCCCAGCCCTGTCGAGCTTGCGTCTACTGCTAGTTTTACAGGCAACTTTGAATCATAATGCGTCAAAACTGGTGCTTTAGGTCAAAACATCCTTGACATGGCTAAATGATTTGAGACATTTTTCATCAAAATCAAATGGCACGTCCTTTTTTAACAAGTTGTACAACGGACTCAAGATTGTTGACAAATTTTTGATAAACTTTCCATAATAATTTACCAAGCCAATAAAAGCTTTGACTTGAGTGACAGATTTTAGGTACAGGTGCTTGATTTATAAGCTTTAATTTTAGATTCAGAGGTATGCAGTCCATCTTTATCGATACTAAAACCAAGATACTCGATTTTGTCTACAAAGAATGTACATTTATCTTTCTTTACGGTAAATCCTTTTTCACTCAGGCGTTTACAAACCTCTTGCAACCTACTTACATGAGTTTCGTTATTAGGTGCGGTGATAAGAATATCATCCATGAACACTGATATGCCTTCTAAATTATGCAAAGATTGTTCAATAACTCTTTGAAATATGCCTGGGGCTGATGAGATTCCATAAGGCATTCTACAATATGAGAAAAGACCCTTATGCGTGCTAATTGTACATAATTTTTGTGACTCACTATCTAACTTTAATTGCATATAGGCTTTGACTAAGATCTATTTTAGAGAAACGTTCTCCATGCTGTAAATTTGCAAATAAATCTTCTATTCTAGGTATAGGGTACTTGTCTACTTCTAGATACTGATTTAGAGTAACTTTAAAGTCTCCCACATAGCCTAATTTCACCGTTCTTTTTTAATACTGGTACAATGGGCGTTCCCCATTCCGAGCTGCTTACTGGAATTAACACTTGTTCGTCAACTAAGCGTTGTAGTTCTTTTTCTACCTTACTTTTCAATGAGAATGGTATCGGTCTTGGCTTAAAAATTACCTAGGTCTAGCATTTTCTTTTAGATTTAGTTTTACTGGTTCGCCTGTATACTGACCTAGTTTCTCAGTGAACACTTCTGGAAATTGATTAGTTAGCTCGGACGTCATTGTCTCGAAATTAGCCTTGTTATCTATAGGTCTGTTTATAACACACAAGTTATTTTTTAAACGAAATGTCAACTCCCAGTACTTTAAGCCAATCACGACCCATTAAAGGATGTGAACCTCCTCTAATCACATACAAATCTAAGCATTTATGTATTTTTCTCATAGCAAACATCAACATTAACTTTGCCCACAGGTATAATAGGTTCATTAGTGTACGAACTCAAAGTTAGGTCGTTTTCTAACAATTTACAAGAACTAAAATTATTTCATAAAAATCCTCACTACACACTGTGACACTAGCTCCAGTATCAACTTCAAATATGGTTTCTCGACCTTGCACTAGGACTTTAATCTTAATTGGGTCAACTCTAATTCTTTTACGGTGAGTTTCATTTACTTTAAATAAATTCTGTATGTCCTCGACATAACTCTCAAGATTTTCATCACTCTGAACATAATTCTTAGAATTATTTGAATCTGACAGTTCTGAACTATCATTTACAAAATTATGTATCTTATAATCTTTGTTTTTCTTGTTTTGAAAATTAGACTGATAAGATATACCTTTCTTAACTTTCGAAAGCTGATTGTCTGGTAACTTACTAATTTCAGTAGATCGACATACCTTAGATATGTGATTTCTTTTACCACATTTGTGACACACAACACCAAACAATTTGCACTGCTTCCTATAGTGACCACACTGCCCACAGCACGTACACTGCACCTTGACTTCGTGCCTTGCGTTGTAGCTCGCGCTGCCACCGCTGCCGCCGACTCTCACATGTGGGTGGTGATGCGCTGCCATCCGCTGGACCCGGCTGCCGCCGTTCACTGTCAATGCCGCCGCATTCTTCTCCGCCGCTTCCACTGAGCAGACGATTTTCACAGCCTGGTCGAAGGTTAGGGTGGTCTCTCCCAACAGCCTCTGCTTGGTCGACTCACTCCTTGATGCCGCTCACCAGTCTGTCTCTGAGATAGTCGTTGAGGGATGCGCCAAAACTCGCAGTATGCAGACAAATTTCTTGAGGCTGGCGATGTACTCTGCGACTGATTCTCCTTCCTGTTGATTCCTTTTTGCTGAATTTGTACCTTTCAGCTATGAATGATGGCTTCGGGTATACAAATGGTCCTGAATTAACTTCACTAATTCATCAAACTTTTTCACTGAAGGTTTTTCCGGCGTACATAAATCTCGTAACAAACTGTACGTTTTCACACCCACGACTGTTAGTAACGTACTAACCTTTTTGTCGTCACTAATACTGTTACAGTCGACGAATAATTCAAATCGTTCAACATACTACGAAATTCCAAGTTTCTGCACTGTTGTCGAAGTCACCAATTCCGCCAATAATTCCCGCCATTTTTACTGTTTCACTAAATAAAGACGAAATGTTTCTAATTTACGACCTTGTCTTCCAACATCAAAATGTACCGATTTTGAGTCCACGTGACGCCAACTACAGACACACTTCCTCCCACTATAATTTTCGGAGAAATTATTTACGCACAATCGAACAGGTTGCATTGCACTCGCGGGATCGCATTAATACCTCGTCGCCAATTGTTGTGTACGGGTTACGGGGAATCGGAATAAAAGACTGAATTAGTTTTACATCATCGACTGTGCTCGGTTAAGGTTGGAGGGTAACAGAGAGAGAGGCAAGGGGCAGGACACTGGAAGTGGTAGGTGGTGTGATCTGGTGGCGTGATGAGAACAGGCCAATGGCATTTATTCAAACTAATCACCCCATATGACGTCACAGCATCATAGATCATACAGTTGGTCTTTGGCTGTGGCTTTAACTTGCCAGTAACAATTTATAATATGTATAATAATTATTAATTATAATTATTATTGTAATTCAATACATTACAGGAAATGTTAAGGGAAATAATAGTGAATGGCTGTAAACGATTAAGTAGAAACTGGGAGTATTTGTGCATGAGAAGTTATATGAGAAATTGACATGAACGATGCATAGAGACATTGAGCTCATACTGTAGGATCGATTAGTATTTGTTTTAATCTAACTAAATTTTATTCTTGTTACATCTTTTAGTTATAAGGAAGAGCACTAGGCCACCCATGTCACACATAAAATACTCCTACTCTATCTAGTTTTTAGTAAATAAATGTTTTTTTTTTTTGTTAAATTTTAAATTTCTTATTATTAATAACAAGGAGCCCCGTTTTTGTTTAATAACGAAAACTCAAATTGATCAGTTAATAGTTTTGTGCTCTTAAAATATCTTTATACTTAATGTGTAGATCTAAATTCTTCAAACATTTTAGGCTTTAACAGGTTTTTTTATTAAAATTTAAGGTTTTTAAGATATTTAGCTTTACAAATTGAAAATGAACCGGCAATGTTAAAAAGGAATGTTGTATACACATGAAACGCTGAAGGAATATGTTAACTACCATGACCCGTGTCCAAATCATGTTTGATGATTTTTAATTTAAGTAACTTCTGAGACATTACGCTTTTTGTACAAAATCACATATCAGAAATAGACAGATAGATGGAGTAAGGTGGGGAATAGACCATTATTTTCACATAAACATTTGTTGTTTTCTTTGGCTTTTGGAATAACATCCTGAAGTTTGGCTGCCTACATACGTAACACTGTATTATACATTTTAAATGATCTGAAAATAATATTTTTCTTAATAAATTATTTTGTGGATTAAAAGTTAAAATAAAAAGTGTGGGTACTAACTGTCATCAATTATTAAATTTTTGAATACAAAAATTAGCGTGGCTTCATGGTATAAATACTAAGCCCAAGCAAGAAAATTGTTTCCCGCCAGTGTAATCTGAATAATAATTTTTATTCATGTATGATTTGGTTCATTGTGTAATCCATCGATGTTATTTAGATTATTTTCCATGAATACAGTACTTTACTCACTCAGCGGGGCAACAAATTTAAATAAAAGTTTCATGTTTACGTTAACATAAAGCTTTATTATAGAAAAATCAAACGTTCACTGCAGGCAATGCCCTTTGCCTTTAGTACTTCTATTATCGTGTGAAATAGTGTTCTGTGTACATTCTGTTGATGTTTTCTACTGTTTTCATTTGAGTTACCTCCCTAGTGTTGTTAATTTTAGAGATCAAGTGCTATAAAGGCCTAGTAATTTTTTGCAATATCAAAATATTAGGCTAACCTATACGTTGATTATTGTTTGTTAGGTGCTGTTGGTTGTAAAGAGTTTTACAATAGTTTGAAAAGGTTATATTAATGGTTCTACTTGATTCTAATACAATGGCTGAGGCAATAAGAACCAAAGTTAATGGCTCTTTACTTCCAAAGTTCATAAATCGTAATATCAGTTTGATGGGGGATTGTAATAAAGGTAAGTTACTGAATCTTGATTTTGAGTAACATTAGATTTATTAGGCCGATTCCAAGGTGATGGGTTAAATAAATAAATGATAATTTAGTTAATGCGGAAACTGGCAGTTACATAGTAAAAGGATCTTTTTTAAGGTTGTTGGGTCTAAAAAAATTAGCTAAACCTTTTGCTTTTTGAACATTTCCCGATTCTACGGGTAGGGTACAATAAGCGGACCTCCGGTTTTTTATATCGAAATTGGCAAACGATATTACTTAATCATAACCATCGATATAATCAATCAATATTGATTAACCCTTTGGACGCCAACGTCCGGTTCATCAGACCGTCGAAGTCGTCGAAAAACGCCAACGTTCGATCGACTCGGACCGCCGAGGTCCGGGTGAAAAGCGCCAACGTCCGATTGATCAGCCGTTCGAGAAAAATATCTTTTAAAAGTTATTTTTTAACTTGAAAAGTCTGTTTAAACTGTTTAGGACTGTTTTTAGAAGTAAATAAGACTATCTGTAATCAATTTTGTTCAGTTTAGTGTCCACCCCATTGTGTTTCCCTAAATACACATGTTAGAATTGACGAGGACAAATGTAGGCTATATATATTTGTAAATAATTATTTTGTTAACAAAGATATTTCTTACTTTTTTTAAAGAAAATCTATGATATAGACTTATAGTAGTGAGAAGATGCTCTCATTTTAATACTATGTAAGTATGTAACTTACAAACGTATTTCCTACTGTTAAAATTAATTCTAGTTAGAGTAAATTTTTTTTTAATATCAACACTAATTAAAAGTATTTTTGTGAAAACTAGTTTTCAACTTTCAGTTCTGAATTTTTGTGAGCAGTCCTACATATAATATCTGTAACGAATAAAAATATCACCGATAGGTAAAAATATTTTTTTCGCACCGATATTTTGGCCTGAAGTGAAATTTTTATGTAAACAAATGTTTTGGTTAGGCATTACCACATCATAAAACAATGTAGCTCCATTCTAAATGCTATTTATAATAACACTATTCAATAGCGCATATAATTTCCTACAAATAAAATAATAAACATTCAATTAACATTAAAAACTAAGACATAATACAGAGCAAAGCATAATAGGTTATAAAAACGTCAAAACAGGGCTGGCGGTTGGGAACAGTTGGTTCGGGGCGCTAGCGTGATGGGTTAGGGCGGCAGGCTTGGGTGTTGGCGTCCAAAGGGTTAATTATTTTGAACAATTCACTTAAATAATCTATATGAATAGCTGTAAACACTTTCAAATAATACTCGTAGTGTAATATTTCAATTTTATATAAGTAACATTTGATTATTAAAAATGGCAGTCTATTTTAGAAAACTACACGACACTGCTTTGAAAGATGATAAGACATGGTTTTCGTGACTTCAACATGTTGTACTCATACCGAAAAACCCATTATGTGCAATTTGTAGGAAAGAAACAACTGTAACTGTGAGAGGAGCAAATATGGTCGTCTTCAGTTTTCCTAAATTTGGTTATAATAATTTGATACTTTTATATCCATTGATAGTCTAGGATTTGAGATGCGAATATTAGGTATCGATGATTACATTCTTCGATATAAAAAACAGGGTCCCCTTATCGTACCCTACCCTTGGAGAAGTGGTTCTGACATCTATCAAGGCTTTATGATGGAAATAACATGACCCATAGTGTAGGCTGGTAAACAGAGAAAGTAGGCTAATTGTTTCAATTTGCTGAATGCCATTGATGTCACAGCAACCCTAGAATCACTTGCTCTGGGATAATCTTTTAGTAAGACACTTTTAAGCCTACTATTAGCTAAGCACTCAAATCATAGGATTGAAAACTAGGAGTAGTAAGCCTATGTGTACTTTCTTTAGCCACTTAAACAAAATATAGAAGTCCTCTAGGTTAGGTGTAATTAAGATCTGTGGAAGTACTTTACTGGTTCAGTGCAATACTTTGATGGTTTTCTAAAGCTGAAGTTTTATGGTGCTCTTCATCTTTGTGTTTTGTGTGTTACTAGATTGTGCTCAAGGGTAGCATCTTTAAAGGTCCACACAAGTGCTCTACTTGCAATTTAGTTTCACAAACATGCTTATCACAATTCAGTCACCTTATCCTAAATTATTCTTAAAACTGAACATTTTTATGTTATAACTTGTAAAGTTCCTATCTTTATTATTTTGGGTAAATAATTATATCCCATTTTTGCTTGTTGATATTTTCAAATGGAAAATGCTAAAGAAGTGAATAGAATAGGAATAATAGTTCAATAAAAGTGAGGAAGAACACAACGAACTAAAAACAACATCTGGTCCCCAACAGTCTTTTGACAATTCTTTCATGCCATGGATCCAGTACTGGGCTTTAGGAATGTAAAAATACACGGGTATTTGTTAATCAAGGTTAATATTAAATGTTCATCACATGCCTTTTAATAAAAAAATCCCATCTCTGATTTAAGTTAAAACTTGGGAAATTTATGTAAATTATTTTTTAGATTTGTTACAACAAGTTGTACAAAGGTATTGATATTAACATAAATTATAAACACTAATAGGCAGGTGGTTTACTGTGACATGGTGGAGGTGCAAGGTGTTGTGCAAGGAAAGGGATTGGTTCTGTGCGATTACTATATTACCTGTAATTTTTACTGTTTGCAGACCAATCCTAATGGGCGCTCTTTTGACATCCAGACAGGAGATAGGCAGGTGGTTACTGTGAACTTGAGGCAGCCACTTGATGACATGGTGGAGGGGCTCGTGGAGGTACAAGGTGTTGTGCAAGGAAAGGATTGGTTCTGTGTGACCACTTATGTTAACTGTTATTTCCCTGTTTGCAGACCAATCCTAAATGGGCGCTCTTTCGACATCCAGGACAGGAGATAGGCAGGTGGTTACTGTGAACTTGAGGCAGCCACTTGATGACATGGTGGAGGGGCTCGTGGAGGTACAAGGTGTTGTGCAAGGAAAGGGATTAGTTATGTGCGGACTACTATATTAACTTCCCACCAGAGCTCGCAGAGACATTTGGTAAGTCTGATACTGAGGTAAGTCTAAAATGGTAACATGGCCCTCCTTAGGGTAAAGGGGCTAAGCACCTGCGACGCAAGAGTGTAATGTGTTTCCTACGGAATAAAACGATTATATAAATCATTAATATCATCACGATTAATATAATACATTAGTTTTAGTGATTTACCTGAAAGAAAAGATCAGATTGCTGATCTCATAATGTAGTGTTTCCCGATTGTGTTGTATCACTGAACGATAGCAAATTGTCCGGAAAAATTCCTGTTATCTTCACAATCTTTCCGTCGTCAAAAACAAATTTAAAACAAACAAATTCCTGTTATCTTCACAGTCTTTCCGTCGTCAAAAACAAATTTCAAAACAAAACAAACATTTATGTCATAACATAGCCTTCACTATATTTTACGGGAATTCAAATGTCTTGGTTTAGATCCATTTTTTGAGTTTTTGAGATTATTTTGTAATTGAGTGGACACACGCACTATGATACAAAATGATATGATACAAAATTCAGGACATTTCTGGCACAAACTGTACTTGATGTTGTGAAACCTGAACATTTTTAAACTGTACTATTTCAAATCATAAATGTACCAAAATGAAATCAAATAAAAACCTTACTTATCAACCTTGAGGCTATGAGACGCCTCATCATAAAATCATCCATCTCACTCACCTGATTTTCACTAAATCAAGGTCAAGACAATGGCTCAGAAAGAAATTGTTTTGAATATTTGAATTTGTTTTGGTAGTGAAAAACAAAACCAACAGGCAGTAATGAATTTTCCAATGCTGTATTATTCAATGTAAAATTCACTTAACAATAAGTATTTTTGAGGAGATTATTTTGAATAGAATGTAAGAGTAAAAGTAGCAATGGTCAATTAAACTTTTTCCAGCTTGAGCACATGAAAAATATTTTATAACCACTACACATTATGCACTCTCTAATAAGAAGTTTTATGATGAGAATTAATTTTCTGATAAATTTTTTCAGACCTGGAACTGGACAATGAAACTGCAGTGTTGCTGAATGCCATACCCAATCCTTGGAGATAGGAATTAGGAATGCTTTTTACATTAAGAATGTTTAATATACTTTTCCTTTTCATAACTTATTTACTTCGTATTTTATTTTCCCTACATATTTATGTTTTTACTTATGTCATAATTTGTTTTGATTACTGCAATTTTTGCCTTATTATAATGACTCTTAACAGATGAAATGAAAAAATTTTATGAAATTGGCATGCATTCAAAGTGTCTTAAGCACGCTGCCCAATAGTTCTTAATGCTATCTGTTTCTTTTCTCAACATTATTACTAGTAGGGATTCATGTTTGGTTTAACCGTTTTATTAATAATATAATAATTTAAAATTGTAAACTTTTTAATGTAAAAAACTTATGTCTGTATTTGTCTTTGAGTTAAAAAATAAACACGGATACATGTATAATCAGTAAATACAAAAAGGAAAGGAGTAAAATCATTTAATTATTAAATTTGTTATTTTATTCTGTGACAGCTGTTTGGGTATAATATTTAATTTACACCAATGAGTTATTTAAATATCAATATATCTTAGATGTAACGTTGTTAGTTTATCAGCAACCGTTTTGTATATTCATTATTTTTCAAAAATTATATTCAACACACACACACACACCTAGTAGAACTTTATTATATTTGTATTGCTGTTGGAAGAACTTGTTTGAACATATATATATACAGGATATCCATTATAATTTCTCTAACATCAAATAAACTCTCTCAGGCTCACTCTTTCAGTATGCATTATGCTACAAATTCAACAACAAGAGTGTTATAATCTTCAAACATGTTTAATCTAACTTTACACAATTATTTAACAATAATAATTTGCAAACAATAAAATTCATAATGTATTTGTATACCGTAACTTAATTAGTATTATATACAATGTAGATACCTCTGTTTTTATACTTATGTAAATTGTTAATAAAGCAAAGATAAGTAACAGATTGGCTTGGCTTTAGATTTTGTTATTCCTTTTCATACAAGAAGGCTTGATGTAGGTAGGGAATTGAAATTGTATGGTTGTGGCAATTCTGGCTTGCAGTATAGAATTATATTGTGGTTCGTGCCTTGCGTAGCTATAAAATTGAATATTGTTATAAGAATATCCTAGTGATTGTGACGCTTCCCTCCTATAAAGCGCCAAGGGCCATCCGTATTAGACTTTCTTTGTTTTTTTTGGGAGGAGTGAGGGGGGGGGGGACGAAAAATACGTAGGTTATCAATACCCTACATTATTAGACTTCATCGGAAGAACTGCAATGTGGTAATCGCCTCGCTCGCTGCGTCACTGCTAATTGTTGGCTGAAGTGCTCAGTTTAGACATTCACAGAGTAAATGCTTACGTGAATGCTCCTCATGGGCAAAACAGTAAAGGCTTTTCATTCATCAATGGATATAACCCATTGGTACGATATGAAGATAAGAGTTTGTGTGAAAACCAATCTTACCAGAGTGTATTTATGCAAGTGAACTAAATGTCATTGTTGCAATGTTCGCAATGGCATAAAACCATGTTTTCTATAAAAAGTGTTGTATTAAGTTCTTCCAAACATACTGTCAAAATAGACATAGTATGTTGAAAATAAAATGTCCCTCCAACTAATAATGTTTTTGACATCGAAAATAACATTAGAAACTTTAACACATACATAACACGTAAAGTTGGTTTTAATGTGTTATGTTTCCCCCAATTACCAAAATGGGACAACTCAAATTTTAAGTGGTAATCCACTACTTTGATCTATCAAATGAAATCTGATACTATATTTACAAAAGGTTTGGTTGAAATGTTAATGTTTACACATAACGTAGCTATGATAGGAAGGGTTGATTCAATGTGAATGTTGAGTTGTTGAAGCTGCAGTTCAACCTTCATCTTAGTGCAGTGTTTTGGGATTAGATGCCGTTACATTCTTGACCACTGAAATCTGGACTCCTATTTGTCTGAAGAGTTTCAAGAAAAAGTCGGTGACGAAGAAGTTCAAAATTAACTTGTTACATCGTTTCAACATCAGAGACACCTAGACCACAAAATATAGGGTAATTTAGATGAAGAGGTATTCTCTTCAAGTGCACTACGATGTGATAAACACAATCTCTAAGCACGGTGGAGCAACCAAGTTTTCTACACAGTTGGTGACATTCAACACAAACTTTTTACATAGTTTTGACGTCAAAAGAAGCCTAGATTACAAAAGAGATATATCTGGTTTGCCCAGCAACTATCCAATGTAATCTAAATGAGCAAAGTGAAGCAGGAGTGAAAACACCCTTTTATTAAATTTTTTTATTTTGAAATTTGCTTCCTTCTTTTTTTACTTGTGTTGAAATGATAATAATAAAATGCCAGCAAAATTTGTCTTAAAAAATTGCTATTGGCAATGGGAGCATCTGAAGTGCTGTGTTTTTAAAATGAACTAAAAACGTAATTTAATATTTAAGAATTGTATGTTTCTCAATGCTCAAGTTTACAAAGCTCAGAGCTTGAATCTTTTTCCATGTTAATACGATACTTTCTGAAGTACAAAATTTATTTAGCCTTTTTTAAAAAATATTATTGCAACACTAAGTAAATGGCTGGAGTCATAGATGAAATTTAAATGATTTTTACATATTACTGGATGCGTACAAAACAGGCTCCACTTTCCTTTGGTCTGAAACTTATTTTGCTTGAACGCATATGTTAAACACATTCTCCTGCAAATATTTATACTTACTTATCAGCATGCTACTTTAAACTCCATTACTTTTATCTACTCAGATAATATTGCTTATCGGTATAAGTTATCTTTGTTGAGCACTTCCCTAACCATTTGTTCTTCAATTCAGTGGAAATGGGTGTTTTTTAAAATAACCCATAGATTTGAGTGACATTTTCTTGAAAGATCAAAAATGTTAAAGATTTTCTACGAGATCAACATGGGAACACATTAGAAAACATCATAGATTCCATTGCCCTGTATATTCAATCAAAAATTCAGATAAGTTTTATCATAACAAGAGTGAATTCAAACAAACAAAAATATCCTTAATGGTTGAAAAATGGATTTTGTTTTTAAGTCTCTAATTTTGATGGAGACACCAGCACCTTGGATAGAGGCAAACAGCTTGGGAGGAAGATTCAAAAGTTTCGAGGAGTTGTGGTCCTAGAGCCTAATTATAAAAAACTTAGAACCTCCGAGTCTCAAGATTCAAGATCTTTATTTGTTTTTAAACATAGTACATATATTCAGTTGACATCATCAAAATACTTACCAGTAATAAATTTTTTACAGTTATTTCATAAAACCACTCTAAAGTTTAAAATATTAATAAAGTTACAGATTTAACAAATAATTAACAACAAAAACACTATAAACAACAACAAATGACAATAAACAAGAGATTAAAAACAACAAAAGAATAAGACACATCTAAAATTTTGTATCACTAGTCACAGGCAAGGTATTCATTGACACAATACAATGTTATCTCCTTTAACCAGCTATTAATTAGAATTAAACCTCTTAATACTTACTCCCCAAGCTCCTCAGGCAAATTCATTTCTATAAAAATGTGGCTTTTATTAGTTTTTTTTTTAGTCTAATTGGTGGTAAGTCAAGCTTATTTAAGTTTCTTGTTTTGTAAATGTGTGTATATCTTCTGATTTGTATATAATTGAAATTTTCTTTAACTTTCATTGGACAAAGAAATATCTGTACAAGGCGATCTCATAATGTGAAATTCTCTAAATATAGGCAAACACGTCTGGTATTATGTCTGGTATCCCTTTAATTATTATTCTAAGAGCTTTCTTCTGCCATACAAAAGCTTTATTAGATACCCTAATGTTACCCCATAAATTGACACTATATCAAATGTGTGTGAAAAAAAGCATAGTAAGATATTATGTGCATTTCGTTACTAACACAGAACTTAAGCTTACAAAGTAAAAATACAACTCTAGCTAACTTTTTACAAACGTTTTTTTACATTGCATTCCCAGTTTAACTTACTATCTAAATAAAAATACCGAACAGTTTAATAGTACCGGTACTTAGTTACTCAGTAATACAGCAAGCTACTCAGACTCTCATCAATGCTGCTGCTTCTCATTAGCTTAATCAATAGTAACTTTGTCTCCCGATACTACAAGCTCTCTAGCTATAATCCACGTACAAATTTGTCTAGCAAACAGACAATAGACAAACATTTATTGTATAATACGTTTTCTGCTATCACAATGTAATAAAAACCTGTACATAGTCAATGATTAAAACTACATAACTAAACTTATTCTAAAACATTACTTTTAATACATATTTTATTGATATAAAAACATAAAAAACGTTGATTAAATCCAAGGCTTAAACCTATTTGACAATTTTTTAAAAGATATTATTTTTATTATTCGTTTTCATCATCAAAAAGAATTTATTTACGCTATAATATATTTTTTTGACAAAGTGCTTCTTTTAATTTTTTTGTAAATGTAGATAAGGGAAGTTTTTTATATTACTGTGCAATATTATTAATATAATTTTCAAACCTAGATAAAGAGGACTAGTTTCAAATTTTATTAGTTTATGTGGACATTGAAACAACTTACAATTTCTTGTGTGATATCTATAATTAAATTTGTTATTTATCAAATTAATAAGGATTCTTATGTTCTAATTTAAGCATTTAAATATATATATATATATATATATATATATATATATATATATATATATATATATATATATATATATATATATATATACATGACAAAGTAAGGATGTTAAATTTTTCAAATAACGGTTTACATGTTGTTCTTGATGTGCAATGACCTATTGTTTTAATAATTGATTTTTGACTAATAAAGAGTTTTTTTTCACATCTGAGCAATTAACCCACAAAGTAATCCCATAACTAACGAGTATACATGGGCATAATACACAGCTATACCAACTTCCAAAGATGTTATTCTAAGTAGTATACTCAACGCATACCTGGTTGAATTAAGTTCCTTATTTAATATATTGATATGGTCAGAAAATTTTAATTTAGTGTCTAAATGTAAGCCTAACAATTAATTGTACTACTTGTGAATTATTATTAAACCCTTTACAAAAATGATCATTTCTTGATTTAAAGCGTATTAGTCTTGTCTCGATTTAACAACAGACCGTGAGTAAGGAAAATTTTGTCAGGTTTGCCAATGACATCTTTGGTGTCAAGTTCTAAGTCAAAACATTTTTCGTCTAATTAGAGCAGTTGTATCGTCTGCATATAAAGAGGCTGCAAACTTCTTTATGGAGGTAATTTGGCAGATCATTGACATAGAAAATGAATAACAATTGGCCCAAGATTTACCCTTGGGGTACACCATGTTTTACATCTGCCCTAATTGGAACAATATTTTCCTGATTTACACAGTATGAAGTGATCCAGTACCGACACACCCATTTGTGGTGCAAAACCAACAACTAAATTACTTAGCTTCGTTTGGAATAATAACCATCCAATGGTAAAGAACTAAAACTCATTATATCCCCTTTCCATCTCACATAAAATTCATGGAGTTTGTACTGTCTTGAAATCAAGGTACGGTTTCGTTGTAACTAAACAATATTAAGGGAGTACATTTGAAAATAAATCAAAATAATGTAAATATGTTATATTCTTACAAAGAGCAATATACATATTTTTACTCTAATTGACACAAACACAAGTGATGTAATGGTTCTGTATAACTTAGTTAATAAGTAGCAACATTCATTATTATGGTGAATTTCAAAAGGGGATGAATATTTACTGAATTACTTTTTTAATCTCGTGCTGTTTTCACATTTTATCGATAAATGTATTGCACAGGGTTATAAATCCTCAAGTCTATTTTTATATCATATTAAACCTTATGTTGGATTAGAAATTGATATCGTACTGCTTAGGTATAAGTATCTTCCATAAGAATAATAAGTGCATGCAATATACAAGAATCACCAGAGCCTAGGAGATGCTCACCAATACAGCAGTAGGAATAACACAAACTTTGCCATGCTGATTCACCTCACGCCCTCTACGAGAAGAAACCGTGCTACGCAGGACCCAAGCTGCTCAACCTCCTACCTGAACAGTTAAAAAGAATCTGTGAAGACAAAACCTTCAACAAGCATCTCATGGAGTGGTTACTGGAGCACACCTTCTACACTTTGGAAGAATTTTTCAACTGGAAGAACAACTAGACTAATCTCACTTCATGTACCTTTACATAGATTTTAATCAAGACAACTTATATCTGAACTTCTTTTAACCAAACTTTTTGTTTATCTAACAGTGTTGATGCAACTTCTGTTCTCAAATAATATTTAAATAAAGAAGTTTGTCTATTGTCTAAGTCTCCAAACCTTTTGCTTATCTAACAATGTTGATGCAACTTCTGTTCTCAAATAATATTTTAAATAAAGAAGTTTTGTCTATTGTTTAAGTCTCAAGTATTATTTTAACGCACTGGCCACTACAATATTATCTAATATTTTAAATTTGTACAGAAAAACGATTATATTGTTTTGCTTACAAATTATTTATTATTGTTGGGGTAACATTTGTCATGAATTATATCACAACTGTTTTGTAATTTTTTGTCAGAATGGGATGAATAAAATTGTTTTTATTCTTTATTCGTACAGCTATTGTATTTTCAAGTTCAATAGTTAGTGTAATTCAGAAACTGTTGATTGTATTGATCTGTGAATAGTTTAATTTAATTTAGTAAGGAAGTTTAATGAAGTATATACCCTTAAATGGGGCCATTTAAAATCAGTGTTACACTTACAGAGGGTTTTCCTTAAATGCACACTTTGTTCTCCCACTGTGCGACAGAGCAGCCAAGTATTCTACACATAACATAAGCTATGGTGGGGAAGGTTGATTCAGGGACTATGAGTTGTTTATCCGGATTAATTGGGACCGAAAGTGATCTGGACAAACCAGGAGTACAGTAAAAAACAAGATAGATTATAAGGAATGTATTTGTTACAAATATAACAGTAAAAGAGATCCAATTTGTGATTTTGTTTTACAGAGATGTAATATAGAGAAAACAAATAAAAAGTAATGTTTTGTAGTTGTTTTAAAAAACCCAGTGAATGTCTTATTTAAACATACTCAGCTCCTGAGTATATTTCAATATTTAACATATTGAAACAGCTCCTGAGAATTATAATCACGGAGAAGTTTCAAGATCATTATTTCCAACGAAGTATATGACTATCTTTCAACATCAGCTGATCTAGCTGTGCTGTGATATCAGAATGGTCATAAAATCTTCCGCTTTTTCATTATCACATTGGTTTTCACCATCCTGTGTTACTGTTAAATATCAAGATTTCTTATACTCTTGTTGTGCATCAATGCCATTGTCGGTCTGTGGCCAACCATTTTACAATAATTTGTTACTATAATGTACGCATTATGCTGAATGCTAAACAAGTGTTAACTGAAAAACAAATTAAGCTGAAAATTATTGAAAAATTTTTTCAATAATTTTTTTTATATTTTTATTGAAAAATATTTTCTTTATTAAAAGATGTGCATAAATCATTAATCAATTTTTATGAATTGAATTTCCAAAGAACACTTTATAAAATCATTAGGAAGTTGAAATAAGCATTTTATTTTGTTTATAACTCCCAGGTGGGGTAACTAATTATGTGAAAGAGTTTGAAAGATAATATCGTTTTTATGTTTAAATGTATTTTTAAAAATTCTTTATACATATTCAAATCATTAGTTTTGAGAACATTCTTTATGTCATAGTTTTAGATATTTAAAAATTGAGTCGCCAAATGCCAAAACAAGCTAAATCCCACTCTGCAAGTTTTTTAGATAAATGCCAAAAACTGATTGCTTTTTCTCACATCCATTACATTTTTATGATTTTTGTTTAAAAAAAAAGGTTAAAAAATTAGTTATATTGTTTTAAAAATTGCTAAAAAATGGTACAAAAGTTATAATTACTGCAGCCGATTAAATATATGGCATAGCTTTGTTTTGGAACAGTAACTATGATTTAGCTGCTTTTGGAAACTTACTCTCCGCCATTTGCTTTTTAACTTTGGTTCCAAAACCAGTTAAATTGCGTTTACCATTCCAAAATAAGTTAAAAACAGAACCTTATATTATTAAATCCTTTTTTCTCAAAACATTGTAGCCTATATTGTTAGGTAAAGTTAGGTTAGGATTAATGAACACAATCGTATTCATTTTCAATACAAAACCATGAATTTATTTATCTACAGAGTTTATAAAATAAATGTGTCGTTTATTAAAAATATTTTCACTCAATCATAGGCTCATCCTCTTCATTTATTTCAAAATCATCATCATCATCTTCTTCGCCTTGATTGGTGGTAGGTAGCTGGAATAAGTCCTTGAAAAACTTCAACTTTGGCTCCCGTTGCCAGTCATTTCCATAGTGGAGATTTAGCAAGCATTTCACATCATTGATTTTTTACTTGTTTCACTGGGTGTCCTTCTTGTATCACTCTCAAAACTGCATTGTCAAAATTTTTCCCCCTTTTCATTACTGACTTACTCTCGCCGATTTCAAATACATAGTTTGCTTCTCCTTGTACCAGGATGGAGTTTGGATTACTTTTACTTCTTGAAAAGATAAATTTCTTGGCCTTTTGAAATTGAAAATGCCATTGTCCTGGTTTTTTTTAGAACAGCATCGGTTTAGAGTTTTCCAATCACTCACAGGGCAATCCGTCCCAAGTTTCACAACAGTACAGTGCTTTTCAATTATTTCAGTGTACTCATTGGGATTGTTGATTACACTCAGATCTTGAAATTTCCTTTCAAGTACTCCAAACACTATCAGGGGGAATGAAAGAATGGCCGACTACCGGAAAGAGTAGTACAACTTTAGTAACATGTTTAGGTGCATCTTTCAGGAGCCAATGAGCAATCATACCGACAACAGTTGTGTTCTTGTTTTGGCCACCACAGCCGTCAGAGAAAAGTTTGACTGTGGTGACATTTTCCATGTTAGCGCTTGTTAACCTGTGGTAAACAGCAGATGCAATTTGACTGGACCCTTTTGCATACTGGTTTTCAGTCCAGAGGTAAGAAAAGGTGTTTTCTGAATTCAAGAGGACTTTAGAATGTCCCTCACAAATCACAAAATTATATAGATATAGCTGGCGCTTATAGTATGCGGCTTGGTCCGGTATTTTAGGAAGGACAAGATTTTTCTGACAATCATAGCTCAGAATAAGCTCTTTATCATTATTTTCTTGCAAAAGTTTGTAGAATTTGTCTGCACGGACTTTGTGGGCTTTTAGGTTTAGCTTTAGTGTTTCACGCTTGCCTGCATCTTTTTCTGTGGCTAGTTCACACTCAAGCCTTGTGCAGGTTGAACACTTATCAGTGTACGGAAGCGTCAAAACCAATGTTTAAAGTTCTCAGAAAAAACCAGCCTGAAAAAGTCATACTCACACTTTAATTCTTCAGTTGGATGCTGCTCAATATACATTTTCCACATTTTTGTAATGTTAAGCTCACTTGGAAGGTATTGCCTATGCTTGTTTTTTCGCTCTGCAATAGTGTTTTTGTACTGGAATAAATGTTTTTAATAAAAGATTTGATGCTGTCTTTCTTTATATTATATTTATCAACTTGGCGTGCTCCTCCACGAGTCTCCAAAGGTACGACGCCTGTTTCCAGGTACTTTTTGCAAATCAATTGCACTCGGTTTTTACTCTCTTGCAAAATTGTAAGTAGTGCTGCCCGACATACTTTAACATTCTCAGTTTTGTTGTTCCTCATTTTAGGTAAGAAAAAGTCAGTACTTACATTTCTTTTTGATTTGATACCTTCTGGAAGACGAGTCCTTTTTGCTGAGGAAACAATGACGTGCTGAAGAATAAAATTCTTCTTTGATTGAAGGTCAGCGTCTTTATAGTATTGCTGATGTATCTTTCTAACATCCTGCAGGGAAAGTTCTGCGCAGCGGTACTTACTTTTGGCCGAATGTTTACAACTAGGCATCTGTGGAAATCCCTTCGGGCGGTGTCTAAAACAAAATAGGGATTATTAGTTCTCCTATACCTTTAAAAAAATACTAACCTGTAATAAAAACAAATTATAGATCGCAAACGTTGTCAAAAACTGTTGTAGTTAAGTTAGGGCCTAAGCTGAATTACTTTAGGCTGGTTGAGATTAAAGTAGTTTAGTTGCGGTTATAGGTTAGTTTAGTTGAGGTTAGGTTAGCTTAGTTGAGGTTAGGTTATTTTAGTTCAAATGAGTGTTAAGATTAGGCTAGTTTAGTTTTCTTTACCAAATGTTGTTAACTTACCTAGCAACTTTTGCAACAGTTTTCTTCCATGCTCTTTCGTTTTTCTTCCTTTTCTTTGCCAAAGGGCCAGGCATCTCTTCTACCAACTCTACTTGTTCCACATTTTGTGGAGTTTCCACTGTTATGTCCATTATATTGACATTTTCTTGTTGAACAATTACAACTTCAGCATTTATAATATCAATACCAACGCCTTCACTACCTTCTAAAATACCTCCTGTATGTTTCAGCCTCCATGTTTATGACACACAACAAATCAGGAGCTTTTAAAATAATGTTAAATAATTGAGTGCTATTGCTTCTTATAACACTATTTTAGCCTTTGAAATTTAAAATTAGCAACAAAATAAACAATTAATTCAGAAGGAAAATGATCAGCAGTTCCCTATAGGAAAAGTCTTTTGGGATTTAACTTATTTTGACACAGAAACATGAAACATTGTAAGTTATTGTAGTTTGATATAGCTGGTTTTGGAACATTGTCATCTGTGCAGATATGACTGTTTTTGGAACCGAATGGCTATAGGATATAACTGATTTTGGAACAACCTTCACTTTTAAATATTAATTTTAAACAGTTTTTTAACTGGTTTTGGAACATTTTGAAGTGACAAATCTGTAGCCTAGGTAATACAGAACTCAATGTCATCAATATCTCAACTTTTTTAAATTTTGGATTTAGCCTGTTTTGGCATTTGGCGACTCAATTATCTGATATTAACTGAAAACATTCTTTTCTGGCATATTCATAATTTGGGCATTGTAGTACCACATGATTAATTGTCTCTTCCTCACCCAAAGTACAATTCAAAACATAATGGGGTAAAATATTTTTTAAATGCAAACATCTTACTGTTTACTCTGGCATGACCCAGTCTCAGGCGATAAAATTATGATGACTTCCTTCCTGGACAGTTAACTATTTTTAAACCAAGGAAAATAACTTACCATTTTTACAATATGTTTTTACCAGTGAGCTTCTTGAGTCGATTCAAAGATTACCTGATAGTCTTCAATCCCCTTTCTTAAAGTCCTCCTAAGGGACATTAATTTCTAGAACTTTCACGCCTGCCGGTATTGTATCTCTGGCTAATAATTTGTCCACTCTTTCATTAGATTCTAGTGAAATATGCCCTGGAATCCGTACGAACAATATATTTTTTTATCTAATACTTTCAACTCATACACTATGCTTATAATTAATTGGTTATTATTCTTACCTTTGCTATAATTGGAGATTGCTATAACCGCCACTTGAGAGTCGGTACATATAACTGCATTATCATATTGAGTATTATTGATAAATTGCACTGCTTTATATATAGCTATTAATTCGGCACTATAGCTAGACATATATTTGCTAAGAGAATATAAGGCAGTGGTATTGGTCTGGAATCAGAAAGGCAGCGCCACACCCAGCGTCAGTTTTGGACCCCCACAGTGTAAACATAAACATAACCTAAATAAAATCGCGACATTTTTTTCTAACCAAAATTGTTTAAGAGTTTGTTTATTCGTATTCTTTTTTGTTACTTATAAATGTGTTAATCTTGTATCGCCTTCTATAATCTTTTCTTCAATAAATAAGGGTAATTTAAAATCCCAGCCGTTTTTAAAATCCTTCCATTTCCATGTTAGGCACCGTTTCAGTTATATTATTGAAAAATGTTATGAATAGTGGTAACACTCTTTTGCCAGTAAAACACTATTTTGACTTAACATATTTTAAGTAAACCTGTTTCTAAATGCTGGGTGATTATTTTCTAAAAGTATCTTGTACACTAAGTTATCTGTAAGAATATTTCTGGTGTCTAGTGGCATCACAGCAGCTTCAGCTTGTAGTGCTATAACTGGTGTGGTGCAAAAGGAGCTGAGGCAAGTCTGAGTGCCTGATTTTGAATTAAATCTAGTTTACCCAAATCCCTCCCTGATATATGACCAAACAATGCACAACAATAATCTAATTTTGATCTTATTAGGCTTGTATATACTTGTGTGGCAAAATTAGGGTTACAGCCCTTTGTTCCACAACTAATACATTTAATAATATTTAGATCTTTAGAACATCTATTTAATTGGTCCATAATATGTTGTTTAAAGGTTAATTTATGATCCAAAATGATCCTAAAATCCTAATGTCTCTAATTGGAATAAGGTGACCATTAATTGTGAGTTTGTCAATGCTGACTTTGTCTTTTCCTTGAAAATCATACAGTGTTGCATACAATATTGCCAATGGCATAGTGTAGCGGGTACGGCAGTTATCGCAAGATAACCAGATCAAGAAATGTCGAGCGTGGCTGCTGCTTGGATGGGTGACCGCTGAGCGATCCTGTCCTTGCAAGCAGCCCGCCTGCCCGGCCATTTGTGGTGGTTCGGAAGTTGCCTGTAAGCCGTTGGTCCCCAGGTTAAGTGTTAGAGAGGGCTTCATAGCCCTAACTTCGCCTGGTAAAATAAGACATTCTTTACTTTTTTTCACTTTTTTTTAGTGTTGCATTTTGATTCATTCAAACATCATTGTAAAATTATCAAATACACTAATTAGTTTGTTTAGGACACACTTCATTTTTTACTTACCAATTCTCCTTTTTTGTGTGAGAAATATACGACTATGTCATCAGCATGCTACAAAGACTTCATTTCACTGGCTAGACTTACATTAATTTGAGAAATATATATAGTGAATAACAATGGTGATAACACCAAGTTCTTCAATTACATTCTTTTCTTTCTTCAAGAAAAACGCTTTTCTCTCACACTACTAGCACCATCAACAACGGGGTTACCACTGACCAACACCAAAAACAAAAATCCTCCATTTACCTACTAAATAATAAATAAAACTATAAAAGTAACACTCATGACACACTCTTGAGGACAGTTTTAAATATGTTGCCATATTTAATATATTAACTTGATTAATTTTTTTCTAATAAAATTTTCAACTAGACCCAATATACCCTTTAAGTTAATAACCCACAATTTAATTTTTCTCCCTGTTAACGTAAAAACTTTAATCTTTACTTAACTTTAAACTTTAATTTAATGTAACTGAAATCCTTATATGTGCATCAAGGACATTATGAGTTAGGGGCTCCAGCTTGCAAAATAAATTTTTCTAAGGATAAGTAAAATTAACAGAAAGGAAATATTTCTGTCTTTGTGCTAGGAATTAAATGGTTATTCTTCTCCTGTATATAATTTTAACTTAAATTAAAAATGAAAATATGCCAAATTTGTAAGTCACTGGGACATAAAAGGAGCCGCTAAAATGAAAATGACCAAAACACTGTTTCACCGGAATTATGTATGGCCCAATTTGCATTCTGAAAATAATTTATATACACTATTCTTGACAACTTGTCTAATTCAAAGGTTATTTTAACAAAACTAGTGTCTACTAGAAATCCATTAACTTATTTTTTAATCTTTGTACTTCTAAAATAGGGTACTCACATGTTGTCTCTTGTAGGATTTCTCCTTCTGTGACATCTCTTTCTACAAATGCTACCCCTGATGTATGAATTCTAATTGTTGGTACAAACACATTAAATTGGGTTAAGTGTATTGACGTTACTATATTATTGGCGGCAACATAAGATTTGTAAGTTATTAACTAAGTTCTTACCTGCTCTATTGATGAAATCAACATCGGTATGATGGGACTTTATTATTTTACCAACTCGAAAAGGATTGATATTTTGTTTATTTTTATCTTGAACTATCACTTCAAAAGGACCAACATTCCACTCATTGTATAGTCTAAACAATATATTGTTTTTTGTGTTGTGAAGATTCTGGTACTGAACTGTCCACTTTACTTTGGTGCACTAAATCAGTGGGGTCATAAATATTTTCTGCCTGATCTCATTTTCTTTTATTTTGTATTTCAGTAATATCCATATTAGCTTCAGAATAAGTATGGTCAATAATAGAACTTACCGCTTATTTTATCTCATCGCCCTCCATATTTTCAAGATTCATGTTATCTGGGTTGGCTAGACCTGCAGACATGTCAGGCCCAGCCGTAACAAGTTTGTGAAAAAGTTAACTCTACTTTTGATAATTTCTTAAAAGGATAATCTTAAAAATGTATAATAGAGACTATGGGTCTTAGTGGTACAAAACAAAAAAGTGTTAGATATTTACATACTAACTACTGTATTTACCACACAGTGACAAACAAAGGGTTAAACACTGCTCAGCACAAGGCTGCAAAGAAGCTCCTTAACAGTAATTTTACAACAACTTATCAGAACGACTTTTGATTCAAACACGAATGATTCTTCTGAAGCCATGCTGCCTGTCTGTTAGAATATTGTTATCTTGTAGGTGATGGAGAACGTGTTCAAGTACTATTTTTTAAATTACTTTGGATGTTGTAGCAATGAGTGAAATAGGCCTATAGTTTGTAATTAGTTTGAGACCTGGTTGCTCTTTGATTCTCTCTCACTATTTATAATTCCCAAAATCGCTTTGCTTTTATTTTATGAAATTTTTATATGGTCAGCACTTGTTTGACGTCTTAGAGCCTTTAATTTAAAATCATATGTTTTCTTTAGTGCAATCATTTGATTTTTATCTTCCTACTTCGTTCCACTTAAAAACGATAATTGAAAATCCCAGTATGATCTGAAATTCCATTTTTCAGCACTTGCACATTTATATTACACATCTCTATATTGCTACAGATGACATCTATCGAGAAGGATGAGTTCTCTGGAGATCCTGGTCGGTGGGAGATCAATTCTTGTAAAACCGTGATCGCATAGAATTTTGTCAAAAAGTTGTTTCTCTATAGAGAACCAGATTGTCAATATTCACATCTCCAATCATAATGGTGTTTATTTTTTTCATTGTTGGTAGTGTGTTGAGCACTTCCCTTAATATGTCAAGCCTTTGATGAACAATCTCTAAATGTTTATCAGGAGGGCGATAAACTCCAAGGAAATTTAAAGGGGATACAGCAAATTGTGAGTTACAAAATAATCATACAGATGCTTCAATATGCAAGATTCAATTACCTTACTTAGTATGGGGACAATTGCAATTGGACGATAGTTCTCAGGGTTATTTCTGTCACCTTTTTTGAAAATAAGTGTCTCTTGGCAACCTTTAAACATTGAGGAAAACTACCCTCAAGAAACATACAGTTTACAAGATAAGTAAGTGGCGCTAATTATTGCATCTATTATGCTTTTGATTACATAATTAGATAAACCAAATCCGTCCTCACTTCGGGAGTTGATCATTTTGTTAACAAAAAAAAACCTTAACTGCTTAACTGTTTTTTTTTAAATTGATTTCCACCTGAAATCATTTTTAGATATTTCAAGACGGAAAATTCCTCATAAGATCCAAATAATTAATATTATTTTACATGTCCTTTACTGTGTTTATCTGTTTTATTTATAAATTAGTTGTTCAATACATCTGCAAAGAGATAATTTTTTATTGTGTGAATATTATGTCCTGATTATTTTTCAACAATTTCCCAAGCCTTTCTGCATTTATTTTTTGCATTTTTAATCAATTCATCATTGGGACTTATTTCAGCTTCATTAATAGCTTTGTAGTATAAAATCTTTAAATTGCATGTATTTCTTTTGTCTGAAGTTAATGCAATTAAGAAAGTGTGCATCAACTGGAGCAAACTCCCAAAGGAGTAAACCAATTCCTCGAAAAGTGATCACCTGGTTTAAACCTTAATTTAACACTCAAAAGCAATCGCACATCATAATGACGAGAAAGAAACTAAAGGGTCATACAATCACTCCATGGGGACGATCCATAAAATCCAAATCTCTACTGGAATTTCATCTACAACCACAGTTGTCACATCTCCGCCAATCTCTGTGAAACTTTGAGATCCCAGTGAAAGCATCAAAGAGTTTTTCAACAAACACATAGAACACTACAAAATAATAAACAAAAATACTATTAGGGACAACTAATTGATAATACTGGACAACCACTAACAGGAAGAAACAGCCAAACTCCGACAAAAAAACTGAACACTACAGCAGACATTCAACCACCAACAGGGAGAAGCAGCCAAAAATCTGACCAAAAAACTGAATCATACAGCAGACATTCAACCACCAACAGGGAGAAGCAGCCAAAATCTGACCAAAAAACTGAACACTACAGCAGACATTCAACCACCAACAGGGAGAAGCAGCCAAAATCTGACCAAAAAACTGAATCATACAGCAGACATTCAACCACCAACAGGGAGAAGCAGCCAAAATCTGACCAAAAAACTGAACCCTACAGTAGACATTCAACCACCAACAGGGAGAAGCAGCCAAAACTCTGACCAAAAAACTGAACCCTACAGTAGACATTCAACCACCAACAGGGAGAAAACAGCCAAAACTGACCAAAAAACTGAATCATACAGCAGACATTCAACCACCAACAGGGAGAAGCAGCAAAATCTGACCAAAAAACTGGAACCCTACAGTTAGACATTCAACCACCCAACAGGGAGAAACAGCCAAACTCCAACTAAAAAACCGAATACAACGCACATGAATGCTGCTCCAAAATACCACCCAACTAAACTATTTTTTTGAAACAATTGAAAAATAAGAAAACCTTTAACAGCATCACAGTGTACACCAAAAATTACAACCAGACCTCTAAAAAAAATCAACATAACTGCCAAAAATACATATAACAATACTGCACCAAAACAATGGACAGGCTAAAGCAAACAAAATAGAAAGGTTACAACCACTTCTTAACCTCCACAAAACACGACATCCTAATCTTGACGGAACATGGCTTTAAAACAACCCGAAATTTTTAAATACTAATATCCTAGAATATTCATTAACTTCAGAATACAGTAGAACAAATTACCTAAAAGGGGGTTATCTATAAAAACAATAACTTTGGCTACACTGTCGAACCAGAAGACATACCAAAACTTCAGGAAGGAGCTCCACTGTGAAATTAGCATCAGTACAAAATCAAGCAAGGTCGCCAAAACCTTCCATATTGTTGGTATCTATAGAGTTTCAAGGACATCTGACATCTGACTTGTCACTGGATAGAATTTCACAATCACTTGATAAATATACACACATGGAATAAAAAAAAAAAAAAAAAAAAAAAAAAAAAAAAAGCCCTGTTATTTTAATTATAGGAGACAAATATAGACGTATACTGTCACCAAACTGTGACCAAGTCAAACTAAATGAAACTCTATAGAAGCTATAATATGAACTCGTATCGTTTTACCATGACAAGAAATAATTCCAACAACAACCAGCTCAATTGACTGTGTTTTGCAACCAATCTCCAACCAGTTGACATAATAGTAGACATCCTTCACACTGGTTTATCTGACCACACAGCACAACTTTGTAAAATACAACACTCTGCTCCAGCTCCCCAGATTCCAGTATCTTACCAATATATATTTTAAACTGTAGGAACATCACAAATCTCAAAACTGTCCTCAAACAAGAATCCTGGGAAATTGTGCTCGCTCAGGATAGTGCCGAAGATGCAATACAAATTATTTAGCCAAACAGTTGCACTGGCAATTAATCTGACCTGCCCCATGGTGAAAACAAGAAATAAACGTATAAAGCTCAATAACATCTTTGACCATGAGGCCTCATAGCTTAAGCAAGCATTTGTAGAGGCCCAGGAGAGATGCCTTCTGAATGGTACAGAAGAGTTTAAAAAAGACATGATGGATAAGAAAAAATCTTATGATTTGAAATTAAAGATCCTTAGATGCCAAGCAAACTGCAAATACTATTTAAGAAGCTAAATGACAAAATTAAAGCTCTGTGGAGCGTAATCAATATTGAGTGGAAATCATACAAAAAATACACAAGTAACAATGGAGCTGATTATAGATGGAGCCAAAATTTCAAGATCCTAATCTAATTGCTAACCACCTTAACGTATATTTTACTAATACTGCAAATGACCTTTTAAAAAGCCAACTTTTAATGCCTCAACAGCCTCCAGTAGATACTACCCATACACAACCAATACGGAATATGTTTCTTTATCCAACTAATGAACATGAAGTGCTAAAGGTGATCGAGTCTCTTTAGAACAAGACATCAACTGGCATTGAAATTATCTCTGCTAAGCTACTGAAGACATATAAAGAAGAACTCTTACCACACCATTTGTACAAGTCATCATCAATCAATCATTCAGAAATAGAATTTTCCAGACCGATCCTCAAAATTTCAATAGTATTCCCTAAATTAAAGAAAGGAGACGTCTTGATCCAAAAATTACTGTCCTATATCACTAATATCCACATTTTCCAAAGTTTTTGAACAATTAGTGCTTCACAGACTTTTTCAACATTTATCTCTTCATCAATTACTTACCCCACATCAACACGGATTTTCTCAAGGGAAAATCCACCACATCAGCCATCATCACCCTTGTTGAATCTCTCATAGACTATCTTGAAGCCTGTAACACATCAACAACAATCCTACTTCACTTCAGCAAAGCTTTTGACTTGCCTTGACTACTCTCATGTGATGAACAAAATGAAGATATTGGGTATAAATGGAAACTACTGCAAACTGGTTCAAAAGTTTTTTTTAACAGGAAGAACTCAAATAGTTGAGCTAAAACACACATAGAAAGGAGTAACAAAAATTAGTGAGATCAATACCACTACCAGTGATAAGAGGTGTCCCACAAGGCTCTGTGCTGGTTCCCGTACTTTTTGTCTTGTTAACAAATGACCTCCCAGAATATTTGGCAGAATATAACGAAACACTGATGTATGCAGACGATACTGTCCTCCTTCTCAGTGAAAAGATCCCTGACATGCTCGAAGTCTGTTCATCAGTGGCATTAAATATGGCTATACAATACTGCCATAGTAATACCCTGGTTGTAAATGAAGATAAAACCCAACAATTGGTATTTGTGCAGGAAAAGAGAACAAGTAGGACGACTTCCAGATATAGAAGCATCCAAAAGGCCAAGTATTTGGGAATAACTATTGATGAGCAACTGACATGGATCCCTCGTAATGACAACCTATGCCGTAAAACTAAGTAACACCCTCTATGCCATCAAGAGGATAAAATCCATAAGTAGTACCAGAGTAGCAAAAATTGCATATCATGCAATCTTTGAATCACACCTGTGGTACGGACTTGGAGTTTGGGGCAACTCATGAACAACAAACTTGCAGCGTGTCCTTGTGCACCACATTAGAGTGCTTGCAGAGCTCAACAACAGAGACAAGCTGTCGACAGAAATTTAAAGAAACTGAAGGTTCTAACCAGTGGTTTGTTTGTACATCTTAGAGGTGGCCACTTACGCTAGCACTCTACAGCTACAGAGAAGTACCGATAGGACACAAATATAAAAAAAACACCTCGACCAGGCCTCGAATTATACTCGTACCTGACCCACATGCAGTTTGACCATACTTTGATGAGGAAGCCTTCTTTCCTACCCTGGTGGCCCAAGTTCCTCAACCCTGCCTGCCTGAGGCAGCCGAAAGGAGAAAAAGGTGAATCACAACATGAGAAAGATATTTTATTGGACTCACATTACCATGGTTATCCTGGAATAGAACCATTCTACACCAATAGAAGAGCTTTTCCTGGAACTGGAGAACCATTTCCTGATTGACCCTCTAACTAGAAATTATTTTTGGACTCAACCATTTTATTGTATGTGTTTCAATTTTGTTAACTACTTGATGCCAAATTATCTGCTAACTCATAAGTTCATGAATAAAGTTTTCTGAATTTCTGATTCACTAATTAATGGACAATAATAGTTCAGATGAGTTTCACCAACATATTTACAAGAACATAGAAAAAAACACTGTATTACATTATCGAGATTAATGTTAAAACCGACCAATCAACATTTAAGCACTCTCCTAGGATCATTACAATCTGTCTTGTGAAATAAGGCGTTTTTTTTATGTGGTTTGTTTTCACAACCTTTCTCTTTTGAAGTGATTTGAAAGAGAGAAATTAACAAAAGCACCTGCATGATCAAGGACTATGTCCTGTTTAAGAAAGTGAGCAACTATACCAAATTCCATGTTTATATTGGTATACAGATGATACTCCAAACAGGATGATTGTTTCCTTGTTGGCAGGCTATTCGTGTTCATATAAATTTCGTTTGGATCTAAGAATCGACTCAAGAAGTTACTGAGCACATTGTGGCTCTAATTCAGTTCTAAGATATTAACATGTTTAAGGTCCACCAACCCAAGGGTCAAAAGGACTATATGTGGCTATCGTCATTATTAAATCCTACTAATATGGTGTTTCCTAAATTTATTCATACAAAAGGCAAATAAAAAAGCTCAGGAATTGGGGATGTTCTAATATTGTAACACACAATAATAAAATCATATTCTATAGGCCCTAATTTAACATAGGACTCAAAACAAAATCATTACAGAATTCAGCGGGACGATCAATTATTTCATATTTTTTTAAAGATTCCTTTAGTAAAATTGAAGAGCCTCTGTTGAATGTGAGAAGGTTATGCGACAATAAAGGAGGAACCCAGCGATGAAACTATTAGCAACATACAATTGAAATTTTTCACTTATCCTCTCAAGCCATTATTCACTTTTAAACATAAAATATCAGTGGCTTTAGTGCCCTTCAAAGTTAGTTTTTAAATGCCTTGAGAATCAATTTAACGATCAATTACATTTCAAGTTCGTTGAGATGAGACTGAATGTCAACTAATGTTTCTGGCTGTTGATACCTTTTATATTATTCCGCTGACATTTTAGATTGATTAAATGTATTTGAGATTACTTATTACTTCTATTAAACAGTGATTGAAAAACCAGATTATCTGCTTTGTAATAAATTTAACTACAAAGAAAAATGACTATTGGATTCTACAAGGTCCAGCTCCTATTATTTTGTCCCCCTTTCGGACTGAAATTCCACAAGTCCCTTGTATTTTTGTCTTGACCTTGGGTTGGTTTCAGGTCTGGAGTGTACCGAGGGCACAGTGTAGGGTTCTCTCTTGCCACTTTCTCCTCCAGTCGAGGGGGTGGCCCATCCCCGTGGAAATCTGTGATTGTGTTTGCAAGAGCAAGAGTTTTTACATACCCCGCATTCACCCAGCTCGTAAGTTGCACGAGATATCAGACGAGTTTTCTTTTCCACAGGGTTTGTAGATTCGTGCCTTATCTGTTGAATTGTAGAATCCATATTTGACTTTGTCAGGTGACATGTAAATGCAACATCTCAGTTACACAAAAAATTCTTTTACCAAATTTTGTTCATGTGTAGGCCGTGGTGTTGATAAAATTGGATGTGATGTTAAAAGGCCTGTTGATTTATCGAATAAAAGAATAACATTTTATATTTTTCAGGCATGATGGTTTGTAGATTTACATTAGTTTATTAATATTCTAAATAATAGTTTTTTTTCCATCCCTGGTTGATCATATCTGTAAGGAACTTAGATAGTCAAACAATGATATTTGGTATGTTGCATAATTATCAGAATTAGGTCTTTGTTATTAGGGATTGGGTGTTGTCTACATTTCACTTTCAATAATGCATACGCTCGTTCGTTCTCATCAATTAAGCTACTACTCCAGAGTTTGTTTTTTATTGTATAAATCCGATAAATGGACTCTCCGCAAATGTGATGACCATGTTGAGCTCCTGGGATTTATACATTGCCTGTTACATTTACATTTTTTTTGTAAAAAAAAACTTTGGGCCCCCCCCCCCCCACCCCCCCCCCCCCCCACCCCCCCCCCCCCCCACCCCCCCCCCCCCCCACCCCCCCCCCCCCCCACCCCCCCCCCCCCCCACCCCCCATTGTGCACTATCCCTGTAACTACGAGTACAGCAGAAAGGTCGTTCTCAACATTACGTAGACTCAAGACCTATCTAAGGAATACCATGGGTGCTAACAGACTGAGTGGACTGGCGGCTTTGAATATTCACCGTGAAATAGAAGTGACCAATACAGAGGTAGTTTCTGTTCTCAAAAAATCGACCAGACGTCTAGATTTTGTCTTGTAAATATTTTTAACTTTAACTTACATCTCATTTTGTAATCATTAAATTTACATTTGTAATTTAAATGTATTATTTCTTTCCTTGAAAACTTA
The DNA here is from genome assembly GCF_021130785.1 of Homalodisca vitripennis. Lineage (NCBI taxonomy): Eukaryota > Metazoa > Arthropoda > Insecta > Hemiptera > Cicadellidae > Homalodisca > Homalodisca vitripennis. Next base: position 107,460,331 of record NC_060214.1, read on the forward strand.
AAACTAATTAATGACAGTCCAACTTATTCCAGGATGACATTTCATAATAAAAATCAATATAAAGCTTTAACTTGTAATTTTAATAAGGTTTTAATTGAGCTAAAAGCTGGTTTAATGTAATAGTAGCCTAATTAACTTAAATTTTTCTCTAATAAGATTAACTTGTAAGTTGATTATGAAAACAGGCCACAGACAGTTGGTTTTAGCTTACTCAATTATCTAATGATCATGTAATACAGTGATGATACCAAATGTTACATTATTGTAGTTCGATATGTTATAGGCCAACTAATTATATATTACTGGTCATTGAAGGTCATGTAATGGAAAACTATAGGCGTACATTTTATACTTGGAAGCCGAAGCCCCCCCCAAACCAAAATTCTGGGTGCGCCCCTGGAACTCAATCACCACTTTGCCACAGCTCAGGTCTCTTCTCAAAGTAATTGTCTAAGGGTTTCAAGATAAACAAAACGATTAATTGTCTGACCTTGTGGAAGTGAATTTAGTAGACAACGTCTTTACAGTCAAAGAAAACCCATAAGCATGATCTTCACATTTTATTTGACTTGACAAGCTTTTTTGGGTCTTGGAGAGCCTTTTGATGTCCATTGTGTGATGATTGGGCTTTTGTTTCCACATCATAACCAAATCTCATCTACTGTAATAACATGTACAAGAAGCTCTCGTCGTCATTTGCCATTTCAAGAAGTTCCTCAGAAACCTGAATTTGGAGTTGTTTGTGGTCTTTGATCAACAGTTTTGGAACAAATTTTACCGCAACACAACGCATTTGAAGTTTTTCAGTTAAAACTTTTTGATATGAAGTAAATGAAATTTTTACATTCTTCTGACATTTCACGAAATGTTTAGTCGACGGTCGATTGTATGAGAAGCGTTCACTTTAGCAACCATTTTCAATCGTTGAAGGACATCCGGAACGAGTGGATGTTCGGCTATCTTTAAACCTCTTGTACTACTGATGACAACTTGATTGGCCTTAAACAATCTTCACCAAAAGCATCTTGTAACATCAAAAATGTTTCAGATAAAGTTCTGTTCACTCAAAACTTCACACAAAACACGTTACTCTTCTTTCATTTTCATTAAACAAGAAATAAGTCAAAATCCATAAAACAACAGCTGTGTTACTTTTGAGTCTAAAAATACAATGCTGCCAACTGCATCGCTATGCATAATTTCATTCTCATACTATATAAAAAGCCCTGGAACTTTTTGATCACCCCTCGTATTTATTACAAGTGTTTGTTTCTGCAACTTTTAATACAGCGTTATCTTTAAGGTTGCAGGATGGATCTACAATACATTGACCATCATACAGTAATACAAGAATTGATTACACCAAAATTAAATCACACATTTTTAGAAACCACTAATATGCTTATTACCATTTAAATTTGCATTTCAAGATGATGGAGTTCATGTTCATGTTAATATAATACCTTAATAGAATACATTGATAACATTTCACCATAACCTTTGTTAATGTTGTTTTTTGTTGTTGTTGTTGTTGAACTGTGTGAAGTGCAAACGATTACTTAACAGATTTGCAAAATTTCAGTACAAAGAGGATCTGAAACCTCTACTCTCATATTAGTTTCCCCCACGGTATGTGAATGTACATATCGATTCTCCTCAGATTTGCAAAAATTTCAGAACAAAGAGGATCTAAAATCTCTATTCTCATATTTGTCTCTAAACATTTCAGGACATCTAATTCCAGACATCTAACAAAAACTACTTAGCCTACAGGTTAAATAGGAAATAAACAACCTCAATGCCAAGTTGAAATTTTGTATTGATATTATGTTTGTACATGTCACATTATTTACAATCATGATTATTATCTGCAACATCATTACAATACACAAAACAATGCTCATTGTATAATACATAACGGCTATACAGGCCTATAACTTTTACTTTGGACAGTCTTTAAGATTTAAATAAACAATAAAACATAAGAAATTTACTAAGGAGTTTTTTAAAATATGTTTTTAATATATGTACATGTAAAATGCATAGGTGGACTATAGTAATCAATATAAATCAGTAAAAATGAAAAATGATCTTCAACCTTACACAAATGTACATAGCAAACAAAAGACATTACACCCTTGTTTAACGAGGATTGCTATTGTAAATTCCAATTACTAAGGTACTTTACTGTGATTCCAACATTAATATATCAACACTCTATGCAAAGCTAGTTTTCTAAAGTTATTTTTTTTGAATGTGTATATAAAATAATGGTATGTAAAAAAAAAAAAAAAAAAAAAAAAAAAAAAAAAAAAAAAAAAAAAAAAAAAACCAATAAACAAAGATATTTGGATTTTAATAACTAATAATCTCCCGTATTCAATTACACATTTGGCTAATCATTCTCTGCTTTGATACTAGTATACAGAATATAAGGAATAGCTTGCTTATTATGTTCAAATCTATGTATTATATGGAGTATATTGAAGATGCACATTATTGTACACATAGTGTAATACACTATTTTGAGTAATTTGCTATGAAATTACTCTAGATTTATTGTTAATATTATGTAAATTCACTGTATTGATACTATGTAAAAAACAAAACACATAATTATCAATTTTAATCATACTTTCAGATCTTTAAAGTTCTTTACAGAAAATGAAGAATGTATTTTACTACCATGACATTTATTAAAGTTGTAACCTATTTACAAGCTCAAGAAATGAATTGTTTAAAAATAGAACACAATTCATTCTAGCATGATAGATATTTTTGATTATGATGTACCGATAAAACTATTATCATTCAAATAGCAAATACTATCACAGCCATTATATATGTGTAAGTTGTCAACAGGTCTTTTAATAATATTTAACAAATTATTAACTTTAAAATATAAATAAAATAAATGGAATAAAAAAACTATTTTCCACTTTACGTTTCAAGGTAAATCTTAAGTAAGAAGTTCATTATTTCAATTAAGGGTATATATCTTTAATCGTTCTTTTAATTAATTTGTACAATATTTATTATTATTTAATTGTTACAATACCATTTCAGGTTCAAATTGTGATGAATAAATATAAATATTAATCAGTACACAAAAATAAATAACAAAATAGGTGAGAATCTATATGTAGTCTTCCATCAAAATCAGCCATGATTACAACTAAGCTATAGGACAATTTAAATATAATACTTTTCCATAACATGCACTCGTGAGAGTTGACGACACATACTTCAGCCTTTACCACACTTAATATCAAAATATCTGACAACCAGAGTTCCAGAAATCAGCTGAAATTACATTTCAATATTCAGTAATTGATTTTTTTTTTTACATATAGTCTCTTTTATATTATACAAGCTAACAAACATTTCAACGTTAAAACAATTCAACAAATAAATAAAAGAAAGGTAAATGGGAATAATATTTTGTCCGGAAATTGAGACGCAGGAAAGTTAATCTGAGTCACTTCCCTCTCTTTCCGTCTTCGTTCGTCCAAGTCTGGCATCGGAAAGCGTAAAATAGCTGCCACTCCTGTCAACTGCATCAGCTCTGAAACACACGACACAATAAACAAATTTTATTTTTTATTTATTGAGTATGCTAATTAGTGTACTTAATTCCTATATATTTTTTCTGAAGTTGAAAAAAAAAGTTACAAATATTGAAAAAGTTTGCATGTGTACTGATCGATGTTTAATGGAAAACTGAGCAATTAAATGCTTTTATATTATAGAGAAATATTTGCATAGTGCATATTGCAATTTAGGAGCAACGCCTTTACAACATGGGCACTTAGTTATGTTCGCCCAGACAATAGCACTTAGTAGTTGTGTTATCATCCAATTTGGGCCTTTCAATAATTTTGATAACCCATTATTTTGTTCCTAGACCATTACATTTCCTTCAATGAGGGAAATTACCAATGTAGCTGAGAGAAAATAAAAGCTGAAATAACCCACTTAAGTTCAACTTAGTACGTTTCTACATCTATAAGTACTTACGTTCACCCGAGACGTGCATACTAGAGAACACCTTAACATCTCCCCCACTGTCTCTGACACTGTCCACGTAGGCTGACGTAGCGTTTGCGCTCTTGTACATCTTGACATCTACAACACAACATAATCCTCCATAGACAAATTATATTTTTTACACTATTGGGCTCCAACAAAATCACTCCAATACCAACTCACTAATTTAGGTACTTTTCTTTTGCTCACACACCAGACGTATTTATAACAAAGTTCACCATGCCTTATCAACTAGCAGAGAAAATAACACCTCGTCCAAAGTACTTTACCTGAACAGGTTGTCGGAGATGAGAAGTGTTTTCGATCGCTTGGCTCTCATTGGCAGCTTCAACGTGTTTCACTCCATAGGAAGGCTTTGGCAGGCTCTGTCCTGCAGGGTGGTGTAGAAGGTTTCCAGCGCCTTCACCTCACCCCAGAGCCTTGGTGTCGGGCCATCTTGGCTGTCACTTGCCGGGTCCATAAGCACTTCTGCAACAACCAGCAATCAACGGGAGGAAATTATATCGAGGTCATTCAAGAAACACTTTTTTTTCCGTCACATGGCTAGTCCTTTTAAGTAGGGATAGACCTGAGGTTGGATTTACAAAAACCTTGACTGGCACACCCGTTTTATTCAACGTTTCCCAAAAGGCCTGATGATACACACATTGTCCTCTAGTAAAGTTTATTTGACTACTTCAACTACACAGTAGAGCTGTTTAATTGCTTCTACACTCTGATGGTCAACTAAGACACTACTACAAAAAGCACAAAGGTGAAGTTTTACCTGGATTTTTATAAACGGAATGTTATTGTTATATAGTGTTTAAAGTTGCTACCACAAGTTTTCTAATTTATATTTTAATTGCGCTTCAGTCGGTATAGCAGGAACTAGTTTATAATAAAGATGGAAATTTTAGATTTGTCTGAATCTGAATTTAGGCATTCAGCCAGTGTGATTTTTCTAAGAATGATGATGATTGTGATATGAATTCAATTTATCATCCACGGCCCTCACATGATGAATCTGGAGATTTTTACAGCTGTTTGGTAAATTAAGATATCACAGAAGTTGATCATGGTGGGTGAGAAACACGGCTACATGTGTGCTGACTTGTCTTCGCTTTGGCTCTGTTGGTAGACAATAAACCTGGCAGCAAACTATCACAGCACTGTTGGAAACTCAGCACAAGGGTTAATGATTAAGAGGTATTAATATTTCCTCACACTCTTTGTTGCCAATACTGATATTTGTTTTTTTTTATTAAAAAACCCACATTTTACATAGGAATAGATTAGTCTGGAATTTTTTGTGTTGCATTCTCATCTTTAGCAGTAATTAGATAACAAAATACAGTGTTTATAATAATAATAAAAAACAGTTCTAATAATCTACATTAAGTTGTTTAGGACTGTAAAATAATGTGATGTAGTTGGTGAACATGGAAATTTCTGTTAATGGTATTCATTAATAATACTGTTGGGGCGCCATTTTGATGAGAGCCCTACTTTCTGGTGCCATTTTGATGTGTGCCCCACTTTGGCAGTGTTCATTTTGATGAGAGTCCCAGGTTATAGCGCCATTTTGATAAGAGCCCCCACGTTGGTTGCGATAATTTGCTGAAAGCCCTTCACCTTGACTGCATCAATTTGCTGTGTGTCCACCCCCACGTGGTTGTGTCAATTTATTGTGAGTCGGTTCTTTAGAGTTGTTGACTCACCATGTAGTTGTACGCCTTTTGTCACCAGTGGCACGTTGTTGTACCATGTTGCTCATCATGGTATCGGTCGCCATCTTGCCCAATGCTAGCTATATTCCCTTGGTACTACTCAAAACTTATTAAATTTGAACGTCTCTGGTGTTATCACCAGAGACAAGTCTGTGTCTATCTCAGGGTTCCAAAATATGTTAAGTAATGATTACAAAATTTAATATCACTCCATCACACTTTTTATAAAAGGGATATTCAAAGAAAGTCAAACCAAGTGACCACGAGATTAATTTATTAAATGTCACACTCTCAACACATATTATAATTTCACTCACCTTGCAATGCTTTGATAATTTAAAAGTCTAAAACAATATCCCATCCTTGATTAAATTTCAATACACTATACAACAGATCACTACTATCCCAGGAGAATCAACACAACCTCCTTGCTTCAAGTCTGGTGAGAGAAGACCGAATCTCCGTATAAAACTGGATACCGACTCAAAACAATACTCATCCCCTCTCTCGTTCAAATCAGCGTCTTCACGAATAAATATAATTTGATTCTTTTCTTATAATTGTCGAAATTTATCACGTTTACTATAATTAATCAATTTAAGTATTTCTATTTTCTTTTTATTAATTTTTCAAAGCTTTTTATTTAAATTTTTAGCAACATGTGCTTTATGACGTCATAAATTTACAAGTCATTCATACCACAATTGGCTCTTCTGCGTAATTCTATTTAATGTTTTTGTAAAACACGAATTTTGGTTATGTTTACTTCATTTTAATTAATCAAATCTTTTCCCGTATAAAGTTTCAATAAATGTCTTCGTTATTAAATAAATCTCAATTCCGACAACATGTGATTCACTGACGTCACAGTCTGCCGATTCACTGACGTCACAGTCTGCCAATTCCCCGCGAATATTCAAATGTCATAATTTGACCTGTTTACACAACCCCCAAATATAAATTGATCACATATTTGTTATCAGTTTATATTTCTCCTCCAATTAAATCTTTTAAATTTTTGTCCAATTAAGCTATTATTTAAATTTCTTGATAATTTTGTTTAAAAGTATTCATTTAAAAGAAAGTAAAATATCAAAGCAAATGCTTACAATCATATTACACAAATTACAATGTATTTAAATGTTTACACAAATTACAGTGTACATATAAATCAATTACACAAATTACAATTAATACAAATATCAATGAATATATAAATCAGCTACACAAATTACAATTAATATTAAATGATTACACAAATTACAGTGTACATATAAATCAATTGCACAAATTACAATTAATACAAATATCAATGAATATATATATATATATTTATATATATATATATATATATATATATATATATATATATATATATATATATATATATATATATAAAAATAAGAACAGTACTAAAGTTTTAAATATTTTTAAATTGAATACATGTAACCTCTATACGTTTTGAATATAATGTTTAATGTGTCCATTTCACATAACATAATGTTCAATACAAGTTAACTCTATTAGATTATACACTCACAAGTTATAATAATACACAAATACCTTGTAAAAATCCTAAATATATTCTTACTGATAAACAATATTGTAATATCCTTATATTGTCATCTCCTACTGGAAACATATTACATACACTATATATACTATATTACATTATCCTTGTCACATCTTATTCTAAATATTTATACAATCCTATACTAATCTATTTACATCAAGTCTAGCACATTCTGCGATATTATATTCATTTGTCTACCTTCTTGTCTTACATTCCCATGTTTACTCTTTTGGCACAATATACACTTTTTTAACTGTTCCTTTACACTTCTTTCCATATTCTTGAAAATACAATACTCTTTAAGTATATTAAATATTTTATGACCTCCTAAATGTCCATATTTTAAATGTGTAAAATTAACTAAATCCTTTTTAATACCTTCTGGAATACATACTTTCCATACATCACCATTTTTCATCCTTTCTCTCTTAAAAATTATTCCTCTATACTCCATAAATATTTTATTTATTTTTCCATAATGAACTCCTTCGCTGTCATTTAAGATATTTTTTATATCTCTCAAATACTCATCCTGTTCTTGTTTTTTTTATCTAGATTCTTTAATATTTTCTTTATCTCACTATCTTTAAAACCTAAATCAATTTTGTTGTACAAAACCTTGATACTGTATTTTTCTACTGAATTCTGACTATCTTTCTGTGTAATCCTTGACAGTATGTCTGCTGGAATGTTCTCTTTCCCTTTAACAAATTCTATTTCAAGATTAAACTCTTGTAATGCTAAAGCCCATCTCAACAATCTACCATTTGTGAAGGAAACAGGATTTTTTCGGGACATTTGCCATCGTTTAGTGAAACAAGAAAACAGTAACACTACGTTTCGAGATCTGCAATCTGATCTCTTCTTCAGGTAAAGAACTAACCTAATACATAATTACAAACTAAGTTAAAATAAACAAATCTTACTAAAGCGTTGTGGCACGCCTAAGTCAGGAATCACAACCTACATGTTGTTGTCAACTTCACTAACACACTAAAGACATGCACTTAATACAAAACTATACAAAAACACTAATCATTAAAAACTAAACTACGGAATACAGGTCACAATGCGTCTTCACTCGTCTACTGACCACTTACGACTGACCAGAGGGACTAGCCAATGGCAATCGTGACGGCTGGCTAAAACAAGATGGCGGAAAATACATGGGAAGGGAACAGGAATGGGCCCTTTCGTTATTATTGGTTCATGCGAGATGAACTTCTTAAAACCATATTGTGACTCCGCATTGGTTTATTACAAATATCCGATCCGTTTGATACTTTTGGTTTTCTCTTTAGTTCATTTTTTAGAATTGGCAACCAAAAGCGGCCTAATCTCGACTGATGGTTGACTGATTGGTTGGTCTGCCAATTTAATGTATGTTGCCTCAATTAATTTCCTTTTGAAGAAAATGTGGTTCCCGATGTATTATGTGGGCTTCATCCCAATTCATATGATGGTCTTCGGACCAACAATGGTGTGCAATTTTTGACTTCTCTGTGAAACCCTTTCTCGTGTTTTCTTTGTGTTCTTTTATCCTTACGTTTAGTGGTCTTTTTGTCTCGCCTATGTATTCTCTATTGCAGCTACATTTTATACTGTAAACACAGTTTTTGGAATCCTGTGTGCCATTTTTTGGTTTTGTTTTTACGAGACTTTGTCTAAGAGTGTTGTGTGTTTTAAACGCGCAGTTCTAATGTTGTACTTTCTACCTACTACTCTTCTAATTTTTCTCCGATAATCCCCGGCACATAAGGGATTGACATAAACGCAAATTTATCACAATTCTGTTTTTCTGACTCAGGAAATGATTCTTTTGGTTCGTTTGCACTTATTAATTACTAATTGAGGGTATCCATTGCTTCTGAGATCCGATTCAATTTTCTTAAATTCTTCTTTTAGTCCAATCTTTATCTGAGCACAAGCTCTTTGCTCTATCAAACAACGAGTAGGCTACTCCTTCTTTGACAGATTTTTGATGGTTGGATTGATAATTTAAATATTTTCCTGTGTGTGTTATCTTTCGAAAAACAGTTGTCTTAAGGACATCCCTATCTCTTAATACACACACATCCAAAAAGGGAAGCTTGTTTTGGACTTCCACTTCCATTGTGAGGCGGATGGAAGGAGAAATACTATTAATGTGATTCAAAAAAATTATTTAATTCAATGTCTCCATGAGAAAAAATAACAAAGGTATCATCCACATACCTCCACCAAATCTTCGGTTTGAACTGAGCTGAAGCCAAAGCTTTTCGCTCGAATTCCTCCATAAAGATATTGGCGAAAATAGGAGACAGTGGAGAACCCATTGCCATCCCCTCATCTTGACGGTAAATTTTACCCTCTAACTCAAAATAATTGCATTGAGTGCATAGTTCTAACAGTTCCATAATTACTGGCACGGGAAGTTTAGTTCTATCCTTTAATGTTTGGTCTTCTTTGAGACGTGATTTAATAATTCCGAGAGTTTCTGGAACTGGTACATTTGTAAATAGACTTTCGACATCAAAACTTACCAGTTTGTCAGTTTCAGTCAACTTTAGGGATTTTGACTTCTCTACGAAATCCCTGGAATTTTTGATGACATTTTTCACTGAACGATGGCAAATGTCCGAAAAAATCCTGTTTCCTTCACAATCCTTCCATCGTCAAAAATAACCTTTAAACAAAGAATCTACCATTTGTTAATTTACAACTTTTTAAGAATGTCAATGCTTTATGATCTGTTCTCACTATCACTCTGGGATGTCCTATTAAATATGATCTAAATTTTTTACAAGTTAATACTACAGCTAACAGTTCCTTTTCTGTGATCGTGTAAAATTTTTGCGCTTGTGTTAAAGCCTTGCTATAAAATGATATCACCTGTTCCTCATTGATTTCATCTAACTGATATAATATTCCACTAATGTTAAGGTCACTTGCATCTGTATTTAAATAAAATGGTTTGTTAAAATCTGGATGTTTTAAAAATGACTGCATTTAAAAATTCTGTTTTAATTTGTCCAAATGCCTTTTCCTCTTTTTCTGTCCACTTCCATTCTATTTTATTACTCAATAAATGATTTAACTGTCCTATTAAATAGCCATAATGTCTTTGAAACTTTGCATAATACAAACATAATCCATTAAACATTTGTAGTTCTTTTATGTTTATAGGTCGTTTAAAAATTCACTATCTGTTCAATTTTATTTTTATCCATTTTAATTCCTTCAGCTGAAATAATGTATCCCAAATAATTTATCTCTTTTCTTAAAAATTGTGATTTTTTTAATTTGACTATTATTCCTCCTTCTTTTAATCTACTTAAGACCTGTTCTACATGTTTTAGTTCTTCATATGTGTTTGAAGTGATTAATATATTATCCACATATGTAGTTACAAATTCTGTCAAGTCATGACCTAATACTTTGTTTAACCCTTTAATGAACAACGCAGTACTAACATTCAAACCATATGGTAGTCTTTTATATTGTAAATTCCTCCCTTCGAAGACAAACGCTACATATTTTCTGGACTCTTTACTTAATTGTGTTTGTAGAAATCCTTGTGATAAATCTAATGATGTCATATATTTGACTCCTATAAACTTTTTTAATACATCATCTATGTTTATTGGTGATTCCCTATCTGGTATTATGTGTTGATTCAAATTCCTGCTATCTAGACATATTCTTAATGACAGATCCTTTTTAACTACACACACCAATGGGTTAGAATATGGACTATCAGACTCCTCTATTATGTCTCCTTTCAACATATTTTCTATTTCCTTTCTTACACCATCCCTCTTTGAATAAGGTATTGGATAGGATCTTCCTACAAATGGCTTTTCATTTGTTATATTTAATTTGGCCTCATAATTCTTTATACAACCTGGTTCATCTGAAAAAATATCTTTATTTTTCATCAGTATACTTTTTAATTTATTTAAATCTTCATTTTCCTTTACTTCACAATGTTCTAAATATTTCTAAAACCTGTTTATCCTTCTCATCATTAAAACTTTGGTCCTTCATATTTTCTGTATGTGTTTTACATAGAAATTCTATGTTTGTTCCAAGAATTTTTCAGGCTCATCTTTCACTTGCTAATGTATTTATGTAATTGCACCTAATTAACTTTATACCATTGACTATATAGAATAGAATAGAATAGAATATATTTTATTGCGTTGACAATATATATTACATTGTATTGCAATAGTCAATAATACCAATTTTTTACGGTATTTATCTTAAAAACTAAATCCATTTTTCACTCGACTTTCCATACAGTTGCACAGCAGGCACACATTCATACACATACAAAATTCATAATTCGTGGGATCAACCCCCAGGATTGCAACACTGCCGCGAATATCAATCCCAAGTGTGCTCCATATCCTCTGATTCACTGTTTGATTCAGTAAATTCAACATTTAATACTTCTTTATCTACCTCCAACTTTATCTTACCATGTTCAAAGTCAATTTTTGCATTGTGTTCTCTAAAGAAGTCACATCCTAGTATTATTCCCAAGTTCACTGCTTTAACTACTAGAAAATTTATTTGAAATAATTTATTCTCTATTTCCACCTCTATCATGACCTGTTTATCAATCTTTTTACTTCTAATACCTGTTACTCCTATTATACTTAAATTTGTTACCGGCAGCTCTAAAATTTCAAATACACTTCTTTCTTTTATCTCATTATAATACTTTTCTGACATTATTGTCGCCTGGCTTCCTGAATCTATTATCATGTGATACTCCTCTTTATTTATTTTTCCAAGTATCTCAGGTAGTGCTTCTGCTACTGGTTTTATGGGAATTTTATTATAATTATCTTCATTGGTCAATTCATCAAAGATGTCATTCTCTGGTATAAAAGCTGTATTCACCCCTAGTCTTAGTCCGGATTTTTTCTTATCTGATCTTATCAGATTTCTAAGTTCATTTACTAGAATTGTTAGACCCTCTTTATTCAGATGTATTAAATCTTCACACCATTTTCCTTTATAGAATATTTCCTTTTCATATAATTTCACATTACAGTCTGTACTATCATAGTTATCATAATACTTCTCTGCCACTTCTAAAACTGTAACTTTTTTCATTATTTTCTTTACTTTTTATAAGTTCATTTATTCTTTCAAGTTTATTTAAATGATATCTGTCATTCCCACCTAACTTTGGTATGGGTGGAATTGTTACCAAGATTATTTTATCAGCTTTCTCCAGTAAAACCTCTACTAGTTTGTCATAATCATTACAAATGTTTTTTACTTCTTTATCCCTTAATAAATCATTTGTACCTATCATTACTATTAGCTGTTTTTCTAAATTATTTGTATGTTTTAGCTCTCTGGTTAACTGTTCAATTATCTGACCTCCTATGCATAAGTTAATTCTCTTTCCTCCTTTCTCTCTATATTTCACCTCTTAAATTCATTATTTTTCTCCCCAAATCTCCTAAGTTGAGAATCTCCTATCATTTGGTATCCCTCAAAATTAGGTTCCTTTTTCTCAATCGTTTCCTTCATTCTAGCCTGTCCTACCCATTTGTTTTCCATCCTGTTTTCCTCTAGTCATCTATTACCTCTCATACTTCCTCTTCCCCTTGTATATTCATATTGATCTCTCTGATGCCTCGTTTCGTTGTTTTTCATACCTTTCTTTCTCCTTTCCATAATCATTTGTATCTCTACCCCTATTATTACTTTGTCTTCTCCTATCATTCTCAAACTCTACTCTTTCCCTATTGTATGTGTCCCTATTGTAGTATGAGCCTACTCTAGTCAAATTATTTCCTCTAATATTCCCTCTAACTTGTGTCCCTCTATATGGTGTATCTCTATGTCCTAAATTCTTGTATTGATTTACATTTTTATTGAGGGTTGTCTCATTTCTCATATCAAATGATCTGTCATAACTTCTATATGTGTCAGTATTGAGTATATTAAGTTGATTCAACAGGTTTTCTAGATCTTCTGATCTTTCAACATTTTGGGCTGCAGCAATTGCACTACTTATGGTTCTAGGAACATGTTTGCTTATATATGCTAGGAATGTTCCCATGTCAATTCTAGTTTCTAAATACTGGCTTTTATTATAAAATTCCAATACATAGGTTACTAGATTATAAAATCCAACCCTGTATGTACCCATTAATTCTTTTTCAAATTTTTTCTGTTCTCCTATGGACCAATAGTTAAAACTCCTATAAAACTGTTCAAAGTTTTTCCAATTATTTATGTGCTGTCGTCCCCACTTTCCTGCTTCATTTTTCATATATTTTAAAATTATCAATACCTGGAAGTCCCCATCCTTCTCCATTTTTCTCTATATATTTTTTACAAGCTTCCAAAAATTCCATAGGATGTACATTATTTTTTATTGGATCAAATTCCAATAAGAATATTTCTGTGTTTGCTGGTTGGCTTATTCTCATGCCCACCATGCTTTGATTTCTCATCATATTTTCTAGTTGTGTTTGTTTGTTTTCTAATTTCCCAATCTCTTATTCAGGGATTTTTCTACCCTATTTCCCATGTCCTCTATTTCCTGTAAACTACTGCCGTTACTGACTTGTTTTCTACATCCCTACTCGCCTTACCATTTTCTGTATTCTGATCAAGTTCTAAGTTAGCTCTGTCCCTATATACCCTACCATTTAATTAATCTAAATCTTGTTTTAAATCTCTTATTTATCTTTTCTAATCTTTGATCTATTTTCTTTTTATCATCCTCAATGTGTACAAACCTTTTCTCAATTTCCCCTCATATCTTCTTCTCTTTTATCTTTTAATTTCTTTATCTCCGTTGTAACCTCTCCTCTAACCTGACTTTTAAGTTTACTCCTCTCACCTTTGTTTTTCTCAGCTTGTTCGTTTATTTCAAGTCTGACCCCCTCCTCCAAGTTCTTTAAGTCTTTATTTATCTCTACTCTCATAACCTCCGTTGTCTCTACTATTTTATTGTTTAACTCACCTCTCATCTGTTCCATGTCTCGTTTTAAAAAACTGCTCATTACTTCTTTGAATTTCCTTTTTTTAGTTCCTCATTATTCTGATCTATTTTATAATTCAGATCCCTTAATCCCTCATTATTTTTATCCATCTTTTCATTCAAGTCCTTCCTTTAATTCTAAAATTTTTGAAAAAGCAATGTATTTAAGACTAGTGACACATTTAGAAAAATATGATCTTTTTGACTTTGAACAACATGGGTTCCGAAAAAACAAATCTACCATTACTGCTTTAATTTGCTTTATAGAATCAATTATCGAATCAATGGATAGGAAAAATAAAGTAGCTGGAATCTTCATGGACTTGTCAAAAGCTTTTGACAGTATTTTCCCACATTAAAATGATACAAAAATTGAACAAATTAGGAATAAAAAATTATTATTTAAAGTGGTTTGAATCCTATTTAACAAACAGACAACAATTTGTAGAAATAGCCAAAGTAAACAACAACCAAATTTTGAAATATAAATCAAAACCAGAAATAACTAAGTATGGGGTACCCCAAGGGTCAATTTTAGGCCCATTGTTATTTATCTGCTACATAAAATACATGCCTAGGTGTCTTAGTCAAATTAACCAAACAAAAAACCAACTCTGCATTTATGCAGATGACTCCAATCTTATTATCTCTACAAAGACAGATACAGAACTAGAAATAAACTCTTTTATTCAACTATCAAAATTACAAGAATTCTTTTTTAATAACAATTTAATCTTAAACGCTCAAAAGACTAATTACATGTTGTTTACAACAAAACAAAATAGGAAAGATAGCCAAGTCCAAATTCATATTGATACTGAGGTCATATCCCAAGTTCCTAAAAACCAAATTCCTAGGTATTTACATTGATAGCCATCTGAGTTGGGATCAGCATATTGACCATGTCTTAACTAAAATTAATTCTGGAATTTATGCTCTAAAAAGGTTGTCTAACTTATGTAATCTAACTGTATTAAAAAGTGTATTTCCATGCTCACGTTCAATCGCATGTATCTTACGGAATATGTGTGTATGGAGGTACATCCAACCAAAATCTCCATAAAATTTTAATTTGCCAAAAAAGAGCTGTAAGAGCAATGTTAAATTTACATAATGATGACTCGGTACGACAACATTTCATTGATTTAAAAATTTTAACAGTTCATAGCCTGTATATTTTAGAATGTATTATTTATGTCAAAATTAATTTAGGAAAATTTTTAACACACAATGATATTCACCATTACGACACACGTAATAAAAATAAAATAGTTTTTGGATAATCATAATTTAGAATTGTTTAAGAAGAAAACCACATATAATGGTGTAAAGTTTTTAAATCTTATTCCAAAACAAATTGGCGAAATAAATGATCAGAAAAAATTCAGGTTATTGCTAAAGAATTTCTTGCTTTAAAAATGCTTTTTATACATTTGACGAATTTTATAGCCTAAGAAACAACATGCAACTTAATTGAAATTTTAAAATGTTTTTCGACAATGTATTAAAGCATAGATTTAGACATTTAAACTATAAGGTTTTAGATAAAAATTATATCTGGAACATACTTAGATATAGTCTGATGAATTGTGACACTATTTATTGTATTTCAATGTACAAATATGAATAAAGATTATTTGAATTGAATTGAATTGAATTCCTCATTATTTTTCTTTAACTCCTCATTATTTTTCTTTAACTCCTCTTTATTTTTATCCATCTTTTCATTCAGACTATTCATCATAGTCCTCATGAATGCAATAAGACCTTCATCCCTATCAACTCCTACTGGACTACTGACTCTGCTAACCTCATTCTCTAATGAATTTCTGTCATCTGTTGTCGACAACCTCCTGTTCTACTGTATTAGGGGATGACCAACCTAAAAACCCTGTATCTCCTGAGCTATGAAGATCTATTTCTACTGGTCTAAATATTGGTGCGGGCCCTTCATTATTTTGTTCGCCTTCCATTTAGTAGCCTATGTTTAATTTGAAAATTTCTATTATTAATTTAGGCCTTATTTTTGTTTTACTAGCCTACCAGGAAAATTTTACCAATTTATATTATAACTTGGTTGTTCAAAGTTATCAAACTTATAGACTAACAATAATTTGTATACTTCTTCTAGACACACACCTGAAAATACAATTATATAAAAACAGTGATTTTCACTTAGTCTAAAATATGCTACCACTAACCTACTTAAATTAGTTGTGGAAGTTCGAGCCCTCCAGTTGGTGCGCCATTTTGACGAGAGCCCTACTTTCTGGTGCCATTTTGATGTGTGCCCCACTTTGGCAGTGTCATTTTGATGAGAGTCCCAGGTTATAGCGCCATTTTGATAAGAGCCCCCACGTTGGTTGCGATAATTTGCTGAAAGCCCTTTACCTTGACTGCATCAATTTGCTGTGTGTCACCCCCACGTGGTTGTGTCAATTTATTGTGAGTTGGTTTCTTTAGAGTTGTTGACTCACCATGTAGTTGTACGCCTTTTGTCACCAGTGGCACGTTGTTGTACCATGTTGCTCATCATGGTATCGGTCGCCATCTTGCCCAATGCTAGCTATATTCCCTTGGTACTACTCAAAACTTATTAAATTTGAACGTCTCTGGTGTTATCACCAGAGACAAGTCTGTGTCTATCTCAGGGTTCCAAAATATGTTAAGTAATGATTACAAAATTTAATATCACTCCCATCACACTTTTTATAAAAGGGATATTCAAAGAAAGTCAAACCAAGTGACCACGAGATTAATTTATTAAATGTCACACTCTCAACACATATTATAATTTCACTCACCTTGCAATGCTTTGATAATTTTAAAAGTCTAAAACAATATCCCATCCTTGATTAAATTTCAATACACTATACAACAGATCACTACTATCCCAGGAGAATCAACACAACCTCCTTGCTTCAAGTCTGGTGAGAGAAGACCGAATCTCCGTATAAAACTGGATACCGACTCAAAACAATACTCATCCCCTCTCTCGTTCAAATCAGCGTCTTCACGAATAAATATAATTTGATTCTTTTCTTATAATTGTCGAAATTTATCACGTTTACTATAATTAACCCTTAGCGCTCCAATGGATTTCATAAAATGATTTTATAGAATGTCCCAGCACTCCAATGGCCTGCAGTGCAGGCCAGCGCCATACTCAAACTAGCTCCGGCGGCATAAATAATTTTTTTCGTCCTTGCGCTCCAATGGCCCGCAATGCAGGCTGATACTAATTTGCTTGAACGCTCCAATGGCCTGCATTGCAGGCAGCACGTATTGTGTCATATTTCATTTTCTATGATTTTTTGTGGTGTATCTATACGGTACCAAATCAAGTTTTCAGAATTAGAAATAACCAGTGAATAAAATGCAATATTTTCAATAACCAGTAATAAATTTTTTAGTTGAATTAAATGCAATTCTTTATATCACATTTGTAAGAGAATTGCATATCATGTTTAGGTCAACCTTTATTTTTAGACTTGCTGACTGATATTGTTATCTCTATCTCAGACATTGAAAGGGGAGATGAAGCAACATCTTGATTGTCCTACAGCTGGGTCCCACCCTACTTAGCTTATCTGTTACAGGAATAGTAAACAAAGATAACATCTACAAACAACAAGGATAACAAGGAGTACAAGAATGTACTGTGACACTTGCACAAACAAACCGGGATTACATGCTGGTAACTGTTTTAGATTATACCACACAGCAAAAAGGTTTAAGGACTAATTTTGATTTTACAATTTTAATATTCCTGCACTTATAATTATTATATATACCTATACTTAATATTTTTATTTATAAAAATTTTTATTATTGCAAAATGCAATTGGTTTTTACACTTTTTATTATTATTATTATTAACGGCCAAATTTTATTCAAATACTATTATTAGTAACTCGTTAAAAAAGTTATTTCATTTATTAGCATTTTTTGTATGTTTGTGGTAAATTTGTCTTGTAAACATACATATGTTATAGCAATAATGCTATGGTTTTTTTACACTACTGTATATTGTTTAGGTTAGGTTTTATTCATTTTTTAAATTTTTTAATAATAAAAACCTTTGAATCGATTAAAAAACTATTTATTTATCCTAGTATCACCTTTTAATAAAGTATTATTTTAAAATCATTTGTACATTAAATAAAAGATAACCAAGAAAAACACGTAAAATACATGAAATAAGCTAACTAATTAAAAAATTAGCAGAGTGTTAGTACTTAAATAGCTATTAGTAAAGTAGACCTTTAAATTGGCATTTAAACTGTTACGCAATGGTTGGCTCAAAATAATGTGGAGTGCTAACACGTCCATTGCAAAAATAAATAAGAGCTAGTGGGGAATCCGCCATGGTCTGCAATGCAGGCCGCTGGAGCTGTGGGACAGGCTAACGTATTTTAATTGGAGTTGGTGGGGAGTCTGCCCGTGCACCGCCATGGCCTGCAATGCAGGCCTTTGGAGTGCAAAGGGTTAATCAATTTAAGTCTTTCTATTTTCTTTTTATTATTTTTTCAAAGCTTTTTATTTAAATTTTTAGCAACATGTGCTTTATGACGTCATCAATATACAAGTCATTCATACCACAATTGGCTTTTCTGCGTAATTCTATTTAGTGTTTTTGTAAAACACGAATTTTGGTTATGTTTACTTCATTTTAATTAATCAAATCTTTTCCCGTATAAAGTTCAATAAATTTCTTCGTTATTAGTTAAATAAATTTCAATTCCGACAACATGTGATTCACTGACGTCACAGTCTGCCGATTCACTGATGTCACAGTCTGCCAATTCCCCGCGAATATTCAAATGTCGTAATTTGACCTGTTACAATACATCTGTAACACATAATGAGTACCATTATCAGGAATTCATGAGAAATATCAATGTGCGATGACTGTAATCATTATTATTTTAAAGTTTGACATTTAATTAAAAATCGGTATCAAGAACAAATCCAAATTGTAGAATTATGACAGAATTTATGTATAAGTAAAGAGAAACCTAGACCAGAAAGCAACCAAACATGAACTCAAGTACAGATAATTTTTTTAAAATTTGATCAATGTTAAAAACTGATACAGTTAAGTTCTTATAATAAGGCGAATTTTACAGTTTTGTTTACAGAGATTGAAAAATGAATAAAGAGTACATAATAATACTGAGCATACATTAAAAAACATTGTAAATGTCAAAAATAAAATGTTCAGTAAAAATAAAAACCAGTTTTTATTTCTAAAAAAGTATTTTTTTCACATAGTATAACAGAAACCTTTCATTTAGGTGGTAATTAGATAAATTTGAAACAAAACTACCTTTAAAAAGTAATTTAAACTTGCCAAACTATCCATGCAAGTAAAAACATTGTAAGTGCCTAAGGAGCAAGCAAAATATGATTCATATTCATTTTACTGATAGTTATTTTTCCGAATTCCCTGATTTGGTACGAGTTTTTCTGGCAATATTTCTTCAAAACAATCCCGAGCATATGGAGAAAGAAAGGGGAGCAGGTTGGTAATGTCACTTCTTTTCTTTTGTGGTATATTATACCTAATTCGAGCTGTACGCAGGATTGGATTCTTGAGACTTCCATTGTCACATCTTGTTTGTCGACAATGATTCCTGTAAACCACTTGACAACTTCAGATGCTCCTTTGGCAGATTGAAACTAGCCCAAGTCTTCAGTTGTAACTCTGCACTGTGAAGCTTTCGATTTACACAACTTTTTGGTTTCTATAAGGGTGTGGGAAACAGCTTTGAAACCATGGAACTCTTCATTTACAATATATGTGAAGGACTTTTCTGAGCAGCTGTCACAACAACTTCCATCAGAGTTAAACCTTTGAACAATTTCCATCTGTCATCAACTATTGCAAAATCCCTGTCACAAGGGAGAAATGTATGATCTTTAACTAATGAACTCTTCTTTGAAAGTACCTTTGGCTATCACTACTAAGTAAATGGCAACAATGTATTGAATTTTTTTGCTAGTGCTACAGAAACATGATTTAGAAGGTACTCATAAACACGTGAAGATACTTATTAGGCCTCTCAGCCATCATAGTTCTTGAACCATAAAAACATATGTATGCTTGAACTTTAACAGAATCATGTATCTATAATTACAACGAACAACTGTTGCAACAAGAAGCTAATACAAATTTAGTTCACCCTGGGCACTTTCAACGTTTTGAATTGCACAACAATTTTAGTTCCATTTTCTTGCACAAAAATTTTAGTTCCATTCTCTCCCACTATGAGTGATGGGATTGTTACAATGTTTTGTGCCAGCCAATAAATGGTGCTTCCAATATATTTCTGCAATAAAAACATTTTTGCATTTGTTTTGGCATTTACAAAGCTTTGTATGTACATTTCTTCAGTAAATAGGCTAAATAAGTGTTATATTAATTAAAAAAAGGTTTAATTTTATTCCTTATGTAATCAATCTGACACAGGTTAGGGGTATTTAATCAAATTTTTGTTTAAACCCCATGACAAATGTGTATTTCACTATTTCCTAACAAAGCAGATATTTTAGTGGATATTTAACTTCATTCCCCAATATTTCTACTAACTACTTACCCACTGATTAAATTTATTAGTTTGGTAAATAGCATAATTATTTCATAAATAACTACGTGAAAAAAAAAAAACTATATATAAGAAATAAAAAAAAATACTGTGGTAATGCAAATCTTCATGATACTTGTATAGAATTTGAAGAAGACATTATCAGATATCATCCTGGAAAAACACAAATCACCCCTCCCCTCACCAACATGATCCTATACAGTCTTCTGACCAAAGTTGACTTTCCATATTCCATCCTATATTCAAACCAAATAATCAAACTGCCAAAATATAATTAACAGCATATTTAATTTATAATTATTCAATCTATTCTTTCAAGTACCGTAATACAAAGATCTGTGACATGGAGCGAAAGACCTATCCCTGTAGATAAAATTTCATTTAATGCAAAGAAAGAAGAGACAGACCTAATAAAGCTACATATTATATTCAAACAAAAAGTTATCATATTAAAACCACCTTATTGTTTCCATAATTTATAATTTTAAAATTTAGGTACACATATTTAAGGAGCGGGGTGTAAAGTTTATTTCATTAAATAATGTGGAACAATGCAGACTGTAGTCAAGTTGACCGGTCTGTCTGTCCAATTACAGCAATTACAATCACCGTGAGACTACATAATTGTCGGTCCAGCGAGCAGCAAAAACAACGGTTGATCGGGCCCATTGAAGCCTAGCGAGCAGAGTCAAGGCCAGGGTGGTCGGGTGTAACCAGCCTTGCTACTTATACTGGGTCACGCCGTGTCAGTAGCCATAGTACCGTCTCACCATGTACTTCTCTACCCTCGCTCTACTACTGCTGGCGACCGTCACGTCCGGCCTACAGGTAAGCTACTCCTCACCAACATATGTTATTTGTAGAATATTTCAAAATTCAAGAGCAGAAAAAAAGTTTTAGGCGTGTTATGTACATTTGATACGGTTAAATTATGCACAAGTCCGTAAATATTTTGAGAAACTTTTAAAATATATAATATAATTGAAGGAGGAGCTCTTCTTATTGGAAAACACTGTTTTCTATTATTTGATAAAAGGAAAGTCACAATTATCCAATAATCTCATTTTGTCACACGAGCCCTTTCGACATCAAAGATGCCATCTCAGGTGTGAAACAACAATAAAATTATATAAATATTTTACAATTTAAAACGATTATCAGCTGAATAAAACTGAATACAAGATTTGTTTAATTAAGAGTAAAATAAAATAAATATTACTAGAGTTAATATAGTTATATTTTAAAGGAAGGGTGAATTTTGAATCGGTCCAAAATCATTGTATTTTATCTTTACGTCTTTTTATGTAGACAATAAACAATATATTATTTGTACAATTCATAGAGAATTACAAAAGCGTCAATAAAAATAAAGTGTCATAATATAGTAATCACATGGTCTTGTTAGGTTAGTTGAAGTTAAAAAATTCTTTAAAGTTAGTTAAAAGTTAAAAACACTATGAGTGAAAATTGTATAATGTTTCATAAGCGTTGAGTTCTTCTTGTTTATGGACTTGTTTTAATAATGTGAAGTTTTTAAAGGTGTGATTTGTTTATAATGCATGTTTGGCAATAGCTGATTTTTGAGTTTGTCTGTATTTATCAAATAATAGAAAATACAATGTAATGTTTTACTACTAAAGGCACCATTGCTATTCAAGTATGTAAAATAAATTACAAGTTTCAGTTTTACAAAATAATTTTTATCTATATAAAAATTATATAGATCAAATAGTTCAACTATTTGAACTATCCTTCATATTTTAACATGGGAGTTAAATGTTCTATTTGACAATGTCCACTTTGTTATTTTGATGGTACTAAAATTGTGTTTTGCCACATTACTTTAATTAACCCTGAAACAATGTTAGCTCCTGACTGACTCATGTAAGATTTTTGTATAATTGATGTATACTAATAAAGGCTCCACCAATGTATACACATATAATTATTTTTTAAATATTTCAAGGAATTATAATATATTATCATTATTTTGTACTTCTGTAATTAAAAACATTTCTGATAATCAACTAGTTAAAAATGTTCAATGTGGATCTTTTTTAAGTTTTTAAAAACTTTGGGCTATGGTGCTCTATTAAATATTGTATGTGTAAAGGAAATGTCAAATATAAAAGAAAAGTAGAGTTTTATACTAATTTAAACATATATTCTATAATTTATACTATCTGAGATACTAAAATTTACAAAATATTGTTGTTCTTTTGTGCACATTGTAATTTTTTCTACAATCAACAAAGAGTAAATAAAATTTTTGCAAAAGTAAATAACTACAATACATTTTTACATATAAATTCCTACTCCACACTGTGTCACTTAATAAAATTTAATTTGTCTTCCGTTATATAAATAAGAAACATATAAATAGATTTAAATAAAAAATATAACAACACAAATCAAAATACCAATCAGTAAAACCAAATAACAATATGTTTCTAATGGTCTTTTCAGGACTTTGTTGCTTTTTACGATCACAAAACTTTAGTATAAAGTTGACAATATAAGAAATTAAACAACTCAAAGAAAAATAGGGTTCTTGAAATATGTGAGATGAAGGGACAAATTTAACATTGTTGATAATTCTATTGCGCATTAATTAGATTAAACTTAACAAATGCCTAATTAATCGTTAAAAACTGTTGTGGACATTGCCTTGCGAAGTCGATACGAGCCTAGCACAAACAATAACCAGTTCAACACATGAAGTGATCCATAGGTGTTTGGGGACTATGGGGAGGTCTCAGATTACAAGCGTCAGGAAGGAGGCGAGGAGGGTGGACTGGACCACTCTGGTCATTGGACTGCCGGGGGGTCGGACCATGAGGGACGAGGCCACGGGGAGAAACTGCACAACTCTCACTTCTATGGTGGTTCAGGTAAGAGCAGTGAGTGAGGTACGTGGGACCAATATAAAAAGTGTTTCTAAAATTAATTGTTGACTATAAAGTATAAAACATGAAAGAAATCATTTATTATGAACAAACAATTAACTAGCAAAATTAAAGTTCAAACTAAATTTGGTACATCAATAATTTTATTAAATTGTCTTTGATTGCATATGGCACTTCATATTTCATTTTACAACAGAAGAAGATGCAATGTCACATCAAAAGCTTAAGTGTTAAATAAATAAAATTTGAGTTGTTTAAATTTAGCCAAATTAATTTTGTATAGAGAAACCACTAAACCACCAACCACTAAAAAAACCACTAAAGTGTCTCTTATAGAATAATAATAAGTTTAGTTACAGCGTTTCACTACCTTTTACTTAATCATTTATATTTCTATAGTTCTGTTTCCAAATAAATGAATGCTACACATTTTGGTACTAACATATTTTAACAAAGAGTAAAAATTACCCTAATTTACACTTTGTTGTTTTAAAACTACAATAATATTTAATTAAAAACAATTTTTAATATGTAATGAGTAAGTTTTATTTGAACTAAATTAGAAAAAAATCAAAATGTGTAAAAATAAAATCTAAATATAGGAATTTACATGAAACAAATCTAAGTTTCAATGTCTTCTAATAGATGTTCCTGGAGATCCAAAATTTCTCATTTTGACCACTGAAACGTAACTGACATCATTCCTCAATTAATTAAAGTCCCAAGAAAAAAAAACGATTATCGCTCAGTGGCTAGGTTTTGGAAAAGCGAACCGTATTGCTACAACTCTGTGTGTGTTGCAGGAGAAGTGGGGGAGGGCGGCAGCAAGGCAGGAGGCCATCTGAAGCAAAAAGTGACCAAGGGCTACCAGAACTACCACCACAAGGACGAGGTGGGCCGGACTACGAGCTACATCGACACATCCGGAGACTCCGGAGACCACTACGGCAACTATGACTCGGACCGTGCCTGGGGTAGTCACGGGCACGGTGGATCACACAGGTGAGTCGCTTTGTTAAAAATTTGTTTTCTAGGTCTCCAAACAAAAAGTTTGATTATTAAAAATACCATTTATGTATGTTTGAAGTCCATAGATGTTTCACTTTAGAAACTTGGATTTTAGTGTCTCAATGCTAATGAATTGTTAAAAATGCTATTATCTCTTAATACTAACGGTTTGTAATTTATATTAAACATAAAGCTTTTTTATGGGAAAATCTATACAGATTTGTTACAATTCATTATTATTGAGACTAATTCGTTTTTATAATGCAGTTTCAAACTTCAGCTCAATGTTAAAAGCTCCTCAGATGTATAGCTGCCAGCTATAGTTCCCTTTTAACCCGTTGATTAGTGAGTTTTTTTTAGTGCGCATGGCTCAAAAAGTGACTAATTTTTTTTTTATTTTTGAGTATTTTATTTTGGTTATTCAAATAAAAAAAAGGTAGGCCTACATCTGCGTCTAGGCTAACACTTGACGCGTTCACACTGTTAGGAAATAAATCACTATCCAATCCTTCGTCTTCACTACCCGAATCCAAAAAGAACTCGCGTATTTCATCATCATTTAGATGCTATGGCCAGCTATTGGCAACAAAACTAATTAGGTTTGTAATAAATCAGACTAATCACATGAGAAAAACAAAAACATAACCTCTAACACGGGTTTCAATGTCACGGCAAGAGGTAAACTACTGGTTCCCGCGAAGCCACTTGTAGGGGTTTGTTACTGAACAAAACAAAACTGAACGCTCCTACGATCTAGCGGATACTCTTAGAACTACTTGGGCCAGTGATGTTCCGTAGTACTTACCACAGCTGCTAGATGTCTTGAAATCAATATCCTTACGAGTCGCAAGTATTGCGGTGAAACTAAATAGTAAAACTGTTCAAACCGCAACAGTTGCATCGTTACTAACCTATACCTTGGCGCACTGCGCCGCAGATGCTGCGGCGCTACTAATCAGCAGGTTAAGTGTTGAATTTACGTTTATAAATTTGTATTATTTAAAAAAATAATTACAAAACCACTAAAGTAACCTGTTCTTGAGCCCATTGCCCAATCCTAACCTCAATGTGCCTGTTGCCAGGGACCATCATGCCTCTGGGTACTCCGGTCAGAACGGACTGACAGGCCAGAAGTTCTCCCAGAAGAAAGGGGACTACAAGGGAAACATTGCGGAAGTTATCTACGCCAAGAAACCAACTTACTACTCGAAACCATACCAGCCCCAAGTTCCTTACCCCTACTACTTCTACTAAGTTAGGCAACTCCTTTTGTATTGATTTGTATAAATATGAAGTGCAATAAATAGCTTTTATACTTCTATCTTAACAATGTGTTTTAATATTTTCTTTGTACTAATAACTAAAAATGTTCAAATTCATTTGGTATCCGAACAGTTATTATGTTGTGTAAAATACAATGTTTCGAGATTAATCAGTTCTTGATTCAAGAAGCTTTATTTTATAAGTTCTTGAAGATGGAAAAATTGTTTTGAAAATTTTCCCGGTTCTATGGAAGAATCCTGGTTTATTCCCGGTCCATTAAATTCCTGGTTTCCGGTTGGGTCGCCACCCTGGTTAATGGATATGTAAGAAATTTTGAATTTGATTGATATTGGTTTATTATACATTATACCAACCACTTAAATTTTTGTATGTTTTTAGTAAAATAACAACCACTTATTTTTTGTATGTTTTTAGTAAAATAACATCAAATACTTACCTGACCATAACTGTCCTGCAGGTATTAATAGAGTATTAACTGAATAATTACTCCACAAATTTTAAAACATAACATCTTCAAAGTTTCCAAATAGACAATTTACTTTTTAAAACCGTTGAATACAATGAACTAAATTATTATCCTTCAACTACACACAAATGGAACAGCATTACAGCGTACACCTACCTCTTAAAGAGTGTTTGAAGCCTGACGATGCGTGTATGAGGAGGAACTTGGATTTATTGTCTAGAAGCAGCTTGTTGTCAGTCTTCACCGCCTCTTGCATCATGAACTCGTGGAACTGGTCTCGGACAAAGCCTGGGCTGGCTATCAGCACGCACTTCACTATGTCAAAGTTGACGTGGCGCAAAATACCTTGCATAACGTTGTCGTAGAACTTTTGCAAACCCTATAAAATGTCAAATTATCATTTTTTCTTTCTTTTTAGACATCAAACACAATTATCTCTACAAACCTTTAATGCAACTTTTTAAAAAGAACTAGTGCAATAGCGTAGCTATTACCTTTTCATGTTGTTTGATGTTGCCCTTCCGTTTTCGAGGGATGACCTGGTCTATCTTGGCCCGAACTAGAGTCATGCTTGCGGTGATGAGACATATATGCGCCAGACCTTCCTGCATGATTACAGCAGCAACATCTGCATTCTGTAACAAAGTATCTCTTTAAATAATGGCAACATGCTTACAGTATTGGAATAAAACAATTTTAAGTTACTTAGTTTGTGGCGTTTGCCACTTTATTTTGTTGGTCTTTGGACGGACCGGGAGCTGTTTCCTTACAGCTGGTCGAGCCATCTGTTTTACCAGATGGTTGTTCTCTTTCTAGATGTTTCTGTGGCTTTCTGGCTTTTTGATTGGTTCTAGTATTTTCAGGTTTTCTAGATATCGGGAATTAGGTTTCTTGTCCTCTTCTCTTCTGACTTCGATAGGGCAAGGACATCTTGGAGTTTTCTGTGGTCGGAGTTACAAAATCAAAGCTGGCTGCCCGCTCCCTCTACGAACCGGCACGGTGTTTTGGTGTTAATATCGTATGCCTACCTTCCAATCAACGTTTCACGACCTCGTTTATTATTTAGGACCCAGTCTTTCCAAATTCAGTTTTCGAAAATCGTCGCATATTGGTAGCAGAGCGTGGTTTGAAATGGAAGGCTAGGCTTGCCGGTGGGAGCGGAGGAATTCTACACAGCTATGAGAGCTAAGTCCTAGTTTTAAGTTTTTTAAAGGGGTAGACGTTTTTCTAAATTTTTTTTAGTTTTCTAAATTTTCCTTACACTGCCTTTTTTACTCAAAATGTTAAACTTTTTCGAAGTAGCTTGTTTTTAATGTGCAAGTCTGAGCCAAGCAGTTCTTGCAACCAACTGCTACCTAAGCCTAGTTGTGTAATAATTGAACATGTGAGTGGCAGTATTTCTTAAACTTTAGTAACTTATTCTCACTAATTATTTAGGCATAGGTATTTGGTTGATTTTTTTTTAGCTTAAAATTTTACTTTAAACCAATTTTAATAAATTTTTTTTCTCTCACCAAGTTAACTCTTAACCTAACTTTTACTTTCACCTACAGTGTAGCCTGTTGCCTTAAACATACCTGGTACTTAATTACTTGTGCTTTCTAAACTTTAATTAGCACCTTTTAGTATTTTAATTTAAACTTTGGCTCAGATCTGTGCAAGTAAAGTCGAAGGATTTCATAGATGCTGTTGGTGACTGCGTATTGTACTGCCGCCTATGTATAGCCTACCTTTTGTTTTTAAAGTTCTTAGCTTTCTGGTTAATATTTGAAACCCCCATTCAGTTTCACCAGATTATTTACTTTGGGTTGGCTTATAATTAAAAGTGTTCTTTTTTATATAACTTGCCTTCCTTCTGATATTTCATCTCTACATCTGATTTAATTAAAATTTTTAACCTTTCCACACCTACCCTTAGTTCCAAATGCAATTAATTGTTGTTATTCTAGGATTTAATTAATTATTTAGTTATTTATTTATTCTTCCAGCGGATTTACTCCACTTGTACATGTTTTAAGTTGATAAGAGTTTAAATTTTTAATAGCTCTAATTTGATGATTTTGTCTACTGCGTTGAATTTATTCGAGTCTTACACAATTTTGTTATTTAATCTTAGTCTATACACAAGGTAAGTGAAGTGTTACTGTTAAATTTATCTGATATTTTTTCTACTTAGAAACATGTCAAACTTTTATGTAGGCCTATGCTATTTGATTGTTCGGGGCAGTTCAAGCTTAAGGGGTTGATTTAGTCTAACAGTTTGCAATTTTTTTTCTAAAACCTTCTTCAAAACTTTAATGTTATTGTAAAAATAATAATTCTTTCATAGTCTATTATTAAAAGCCCTTTGATTCTTTTGACTAGTGCCTGTTTAAATTAAAACAGTTAAAGTTAATATGGAGTACACCTTTAGTTTCAACTAGTATTGAAAGTAACATAGGCCTAGGCTTGTTTTGTAATTTTTATGAAGTTGCAGCTTGGGGTTGGATTTGACGTGCTGACATACATATAAGTGATTTAATTACTTACAAAACTAAACCTTCTTTCCAAAATGTTGAAACATCCTTTCTTTTACAAACTTTTAAAACTATAGTTTGCCACCTTGAGGGTTCACTATTTTATAATATACCAAACCCTAGTGGACTCTTTGGATTGATTGATATGTCAGCTTGCTTGATTCAGCTTCGGGTGTTTAGCTTACCTAAATTTCAGTTTAGCCTAATTTAAGCCTTAAGTGGTTAAATAATTTTTTTTTCCTTTGGTCTTTAATTTCTTAATTTTTAATTTTTCACTGGGGTTTTTTTTTTGGATTCTTGGCCTCAAAAGAGATTTTTTTTTGGGGGTGTTCTAAATTATTTACAGTTTTAAGGGAGAGTTTACTATTTAGGCTTGTGTCTTGTTCACTTGGGCCTTGTTGAACTTTATGTAGTAGTTACCGGTAGCGCTACTTTACGACTCGCTCCACATATATATTTTTTTTTGCTCTTCTACGGTACAGTTGCTCTTGCTTTTGATTAATTTTTGTTTACTTTGTTTCCCTCTCTTATTCTTTTAGGTTTTGAAAGGTGTTGTTAGGTTTTTTTGAATACTTTGAACTTTCTCAACCTTTTGAGAGGAAACAAATTGAGTCTACCCCCGACTGATGGCAGCCGACATTTTTTGCTCTGAAAGCCAAACTTTTGATTTTTTTTTCTGCCTACACCTGTTAGTGATACTGGAAGTTGGTTTCATGGTAATAATAAGGCAATGTACTTTATGCTTTTATTTATTTGTAATACTATAAATTTATAATAGTTTTTTTTACAACTTGTACTTTTTCACACACCACAGTAAAATTGCCCTAATGTTTTTCTGAATTTTTTTTTTACTGCTCTCTAGTTTGTGTGGAATATCTGTCCACGCTCTCATGTGTCTTTGATTAATTTATTGTTTAACTTGTTTGTTGTGATTTGTGTTTATTTATTGTTGATTATTGAACCTTTTACGAGATGAAGTTCTTCGATTTAAATAATGTTCCAAAGACTGTGTCTTGGATTAAAAAGTTGACTATTGAGGAAGCCCGCGAACAATGCAAGCTATGGGGAATTAAACCCAAGGATAAGCTTGATGCCATGCGTGTGCAGCTAAGTGAATTTGTGGCTCGGTCTAGCGAAGGGGTCGTGAGTGACTTGGAGGAATCTGCGGATGAACCAAGGGTACCCGTAACGGATGATTTAGTGGATAATCCCAGTTTAAAACAGGACGAAGTAGGAACTTGTACTGTGCTGCCCCCTGTAGTGCCGGTGGATCTTGGTGGTTTAGTGAAGAGTCTGCATACAATGACCTTAAATGCTATTGAAGCGACTGCTAAGACGGTAGCCCAAGAAATTGCAACCCAAAATAGGCCATATAACAGGGACGATGTCTCATTCCCTAACATTTTGCGGGATATGCTTAGAGAGGTACCCATTACTTCTGGTACAGATTTATTTCAGCTAACAGAATTTCTCGTAAAAATCCAAAAAATAGTAGAGTTAAATTTAGGTTCAGATAAAACTATTCTATTAAACGCTGTGGCACGCACTGAAGGCAGACTTCGTGATGTGTGGATGGGTCTCGTGAGTGCTGACTCTACCTGGCCGAATGCTCTGCAGACAATTAGGTTTACCTTTTTCTCATCTAGGGCCATTAGAGACATTCAGTCTAAACTCATGTATAGACAACAACGACTGTCAGAACCTTATGCTGATTATCTTACTGACATTGTTAGCATTTTCCAAATTCTTGGACCAGAAATAAGTGATGGCGAGATTTTTACAACTATTTTTACCGGTCTCAACCCTCATACTAGGGCAGCTTTTGCAGGTCTTCAACCCCCTACCACAGTACAACAACTGAAAAACATGGTTTCCATGATTGAGAGTTTGACGGTCAACACTGTTCAAGCTCCGTTAGGGTATGGCAATTCTGAATCTCAGGAAGCTGCAATAGATTCTAATAAAAATGTCACTTATGATAATACTAATTTACAATACGCTGGACATCTTTTCCAAAATAATCGTTATAATAACAGAACATTTTACCGTGGTTCGGGTACAAACTTCGACCGAGACGCCGCTAAGAGAACCCCCTATAGCACATTTTATCCAAACCATTCGTTTGGAGGTAACCAAAGGCAAGGAAGCGGGCCTTACAATAATAGTAGACCTTACCAGAACTTTCATTCTCAACCCAATAATTCTAGGCAGGGCCAAGTAAGGGCAAATGGCTATGATAATGCTTTCAATCAGCGGCTGAACCCCCAAGTTTGTAATTCTAATCAATTGCAAGATAATATGCTACCAGGGAACAATAGTAGGCCAAACCAGGAACGGAGGTTTTCCTATAATAGGAATAATCAAAACCATAATTATAGTTCCGCTAATCCTGCGGTTAATTTAAACTCCAAAAGGGGAATTCGCTGAAAGGGCCGGCATTCCCCAAGAAGACTAGGCCCATTAATCCTTTAGCTCCGGCTTTGCCCAAGGTCAAACCCCTAGAAATTCCTATTGCTTTTTCTAACATTAAGTCTTCTGCTGTGATTGATACTGGTTCTACCAGATCTATCGTAGCTAAAAGCGTATTTGATACTCTCTCTAAACTCAAGGGTGTCGTGAAGAAAGTTGAAGAAACTTCATTGACGGCTACAGCTGCAAATGGTTCAGATGTCTCCTTTCAATTTTTGGCCCATATTCATTTCAAATTAGCTTGTTTCTCTTGGACTTTCCCATTTCTTGTTACTAACAACTTACCGGTTCCTGTTTTGATTGGACTCGACTTCATTCAGGCCTCTGAAATGAGCATTAATGCGGCTCAACGCCAGGTGTCTTTTCCCTTTGACACTTCACTAGTTATAGCCGAAAACCAAGAGGATGAACAGGCAGAGGATGTTAGTTTGGGACCTATCTTTGGAGAGAGGCTTGATAATTCCCAAGTTCAGACATTTAAAAATATTCTGCGGTGTTTTCCCGAAACTGTGACCAAACAGCTGGGTAAAACTAACCTTTTGACTTATTCTATCACTGTCAAGTCAGACAAGCCGTTCAGGTGCCGTCCGTATCATTATGCTCCCCCGAAAATGGCTTTAATTCGTGAGCATATCGAAGGCCTTCTGGAGAAAGGCGTTATTAGACCTTCAACTTCCCCTTACTCCAGTCCAGCATTTTTAGTACCTAAAAAGGGAGGTTCTTCACGCCTGGTGGTTGACTTCCGCGCCTTAAACAATGTCTTGGAGCTCGATTCAACTCCGATGCCTACGGTAGAGTCTTCTTTTCAATTTCTAGGCAAGGCTAAGATCTTTTCTATGTTAGACTTGGTGTCCGCTTACAACCAGATACCACTTGATGAGGCTTCCAAGAAGTACACTTCATTTGTCACAAGCACTGGCCAATGGGAATACAATTACCTCCCTTTTGGTCTAGCTAGTGGTAGCATGATACTGACTCAGTTGATAAATAAAATCTTTGGTGATGTGAAATTTGATTTCTTGTTCTGCTATTTCGACGACCTTGTTATTTTTTCTGAAAATCTGGAAGATCACCAAAGACATCTCGATTTAGTCCTTGACCGACTTAGTAGGGCAGGGTTAACAGTTAACCCAGAAAAGATGGTCATTGCCTCTCATAAAATAGAATTTCTAGGCCACGTCTTCGAAGATGGGAAAGTTACCATCAACCCAAATAGAACTCGCCCTATCGACAACTACCCTCAACCCAAAAATACTAAGCAGCTTAGCAGGTTTCTTGGAATGTGTGCCTTTTATTCTAAATTTATTCCCAATTTCGCGTCAATCTGTGAGCCGTTGAATAGGTTAAAGAGAAAGGATGTAAATTTCATATGGGGTGAGGAGCAACAGAATGCTTTTCACAAACTTAAACGGTCTTTAGTCTCTGCTCCGGTCCTACGCTTACCAAATTTTGATGCCCCGTTTATTCTGTCAACTGATGCTTCAGGTACTGCTGTAGGTGCAGTGCTGTCTCAGGAAATCCAGGGCCAAATATACCCTATAGCTTTTGCGAGCCGTCCTTTAAATGTACACGAGAGGAACTATTCAACTTTCCATTTAGAAGCTTTGGCAGTAGTCTATGCCTTTACAAAATTTAGACAATATTTAGAGCATCGTTCCTTCACGCTTGAGACTGACAATTCCTCACTCTCATGGTTACTTAACAATCCTCGCCAGGTAGGAAAAATAGCACGTTGGACCACTCTCATCAATGCCTTTCAATTTACTGTCAAGCATGTTAGGGGCAAAGACAATGTTGTGGCCGACTGCCTCTCGCGTTTATTTGAGCCCCAAACCGATTCATCACAGAGTTCTACTATTCAAAATAAAACCGACCACACACAGGCTTTTATTCTTTTTTCTGTACCGGAAGCCTTCAAAGACATCAAAGGCCACCAAGAGCAAGATGCTCAAATTCGCAATATTGTGAAATCTTTGAAGGGTACTAATCCCAATCAAAATTATTCTGTAATTCAAGGCATTTTAGTTCACCAATTGCCTAATCAATCCAAACCTAGAGTAGTGGTACCTAGCAAACTCTACGACCTATTGTTTAAAGTTTACCATGAGTCACCTCTCGGAGCTCATCTGGGATTCAAGAAAACTTGGGATCGGATTAGTCAAATTTTCTTTTCTACCGACCTGAAGCAGGCTATCCAAGAGAGGGTAAAGGCTTGTCCTTTCTGTCAGAGATGCAAACAGGCTCAAAATACTAAGGTAGGCCCTTTGGCTTCTCAATTAGCAACCAGGCCTTTTCAACGGGTGTTTGTTGATTACGTGGGACCTCTTCCTAGAACAAAAAAAGGCCACAAATGGCTTCTTACAATCGTTGACGCCTTTTCAAAATATACAGTGATTTTGCCTGCTAAAAATGCTACCGCTCCTACTACGGTGAATCTTTTGCATAAGGGCTTGTTCGCGTATTTTGGCTTCCCCTCACAACTCGTCACCGACCGTGGTGGTTGTTTCAAATCCAGACAGTTCGATAACATGTGTCTGGAACTTGGTATCAAACACGTTATGACCTCGCCATATTATCCGAAGCCGTCAATTGCTGAAAGAGTTAATAAAAACCTCGGCGTTGCCTTGAGAATTTTCCATTCTCAAAATCATACTGACTGGGACACTAATCTCCATTTATTCCAAGTCGCTTTTAATTCGGCTAAGCATGAGTCAATTGGCACCTCTCCTGCTGAAATTTTCCTTGGCTACAAAATTACTTCTCCCCTGGAAAACAATTGGAATTTGGATGATCTCCTCCAAACACAAGATTCCAGAGACATGCAGAGGAGATGGTCTCAGGCCTTGGATCGGTTGGAGGTTGCACACCGAAAAGTTGCTCGGCAGTACAACCAAGGTCGTTTACCAGTTAATTTTCGTATCGGTGATTTGGCAATGTTTCGACGAGTAAATTTGAGTAATGCGGCTAATCAAATTTCAGCCAAACTGCAACCTCTGTGGTCACGCCCTCTGGTTATTCATGATTTTACCTCTCCAGTCACCGTGACATTGAGGTGTCCCAAGTCAGGGAAACTTATTAGGTCGGCCCATGTTTCCCACCTAAAGAAATATTTTGGGCCTATCTAAGACCAAAGCACCGCTGCCGGGACGTTTATAGGGATGGTTTAGGGCATAGTGATGTTAGTTTAGTTTTTTCCCTCCTCCTTCTTCTTCTTCTTCTCTTCCTTACACCACATTAACACTCTGATACTTTTACTCCTCTTCTTTTACAGTACATATACACGGGGGGATCAGGATTAGCATTGGCTGTTTAGAGAATTTTTTTTTGCTTCGGCAATTTTTCTAGGCTGTACATTGGGAGCGAATTTTATGTTTATTTATTTTTAACATTCCCTAATGCAGTCGCGCAGCCTGCTATCCTTGGTTCGGCCAACCCATTACATTTTACAACACAAGCTTACATTTTCTTTCCCTTTTCCTTTTCTTTGTCTTTCTCTTGCTTAGTAGGGTCAGTCTTTTGGCAGTAGGTGGAATTCTTTGTTATTCAGCTAAGTTAGCAGCGATGGATAGGTTTAGTTTTTATTGTTGAAAATATTGTTGAAGATTGTAGTTTGTCTATATATTTTTTGTAGTTAGTTGTTGTTGTTATCTCTTTGTGTCTTTAAGACTTTATAATTTTGTCTCTGAAGCTGCTAAATGTTCCAGCAGCTATCTTATTTATTTGCTGTTTAGTGTTTATATTGGAAGTGTTTTTTTTTACTGTTGTTACTGTTATCCTTTGAAGGCTTTTTTATTGTTATTGTTTTAGAGGTTTATTGATTGTTAACCTAATTTTGTTGGGTTTTGGCCCAGTTAGTTTTTTTTGGGTCTCTTTTCCGTAGGTTTCAGGGTTTTTTTTTGCCTTTCCTGGCCAACACTTAGAAACTAGTTGTTTTTTTTGTTTTTAAAGTTCCTAATTAAACCACTTTACCACGACCAAATGATTTCCTTACTCCGTTAAGCTCTTCCCGTAGCTCTACAGTTTTTCTTTCACGCCTTTTAAGAGCCTGAATTTATTTGCTCCAAGTCTCTAAATTTAAAAAACTAGTATGGAAAAATAAAACTTTATTTTGTCTTTTCCCACTGGCCACCAATTTTTTTTTCTCAGCCGTCCCGTAGGGGGAGGAGAGTACTGGCCCACTTTTGCTAAATTTTGCCAGTACCAGGTTTTTACCTAATTAGCCTTTACAACACGAACTTGGGTCTGTTGATATTATGATGGGTGTAATTTTCTCATATTTTTAATTTTCGCTTTGGAATGGTCTCTTCATCCCTTCTGTTCCTCCCATCTTTGAAGAAAAAAAAATACAGACCTTATGTCTGGAGTAATACTCTCCCGGCGGTCCAAGGAGTTCCGCCAGCCGTTCGGGGTTTCCATTCGGGTGCTTAAGTGGCCCTTGGGTTCCGGGGTGGAGATACCCGGAGGGTGGAGACTTTAGGAAGTGCTTTGGCTAATAAGCTTTGGCTAATAAGTGTACACTTATTTAATTTCCTTCCCAACCTTACTGGAACACCCTCTTGTAGCCTTTTGACCACCAAGCGTATTAGTGATGTAGAAACAAACGAAAAAACCCATCCTTGTGTCAACACTTCAGACCTTTATTTATTGGTAGCTACCACAGAAAGTAGTTAATTTTGTTCAAGTTTTTTTTACTACTACTAGGCTTTTCCTCAAGCCTCTTTAAACTAAAAAGATTTAATCTTGAGTAGTGTGGTCAGTCGGAATGGATTCTAGCCGTTACGCTTTTGGAGCGCCTCGCGAGCGTGCAGGATATCCATACTAGAGCTATTTCTAGCTGTTTGCTAACGACAGCAGTACCAGTTGTAGTCTCTAATCTTTCCGTCCTTGTCTTCCTACCTTATCCTTTTGAGTTTTTTTCTTTTCTCTCCCGGGGTAGAGGGGGAGGATGTGGCGTTTGCCACTTTATTTTGTTGGTCTTTGGACGGACCGGGAGCTGTTTCCTTACAGCTGGTCGAGCCATCTGTTTTACCAGATGGTTGTTCTCTTTCTAGATGTTTCTGTGGCTTTCTGGCTTTTTGATTGGTTCTAGTATTTTCAGGTTTTCTAGATATCGGGAATTAGGTTTCTTGTCCTCTTCTCTTCTGACTTCGATAGGGCAAGGACATCTTGGAGTTTTCTGTGGTCGGAGTTACAAAATCAAAGCTGGCTGCCCGCTCCCTCTACGAACCGGCACGGTGTTTTGGTGTTAATATCGTATGCCTACCTTCCAATCAACGTTTCACGACCTCGTTTATTATTTAGGACCCAGTCTTTCCAAATTCAGTTTTCGAAAATCGTCGCAAGTTAAGGGTGGTCATTGGATTAAAAAATATATTTTTTTATTATATAAAAAGTTTAAATAATTTTTTACAGTAAACTACAAGTTATAAGGGAAACACAAGACCAAGTTTATCAAGTTATGATAAAAATAAAATGAAACTATGATTTTTAATAGAAATCATTCAATTTTAATCAATTTCGGCCCAGAATTTTTTACATCAATAAAAAAATCTCAGATTTTTTTAATATACTACAAAAAAAGGTGTCCAACAGTAAAAATTAAATACTTTTCAAGAGGTATAACGTTTAGCGTCTCGAACTGCTAGATTTAACTTATGTACTCCTGTTTAACTTATGAATATAAAGCTCCAAATATTGAAAAATATAATAGTAAACTTATAATTAAGACAAATCTACTAAAATCTAAAATTACACATATATTGTTAATTTGGTGATTGGTAAATTTTATGCTCAGAAAGAAGAATCCTAGAGTGTGAAACAGGGTTTTGCTACACAGTGCCAACTTTGCGCTTACATACTCTCCAGTTATTAGTGATAGAAATGGATATAGTGTAATCTTATCTTAATTCTGAAACTTACACCGGTGTCGTAACCAAAAAATCAATGTCTTCCGTCTGGTGTCAAAACATTCTTACACAATCAACTTCTTGGGATATTTTGTTCTTTATGTGAAGAACCATCATCGATCAGCAGATGTTACACTGAAACTCGGTTAGTTTATGTTTTAAAATTAGAAAGACCATTTAGTACTAAAATCAGCTGATTGTACTGTGAAGTGGGCTGAAGTCAACCAGAAGTTCCTGAACCTCAGTAAAACTACAATAGTTAACTTTTACTTGTATTCCCTTTTATAATTTTATGTTTTTATAGAATCAGAGACGGAAGGGTCAAGAAAAAGAAGATTGTGTAGGAAATTAGTGTTTTAACTGTTCCAATGTGATGTTCTCTGAACAAGTAAGCAAATTTGTTTTGAAAGATAGGTTTTGGAACGTGGATCTAATGAAGACTTCTTTCTGCTTTGGAGATCTTTGGTCCAAAGTCATCTTGATTATGCCATAGATGTCTAGAACACTGTTCAAGGTCAAATAGTTACAGTAATTGAGGGTCTGTCAAAAACATCTCCTTCATGGACAGGCTATGTCTTCCTGTTCTTTCTTGTACTGTGGTAAACTTGTTTTTCTATTAGTTCTGCATGGTCTCAATCTATCACAATAAAAAATAGTTCTGGGGTTACACCTTACACGTAAGAAATCTATTCTTTAGTTCCTATTCTGGAATTTGTGACTCAGTAATTAGATGTTCTGCATTGCAAACAATTCAATGAGCATTATCTCTTTAAATACCCCTTTCATGAAACCATCATCTTAAGATTGGTTTGCAGGCCCAGATAGTCTGTATCATCACAACATTTTCATTACCTGTATTCATTAATTTCCCACTGTTTTGTGCATGTTAAACTTTTCTTTTAGCTCTTGCAATTTTTACCCTTTTCAATAGTTGTGTTTCAAATTCCACTTTCCAACCTCTTTGAACATATTAAAAATTCTCAGTCTTTCATCTATACTTAAAAACTCAGCCACTTTGATTGAAAGACAACACAAGTTCCACTGAGTTGATCACTGATTAAATTTTTCACTGTTAGCTGATGTAGGTTTTCGTGCAACTGATAAGATTTACCAATTTTCACTTATGATGATTTAAAGTTTATACACATTGTCAGAGAGTCAAGATCCTAAACGCTACCTAAATCACATCAGTTCTAAATATATTTATCGCTACATTAAAAATATAAAGTACATATAAAAATGAAAACCAACACCTCGAAACCATTAACTTTACCAAAAAGTACAGTTAAGAGCAGAAATATAAAGATTTAAAAAATCTAAGATTAAGACAATTAATTTTACTTACAGCTTGTAACAAAGATTAAACACTTAGAAAATATCTAAGTGAAGCAAGAAAACAAAGATATCTTACCTGTGTCGGGTCGCAAGCTAAGTCCACCCGTTCTAGAGCCACCGAGTCCCACTCCGGCTTGCAGAGAGAGAACTTGCGGTTCACCTCCAGATCAAGTGTATGGTAGGCTCCCATCTACAGCAGCAAGTACATTTTTAACAACTTTAACATCGGTTATTTCATGTTAAATTACAACTTATGTGAGAAACAATGGACTTTTTGGTCAATAGATTTACTTGTTATAGGATTAACATTATTTACCTGATTATCTATTATTATAAACATCGAATACGCATTAAAATGAATATTTTACGATCCTGATCACTTTCCGATAGGACAGAATAGGAAATCATGCAAGCTAATAGTGCAAATTACATTAAATTAATTTTTAATTTATAGGTAGGAAAATTTGTAAGTGCTTTATTGACAGTTTTAAACATTTCCACACTTAGGACCATTCCCTCTTTTTCCTAAACAAATTTCCATTTCTCCCTTGTCATCCACTAATCTCTTTTGTTCATTTATAATGAAAATGTTCCCAGATGAAAGTTATGGCTTATAAGAGATAACAAAATGATGTAGAAAAAAGAGCTAACCCATTTTTGGAAATGTTAAAACTCAAACCACATCACAAAAAAGCAAACTATGGTTATAGTACAATAACATTTTCATAGTGGTGGATTTTCTGTTCAGAGAATGACAGATTGGACTGGAAGTGGTTTTGGCTACTAAATCTAAATTTCTATTCTTATTAATACACTATAAGGCATAGTTTAGTTTTAATTTTATACTTTCAACCACATTTTCACAGAATTAGTTGATAAAAATAGTCTAGATTTTTTAGTTGATGATCTATTTCAACCTTGGAAAATTCATGACACAATTGCTGTAGTTCAAGTTTGAAACTGATTTTAAGAAAATATATATATATAATTAATACACAAATATACGTTTTACTTGTCTTTAAACACTAAACCTGTCATTGCAATTTTAGGGTTATATTTAATCAATTAAGTTAAAGAAGTAAAAAAGTAAATGGTATTTTGATTATTGAAATATAATAAGATAACAACGTATTTATAATTAAATATGTTTGTATTTTTATACTTGTATTGCAAAAGTTAGGCTTGATGCGTAGTTTTTAATTAATAAGCTGATAACTCTCACACAAGTGTAAGATTTTTTCTTTTTGGGTTGGTATATTTTTCTCTGTCAGTCAGTGGTATATTGCTCTATATTTACAATGTAATTTAATGGGAAACATAAACAAATTTATATATACATTCTTGAAGCTCTTTTCTTATTGGAAATTATATATTAATTTAAAACAAACGATACAATTTATTGTCACCACTTGTATTCAGTTATGTGGGTCTGAAGATGTTCTCATTGAGTACGAAAGGCATCACAAAAATAGAAACCTATATTATTGGAGAGCTTGTTTTAAATTAACATTTATATATTGTAAACATTATGGTAAGATTTATAGTTATTAATTACCTGAGATTAGATTTTGTGGATTTCCTATTTAGGAACAAGTTTTCCAGAATTAGTCTTTTGACCTATTTCACTCACACTTTCTTATTGTACTAATCAATGTTTCAAATTTACAACGTTGTAAAAATATATGACACAATTTTTGAAAATGTAGAGTGTAAAACAATTTTACAAACTTTATTTTCATATCACTGATGCAATTTTAAATCATGATCCATGGTGAAATTGGACATTACATTTGTGGCCTACTTTTACCCTTCACTGGACATGCTTTGCTCAGCATGTATGTTCATATAAAGACTGAATAAAAAGTCAGGATCCCCCATCTATTTTTTTAAAGTTTATATAAGGAGATATACTTTGGGTAGTGGTGCAATATGAAGAGGAAGTTTAATTTAATTATTTTGAACATTTTTTGGTGTCAAATTGATGCAAGAATGATACTCCTATCAAGAGAAATTTCATTCTCTTAAATTGACACATTGTCTGTTTGATCCACAACGTTAAAAAATAAAAAAAATAACATAGCTATTATGTTGTTTCCATCCTGGTTTCAATTATTTACTATTAAGGTCTTGCGATAAATATATGGAAATGAATTGAGAACACACATAATGCGTAAATGTTCTGATTTAACAAGAGACCATTATTAGCCTTAGAACTGATATGAGTAATATATTATGACCGATTTACGTATCTCCTGATAGTCATAATCTATGACAGATCTTGTTTTATCAGCGACACTGTTGGAGCATATTTATGTGAAACCTGCATAAATCAATTGTTTAACTCATCTACATTGACTATAATAACATAATACATAGAGCAGTCCTGGCTGACAGAAATATGTAAGTATAATACAACTCTTATGGCTGTCCTTACCACTTTGACAGTGCCATTTAAAAGATCAAAAACATTACATGGAGTTT
Organism: Homalodisca vitripennis; assembly: GCF_021130785.1. Taxonomy (NCBI): domain Eukaryota; kingdom Metazoa; phylum Arthropoda; class Insecta; order Hemiptera; family Cicadellidae; genus Homalodisca; species Homalodisca vitripennis. The sequence goes on from NC_060214.1 coordinate 107,501,636, forward strand.
GCAGTGATATTTATATTAAAACAGTCCTTAAAGAGCCTTTGTCCTTCCAAGGTTTTTTATACATTTTAGTATTTCTAATAGTTTTGTACTGATGATATTCATTACCAACCCTTATTACGATATGGTGCAAATCATGTGGTATGAGGAAATTAACTTATCAAAGACATAAAAACACAAACAAATTATAAATACAGGGTGTAAATTAAGTCCTGATATGCCTGAATATATTCCAAACAGATTGAGATATCGATGTAAACCTTGACCATACTTATTAAAATACATTTTTGGATTTTTTGAATGTTAAAAAAATCCCCCCCCCTTTAAAAGGGTGGTATGGGGGGTAATTTTAAATTTTCAAACCTCTATCTTGTGATATTTCATTTTAAAGATCTACTCAATCGAAACAGTAGACGATCTTAGTAACAGTTATGGGCAAATAACCCATTATATTGTAATGCCACCTAGAAGAAGACACCAAAACCAAACCCTGCAAGAACCAGAGAACCAAAACTATGCACACTAGAAACCTTAGATACTACGTAAAGGGATAAGCTGGGCATCTCAAAGTCTTACTAAGAGATATCACTCATAAATTGTTTTATTTTTTTATTTTTTATTATTTCAATGGCATCACCATTTCAACAAGTAAGTTTCAATTTTATCTACATGCATAACAATTGACCAAAGAAACTAATTAGTAGACTAAAACAAAAACAATAGAATATGCAACCTGTAAACAAAACAATAGATACATAATGAAACAAATAGATATGAATTGTAAGATGCATAACAAGAAAGTATAAATAGATAACAAGTAATGTGTAACAATAAATAGATAAATATACAACAATAACAAAGAAAGATGCTTAACAAGAACGATGCAAAACAAGAAATGAACTATGACGTAGGTAACAGTTTTGACAAACAAGTTAACTGTGATAATAAAATAAAAGACTTTAAAGATAATAAATTGTGTTAAAATGCGCAATATACTGGCATTATCCCTACTGATTATTTTTGTTGTGTTATTTGCCCACAACTTTTACTAGAAACGGTGTAGAGGTGTTTTCTTATTGTTGGTTGTTTTCTTGTAGTTGTGTATAAACTGTTGCTTTATATGGCTAGATCAAACAACTTAACTTATAAAAAAAATCAATATAACACAAAGGGCGCAAACAATATTGTAACCAAAAAACTGACTTCCAAACAATATTCATTAGCAACATTATCTCTTGGACCAAAATTATGGAATGCACTGCCAAATAGATTAAGATCACTGCCATTTAGAATTTTCAAAAGACAAATTGGCTTTTTCCTTTTGGAACACCCATTTTATGAAGTGGAGTTTTTTGGTATTAATCATGAATTAAACAAAATTAGTGTTGATTATAGGAAATTCTTTTCCCTGTGTTGTAATTGTAATTAGTTTTTAATTAATTAATTGATTTAATTTATTTTTTATTTATTTAATGTATTGCTTCTTTTAAGATCTGGATGATTGCATTGCTCTTAACATTTTCAATGTTAATTGTTAAGTGTACAATGATGTGTTTTCAATGTGACAATATATGACAAATTGCCATGTAATCTTTACCAGTAATAAATGAGTATCATTGAGTATCTGTGCTAGTCTGCTGAATGGGATCTGTTTTATTCAATTTATACCGTAAATCCCTGTTCATCCAAATTTACTTTCGGACCCATGTCATCCAAGAAAAGCAGTTGTAATTTACCACCATCTTATAAAAGCTTGAGTCTTTCTGTCAGTCACCTAACATTTATCTCACCTTGACATACTGGTTCTCCTCAATGTTCCTGCCCTTGAGTCGCAGCATGCATGCCTGGGTGTCAAAGTCTATGGTTTCTACGGAGATGGTGAGTGTGGTCCGCACCCTGCTGCTGGTGGACGAACCGGTGGATGACTCATTCTGCACTTTCCTAAACACGTGGCCTTCAGTTAGTCTATAATGTATTTAGATTAGAGCATAACTGTAATGACCCGAACCTAATATGAACTATAATTAAAATAATATTGACAATTAATTTAAACTAGGTATAACAATTTATACAGAAATTATGCTTTATTTGTTTATATAACAATTTCATCCTATTGGTAAAATGTCTTAATATTTAACTGAAGACATAATAATTATAAAGTGTAACGCAGTGTTGAAAGTAAGTGAATAGGACAGCAATAAGACTGCTGACAACGCAGCCTCAGCACCTGCGTGTGCTGGAAGGCAGTCTAGATCAGGCCTCAGACTCGTTAACATGTGATTTTCTGTAGCTCTATTATAACAATTTTCAAAATTCTTTAAACAATGTAATTAAATATCTTATTTTATTCAGAAGTGCTCTCCCCTTTTAAACAAATCGGAATTGTATTATTTTATAAATTAATCGGTATAATAAATAATATTTGAAGTTCAAACGTTGTTGTGGAAAATTCATTTCTTTTCCGGAATCATCCGGTGGTGGCAGCGGATACCATAAAGATCCCCAATCGGACGCGTTACATAACTAATTATTATGTACAGGTGAGTCAAGTTTGTTCTCTTTAACTACAGTTTTGAAACACTATTTATCGTACTGGAAACAATTGGCCATAGTTGAGTGTTTTAATACTTTTAACTATTAAAGTAATCTAGACCATTAAACTATATTCTGTCATGAAATTTACTATCAAAGTTTTATGGCACAATTAATATTACTCTTCTTAAAATAGTCCTTCTAGCTCAGTTGGAAGAAGAAGGTATATTTTGTAACAACTGAAATATTAACTTATTCTCATGGTATTTATTTACACGCATTCATATCTTGAAACGTCTTATACAAAAAAGTGTTTACAACACGAAGTTTGGGAAATGTTATAAAGATACAGAACAGTTTTAGGTTCAAAAATATCAGACATGAGTATTAAAAAAAAGTTAAACAGATGCAGTAATAGAAAGAAATGGCACACCAAGCTTAAACAAATGACAATGAACTTAGCCGAGATATTTATAAAAACAATTTTTGTACCAAGTTTCAGCTTGTTTTAGCATTCCTAACACCAGTTCTTCATGATAGAAGATTTCTTTAATCATATCTCAAAAACCATTGAAGTTAAAATATTGCTAATTAAAAAAATTGTAGTAAACCCTTCCCAAACACTTTTTGTTACTTCATAAATAATGGAGTTGAGAATTTTTGTTAAGTTTAAACGGCTACCATATTGAAATGAAAATAGGTATCAAGCTGGTCAATGAACTTAGCCGAGACAACTTGTAAGATCAATTTTTGCATCAAGTTCCAACTTGTTAAGGGTTTTTTTAGGACAGACATCGTTTGAAAAAGCCACACTATATAGCATAGATAGAACTAATATTAGCTTTGGTTTAATTGTCATTTATATAACATTTTGGACAGGGAGTAATTTTGGGCTCTGGGAGTCATATGTTTAATATTTCCCTGGATGAAATTAACCACTAATTTGCTGGCTTGGGCGGCAATAACAGTGTGAACCCGGAAAGGCTCGCTTTTTATAAGCACGCTACTTGCGAAAAGGTGCAAGATAAATTTCAGTTTCGGCAGGTGAGCGAGAGTGAGGTATATCTCCACAGCAGCCTTTGGCATTGACGGAATTTCAATCAACATGGTCAGAGCATAGTCCTTTCTGTATCGGGGCTATCACCCATATCATTAATCTCTCTCTCTCCTCTGGCCAATTCCCCTCTGGATGGAAAAAAAGCCTGGTCATCCCTCTTCCCAAAAATAGTAATCCTACAAGTGTGTCCGAGCTTAGGCCCATTTCCATTTTACCAGTTCTGTCTAAGGTATTGGAAAGAATTGTGACAAATCAGTTGGTTTCCTTCCTGGAGTACAGCGGTGTTTTGCCCGATAGTCAGTCTGCTTTCAGGAAGGGTTTCAGTTCGACATCTGCTCTACTAAGTTTGACAAACCAACTGTTTTCCGCCAGGGACAAGAATTTCTGTAGTAGTTTAGCTGCTCTTGATTTCTCACATGCATTCGATTCAGTGAATTTTGATATGTTTTTGGCTAAGCTGCATTACTACGGTTTTGATCAGGTTTCAACAATGTGGTTTCGCTCTTATCTGATCGACAGAACCCAGGTAACCAGGGTGAATGATCGTCTTTCAGGGATTGCTCTCAAGGAGTCAGGGGTACCTCAGGGTAGCTGCTTAGGTTCTATTATGTTTCTATTGTATACTGCGGATCTTAATCTTGAGTTATCATTCTGTTCCCTTTACTCCTACGCTGATGACACTCAGCTTGTGTTGTCATATCCTCCAATACAGTCTTCCTTGGCAATGGAGTGGATTAATGCTGATTTGTTGAGGGTCAGGCTCTGGGCTGACGATCACGGGCTTCAGTTGAATCCAAGAAAGTGTTCACTTGTTAATTTTTACCCCTCTTCAAATGCAGTCTTTCTTAGTAATGGACCCTTGGGAGTTTTCTTGGGAGGTGTTCCTTTGCAGGTTTCGGACACAGTAAAAATCCTTGGCGTTACTTTTGACAAGCAGTTAACCTTCTTGAACCATGTACAAAATATCAATTGTGGTGTAATGAATAGGTTAAGAGTATTGTTTAGGTTTAAGGGGTTACTCCAGGAGGAAGTGAAACCTTAAGATTGTCAATGCTGTGGTTTTCCCAGTTATTGTTTATGCTCTTCCTGTATTTGGGGGAAGATTGACTCTTGAGGGTATGGTCCTGATTGATAGGTTACAGAACTCTGCTGTAAGATTTGTGTACGGCCTGAGAAAATTTGATCACGTTAGCCAGTATTGCCGTACAGCAAGGATCCTTCCGATAAAGTGCATTTTCAAACTTCAGGTGGCTTGCCTTGTTCACAAGGTGTTGCTGACGGGAAATCCTTCTTACCTCAGGGGGATGCTACAGACCCAGGCTGAGATTAGGGACTGTCACACTCGGCAGGACGCCATGCTGGAGATGCCCAGGGTAAGGTTGGAGATGGGGAGGAATGTATTTAGATACTTTGGCCCCCAGATATACAACAGCGTCCCTCACAGTCTAAAGGCTTATGAATATTCCTCGTTTAAAAACAATCTCAGACTGGCTTTGGAGGAGGAGTGTTTCACCCCTAAATAGCTGTTTAATGTAATGTATTATCGGTTTGATTAGTTTAATTTTGTATTTCTCGAATGATGATAGATAGATTTGTATGTGCCTTGGTTGAAAATGTATGACTTGAGTTATTTTGAAAAACAACAATGTAATGTTGAAAATCGCTTCAAATAAAGACGTTATTTATTTTTTATTTGGTGAAGATGACACAATACATGCCAATCAATAACTTAGTTCAGCCTACAACTAGATTTACTAAATGCAGTAAGAGTCATAAATTACAAATTAAGCTGTTTAACAAACTCCTTGAAACATGGAGAGTATTAGATTCACAAGGTTTTAAAACAGACATTTCCACACATCTCATATATAAAGCCTTTTTACTCAGTAAATGAATTTCTGTACTCAGAGGTAGATTATAATGATTAGTGTTATCCAGTCATGTACAATGTTTGTTTTTATTGTAGGTTGTATTTTATATTTCGTTGTAATATTTTGTTATATGTATTCTTTTATGTCTGACTTTGTCCATTCTGTAAAGAAAATGGCAATAAACACTATTCTGATTCTGAAGTTATGCAGAAACTTTCCTTAAGTACTTCCAAGAGGTTGACTACAATCAAATGAAAATGAAATATGCCTTTATTCAAGAGGCGGAGTTAGGGCTATTTAGCCCTCTCTACCACTCAACCAAAAATGGGTTACAATTTCTTTTTAACAAGCTAACTTTAAACTTTGAAGTTTTAAAAGGTTGGACATAAATTTATAAAAAATAAAAAGCAATTTTTGAAGGTTTAAGTTTTTGAGAAAATCAATAAAAGCATTTGTTTAAAGTTTGTCCCTCTATTCAAAAATAAAATTTAATTTCGGAAATGGGAACAGTCAGCTTAAAACATTTGCTGTGGACATACACTTGTGACCTTGAGTACTATCTTTGTAACAAAAAAATACTGTTTAATGTATAAGATAACCTGCTATTGATGTTGAATTTAATTACTGTATTAAACTTGTGGTTTTAAGGTAGTATATCAGCTCTGTTTGTAACTACAAATATTTTGTTGATTTTATTTAATTTATAAATTATATTAAATGTAGAATTATTTTGTTTAGTAATTGTTACTAATGCTATTGCAGTAAATTAGTAATGTTTATTATTATTTTAATGAACTAATAAAGTTTACTTTAAAAATATAACAGACCGTTTACGCTAGACCTGGTTGTTGAAATTCCTGTAATTTCAGGTTCTATTTTCCTAGTTGTGCACATCTTCATTCAAACCTTGGTTGAATGTTTATTATTGAAATAAAGTAAATACTGTATTTTCTTTTTCAATACATTGCAAGAAACATTTGTCTGCAGTTTTTTATTACTTAAATTTAGGATTTTGTCGGCATTACAAATGAAAAAAAGAAAAATAACAAAAACATTTCAAAGTAAAGTGTTATAAAAAAATTGAACAAATATTTTTGTTCATTTTAAAAAATACACAAAATGCCCCTAAAGGTTTTATACAAAAAAATTGTAAGAAATTCCACTTTCTACAAACTATTTGATATTTTGGAAACATAATAAAACTTTTTTAACCACATATTTAAAGTCAAACATTTGTAGACATATTCAATATGATTATTATATTTTAAAATTCTCAATATTATATTATATCACTTGATGGAAAATTTTACGATGAAACAGTTTCATGTCACTTTATACAATTAATAACAACTCTATAATAAAACATAATACTAGCAACTAGTCAAAACTAGGTTTTTGACATAAAATAGAAATTTTATTTCAGTTATGTGGGTCTGACGATGTGTTCATTGAGCATGAAAGGCCTCACAAAATAAAAATTTTTCATTTATTCGAGTGTTTGATCATATATTAAGCATAATAGAAATTGTGTTAACTATGTATGCAATTTAAATTACATTATATTGATGTATGCAATGATGTTTCTCTTTAGACCAAAGAGTAATAAACAGATGTTTGAAACTGATGCTCTTGTTCAGGAAGAAATTTTTAACACAGTGATGTAGCCAACCTTTCTCCCGAACGTAATTGCCCACATAAAAATTAGATAACGAAATCCCATTATTTTGCATTCTGTCAAAGTAGGTGAGCAGAAACAGCAAACCAATGTTCTGTATTGCAACTTTATTTTTTCGATGCGTACCTATTAGGTATTATTATTCAATAAACAATACATCAAATGCATATTATGAAACCTCACATTAATTCTGATATACAGTTTGTCCTACTTAAATCTGATTTTCTACAGCAAAAGTTTGATTAAAAAGATGACTGAAAAAAATGACTAGTGACAATTTGAAAACACATTGAACATTAGTGACTAGTCACTAGTCGTTTGACAGATCCAGGGTTAATAGATATTTTATAGAAATATTTTGACTTGGGATTGTGCGACAATATTAACTAGTCAATATCAATGGCAGTGTTATGACTTTGAAGGATATCATTAAAATATACATTTCCTGTACAAATATTATCAATTATACTCTGCTGAAGCAACCTGTTCACGTAAAACATAATGAACAAACAAACACACAACAACAACAACAATATACACAACAACTATATCAACTATATTAACAACAACTATAGTTAACTATGTTATCAACTATTGTTCAACTATATTATGAACAATATTCACATTATAGTTCCAGTGTTTTAAGTATTGTGTTGCAATACGCTTCTTGACTGATGATTAATTTGGTTTTCTTTGACCTTATACTTTTTTCTAGAATAAAAATAAGGTATTTTTACTTTATAACATTTCCAGAAAAATTAAACCAAATCATACTTTGAAATTTTATAAAATATACACTCACATAGTATCAGATAAAAGAACCTTATGAACCGTCAAAATTGTCATTTACAACCCATACAAAATGGCTATAACAATGAATTCAAATGATCTTGTACAATCTTTCAGTACACTAGTTCAATTACATCGCTGACAGATTTTGCAAGTAATCTTCTATAATATTTCTAACCTAATAGTAGAGGCTCGCACGCTGTCACCCTCCGATATGAGGTTGTAGGCGTGCCACATGTCCTCTGACTCCTCCGGCATAAGTGTGACCGACCTGAAACATTAATGGCACTTACATTAACTTACTGATACAAATAGACATTATTTTTAAGATTGTTGTACCTTTATCACATATTAATGTTTTTGTTATTCATATTAGATGAATTGATGAATATCACATGGCATTTATTATAAAAAAGACATGGTTAGTATTAATATGGCTCGAAGCAAGAACAAAACTACAGACAAAGAATACACCTCAACAAAACCTGTATAAACTAGTGCCATGCTAAAGATTTATTTCACAACATTCACAAAACTGATGTAGTTAGTTTAAAAGTGGCAATGAGAAATGTCTATGTCAAATATATGCTTAACCAAATGGTTTCAAGCCAGAATGCAAATTGATATTGCAGTTGAAAAACAACTCAGATTATCATTTTGAAATGAAAATAACATTCAAAGTTTGGTTTATAGAAAATCTATTGCTGAGCCTGGAGGAGGAATAACAAAACGTTCAAGCTATTATTATGGATAACACTCCCTGTGACTAGGCGTTAGTTGGAAAAAAAAGAAGAAAAAAAAAAAAAAAAAAAAAACAGCTTGAGAGAAGAGGGATATAAGAGTTGATTAAAGAAGAAAAATAATCCTTGTATATTCAGCAGAAATGTCGAAAAGGGCCCCATCTCTTTGATATAGGTACAAGTTGAATGAAATAGCACTTTTAGGGTTCATGAGGTTTCACGATTGCCCCCATTCACTTGTTAAAACACCGTAAATTCATAAAATTCGTAGAATTCGTTAAATTGTTATTTATAATTGACCAACTTGAACGATAGAGAGAGAGCAGGTGGTTGAAATTAAACATACATAATATACCATCCTGCAGTAACCCTTTTGAGCCGGTTAATCCAACTCCGGCCTCAAATAGAATGGGAGTGGACGGAGAAAAACAAAAGTTTTTAAAGTACATGATATGGGGAGTCAATAAAAGAAGCAATTGACATTGTAAATTTAGCAAACCAGGGCTAATGAATCGATTATGTAAAAAGTAAGGAAGGGCATTAGTATGGAATGGCGTAATATAACTCATACTCATAAACTTCTATGAAAATTCTAGTGAAAGCAACATTAGTGACAGTTACAAAGACAACTGATTTGGTAGCAATTTATTTGAAGTAAGTTTAGTTTTCAATAAAAGTAAAAGGTTTTGTTAATTACTATGAAGAAATCCATTTTATAGACTAAGAGATGCACCACATTATTATACTGAGTTTTAGAGATCATCAGCAGAACCTGAAGAATGCTTGAAAATATTCTTATGTCCTTGATGACATCCTATTAGAGGCCACACACTTTTAAGTATAATATGAACAGAATTATCCCACCTATTAGAATAACTCCTCAGTCAAAATTGACTGTGTCTGAACAAATCTAGAAGAGAATAAAGTTTCATTAAATATTCTGGATGTAGGAATTTCTGACCATACCACTCAACTCTGTGCCCTAAATATTCTCACAGAAAAGACTAGGCCTTTCCAAGGACAAAATAGAAATTTTAGCAATGGCAACATACAAAAGTTTTTAAATATCTTACCAGGAACGAGACTTGGCTAATATTTGCAACACCACAGACATTGCCTCAATTTATGTCAATTTTCCAACACCATAGGTTCAGCATTAAATAAATCATGTCCATATCAAACCAACAAACAATGCTCAAGAACATAGCTCATTCAGATAAGACTAAAGCTGTATGGGCAGTTATAAACTATGTAACAGTAACAAAGATCTCAGCAAAACCAAAAGAACTAATGCTTTACAATTATAGAACTACAAAAGGATGACTACAAGAGCACTTAAACACAGTCTTCATAACAATGGCTGATACTGTTATTAAAAGTAATAACCCTACTTGGAATATTTTACAAAATACTGTTCAGTAACCTACTATTCCAAACCTCAGAAAACCAACATTTGAGGAACTAATTAATGTAATCAACTCTCTTCCTCTTAACTTTTCTTCAAGAGTGGATGAAATTTCATCAAGATTGTTAAAGGTCTGCAAGCAAAAATTGGCTTATCCTATAACTAACTTGGTAAGTATATTCTTCCAAAGCGGTATATTTCCCAATAAAATAAAACTCTCTATGGTTATTCCTTTTTTACGCATGGTAATCAATAACTGAAGCTAAAAAATACTGGCCAATTTCCTTGATTTCAGATTTTTCAAAAATATTTGAAAAAAATAGGCTCTCTTGTCTTCTTAGATACAATAATCTTCTAACTGGCCAATAACATGAATCCATTCAAAACAAATAAACATTGACTGCTCTGATTAGCTTCATTTAACACATCATTGACCAATTAGAAGGAAAAATACAACTACTACAATACTACTGGACTTAAGCAAAGCCTTTGACATTCTTGACCATGAAGACAAAACTATCCTCCTTGGGCGTGCAAGACACGCAGCGGAATGGTTTAGGAGCTACTTGACCAATAGAGAACATGTGGTTGAAATTAAATCCTGCTCTTTGCCAAAACTAAGAGGTGTTCCACAGGGATCTGTGCTAGGGTCTGTTCTTTTCAGACTTTTTAAAAACGATCTCCCTAAGTATCTGGAGGAATTTTCCACAACCTTAATGTATGCCGATAACGTAATCTTACTTCTGCCTGAAAAAGACCTACGCATATTGACAATCTATGTAGAAAACTGAATACTGGGATTTATATTACAACAAAACTAACAAAAAAGTGACACAGCCACTGCTAAAACACCATGCACTATTTGAAACTTGTCTCTGCTATGGTTTCTTAGTGTGGGAAAAATCCTCAACAGGCAACTTCCAGAAGATGGCGTTGAGGGCACTTGCTGGCTTGCAACGGAGAGAGGGAGAGGGTTGAGGGGAGGGGGGGAGGGAGGGAGAGAGAGAGAGAGCGTGCATGCGCTTCTTCCTTTAACAACTTATCAATACAAACAGTTGTAGCTCTATATATTCTGGGGGCGGTAAAATTTGTTCACAAGAGTGGACTATCTAGAGATTCCAGCATCCATCACTACAGCACTTGAGGTACAGCAACCCAACTTCCTCTCCACCGACTAACTCTGTTTGAGGAAAAGCCCCCATACATGGGAATAAAGCTGTGGAATCACTAACCAGAAGACCTCAAGAAGTGTAAAGCAAATAGTTTCAAAAGTGAATTAAAGAAGTGAATGCTACAAAATCGCTTGTACACTATTAAAGAGTATTTTGGAAGCAATTTTGTATGTGTATATATATATATATATATATATATATAATCTCCAGTTTTCATTTTATATATATATATATATATATATATATATATATATATATATATATATATATATATATATATATATATATATATATATATATGATGAAAACTGGAGATCAATACAAAACTGATAAATAAATAAACTCAACTTAACTAACTTAACCTAATATTTAACTAGAGAGTTTTTGAAAATATATTTATAAATACTTGTCATTTGAAGACTACTCCCAAACACATCATGTGAAGTCAATGACATGTCAACAGACAATAATGAATTCATAAAGAATTGTAACTATAATTACATAAAACTAAAATTTGTATTATTAGTTTAATGCCGCTATTACAATTCTCCATGAATTAATAAAGAAATAAAAAATATTGTCTATTGTCTACTGACATGTCATTGACTTCACATGATTTTTTTGGGTGTAGTCTCCTAGTAACAAGTGGTTATATGTCTATTTTAAAAAAACTCCCTCTCACAACTCTTCATCTTTAACACCTAACTTGAAGGGAGGGGTTACGGATACCCTGCCAAACAATATGATAAGAGGTGAGAGGGTAATTTTATTAGCTGAGCGTTAGCGAAGCCTATCACTCAAGTGGGGCTGGAGAATTGAATTTCATCTCGTCACCACAAACTGGAAACTTCGGATTTAAAGGATCAAGATCTTGGAACCATTTAGAACATTGCTTTATGTTTAAAAATACATTTTGTGACAATAATTGCATGTTTATCGCCATTGTTCATGCTGATGTCACAAGCCAACTCAGTATGTAAATGAAATAAAAACTGTTGGCAATGATTAATTATGGATATCTAAAGGTCAAATGTTGTATTAGATAATTTTGATATTTCTAATCCATAATCATGACTAAATTGTTGTTGTGGCCGCTTATTCTACTATATGTTAAGTTAAATATAGAATTATTCATTGGATACAAAAATCCAAACATATGATAAAAACCACTGAATAACAAAAGCCGCTCATTAAAGTCTACCCGTCAGATACCACAACCAAAAAAAAAAAAAAAAACAACTGTGTGTTTGTATTTTTGGTATGTAGTTTATTTATTTATTATTACTTCCAACGGTACAATGCCATTTAACATATTTACAAAAATTACAGACTTGTAGTGTTAGGAAATTTGTCATAGTGTATTCTTACAATAATATTTTTATGACCTATTTAATATGATGGGTAGGGTACGATAAGCGGACCCGGTGTTTTATATCGAAATTGGCAAACGATATTACTCAATCATAACCATCGATATAATCAATCGATACTAATTAATTATTTTGAACAATTCACTTAATGATCTATATCAACAGTTGTAAACACTTTCAAATAATACACGTCAGGTAATATTTCAATTTTACATAAGTAACATTTGATTATTAAGAATGGCAGTAAATTTTAGAAAACTACACAACATTGCTTTGAAAGACGATAAGACATGTTTTTCGTGGCTTCAACATGTAGGACTCCTACCGAAAACCCCATTATGTGAAATTTGTGGGAAAGAAACAAATGTAACTGTGAGAGGGGCAAATATGGTCGTCTTCAGTTTTCCTAATTTTGGTTATAATAATTTGTTTATAATATAATATAAGAAGTAGCGAACGAAGTGATAAAATGGCGGGTGAATCAGAAGATGCTCCGTGTTCAGTCTGCAATTTAATTATTCCTGGAAATGGAAAAGGACTTTATTTGACGGGTTTTGCAAGAAGTGGTATCACCCATCGTGTGTGGACATTTCTGATCATAGATATAAACTCATAAATGAAGTTTCAGAAAATGTGAAGTGGTACTGTACAGCTTGTGCCGAGAAGATCGACAGGTTAGTTGCTAGTGTTTGGAATGTGGATGACCTTATAAATTTACAATCAGTTGTTGAGAATTTAGTTACCGTTGTTAAAGGGCTGGTAAAAGACAAATTTAGCATTAAATAATAAAATTGACGAGATAACTGAGAGTAATTTGAGGTTAGGTCAAGTGTTTTTCGTCTGTCGGTAAAACCGTTGACGTTGACAAGTTAAATTCTGTCAACGCTTCAAACAGAAATTGCATAAAGACGTCCAAAACGAGCACTAGGAAAGTGCAATCGTCAATCGATGTCCCGAATTCGAGTTCAATCATCGATAATTGTTCATCGAAATCGAGTGTTCAAATTCGGTTGTCTTCTGTTTGGAATCATAACACAGTAAAATACGATGAAGAACGTGAAACTCATTTGAAACGCCCAGAAACGAAGATTTTCCGTTCCTTCAAGATTCCGTTGGTATTAGTGTAAACCAAAATCCGTGGAAAACAGTTTGTAAATAAAAGAAATCAAGTTCCAAATGGACATAACCTAAATAAGGGGATTGCCAAACCTAGGCTAATAAACCGGTCTACCCAAAAGATTTTGACTGGAAAATCAGTTACCAAAAATAACCTCAGCACAATCAAAAGGACTAAGTTTATATTTGTTTCAAGATTGGAACCGACAGTTGAAAAAAAATGACATAGAAAGCTTTTTGAAAGCAAATAAACAAGGCAGCTATGTGGTAGAAAAATTAACCACAAAATATCCAACTTATAGTTCCTTCAAAGTGGGGGTACCAGAAAATCTGTGGAGGATATTTTCAGTGAAGAATTTTTGGCCAGAGGGTACTCTAATAAGTACTTTTAATCTTCCTAAACACAGACGTAATTTAAACTCACAAATAAAGGTAGACACTGGGTCAAAGATAGCCTAAACCAGTAGAAGATGCGAGTAAAACAAGGGTTCTTTACTTGAACATCCAGGGCCTAAACAGCAAAGAAAATTTACTAAGTCTACTGGGTTTCTGATAGTAAATATTGATTTTTTATGTATCAGTGAACATTGGCTGCTGGCAGATGAAGCTCATTACCTTCAAGTGGAGGGATATATACCTTTGACAATGTACTGTCGCAAGAACCATATCAGAGGTGGTGTTGGAATTTTTGCTTGTGAAAACAAACAATTTATGTGCATTGTACTTGATTTTGAGTGGCTGTGTGACGAAATAAACTTTGAATGTGTTGCTGTTGAGGTTGAAAATCCTAGACTCATCGTTGTTAGTATATACCATTCTCCAGCTGGTGATGAAAATATATTTTTTGAACAATTTAGAGCTGCTATTAACAAATCTCAGCCGAATGAAAACCCACATCCTGATTGGTGGTGATGTTAACTCTAAGTTTGATGTTACACGAGATCAACCTAGTGTGAGAAAATTATTAAACCTTCTCAGGCAGTTTGATTGTAAATATCTTAATAATAAGCCTACTCGTTTAATTCCTGCCTCGATAACATTTTTACCAATATTTCCATTCGAGCTGAGTAGTACCTGTGTAGTTCCTGTTGATTTTAGTGATCATAGTGGCCTAGAGACAAGTCTGAAAATATCATCTGTTCCTGACTCCAATAACTACAAAAATTATGTATTCCGTAACCCTTTCTTCTCGTTGCCTGGACAATTTTTCGGAACTCTTAGGTAGTGTTGGATTGGGTTGAAACTACTCGAGGAAAAACCATTTGCCTGCTGAAGACAAGTTTGCTTTATTTTTTACCAAATTCTTGGAGTTGTTCAACCAAGCTTGCCCTTTGAAAATGTTTGACAAAGAAGAACAAACAGGCTAGAAAAACAAAATCAACATCAAATTGGTACACTCCGGAACTAAAGAAAATGTTATGGCCTATCGCACAGTTTACTTGTGCATTAAAAGTCAAGAGTCACATAGGGCCTACAAACATCTCAGAAATTTATATAAACAAGAGGTAAATAAAACTAAACTGAATGCAAACGTGAAATTTATTGAACTATCAGCTAACAAATGTCAGGCTGCCTGACCTTGGTCAGGAAGGTGTCAGGCTCAGGGACGGCAGAATTGCAGATGATTCAATCAGCGCGGAGGACTTCAACAGCTACTTCATTGAGTCGGTCAGCGAGGCAAGAAACAGCATACCGCCACCATCAACCTCTTCTGAGGATTTGCTGCAACGAGCCAAGCGACCCACCTCACTCTTCGAATGGGAAAATGTGACCAGTGAAAATGTGATTAGTGTTGTGTCGAAAATGAAAGCTTCTAAAAGCAAAGATGTGTACGGTATTTCAGCTAACATTGTAAGGTATGTTGTTGATGCAATCTTATTACCCACTTGTAATTTGTATTAACTCCTGCCTGCTAGAAGGTGTATTCCCCAGCTCTCAAAAAATCTCAAGAGTTGTCCCATGTTTTTAAAAAAGGGGACAGGTGTCAGGTTAAAATATTACCGTCCAATTTCTCTAGTGCCTGTCTTAGGTAAGATTATTGAGGCAGTTGTAAAAACTCAGATAAACCGTTTTCTGGAATCCCAACAACTTTTGTCGGGATGCCAGTTTGGTTTCCGCAAAGGAATGTCTACCACAGATGCCCTGGAGCATTTGGTCTCTGGAATTCTCTCTGCGTTTGAGGGCGGAAGTCATGCCCAGATTTACTGCTTGTGATCTGAGCAGGGGCTTTTCGATTGTATAGATCACGATATACTTTTGGGTAAGTTGGAGTACTATGGTATCTGTGGTCTCCCACCTAAATTTTTTCAAATCTTACCTGAAAAGCAGAAACTCAGTTTTGTTGACGTAGGTGGTAAGAGATCAAATTGTTCCGAGGTCATTTTTTGGGGTGCCTCAGGGTCTGTGCTGGGACCTCTCCTTTTTATAGTTGTTATTAATGACTTGGAGACTAATATCATTGCCTCATCAACCATCATGTTTGCAGACGACACTACTTTTTTAAGTGTGCATTCAGATGAAAGCCTCTTAAAATTAAATTTTGACGACACTCTTGAAAGGGCCTGCTCCTGGTTTAGTGCAAACAGCCTTCTTTTAAATAATGATAAAAACCCAGAACCTACTTTGTAGCCTTAAAAACACTAACCATAGTTTAATAGAAAATAGTAACGTAAAAATCCTCGGTGTGATATTTGATAATTCATTGTCTTGGGTATCACATGTAGAATTTGTTTGTATTAGATTGTCCAGAGTTATATTTTTGTGTTAAGAATCCCTTATGAGCATTGTTCCAGAGAATTATGTAAGAACAGCTTACTTTGGATTCTTTCAGTCCTGTGATAAACTATGGCCTAATTCTATGGGGAAATAGCTGTCATGTTAATAGGATATTAGTGTTACAGAAAAAAGCTTTAAGAATTAATAATAGGGCAACTTTCAAAGAACATTGTAAACCATTATTTATTAAATGTAAGATTTTGACTGTGATAAACTTGTATATTTATGTATGTTTTTATTGTATATGAAGAGGAATTTTAATTTAGGTTTAGTTGTACATAGATCTGATGTACATAATCACAATACCAGAAATTCAACTCCAGTTAGATGTGCCATACAGTAGGTTAAGTAAATGTAAAAATAGCTTTTATAATTGTAAGTCTGAAAATATTTAACAAGTTTGCACAATGAAAGTAAACTCTTAGATTTTAAACAATTTAAGTTCAAATGTTACAATTGGTTAAGCTTAAATCCTTTTTATGATTTAAATGAATTTTTTAGCCTTAGATCTGTAAATTTGTAAATTTTATCGGTACTTTGGGATTATTACCGACCACACTAGTATGAAGAACACAAAAATAGAAATTTATAGAAACAAACATATAGAACGAAAAAAAAAAACTCTTCATATTACAAAATTACAAACTTACAAGCATTTCCAGGTATTGTGATCGTTAATTGTTGTCGCTGTTAGCTTATCTTTCTCGAGAATCCTGATTACGGCAGACCGCGCCGGCATCACGTGATTTGCACGGTACATAATTGCCTTTCCATTACAATTCAATTTATATTTCTGATTAGCCCCTCTAGAATTTGATATTTTACTGATAGTACTATCTCGAGGTATGTTTTTCTTTCTGTCGACCAGCGGGGCGGGGCAGCACGAAGGTGCTGCCAAATCCCGCGCTGATGGCCGGAGGCACTCGCATTTTGGGTGGCGGAATGTGATCAAGAATAAAAAAGTTTTTAAGTTTTTTTTAATAAGAGTTTAAGTTTTAAATGTTTGTTTTTTTTGAATTTTTGTGTTTGGAGAAATGTAGTTAGTTTAATGTGTTAGTGTAGAACGTGAACGGGCGGCTGAGATAGAGGTAAAACACGGAAGTACAACAAGCGACACCAGCTGAACGAGCTCTGCAATCACGTATCTACTAGACGCTCGACTTGACCTCTGTCTGAGGATGGGGAGGGGTTTGCGATAAGACAATTCCTGTTTTATATTGACGAAATATTGTTTCTACGCTAATCTAGTAATCAGTAGAAACGAAATGTGAAATAACGATTCATGTCTGGGTGTGGTCGGTTAATAATCCCAAAGTACCATTTTATCTTTGTTAACTTTGTGAATTTTTAAATCTTTATAACTTTTTGTAAATGCTTTAAATTTTAATCAAAATACTGTACTGTTTTGTATCTCATCAATCTATATGTGATGGCCATTGACGTTGTCTATTGCATGTACTTTATGTGTTTTGCTTACAGACAATAAAGGTTTATGACTTATGACTTATGTTTGATCACTGTTAATATTAAATTCACATTTTAATTTAAAACATGTTTGTTGTTGCGGACTACAGATACTTCTATATCGATTGATAGTCTAGAATTTGAGATACGAATATTAGGTATCGATGATTACATTCTTTGATATAAATAACCGGGTCCGCTTATAGTACCCTACCCAATATGATTACAGTAATCATTTTTTAAAGAAGTACTCACCACACTAATATTATTTTAAATCTCATTCTAAAAATAATATTGACAAATATATTAGGCTAACTTTCAATTGGATTAGGCTAATAGCCTAGTGACTTTAATGGAATCCTAGTTTTGCTTCAAATAGCCTGACACTAGGGCTACACAACTAAATGACAACCACTTCTTTGGTTAAGCATTTGGGGAGACTTTAATAAGCAGCCTACATTAATTATTCTATTGCTATTATCGAACAATTCGAAATATTATCCAACTTTGATGTATGTAAAAATCGTACACAATAAGAGTAAGTTATAATAAATTACTGTAACAAGAAGAATCTCATACATTACAATTTGAAATACATCAATTTTACAATAATATAGCCTAACATTACAAAACAACAAAACCAACCTCACTCGACTTAGATATCAAAGAAACCTTACAATATTTATAACTTTCCCAGCTTGATATCAATAAGTAACTGCTTTTGTGATGTGGAGGAAAGAATGTGTTACCAGGAGCCAAAACACACATGTTGAAACTACTTAAACAAATCTGTTCACTTGTGAGAAATATCTTACATATTTTCTTCATATTCATCGCCATTTTCAGTCTCAAAGTATTAGTTACTTCTTCTTGTTTATTGTTTACATTAAAATTACTAGGTATAACTTAAATAATAAGTTGAAATCATATGCTAAGTTAAATAAATTGAAATATCGAATTATCCTTCAGATAAAAACAATCGAACCATTTGATAATAGCAAGCAAATAATGAGTGTAGGCCTTATCAACATTTTATTTCAAGAACATAGGCCTAGCCTATTAAATTTAGAACTTAAATGAAATTATTAAAAGAGCATAGCCTAGGAGTGATCCTTTATTACATTACATGCATGATAGATGTATGCATACATATTTACACTATACAAAACAGAAGTGGTTAAAAATAAAATGTATTCTAAGAATTGCAAAATTATAGGGTTGCAGTGAACAATTAGTAAAAACATAACCTTAAATATCTTATGACAGATGTATGAACAATCTCAAACACAACCAACTACATACCCATTTCCATCTTTATCAACGTTCTTATAAATAAGTTTCATTTTGAAATTCTGCAAATACGAGTCTCAAATAAATTATTATGAAATTCACAAATGTTATGATGTATCATCATCTTCAGCAGAACCACGTTCAATGGGAAATTTCCAAAGAAACACTTAATCTCAAAACTGAATCTTGATAATATCACAGGCATTTGAACTCTCAACGCCTGTTGTATCTAATTTTGCATTCGGTTGTGGGGTCCCATGTTCTCGATTCTTATAGTACCGAACGTATATACAAACGCGCTTACGGATCAAATTCATTATTGTATTAGAAGAGTTTGTATTTTTATTGTCGAAGAGTTGGGAACTCATTTTTATAACATATAAACGGAAAGAAAGTTCAGCACGAAGTCTTTTTATCTCCAAAACTCTTATCCCAAAATAATGTCTTAAACGAGGAATACAAGTTCCTAATGAGTGATCGGAATAGCTGCACTTGGTTTTATAAATAAGTGCCAGAACAGTCGTCAGAGGTTCAGACCGTTGGAATTAAATGTAAGATATACAATCTTAACTATTTCAGATACTAGGAATTATCAATGAATTAAATGATTTTATTGAAGTGAAAACTTCTTTAGGCGCGTTGAGCGTTTTGGTAGAGGGTAAAATCCTCGGTTCGCGTCACCGACATGCTAATGATACTAACCTGCATGAAAAAGTCAGTCTCGCTGTGTTTTTGATTAACCGTAGACTTGGCCGCGGACTACTAACCTGCATGAAAAAGTCAGTCTCGCTGTGTTAAAACTGTCCCGGCGGAGTATGAAAACAGACTGCGAAAATCAGTGACCTTTACGGCTTCCTCTCGCGATTTAAAAGTGAAGCCAATGTCGTACAATTCTGTAAGATGCGTCAGATTAAAGCTCTTAATATTGGCAATCTATTGGCAATCTATCTGGTTACATTTTTAAATATTAAAAAAATTTCGAAATAATTTTGATTATTGTTTACATTTTACATAGCGTTTACAATGACAAGAAAAAAGTAGTAAGCGAGGATTTTTTTTATTTTTTGGTCAGACAAAATTTGTCAGCGAGAAAGTTGTGTGAAAATAGATGAATATTTTTTTTGTAGTTTATCATTGTTTTATTGGAAGTTTAGTTTAGCCTGTAGTAGCGTATGAAGTGATGAGTGAACGTTTCTGCCGGAACTGTAGTTGGCGCATTGGCTCACTGATACCGTATTAACTCAATAAATTAGTTTATTGTGCAATAAAAATACCTTTACGAAAGAACCAAGTTAATTTAACTAATTTATTAGTTTTAAAAATATTGTGGGTTTAATTGTTATTGCAATTATATACTTTATCCGTAGCAATAACTGTATTATTTACAACGGTGTTCAACTCACTGTTGTTCACTCGGTGTTTACTCACTTGTATTCTATGTTTAACTAACTATTAATATTGAGCAATTACAACATATGTTTATACAGATAAATGAATAATGAAAACAACGAATATATTTTTAAACGTTTTTAATATTTGTACGAATATTTGTATTTAAAATTTAGCATTATTCATTTTAATTATGTTTTTAATATTTAACCTCTTCATCATGAAATGAGTATTATTACGGTATAAGATTTATCTTACTAGCGTGGTAAAATAGATTTCTAGTTATTTGATAATATTTTTTCGTGGATTTTAAAATTGGAAAATTAAAAACGCGTCACATTTACAATTACAGATGTACTGCTACTATAACGTATTGTTAATTACTCTCAACTTAATAGTTCCGTTTTCACTTCTATCGGCAGTCCCACGACTGCTACTGTTATTTTTTATTTATTTCTCATATCAATAGCAATGCCAATACATAATTTACGAACAGAATGTTTACATGTACAGCGTAACAGGTATAACACAGAGACATGGCCTATTTATATACAGATCAAAACAGAGACATTAACCCCCAAAATGAACTAAACTACAAATTCATAAATACTGACTATACTGTAATAGATCATATGTTAATTTGTTACCATATGTTATATTCTCTAATTGAACAGTTTTGCTTATTTTAACATGTTATCCTCCTCCGTAGACTAGAGGATACAGTCACGGCTCTTTAACTGAGAGATCACGGGTTAAAATCCCGCGGATGTCCAATCATGATAGGACCAAAAACAAGCAAGCATAGCCAAGAGCAGAGGCTTAAAAGAGAATAAAAAAGAATATGTTTATGAAATTGTTGTAACTCAGATTATGTTTGTGTTATGCCTAGGCTCAATTATTGTGTTTAATTAAACCTAATTGAGTTCGTCTAGTTTTAACAGGGCCGATGACAGAAGGGGCGGGGGAGCGGCAAATGCATTGGGGCCCGGACTCACAGAGGTCACGGGCTGACGAAATAATTAAAAACATTCCAATGCTTGAAATGTAACGTTCGTTGTTAAAAATAAAAATGACAGATTAAATTCAAATGCTTGAAAACTGCTCTTAATCAACGTTTTTAATGTGCAGAGGATGGGTAGTTTAGCTTAATTTTCATTACTAACACCAATTACTATTCTAAACCAATTACTAACACTAAGGGTGGTGGCGCGGCTATGATAAATTTCCAAGTCGGTACCTGTCTGGAGCTGGTCGCTTGCGTTCTCACAGGCCCCGCGCCGCGCACTGGATTGTTTACTTACAATAAATATTTATCTTAAAAGTGCGCTATCAATTTATACGAAACTATATGGTGTAAATAATGTGAATATAAATGCTTTATTTCTGTATACTTAGGCGCATATAAAAATAGCAAATTACTATAAAAAATCCTAAACTTGCTACACTTGTTTTAACTAATGAGTTTTAAGTCCAAGAGTAAGTAACATTATAGTTAAATAATAAGTGTCGGACCCCATAATTTACCATAAGAGGCTATTTTTACTGCGTTCAGCTGGTATTTCCCACCAATCTTCATTGACGCGTTAGTCATTACTTTCACTGTCGTTACAAGTTGTTATTATTAATCAATGAAATTTCTTGCTGCCTCACCAGTTGTTGCCATTTAAAATGCTAATAATACTACTGTACTGTAGTTAAATTTTACACAACATTTGTTTAAAAATGCTATTACCCTCAGTAAATTTGTTTAGTAAATACTATCATTAATAACTTTCTTTTCAGCTTAGTTATGCAGTTTGTGGTTACAAGTAATTAATTAATTTCATAAATAAATTATAACAATTCTTAAGTATGGATATTTTGTGCCAGCATTATTAAAAATAGAATCCCAGTTACATAAAAACAAACGTAAATTCACTCAGTTATCACAGTATGCCCTACTTTTCTTAGTTTGTTCTATTGCTTTACTGCATACCTCATGAGCCAAGGACACTGTTATAACTAAAAATGGACACTTACAAACATAAATTTTGTGCTCAAAAACGCAAAGAACCAAGAACGTAAACGAAAATAGAAAATGTAAAAAAGAAAAATGTAGAACATTATTTGACGTTAGAATTAAAGTAGACGTAGCCACATCCAGTTCTAGCAACGACCCTAATGACCCTGGTGAAGGAGTTTCTCATAGTGTTGATTAAGAAAGTGAAGATCGTAATAAATGTAAAAAGAACGAAGGAAAAACAACGGCAGATAGCTTCACCTCAGAACCTGATCCTACAGAAGATATTTTTTGGAAGTTCATGATACTCTAAATGCTATGTCAAACATGGATTCTGAGATAGTGAATATCATTACAAATTCGGATATAGGACTTTTAAAAAACAAGGTGGTGACTAACAGTATGATTGAGAATTTAGCGACAATGGGTCCACCTGTCATACCGCCAGACTTGGTAAGTGATGGAAAAGAGCTTTTCCAACAACAGTTTTATTTTAGAAAACGACCAAACGGAGAGAGTGTTAGAAGAGACTGTCTTGTATGGAGTGAGACTGTTGTGTCCTTATTTTGTTTTTCATGTAGACTTTTTCATAAGAGTTTTATGAAAGGCCTCTGAAACATAAGGATCCCAACAAGGAAAACTTTTTGGGTCGGATAGATCTATTGGTGGATTATGACCCTTTCCTAAGAGACCATATCTGAACAGTAAAAAAGGCCCAAGAAGAGGGGAAATGGGTTGAAGCTCATTATATGTCTAAAGACTTACAGAATGGGTTTATACAAGTTTGTGGAAAAGAGTTCGGCAGAAGATTTTGGAAGAAAGAAATAAATATATTTTGCTATTATTGCAGACGCCACCCTCGATACCTCACATACTGAGTAAATAACATTGATCTTAATATATCTGTTAGATTTTGAATCGGGATTGAAAATTTGCAAACGATTTTTGAATTTTATATACTGCAACAAAAAACTGGAGTGGTTGTGGCTAACTTGATCATTGACGAACTCAGAAAACACTCAATTCCGTTGAAGGACTGTGGAGGAGAGGGCTATGCTAATGGGTCAAATATGGCTGGAGTTTATAAAGGCGCTCAAGCCATCATAATTTAAAATGACAATTTGGCCTTTTATAACGGCTGTGCTGCACATAGTCTGAGCTTTTTTGGAGTTACTGTTCTTGAATGCGGCGAAAAAGTTATAACATTTGCAAAAGACATACAAAATTGTTTCTAGAAGCCCACAAAGATGGGAATACTTAGAAAAACGTATAGCATGTTCCCTGAAGAGTATTTTCCAAATGAGATGGTCGGCCTGAGTAGATAGTGTTCGATCCTTTGTGAAATATTTACCACTCATTATTCATGCTCTAAATGACTGCAAGGAGCTTAATTTAACAGCAGAGTGTGAGGCAGATTTAAAAGGATAGAGATTAAATACCTAAGTTAGTTTGAGTGCATAATGATGTCAACAATAAGGCTTAAACCTCAATAAATCAATTACAACAAGCTTAAAGTGATTGTTGTAATTGATAACAAAAATCAAGTGTTACAAAATAAAGTGTTGCTGATCGAGCTTGTAACAAAAATACAATGTTACAAGCCTGATCAGCAACACTTGTCATAGAACCAAAGAACATCAGGGACCTAATGGAGGAACTAAAAGTTCTGTAAGACATATAGAGTAATATCTACACTGAAGCTAAGCTAGTTGCAACAAACATGACTGAAATTGTTGAGTGTGAAACGGATTTCAAGGCGAAAAAGACTGAAGAAAAGAAAACTTTCCGTAACAAAACTAGAGATACGTCATCAACAAGATGTGTACTAGAACATCCAGTAAAACATTCAGAGTTAGATTTCAGAATCAATGTTTTCTTTAAGCTTCTTGACTCAGTGTTAGGGTGTGTTAGTTCCATGATTTGAATTTGCCGGAAAATCAGTAAACTCTTGCATTGTCTTTGGACGTATATTGAGAAAGAAGACGCTGTAATTGAAAAGCTATGTTTGATATGTACCAGATGTACAAAGAAGACATAGACATTGAAATTTTCAACGAAATAAAACACTTGAAGTCAAGCCTTAAAACCAACTTGAGATACATTAAAATATCTTCAACCCTTACAACTTCTGAATGCTCTAGAAAGACTAAACTGTATAGTTTGTTCCCGAATATAATACTTTATCAGTTTCGTTGTTTGACTGTTTTTTAGGAAATTTTTGTAACTCAAATTATGTTTGTTCCATATTAGGGTCTAGCTCATTTATATTTCATTAAACCTGATTCAAGTTAAATTAGTGTTACTGTATATCTATTTTACAGATGAAACAGGATTTTTGAGAAAAGGTATTTTCAATTACCATAACAATCACTTTTGATTTGGACCCTCATATTATATCGCAATGCAAACACCAAGTACGTTTTCACCTCAGTGTTGGAGAGGCATTATTGGAGATAAATTGTTACCGGTATATGTGTTTTTGCCAAATAGACTAAACGGGTCGCCCATATTTGGACTGTTTACAATACGTGTTACGTGAACTATTGAATATATGCTTCTACGCGAAAGACATTAAATGTGGTGTATGCAGGATGATGCTCCTGCATATTTTAATTTAGATGTTAGGACGTACTTTCAGAAACAGGTGGATAGCTCGTGGTGGTTTTGTAGTCGTGGCATACTAGGTATTCTGACCTAAACCCCATTGGCTTTTTTGTTTGGGTTGAGTTAAAATTATTGTTATATTAAACACATGTGGGAAGTATGGAAATGTTAAGGGAAATAATAGTGAATGGCTGTAAACGATTAAGTAGAAACTGGGAGTATTTGTGCATGAGAAGTTATATGAGAAATTGACATGAACGATGCATAGAGACATTGAGCTCATACTGTAGGATCGATAGTATTTGTTTTAATCTAACTAAATTTTATTCTTGTTACATCTTTTAGTTATAAGGAAGAGCACTAGGCCACCCATGTCACACATAAGATACTCCTACTCTATCTAGTTTTAGTAAATAAATGTTTTTTTTGTTAAATTTTAAATTTCTTATTAATAACAAGGACGTTTTTGTTAATAACGAAAATTCAAATTGGTCAGTTAATAGTTTTGTGCTCTTAAATATCTTTATACTTAATGTGTAGGTCTAAATTCTTCAACATTTTAGCCTTTAACAGGTTTTTTTATTAAAATTTAAGGTTTTTAAGATATTTAGCTTTACAAATTGAAAATGACCGCAATGTTAAAAAGGAATGTTGTATACACATGAAACGTTGAAGGAATATGTTACTACCATGACCAGTGTCCATATCATGTTTGATGATTTTAATTTAAGTAATTTCTGAGACATTACGCTTTTTGTAAAAATCACATATCACATATAGACAGATAGATGGAGAAAGGTGGGGAATAGACCATTATTTTCACGTAACATTTGTTGTTTTCTTTGGCTTTTGGAATAACATCCTGAAGTTTGGCTGCCTACATACGTAACACTGTATATACATTTAAATGATCTGAAAATAATATTTTTCTTAATAAATTATTTGTGGATTAAAAGTTAAAATAAAAAGTGTGGGTACTAACTGTCATCAATTATTAAATATGAATACAAAATTAGCGTGGCTTCATGGTATAAATACTAAGCCCAAGCAAGAAAAGTGTTTCCCGCCAGTGTAATCTGAATAATAATTTTATTCATGTATGATTTGGTTCATTGTGTAATCCATCGATGTTATTTAGATTAATATTTTCTATGAATACAGTACTTTACTCACTCAGCGGGCAACAAATTAAATAATAGTTTCACGTTACGTTAACATAAAGCTTTATTATAGAAAAATCAAACGTTCACTGCAGGCAATGCCCTTTAGTACTTCTATTATCGTGTGAAATAGTGTTCTGTGTACATTCTGTTGATATTTTCTACTGTTTTCATTTGAGTTACCTACATAGTGTTGTTAATTTTAGAGATCAAGTGCTATAAGGCCTAGTAATTTTTTGCAATATCAAAATATTAGGCTAACCTATACGTTTATTATTGTTTGTTAGGTGCTGTTGGTTGTAAGAGTTTTACAATAGTTTGAAAAGGTTATATTAATGGTTCTACTTGATTCTAATACAATGGCTGAGGCAATAAGAACCAAAGTTAATGGCTCTTTACTTCCAAAGTTCATAAATCGTAATATCAGTTTGATGGGGATTGTAATAAAGGTAAGTTTCTGAATCTTGATTTTGAGTAACATTAGATTTATTAGGCCGATTCCAAGGTGATGGGTTAAATAAATAAATGATAATTTAGTTAATGCGGAAACTGGCAGTTACATAGTGAAAGGATCTTTTTTCAGGTTGTTGGGGCTAAAAAATTAGCTAAACCTTTTGCTTTTTGAACATTCCCGATTCTACGGGTAGGGTACAATAAGCGGACCCGGTTTTTTATATCGAAATTGGCAAACGATATTACTTAATCATAACCATCAATATAATCAATCAATACTGATTAATTATTTTGAACAATTAACTTAAATAATCTATATGAATAGCTGTATACACTTTCAAATAATACTCGTAGTGTAATATTTCAATTTTATATTTATAAGTAACATTTGATTATTAAAAATGGCAGTCTATTTTAGAAAACTACACAACATTGCTTTGAAAGATGATAAGACATGGTTTTCGTGACTTCAACATGTTGTACTCATACCGAAAAACCCATTATGTGCAATTTGTAGGAAAGAAACAACTGTAACTGTGAGAGGAGCAAATATGGTCGTCTTCAGTTTTCCTAAATTTGGTTATAATAATTTGATACTTTTATATCCATTGATAGTCTAGGATTTGAGATGCGAAAATTAGGTATCGATGATTACATTCTTCGATATAAAAAACCGGGTCCGCTTATCGTACCCTACCCTTGGAGAAGTGGTTTTGACATCTATCAAGGCTTTATGATGGAAATAACATGACCCATAGTGTAGGCTGGTAAACGGAGAAAGTAATTGTTTCAACTTGCTGAATGCCATTGATGTCACAGCAACCCTAGAATCACTTTCTCTGGGATAATCTTTAGTAAGACACTTTTAGCCTACTACTATTAGCTAAGCACTCAATCATAGGATTGAAAACTAGGAGTAGTAGCCTATGTCTACTTTCTTTAGCCACTTAAACAAAATATAGAAGTCTCTAGGTTAGGTGTCATTAAGATCTGTGGAAGTACTTTACTGGTTCAGTGCAATACTTTGATGGTTTTCTAAGCTGAAGTTTTATGATGCTCTTCATCTTTGTGTTTTGTGTGTTACTAGATGCCTTTGTGCTCAAGGTAGCATCTTTAAAGGTCCACACAAGTGCTCTACTTGCAATTAGTTCGTACAAACATGCATATCACAATTCAGTCACCTTATCCTAAATTATTCTTAAAACTGAACATTTTTATGTTATAACTTGTAAAGTTCCTATCTTTATTATTTTGGGTAAATAATTATATCCCATTTTGCTTGTTGATATTTTCAAATGGAAAATGCTAAAGAAGTGAATAGAATAGGAATAATAGTTCAATAAAAGTGAGGAAGAACACAACGAACTAAAAACAACATCTGGTCCCCAACAGTCTTTTGACAATTCTTTCATACCATGGATCCAGTACTGGGCTTTAGGAATGTAAAATACACGGGTATTTGTTAATCAAGGTTAATATTAAATGTTCATACATACCCTGGTATTTTGCCTTTTAATAAAAAATCCCATCTCTGATTAAGTTAAAACTTGGGAAATTTATGTAAATTATTTTTTAGATTTGTTACAACAGTAGGTGTACAAAGGTATTGATATTAACATAAATTATAAACACTAATAGGCAGGTGGTTACTGTGACATGGTGGAGGTGCAAGGTGTTGTGCAAGGAAAGGGATTGGTTCTGTGCGATTACTATATTACCTGTAATTTTACTGTTTGCAGACCAATCCTAATGGGCGCTCTTTTGACATCCAGACAGGAGATAGGCAGGTGGTTACTGTGAACTTGAGGCAGCCACTTGATGACATGGTGGAGGGGCTCGTGGAGGTACAAGGTGTTGTGCAAGGAAAGGATTGGTTCTGTGTGACCACTATGTTAACTGTAATTTCCCTGTTTGCAGACCAATCCTAATGGGCGCTCTTTTGACATCCAGACAGGAGATAGGCAGGTGGTTACTGTGAACTTGAGGCAGCCACTTGATGACATGGTGGAGGGGCTTGTGGAAGTACAAGGTGTTGTGCAAGGAAAGGGATTAGTTATGTGCGACTACTATATTAACTTCCCACCAGAGCTCGCAGAGACATTTGGTAAGTCTGATATTGAGGTAAGTTAAAATGGTACATGGCCCTCCTTAGGGTAAAGGGCTAAGCACCTGCGATGCAGAGTGTAATGTGTTTCCTACGGAATAAAACGATTATATAAATCATTAATATCATCACGATTAATATAATTTCAAATGCTCTGGTATGTTTTGTTTACTTTAACCTGGATTGTAGTCATACATTAGTTTAGTGATTTACCTGAAGAAAAGATCAGATTGCTGATCTCATAATGTAGTGTTTCCGATTGTGTTGTATCACTGAACGATAGCAAATGTCCGGAAAATTCCTGTTATCTTCACAATCTTTCCGTCGTCAAAAACAAATTTCAAACAAACAAATTCCTGTTATCTTCACAATCTTTCCGTCGTCAAAAACAAATTTCAAACAAACAAATTCCTGTTATCTTCACAATCTTTCCGTCGTCAAAAACAAATTTCAAACAAACAAACATTTACGTCATAACATAGCCTTGACTATATTTTACGGGAATTCAAATGTCTTAGTTTAGATCCATTTTTGAGTTTTGAGATTATTTTGTAATTGAGTGGACACACGCACTATGATACAAAATGATATGATACAAAATTCAGACATTTCTGGCACAAACTGTACTTGATGTTGTGAAACCTGAACATTTTTAAACTGTACTATTTCAAATCATAAATGTACCAAACTGAAATCAAATAAAAACCTTACTTATCAACCTTGAGGCTATGAAACGCCTCATCATAAAATCATCCATCTCACTCACCTGATTTTCACTAAATCAAGGTCAAGACAGTAGCTCAGAAAGAAATTGTTTTGAATATTTGAATTTGTTTTGGTAGTGAAAACAAAACCAACAGACAGTATGAATTTTCCAATGCTGTATTATTCAATGTAAAATTCACATAACGATAAGTATTTTTGAGGAGATTATTTTGAATAGAATGTAAGAGTAAAAGTAGCAATGGTCAATTAAACTTTTTCCAGCTTGAGCACATGATATTTTATAACCACTACACATTATGCACTCTCTAATAAGAAGTTTTATGATGAGAATTAATTTTCTGATTAATTTTTTCAGACCTGGAACTGGACAATGAAACTGCAGTGTTGCTGAATGCCATACCCAATCCTTGGAGATAGGAATTAGGAATGCTTTTTACATTAAGAATGTTTAATATACTTTTCCTTTTCATAACTTATTTACTTCGTATTTTATTTTCCCTACATATTTATGTTTTTACTTATGTCATAATTTGTTTTGATTACTGCAATTTTTGCCTTATTATAATGACTCTTAACAGATGAAATGAAAAAATTTTATGAAATTGGCATGCATTCAAAGTGTCTTAAGCACGCTGCCCAATAGTTCTTAATGCTATCTGTTTCTTTTCTCAACATTATTACTAGTAGGGATTCATGTTTGGTTTAACCGTTTTATTAATAATATAATAATTTAAAATTGTAAACTTTTTAATGTAAAAAACTTATGTCTGTATTTGTCTTTGAGTTAAAAAATAAACACGGATACATGTATAATCAGTAAATACAAAAAGGAAAGGAGTAAAATCATTTAATTATTAAATTTGTTATTTTATACTGTGACAGCTGTTTGGGTATAATATTTAATTTACACCAATGAGTTATTTAAATATCAATATATCTTAGATGTAACGTTGTTAGTTTATCAGCAACCGTTTTGTATATTCATTATTTTTCAAAAATTATATTCAACACACACACACACACCTAGTAGAACTTTATTATATTTGTATTGCTGTTGGAAGAACTTGTTTGAACATATATATATATATATACAGGATATCCATTATAATTTCTCTAACATCAAATAACTCTCTCAGGCTCACTCTTTCAGTATGCATTATGCTACAAATTCAACAACAGAGTGGTTATAATCTTCGAACATGTTTAACCTAAATTTACACAATTATTTAACAATAATAATTTGCAAACAATAAAATTCATAATGTATTTATATACCGTAACTTAATTAGTATTATATACAATGTAGATACCTCTGTTTTTATACTTATGTAAATTGTTAATAAAGCAAAGATAAGTAACAGATTGGCTTGGCTTTAGATTTTGTTATTCCTTTTCATACAAGAAGGCTTGATGTAGGTAGGGAATTGAAATTGTGTGGTTGTGGCAATTCTGGCTTGCAGTATAGAATTATATTGTGGTTCGTGCCTTGCGTAGCTATAAAATTGAATATTGTTATAAGAATATCCTAGTGATTGTGGCGCTTCCCTCCTATAAAGCGCCAAGGGCCATCCGTATTAGACTTTCTTTGTTTTTTTGGGAGGAGTGAGGGGGGGGGACGAAAAATACGTAGGTTATCAATGCCCTACATTATTAGACTTCATCGGAAGAACTGCAATGTGGTAATCGCCTCGCTCGCTGCGTCACTGCTAATTGTTGGCTGAAGTGCTCAGTTTAGACATTCACAGAGTAAGTGCTACGTGAATGCTCCTCATGGGCAAAACAGTAAAGGCTTTTCATTCATCAATGGATATAACCCATTGGTACGATATGAAGATAAGAGTTTGTGTGAAAACCAATCTTACCAGAGTGTATTTATGCAAGTGAACTAAATGTCATTGTTGCAATGTTCGCAATGGCATAAAACCATGTTTTCTATAAAAAGTGTTGTATTAAGTTCTTCCAAACATACTGTCAAAATAGACATAGTACGTTGAAAATAAAATGTCCCTCCAACTAATAATGTTTTTGACATCGAAAATAACATTAGAAACTTTAACACATACATAACACGTAAAGTTGGTTTTAATGTGTTATGTTTCCCCCAATTACCAAAATGGGACAACTCAAATTTTAAGTGGTAATCCACTACTTTGATCTATCAAATGAAATCTGATACTATATTTACAAAAGGTTTGGTTGAAATGTTAATGTTTACACATAACGTAGCTATGATAGGAAGGGTTGATTCAATGTGAATGTTGAGTTGTTGAAGCTGCAGTTCAACCTTCATCATAGTGCAGTGTTTGGGATTAGATGCCGTTACATTCTTGACCACTGAAATCTGGATTCCTATTTGTCTGAAGAGTTTCAAGAAAAAGTCGGTGACGAAGAAGTTCAAAATTAACTTGTTACATCGTTTCAACATCAGAGACACCTAGACCACAAAATATAGGGTAATCTAGATGAAGAGGTATTGTGAAGGAAACAGGATTTTTCCGGACATTTGCCATCGTTCAGTGAAACAAGAAAACAGTAACACTACGTTTCGAGATCTGCAATCTGATCTCTTCTTCAGGTAAAGAACTAACCTAATACATAATTACAAACTAGGTTAAAATAAACAAATCTTACTAAAGCGTTGTGGCACGCCTAAGTCAGGAATTACAACGTACATGTTGTCAACTTCACTAACACTAAAGACATGCACTTAATACAAAACTATACAAAACACTAATCATTAAAACTAAACTACGGAATACAGGTCACAATACGTCTTCACTGTCTACTAACCACCTACGACTGACCAGAGGGACTAGCCAATGGCAATCGTGACGGCTGGCTAAAACAAGATGGCGGAAATACAAGGGAAGGGGAACAGGAATGGGCCCTTTCGTTATTATTGGTTCATGCGAGATGAACTTCTTAAAACCATATTATAAACCAATATTATAAACCATATGTAATAAACCAATGCGGAGTCACAATATGGTTTTTAAGAAGTTCATCTCGCATGAACCAATAATAACGAAAGGGCCCATTCCTGTTCCCCTTCCCTTGTATTTCCGCCATCTTGTTTTAGCCAGCCGTCACGATTGCCATTGGCTAGTCCCTCTGGTCAGTCGTAGGTGGTTAGTAGACGAGTGAAGACGTATTGTGACCTGTATTCCGTAGTTTAGTTTTAATGATTAGTGTTTTGTATAGTTTTGTATTAAGTGCATGTCTTTAGTGTTAGTGAAGTTGACAACAACATGTACGTTGTGATTCCTGACTTAGGCGTGCCACAACGCTTTAGTAAGATTTGTTTATTTTAACCTAGTTTGTAATTATGTATTAGGTTAGTTCTTTACCTGAAGAAGAGATCAGATTGCAGATCTCGAAACGTAGTGTTACTGTTTTCTTGTTTCACTGAACGATGGCAAATGTCCGGAAAAATCCTGTTTCCTTCACAATCCTTCCATCGTCAAAAATAACCTTTAAGGGAAGAGGTATTCTCTTCAAGTGCACTACGATGTGATAAACACAATCTCTAAGCACGGTGGAGCAACCAAGTTTTCTACACAGTTGGTGACATTCAACACAAACTTTTTACATAGTTTTGACGTCAAAGAAGCCTAGATTACAAAAGAGATATATCTGGTTTGCCCAGCAACTATCCAATGTAATCTAAATGAGCAAAGTGGAGCAGGAGTGAAAACACCCTTTTATTAATTTTTTTATTTTGAATTTGCTTCCTTCTTTTTTTACTTGTGTTGAAATGATAATAATAAAATGCAGCAAAATTTGTCTTAAAAAATTGCTATTGGCAACGGGAGCATCTGAAGTGCTGTGTTTTAAAATGAACTAAAAACGTAATTTAATATTTAAGAATTGTATGTTTCTCAATGCTCAAGTTTACAAAGCTCAGAGCTTGAATCTTTTTCCATGTTAATACAATACTTTCTGAAGTACAAAATTTATATTAGCCTTTTTTAAAAATATTATTGCAACACTAAGTAAATGGCTGGAGTCATAGATGAAATTTAAATGATTTTTACATATTACTGGATGCGTACAAAACAGGCTCCGCTTTCCTTTGGTCTGAAACTTATTTTGCTTGAACGCATATGTTAAACACATTCTCCTGCAAATTATACTTACTTATCAGCATGCTACTTTAAACTCCATTACTTTATCTACTCAGATAATATTGCTTATCGGTATAAGTTATCTTTGTTGAGCACTTCCCTAACCATTTGTTCTTCAATTCAGTGGAAATGGGTGTTTTTAAAATAACCCATAGATTTGAGTGACATTTTCTTGAAAGATCAAAATGTTAAAGATTTTCTACGAGATCAACATGGGAACACATTAGAAAACAACATAGATTCCATTGCCCTGTATATTCAATCAAAAATTCAGATAAGTTTATCATAACAAGAGTGAATTCAAACAAAAATATCCTTAATGGTTGAAAAAATGGATTTGTTTTTAAGTCTCTAATTTTGATGGAGACACCAGCACCTTGGATAGAGGCAACAGCTTGGGAGGAAGATTCAAAAGTTTCGAGGAGTGTGGTCCTAGAGCCTAATTATAAAAACTTAGAACCTCCGAGTCTCAAGATTCAAGATCTTTATTTGTTTTTAAACATAGTACATATATTCAGTTGACATCATCAAAATACTTATCAGTAATAATTTTACAGTTATTTCATAAAACCACTCTAAAGTTTAAAATATTAATAAAGTTACAGATTTAACAAATAATTAACAACAAAAACACTATAAACAACAACAAATGACAATAACAAGAGATTAAAAACAACAAAAGAATAAGACACATCTAAAATTTTGTATCACTAGTATCACAGGCAAGGTATTCATTGACACAATACAATGTTATCTCCTTTAACCAGCTATTAATTAGAATTAAACCTCTTAATACTTACTAACCAAGCTCCTTCAGGCAATTTATTAAAAAGTTTTATTTCTATAAAAACGTGGCTTTTATTAGTTTTTTTCTAGTCTAATTGGTGGTAAGTCAAGCTTATTTAAGTTTCTTGTTTTGTAAACATGTGTGTATATCTTCTGATTTGATATAATTGAAATTTTCTTTAACTTTCATTGGACAAAGAAATATCTGTACAAGGCGATGTCATAATGTGAAATTCTCTAAACATAGGCAAACACGTCTCTATGTCTGGTATCCCTTTAATTATTATTCTAAGAGCTTTCTTCTGCCATACAAAAGCTTTATTAGATACCCTAATGTTACCCCATAAATTGACACTATATCAAATGTGTGTGAAAAAAAGCATAGTAAGATATTATGTGCATTTCGTTACTAACACAGAACTTAAGCTTACAAAGTAAAAATACAACTCTAGCTAACTTTTTACAAACGTTTTTTACATTGCATTCCCAGTTTAACTTACTATCTAAATAAAAATACCAAGCAGTTTAATAGTACTCAGTAACTCAGTAATACAGCAGCTACTCAGACTCTCATCAATGCTGCTGCTTCTCATTCGCTTAATCAATAGTAACTTTATCTCCCGATACTACAAGCTCTCTAGCTATAATCCACGTACAAATTTGTCTAGCAAACAGACAATAGACAAACATTTATTGTATAATACGTTTTCTGCTATCACAATGTAATAAAAACCTGTACATAGTCAATGATTAAAACTACATAACTAAACTTATTCTAAAACATTACTTTTAATACATATGTTATTGATATAAAAACATAAAAAAAGTTGATTAAATCCAAGGCTTAAACCTATTTTACAATTTTTTAAAAGATATATTTTTATTATTCGTTTTCATCATCAAAAAGAATTTATTTACGCTATAATATATTTTTTTGACAAAGTGCTTCTTTTAATTTTTTTGTAAATGTAGATAAGGGAAGTTTTTTATATTACTGTGCAATATTATTATATAATTTCAAACCTAGATAAAGAGGACTAGTTTCAAATTTTATTAGTTTATGTGGACATTGAAACAAATTACAATTTCTTGTGTGATATCTATAATTAAATTTGTATTTTTCAAATTGATCAGGATTCTTATGTTCTAATTTAAGCATTAAAATATATATATATATATATATATATATATATATATATATATATATATATATATATATATATATATACATGACAAAGTAAGGATGTTAAATTTTTCAAATAACGGTTTACATGTTGTTTTTGATTTGCAATGACCTATTGTTTCTAATAATTGATTTTTGACTAATAAAGAGTTTTTTTTCACATCTGAGCAATTACCCTACAAAGTAATCCCATAACTGACGAGTATACATGGGCATAATACACAGCTATACCAACTTCCAAAGATGTTATTCTAAGTAGTATACTCAACGCATACCTGGTTGAATTAAGTTCCTTATTTAATATATTGATATGGTCAGAAAATTTTAATTTAGTGTCTAAATGTAAGCCTAACAATTAATTGTACTACTTGTGAATTATTATTAAACCCTTTACAAAAATGATCATTTCTTGATTTAAAGCGTATTAGTTTTGTCTCGATTTAACAACAGACCGTGAGTAAGGAAAATTTTGTCAAGTTTGCCAATGACATCTTTGGTGTCAAGTTCTAAGTCAAAACATTTTTCGTCTAATTAGAGCAGTTGTATCGTCTGCATATAAAGAGGCTGCAAACTTCTTTATGGAGGTAATTTGGCAGATCATTGACATAGAAAATGAATAACAATTGGCCCAAGATTTACCCTTGGGGTACACCATGTTTTACATCTGCCCTATTGGAACAATATTTTCCTGATTTACACAGTATGAAGTGATCCAGCACCGACACACCCATTTGTGGTGCAAAACCTTAACAACTAAATTACTTAGCTTCGTTTGGAATAATAACCATCCAATGGTGAAGAACTAAAACTCATTATATCCCCTTTCCATCTCACATAAAATTCATGGAGTTTTTACTGTCTTGAAATCAAGGTACGGTTTCGTTGTAACTAAACAATTAAGGGAGTACATTTGAAAATAAATCAAAATAATGTAAATATGTTATATTCTTACAAAGAGCAATATAAATATTTTTACTCTAATTGACACAAACACAAGTGATGTAATGGTTCTGTATAACTTAGTTAATA
Organism: Homalodisca vitripennis; assembly: GCF_021130785.1. Taxonomy (NCBI): domain Eukaryota; kingdom Metazoa; phylum Arthropoda; class Insecta; order Hemiptera; family Cicadellidae; genus Homalodisca; species Homalodisca vitripennis. Next base: position 107,538,446 of record NC_060214.1, read on the forward strand.
AGTAGCAACATTCATTATTATGGTGAATTTCAAAAGGGGATGAATATTTACTGAATTACTTTTTTAATCTCGTGCTGTTTTCACATTTTATCGATAAATGTATTGCACAGGGTTATAAATCCTCAAGTCTATTTTTATATCATATTACACCTTATGTTGGATTAGAAATTGATATCGTACTGCTTAGGTATAAGTATCTTCAATAAGAATAATAAGTGCATGCAATATACAAGAATCACCAGAGCCTAGGAGATGCTCACCAATACAGCAGTAGGAATAACACAAACTTTGCCATGCTGATTCACCTCACGCCCTCTACGAGAAGAAACCGTGCTACGCAGGACCCAAGCTGCTCAACCTCCTACCTGAACAGTTAAAAAGAATCTGTGAAGACAAAACCTTCAACAAGCATCTCATGGAGTGGTTACTGGAGCACACCTTCTACACTTTGGAAGAATTTTTCAACTGGAAGAACAACTAGACTAATCTCACTTCATTTACCTTTACATAGATTTTAATCAAGACAACTTATATCTGAACTTCTTTTAACCAAACTTTTTGTTTATCTAACAGTGTTGATGCAACTTCTGTTCTCAAATAATATTTAAATAAAGAAGTTTGTCTATTGTCTAAGTCTCCAAACCTTTTGCTTATCTAACAATGTTGATGCAACTTCTGTTCTCAAATAATATTTAAATAAAGAAGTTTTGTCTATTGTCTAAGTCTCAAGTATTATTTTAACGCACTGGCCACTACAATATTATCTAATATTTTAAATTTGTACAGAAAAACGATTATATTGTTTTGCTTACAAATTATTTATTATTGTTGGGGTAACATTTGTCATGAATTATATATCACAACTGTTTTGTAATTTTTTGTCAGAATGGGATGAATAAAATTGTTTTTATTCTTTATTCGTACAACTATTGTATTTTCAAGTTCAATAGTTAGTGTAATTCAGAAACTGTTGATTGTATTGATCTGTGAATAGTTTAATTTAATTTAGTAAGGAAGTTTAATGAAGTATATACTCTTAAATGGGCCATTTTAAATCAGTGTTACACTTACAGAGGGTTTTCCTTAAATGCACACTTTGTTCTCCCACTGTGCGACAGAGCAGCCAAGTATTCTACACATAACATAAGCTATGGTGGGGAAGGTTGATTCAGGGACTATGAGTTGTTTATCCGGATTAATTGGGACCGAAAGTGATCTGGACAAACCAGGAGTACAGTAAAAACAAGATAGATTATAAGGAATGTATTTGTTACAAATATAACAGTGAAAGAGATTCAATTTGTGATTTTGTTTCACAGAGATGTAATATAGAGAAAACAAATAAAAAGTAATGTTTTGTAGTTGTTTTAAAAAACCCAGTGAATGTCTTATTTAAACATACTCAGCTCCTGAGTATATTTCAATATTTAACATATTGAAACAGCTCCTGAGAATTATAATCACGGAGAAGTTTCAAGATCATTATTTCCAACGAAGTATATGACTATCTTTCAACATCAGCTGATCTAGCTGTGCTGTGATATCAGAATGGTCATAATATCTTCCGCTTTTTCATTATCACATTGGTTTTCACCATCCTGTGTTACTGTTAAATATCAAGATTTCTGATACTCTTGTTGTGCATCAATGCCATTGTCGGTCTGTGGCCAACCATTTACAATAATTTGTTACTATAATGTACGCATTATGCTGAATACTAAACAAGTGTTAACTGAAAAACAAATTAAGCTGAAAATTCAATAAAAATATTTTCTTTATTAAAAGATGTGCATAAATCATTAATCAATTTTATGAATTGAATTTCCAAAGAACACTTTATAAAATCATTAGGAAGTTGAAATAAGCATTTTATTTTGTTAGAACTCCCAGGTGGGGTAACTAATTATGTGAAAGAGTTGAAGATAATATCGTTTTTATGTTTAAATGTCTTTTTAAAAATTCTTTATACATATTCAAATCATTAGTTTTGAGAACATTCTTTATGTCATAGTTTAGATATTTAAAATTATCTGATATTAACTGAAAACATTCTTTTCTGGCATATTCATAATTTGGGCATTGTAGTACCACATGATTAATTGTCTCTTCCTCACCCAAAGTACAATTCAAACATAATGGAGTAAAATATTTTTTAAATGCAAACATCTTACTGTTTACTCTGGCATGACCCAGTCTCAGGCGATAAATTATGATGACTTCCTTCCTGAACAGTTAACTATTTTTAAACCAAGGAAAATAACTTACCATTTTTACAATATGTTTTTACCAGTGAGCTTCTTGAGTCGATTCAAAGATTACCTGATAGTCTTCAATCCCCTTTCTTAAAGTCCTCCTAAGGGACATTAATTTCTAGAACTTTCACGCCTGCCGTTATTGTATCTCTGGCTAATAATTTGTCCACTCTTTCATTAGATTCTAGTGAAATATGCCCTGGAATCCGTACGAACAATATATTTTTTTATCTAATACTTTCAACTCATACACTATGCTTATAATTAATTGGTTATTATTCTTACCTTTGCTATAATTGAAGATTGCTATAACCGCCACTTGAGAGTCGGTACATATAACTGCATTATCATATTGAGTATTATTGATAAATTGCACTGCTTTATATATAGCTATTAATTCGGCACTATAGCTAGACATATATTTGCTAAGAGAATATAAGGCAGTGGTATTGGTCTGGAATCAGAAAGGCAGCGCCACACCCAGCGTCAGTTTTGGACCCCCACAGTGTAAACATAAACATAACCTAAATAAAATCGCGACATTTTTTCTAACCAAAATTGTTTAAGAGTTTTGTTTATTCGTATTCTTTTTTGTTACTTATAAATGTGTTAATCTTGTATCGCCTTCTATAATATTTTCTTCAATAAATAAGGGTAATTTAAAATCCCAGCCGTTTTTAAATCCTTCCATTTCCATGTTAGGCACCATTTCAGTTATATTATTGAAAGATGTTATGAATAGTGGTAACATTCTTTTGCCAGTAAACACTATTTTGACTTAACATATTTAAGTAAACCTGTTTCTAAATGCTGGGTGGTTATTTTCTAAAAGTATCTTGTATACCGGTACTAAGTTATCTGTAAGAATATTTCTGGTGTCTAGTGGCATCACAGCAGCTTCAGCTTGTAGTGCTATAACTGGTGTGGTGCAAAAGGAGCTAAGGCAAGTCTGAGTGCCTGATTTTGAATTAAATCTAGTTTACCCAAATCCCTCCCTGATATATGACCAAACAATGCACAACAATAATCTAATTTTGATCTTATTAGGCTTGTATATACTTGTGTGGCAAAATTAGGGTTACAGCCCTTTGTTCCACAACTAATACATTTAATAATATTTAGATCTTTAGAACATCTATTTAATTGGTCCATAATATGTTGTTTAAAGGTTAATTTATGATCCAAAATGATCCTAAAATTGTAATGTCTCTAAATGGAATAAGGTGACCATTAATTGTGGTAATTCTAAGCAATATATGGGTCAACCTCGATTTTTCTCATATTACAATATAATGTTCCAATAGTCAATTAGAAAAGGAAATGACTAGAATTTCTTGCCGGAAAGCAGTTATAGGGAGCAGGCAACTCATATTACAATATAATGTTCCAATGGTCAATTAGAAAAGGAAATGACTAGAATTTCTTGCTGGAAAGCAGTTATAGGGAGCAGGCAACCGCGAGGATTACCTATTAGTGATCAGGGGCACTGACGTGATCTGGGCTTCAAATTTGGAACTACTCGAGTTAATTTTTTTTCTAAAAGAGCAAGCAGCGCGAAGCGCTGCGCAGCGGGCAAGTATCGTGCGTGATCTTCGTATATACTGAATTGATTCAGGCCAAAAGGAATGACACAGATTCCTTTACCAGATTTTTACGGAGATTTTGTATTGGGCGGATTATATTGGTTTACTTTGCTTTCCAGCATGTAATTATGTGTTTAAAATTGTTTTACATACATTACCTACATTATATTGTAATATGTAATAACAATTTATTAGAAATTTTTAATAAAAAAAAGGATCAGCACGATGCCTGCCCGCTGCGCAGCGCTTCGCGCTGCTTGCTCTTTTAGAAAAAAAATTAACTCGAGTAGTTCCAAATTTTAAGCCCAGATCACGTCAGTGCCCCTGATCACTAATAGGTAACTCTAAGCAATATATGACCGTCTGGCGGTTGCCTGCTCCCTATAACTGCTTTCCGGCAAGAAATTCTAGTCATTTCCTTTTCTAATTGACTATTGGAACATTATATAGTAATATGAGAAAAATCGAGGTTGACCCATATATTGCTTAGAATTACCTTAATTGTGAGTTAGTCAATGCTGACTTGTCTTTTCCTTGAAAATCATACAGTGTTGCATACAGTATTGCCAATGGCATAGTGTAGCGGGTACGGCAGCTATCGCAAGATAACCAGATCAAGAAATGTCGAGCGTGGCTGCTGCTTGGATGGGTGACCGCTGAGCGATCCTGTCCTTGCAAGCAGCCCGCCTGCCCGGCCATTTGTGGTGGTTCGGAAGTTGCCTGTAAGCCGTTGGTCCTCAGGTTAAGTGTTAGAGAGGGCTTCTTAGCCCTAACTTCGCCTGGTAAAATAAGACATTCTTTACTTTTTTTCCACTTTTTTTTAGTGTTGCATTTTGATTCATTCAAAACATCATTGTAAATTATCAAATACACTAATTAGTTTCTGTGAGAAATATACGACTATGTCATCAGCATGCTACAAAGACTTCATTTCACTGGCTAGACTTACATTAATTTGAGAAATATATATAGTGAATAACAATGGTGATAACACCAAGTTCTCCAATTACATTCTTTTCTTTCTTCAAGAAAACGCTTTTCTCTCACACTACTAGCACCATCAACAACGGGGTTACCACTGACCAACACCAAAAACAAAAATCCTCATTTACCTACTAAATAATAAATAAAACTATAAAAGTAACACTCATGACACACTCTTGAGGACAGTTAAATATGTTGCCATATTTAATATATTAACTTGATTAATTTTTTTCTAATAAAATTTTCAACTAGACCAATATACACTTTAAGTTAATAACCCACAATTTAATTTTTCTCCCTGTTAACGTAAAAACTTTAATCTTTACTTAACTTTATACTTTAATTTAATGTAACTGAAATCCTTATATGTGCATCAAGGACATTATGAGTTAGGGGCTCCAGCTTGCAAAATAAATTTTCTAAGGAGAAGTAAAATTAACAGAAATGAAATATTTCTGTCTTTGTGCTAGGAGTTAAATGGTTATTCTTCTCCTGTATATAATTTTAACTTAAATTAAAAAATGAAAATATGCCAAATTTGTAAGTCACTGGGACATAAAAGGAGCCGCTAAAATGAAAATGACCAAAACACTGTTTCACCGGAATTATGTATGGCCCAATTTGCATTCTGAAATAATTTATATACACTATTCTTGACAACTTGTCTGTTTCAAAGGTTATTTTAACAAAACTAGTGTCTAATAGAAATCCATTAACTTATTTTTTAATCTTTGTACTTCTAAAATAGGGTACTCACATGTTGTCTCTTGTAGGATTTCTCCTTCTGTGACATCTCTTTCTACAAATGCTACCCCTGATGTATGAATTCTAATTGTTGGTACAAACACATTAAATTGGGTTACGTGTATTGACGTTACTATATTATTGGCGGCAACATAAGATTTGTAAGTTATTACTAAGTTCTTACCTGCTCTATTGATGAAATCAACATCGGTATGATGGGACTTTATTATTTTACCGATTCGAAAAGGATTGATATTTTGTTTATTTTTATCTTGAACTATCACTTCAAAAGGACCAACATTCCACTCATTGTATAGTCTAACAATATATTGTTTTTTGTGTTGTGAAGATTCTGGTACTGAACTGTCCACTTTACTTTGGTGCACTAAATCAGTGGGGTCATAAATATTTTCTGCCTGATCTCATTTTCTTTTATTTTGTATTTCAGTAATATCCATATTAGCTTCAGAATAAGTATGGTCAATAATAGAACTTACCGCTTATTTTATCTCATCGCCCTCCATATTTTCAAGATTCATGTTATCTGGGTTGGCTAGACCTGCAGACATGTCAGGCCCAGCCGTAACAAGTTTGTGAAAAAGTTAACTCTACTTTTGATAATTCTTAAAAGGATAATCTTAAAAATGTATAATAGAGACTATGGGTCTTAGTGGTACAAAACAAAAAAGTGTTAGATATTTACATACTAACTACTGTATTTACCACACAGTGACAAACAAAGGGTTAAACACTGCTCAGCACAAGGCTGCAAAGAAGCTCCTTAACAGTAATTTTACAACAACTTATCAGAACGACTTTTGATTCAAACACGAATGATTCTTCTGAAGCCATGCTGCCTGTCTGTTAGAATATTGTTATCTTGTAGGTGATGGAGAACGTGTTCAAGTACTATTTTTTAAATTACTTTGGATGTTGTAGCAATGAGTGAAATAGGCCTATAGTTTGTAATTAGTTTGAGACCTGGTTGCTCTTTGATTCTCTCTCACTATTTATAATTTCCAAAATCGCTTTGCTTTTATTTTATGAAATTTTTATATGGTCAGCACTTGTTTGACGTCTTAGAGCCTTTAATTTAAAATCATATGTTTTCTTTAGTGCAATCATTTGATTTTTATCTTCCTACGTTCCACTTAAACGATAATTGAAAATCCCAGTATGATCTGAAATTCCATTTTTCAGCACTTGCACATTTATATTACACATCTCTATATTGCTACAGATGACATCTATCGAGAAGGATGAGTCTCTGGAGATCCTGGTTGGTGGGAGATCAATTCTTGTAAAACCGTGATCGCGTAGAATTTTGTTAAAAAGTCGTTTCTCTATAGAGAACCAGATTGTCAATATTCACATCTCCAATCATAATGGTGTTATTTTTCATTGTTTTTAGTGTGTTGAGCACTTCGCTTAATATGTCAAGCCTTTGATGAACAATCTCTAAATGTTTATCAGGAGGGCGATAAACTCCAATGATGTTTAAAGGGGATACAGCAAATTGTGAGTTACAAAATAACCATACAGATGCTTCAATATGCAAGATTCAATTACCTTACTTAGTATGGGGACAATTGCAATTGGACGATAGTTCTCAGGGTTATTTCTGTCACCTTTTTTGAAAATAAGTGTCTCTTGGCAACCTTTAAACATTGAGGAAAACTACCCTCAAGAAACATACAGTTTACAAGATAAGTAAGTGGAGCTAATTATTGCATCTATTATGCTTTTGATTACGTAATTAGATAAACCAAATACATCCTCACTTCGGGAGTTGATAATTTTGTTAACTACGTACTTAACTGTTTTTTTTTTTAATTGATTTCCACCTGAAATAATTTTTAGATATTTCAAGACAGAAAATTGCTCAAAAGATCCAAATAATTAATATTATTTTACATGTCATTTACTGTGTTTATCTGTTTATTTATAAATTAGTTGTTCAATACATCTGCAAAGAGATAATTTTTTATTGTGTGCATATTATGTCCTGATTATTTTTCAACAATTTCCCAAGCCTTTCTGCATTTATTTTTTGTATTTTTAATCAATTCATCAAGGGACTTATTTCAGCTTCACTGATAGCTTTGTAGTATAAATCTTTAAATTGCATGCATTTTTTTTGTCTGAAGTTAATGCAATTAAGAAAGTGTGCATCGACTGGAGCAAACTCCCAAAGGAGTACACCAACTCCTCGAAAAGTGATCACCTGGTTTAAACCTTAATTTAACACTCAAAGCAATCGCACATCATAATGACGAGAAAGAAACTAAAGGGTCATACAATCACTTCATGGGGACGATCCATAAAATCCAAATCTCTATTGGAATTTCATCTACAACCACAGTTGTCACATCTCCGCCAATCTCTGTGAAACTTTGAGATCCCAGTGAAAGCATCAAAGAGTTTTTCAACAAACACATAGAACACTACAAAATAATAAACAAGAATACTATTAGGGACAACTAATTGATAATACTGGACAACCACTAACAGGAAGAAATAGCCAAACTCCGACAAAAAAACTGAACACTACAGCAGACATTCAACCACCAACAGGGAGAAGCAGCCAAACTCTGACCAAAAAACTGAATCCTACAGCAGACATTCAGCCAACAACAGGGAGAAGCAGCCAAAATCTGACAAAAAAAACTGAATCCTACAGCAGACATTCAACCACCAACAGGGAGAAACAGCCAAAACTCTGACCAAAAAACTGCACACTACAGCAGACATTCAACCACCAACAGGAAGAAACTGCCAAACTCCAACTAAAAAGCCGAATACAACGCACATGAATGCTGCTCTAAATACCACCCAACTAAACTATTTTTTTGGAACAATTGAAAAATAAGAAAACCTTTAACAGCATCACAGTGTACACCAAAAATTACAACCAGACCTCTAAAAAAAATCAACATAACTGCCAAAATACATATAACAATACTGCACCAAAACATGGACAGACTAGCAAACAAAATAGAAAGGTTAAACCACTTCTTAACCTCCACAAAACCTGTCACCCTAATCTTGATGGAACATGGCTTAAAACAACCCGAAATTTTAAATACTAATATCCTAGAATATTCATTAACTTCAGAATACAGTAGAACAAATTACCTAAAAGGGGGTTATCTATAAAAACAATAACTTTGGCTACACTGTCGAACCAGAAGACATACCAAACTTCAGTAAGGAGCTCCACTGTGAAATAGCATCAGTACAAATCAAGCAAGGTCGCCAAAACCTCCATATTGTTGGTATCTATAGAGTTCAAGGACATCTGACATCTGAACTTGTCACTGGATAGAATTTCACAATCACTTGATAATATACATACATGGAATAGCCCTGTTATTCTTATAGGAGACAAATATAGACGTACTGTCACCAAACTGTGACCAAGTCAAACTAAATGAAACCCTATTGAGCTATAATATGACTCGTATCGTTTTACCCATGACAAGAATAATTCCAACAACAACCAGCTCAATTGACTGTGTTTGCACCAATCTCCAACCAGTTGACATAATAGTAGACATCCTTCACACTGGTTTATCTGACCACACAGCACAACTTTGTAAAATACAACACTCTGCTCCAGCTCCCCAGATTCCAGTATCTTACCGTATATATTTTAACTGTAGGAACATCACACATCTCAAAACTGTCCTCAAGCACTCAAGCAAGAATCCTGGGAAATTGTGCTCGCTCAGGATAGTGCCGAAGATGCATACAAATTATTTAGCCAAACAGTTGCACTGGCAATTAATCTGACCTGCCCCATGGTGAAAAACAAGAAATAAACGTATAAAGCTCAATAACATCTTTGACCATGAGGCCTCATAGCTTAAGCAAGCATTTGTAGAGGCCCAGGAGAGATGCCTTCTGAATGGTACAGAAGAGTTTAAAAAAAGACATGATGGATAAGAAAAAATCTTATGATTTGAAATTAAAGATCCTTAGACGCCAAGCAACTGCAAATACTATTTAAGAAGCTAATGACAAAATTAAAGCACTGTGAAGCGTAATCAATATTGAGTGGAAATCTACCAAAAATACACAAGTAACAATGGAGCTGATTATAGATGGAGCCAAAATTCAAGATCCTAATCTAATTGCTAACCACCTTAACGTATATTTTACTAATACTGCAAATGACCTTTTAAAAAGCCAACTTTTAATGCCTCAACAGCCTCCAGTAGATACTACCCATACACAACCAATACGGAATATGTTTCTTTATCCAACTAATGAACATGAAGTGCTAAAGGTGATCGAGTCTCTTTAGAACAAGACATCAACTGGCATTGAAATATCTCTGCTAAGCTACTGAAGACATATAAAGAAGAACTTACCACACCATTTGTACAAGTCATCGTCAATCAATCATTCAGAAATAGAATTTTCCAGACCGATCTCAAAATTTCAATAGTATTCCCTAAATTAAAGAAAGGAGACGTCTTGATCCAAAAATTACTGTCCTATATCACTAATATCCACATTTTCCAAAGTTTTTGAACAATTAGTGCTTCACAGACTTTTTCAACATTTATCTCTTCATCAATTACTTACCCCACATCAACACGGATTTCTCAAGGGAAAATCCACCACATCAGCCATCATCACCCTTGTTGAATCTCTCATAGACTATCTTGAAGCCTGTAACACATCAACAACAATCCTTCTTCACTTCAGCAAAGCTTTTGACTGCCTTGACTACTCTCATGTGATGAACAAAATGAAGATATTGGGTATAAATGGAACTACTGCAAACTGGTTCAAAAGTTTTTTTAACAGGAAGAACTCAAATAGTTGAGCTAAAACACACATAGAAAGGAGTAACAAAATTAGTGAGATCAATACCACTACCAGTGATAAGAGGTCCCCACAAGGCTCTGTGCTGGGTCCCGTACTTTTTATCTTGTTAACAAATGACCTCCCAGAATATGTGGCAGAATATAAGGAAACACTGATGTATGCAGACGATACTGTCCTCCTTCTCAGTGAAAAGATCCCTGACATGCTCGAAGTCTGTTCATCAGTGGCATTAAATATGGCTATACAATACTGCCATAGTAATAGCCTGGTTGTAAATGAAGATAAAACCTAACAACTGGTGTTTGGCAGGAAAAGAGAACAAGTAGGACGACTTCCAGATATAGAAGCATCCAAAGAGGCCAAGTATTTGGGAATAACTATTGATGAGCACCTGACATGGATCCCTCATAATGACAACCTATGCCGTAAACTAAGTAACACCCTCTATGCCATCAAGAGGATAAAATCCATAAGTAGTACCAGAGTAGCAAAAATTGCATATCATGCAATCTTTGAATCACACCTGTGGTACGGACTTGGAGTTTGGGGCAACTCATGAACAACAAACTTGCAGCGTGTCCTTGTGCACCAGATTAGAGTGCTTGCAGAGCTCAACAACAGAGACAGCTGTCGACAGAAATTTAAAGAACTGAAGGTTCTAACAGTGGTTTGTTTGTACATCTTAGAGGTGGCCACTTATGCTAGCACTCTACAGCTACAGAGAGGTACCAATAGACACAAATACAATATTTTGCAGACAAATGCTACGTTAGCCTTTTTTATGCACAGTTTAACTTAGTGATTCTTGGCAACATCTCTGTAAAAAAAATGTCTATGGGAAATTTTATAATACTCTCCACCGCTAATAAAAAATATATTCCACAGTAATTCCAATCTCTCTTTGTTGTCCCTTGTATATCTATAATTTTTGGATGTGACTTGAAGCCTAAGTATTCACTGAGTTTATTTGCCACAGTTTGAGTTGGAACACAGTTTGAATTATGCAACGAATTAAACCGGTAGAGCAGGGATTGGGATTTATTAAATACCAATAAGTTGCAGTAGGTTCCACTGTAAGCTATGTCTCCACGGGAGTTATTTATAGGCATTAGAATAATTTCTTTTTCAGAAATGTATAGATGGACCAGGACAGCAGCATAGTCACTCAATAATTTAACAGACAGATGGATTTAATATATACATTCTGGTATATGAGCTAATTACTCTACTATATAAAATATCAAGATACCTTTGGATTGGATCATCAGTGATATAGTCACTCACATCTAGCAGGTTAGAGAGAAATTGTTTCATCCTGGTAAATTCAGACTTTATTGTATTAAGCATGCTCTTTAAATTTAAGTTTTCATTTTCCTTTTTTTGAAACTGTTTAGTTCATATTCAAGCAGTTTACTTTTTATTCCAACATATTGATATTTTTAAATTTGAACTCTTGACTAATTTTATTATTACTGTCATTGTGATTGTTGTTAAGTAATTTAATGATAGGAGACTGTTTTTATTCATTTTTAACTTAGATCTAGATTGTACTGTAGAGCTGTTATTTCTTTCTTGTTATTAATTCCCCCACCTTAGTGTTGTTACTCAATCTATCAATAAATGTTGCTCGGCTGTCACAACAATACTGTATAGCCTTCATTAGCCATTGACCAGGGCCAAACAGTGTAGTGTTACTCAGAGATATCAATATTTGACAGCTAGACAGATAACAGCTGTCTGGTGGGATGTAGTGAGGGAGACAGTTTCCAACAGGAAATAACCACAGTAGACAGGAAGTTATATCTTAACAACAGTTATATCTTTCTGTCTTGAATAAACAGAAAATCAAGTAAATACAAATATTTCACTCTAGTTGCTTGTTATCTTCTCAGTTAGTGTTAAAATATATATAGTTGTTTTAATTGTCTCTAAACATTAGTAATTTTCAAGAATTTTTCAATTTCCACTGAACAAGAAAACATGTGATTTTTCAGTCTGCTAATGTAAGTAATTGTTTATAGGCATCTACTAATAATAGTTCACTACAGAACACAAAATTTAAAAACGCATTATTATCTTAATACTTATCCGAAATGTTTCTCACTTATCAGATTTTAAACTAAACAATAAAAACTATTTAGATAGGGAAAACTCATTAACAGTGCACACAACAATCCAACAATTACAAAATAATCACTGACTAATTATTGTAGATCCATGGATTTAAATCAAAATTGTCATGGATTTTCTTTGCGAAAAATTTTAACTGACATTAAATAATTGAGCGTTTTCGGAGAGAAGGTGAAGACCCAAATCAAAATTGGTTTTTTCATTTTACCTAGCCAGTAGTTATGAAGATGTTATTTTGGACTGTATTGGCATGTATAGTCTTTTTGTTTGGAGAAAAACTTCAGAAGAAAACTAAAACAAAATATCCAATATAAAAATATTAGAATCAACAACTCACACTAGATTGATGCTTCAAAATCTAAAAATCTATTTTTGACAATCTATACAGGTGGGGTACTTAATTTACTACACCTGAAAAATTTCATCTTAAAACCTATAAAAGGACATCTTGCCAAAATTGTAGCATCAATATGCCTTCATGAATAAGCATCAAATCAATTCAAGCATCAATGCCTTCATGATTCTCACCATCATTAATTATTAATGGATGGTGGGAAAAGAAAAATGAGTCCAAAATCAAATGAAAAAGTGTAATAATTTTCTGTCTTAGTTGGGTAATTTACCTTGATAGTTTTCCCTAGAGGTGGCAATACTGATTGGATGTAGTGTCCATTCTTTGTATAAGACCATGGGTTTGTAGATTGTATTGTTTCAACATCATGATAAAAACACAGAAAGACGAGTATTTTATTAATTATGTCTTACGTTGTTATTAAGACACATAATATGTTTGATGATTGTTCAACAAAAAATTTAAATACAAGTACAGTAGATATGAAAGTTGATTAGTACAAATAAAATTACTTAATAACTAAGTAATCATGTTTGCCAACTTTTAAATTATTCGAAATGAAAATCAAGTACCATTTGCAGAAAATTTTCCCACTTACATGGATACAGATTTTGCCTTAAAATAAGATTTTTTGTTTTAGTTTTTCATTTTGCTTATATTTATAAAGAAAAATAATTTCAATCCTTTTACTGTATACACATTGGATAACTAAAGCATAATTATCATAAAATTTATAATATATAGAACTTGATTTTACATTAATTTTTTCCAGAACATACAAAGAAAAATACAATTTTTGCATTTCCTTTTAAACGTCATATGCACTTAATTTAGTGACCTTAAACATTGTTATAAATCATGTCTACCTTCTTAGGTAGAAAAAAATGAAAGAAGAAAAATGAACCCAAGATCTAGGGGAATTGTTTACGAAAAGTTTTCAAGTTTTAATGTTTGTTGGATGATTTACCTTGATGGTTTTCCCTCCAGGTGGTAATATTGAGTAGATGTGCATTCTACCACACCCTGTAATTTGTGTTGTTTTGATGCCATGTTTAGAACAGGAAGACAGACAGAAATTTTATTAATTATATCTTACATTGTTATAAGGTTATAACACACATAACATGACATAATATAAAGATTTATACAATTTCAGCTATTCAAATATAATTCAAGCATTAAATTATATAAACTAATTGTTATCAAATATAATTCAGTTACTAAACTATAAACTAATTCTTATAAAATATCATTCAATTATTAAGTTATAAACTAATTCTTATATATTACATGAAGTATTCATAATTTTATTCAGACTAAATGTGTTTAGAACAGAAATTTATGACTAAGAATAAACATTTTAATTGAGTTACTTTGGAATGGAACATTTTGAAATCACTACAAAAATATAGTTATCAATATTAATATACCCAGTTTTACTAACCTAGTCACCTTTTAATCACATAATATTTGTAATGCAGATAACAATGTCAACTAGTCAATATTTATTTATTACCAGAATATGATTTTACTGTGTCAGGGCACAAAACTGAAAGAAATACAATTAATTGAAATATTCAACATTTGTACTAAAAACATAGCCTTATATATAAAGACAAAATTGTAGATATTCAAATGTTGAATTATCAATTTTAAACAAAATATCAAGACAGGCAAATAGGAAAGTAGAAGAAAGAAGTAGTATACAATAAACAAAAAAAGTGGACTCTGCCCACTAATGCCATTGTGTTTACTGATAAACCAGCCAGCTGACCTTGAGGGCTAGTCGTCCTAAAGACCCAGTGGAGAGTGGAAAGTGAAGTGTAGTTGCCATGGAAGTTGCACAGAATGGAACAAAACTGGTTCGCTCTTTCAAGAATATTCCTGGACCCTTCAGCCTACCTGTTGTGGGAACACTCTACCTTTACAAACTTGGTTAGATTTTTTAATTAATTTATAATTATTAATTAAAATTAATTAATTCACTTCAATAACAAACATTTCTCAAATTATTATGTTCCCATACATATGCATGTCTACATGGTTACATAATTTGTAAGAACAAGAAGATACCATTCTTCAAGAAAGATATACCATTTTTTGTTCTCCAAGAGCCTATTAATATCTCAAAATCAATAGGCATTTACTACTCTGTAACAAACTAAAAAAGTAAAAATTACTATTTGTTATTATGAATTAATTTTTACTGTTTAAGTTTCAGATTTAACATCATCTAATTTTTTGGCTTACATTATATAGAAGAAACTTTAATCAGGGATTTTTTATTGAGCTACACTTTATTATTTTTTTTTTTTGCATGAAAAGTAATACATATGTAAGCAAGTAATTTAACTTAGTTAATTATTACTTTGTGTATAAACCCACATTTGATTTGATTTTTTAATCGTAAATTGTATTATTTTTTTAGGTAGCGAGCTTGCTGCTTATTGTATGTGACAGTTTTTTCCATGGTTTAATAATGATGTACATACATACATACATACATACATACATACATACATACATACAATTCTTTTAATTTTAATTGAATGTTTTACTCTCTACTTTTTCCACTTTAGTGAAGGAAATCTCAACACAGACAAGCCTTTTGAAATATCTAAATATTTCTCATATACAAAAATGTTAGTATATTGGAAAAATGTTGCTGACCTTCTTTAAAATTTAATTAATTATGCATACATTTCAATTATCATAAATTTATGTACAATATTGAGTCAATATTTATTGAAATAAACTGATATTATTAAGTAACCTGTTATTTAAACTAATCTTTATATTTTTGCATTCAATTAGTTACTAAACATAAGAGTTTGAGGTCAGTCTTGCTTAAATAGTAATAAGAATATTTGTATATTATGTTGTTTTAGTTTTTCAGTCTTTATTATTCATAAATATGTTTAAAATGTATATAATGGGAAATAAATTTCTTACATATTCTTTGTAACAGGTTTTTATGAAAGTTAAAAAGATTAGAGTTAGAAATATTGTTTTAAGTAAAAAATTATAGAGCTATACTCTATTTAGGTATTCTATACAGGGTGTCCCATAACTCCCAAGACAAAGTTATACCACGTAATTGCTCAGGTCAAGACAAACATATTTCTCCATATGAACATGGGTCTTTGATGCTTAGTTTCTCATCTGTCTGTCTGTATGTGTTTTTTATACAAAATTAATATGTTAAAAACTAATAAGTTCAATTATACCAAATTTGGTTCAAATGTTTATGATAACAAGGTCAATTACAAAAAAAATCATGAAATGATCTTTTTAGTATTTTCAAAATGGCGGCCATTAAAACTTTTAATATCTTAAAAAAACTAGTAGTTTTTCTCAAGAATTACACGAATAATAGTTTTTAGAGGATATTATCACAAATTTAATGACACCAACAGTATTTAAATAAAATAATAAATAACTGATTTAGAGCAAATTTACTGTGACAAGACATGGCCCACATTGAGGTCAGGAATATCCAACAATACAAAAACTGAATAAACGGCAGCTCTCAATGTGAGCCATGTCTTGTCACAGTAATTCTGCTCTAAATCAATGATTTTTTATTTGATTTAAATAATTTTGGTGTCATTAGATGTGTGATAATATCCTATAAAAACTGGTACCCTTTTAGTTCTAGAGTAAAACTGCTGGTTTTTAAGATATTCAAATTTTAAAAGTTTGTATGGCCGCCATTTTGAAAACACTAAAGATAAAAAGATAATTTCATGATAGCTTTTTTTTGGTGATTGGCCTTGTTATCATAAAAATTTGAACCAAATTTGGTATAATTTAATTTATTAGTTTTTAAAATATTAATTTTTATATATATAAAAAAAAAAAAAAAAAAAAAAAAAAAAACAGACAGACAGACAGACGGGAAACTGAGCATCGGAGACCCATGTTCATATGGTGAAATATGTTTGTCTTGACCTGAGCTATAATGTGGTATACACTTGTCAGAGAGTTACAGGATACTCTGTATATTGTAACAGGGAATTCCTAAAAAATACACCATGTTCTACAATGGAATCCTATTCAGTTATTGCTCTAAGTTATAAAACAATAAAGCCATCATTTTGTTATACTTTCTCTCCCATATAAATTTAGTAAAAGAGAAAGTATTTTAAAATTGTGTACTGTAGCTAGTCAAGTATTGGTATATTTAACAGTATTAGCCCCATGTGTCTATGTTACTCTACAACAAGAGTAAATATCCTTACAAAACTTCTCACTGGACTGACAGTGTTAATAGTCAAATTTGATTTTTTTTAGTGTAAAATTTTACTAAAAATAGGTTATTACCTATCTGTTAAACGCCATTCCTACGAGTGATGCAACATGTTGGGGCATGACAGTGCCATTTTCAGGAATGCAAATAATAAAAATGAATTAAAAATTACATCAATTAGTGGTCTTATCAATTCATACAAAAATAAACAAACAAAACAGGTCACAAAATGTTTATATGAAAAGCACATGTAAATCGGTTAAGGTAAAGAAAATTGAATGGGCGCATGGTCATATTCGTGTCCACGGAATAGCTACAATTGGACTCCAAAAAATTCTCTTTTGCCTAAAAATCCAGTTTTTAAGACTAGTGAATTAGATTTACCATCTATTTAACCCAATAAAATGGTTAAAGTAACGTAAACCACATTTAAATAAAATGTTTTTATTGGTTTTGATTAAAAAAATATAAATGCAACAAACTTTGAGGAATTCTGAATTTTCAGTGTGAGAACGGCAATATATAATCCATATTCCATATAAAAAGGTCTGAAGAGATCCAAAAAAGTTAGCAACGAACTCTTCGCATTGTTTGGACAACAGAGACATCTAGACTAAAAAAATTTAATTTAGATGAAGAGGTGTTCCCATTGTCTCATCAGGTGCACAGCGGAAGGTACAATGGAGCTGGACTTAACATTCATATTTGAATCACCCTTCCTGCCCCCAACTACGTTGTGTTTTGACAGGTCATAAACTGTGGCTGGTTTATGTAACCTTTTCTTGTTTGCTTAGTTTTTCTGGCTCCTGAAGAAGTGGATAAATTCTATTCTAAAAATGTAGTCTGTTTTCAATGCCAAATGTCCAAAATCTTGTTATATTTTCAGATTACTCATTGTCAATAATAAGTTTTAAACAAAGAAAGGTTTCAAGAATGACTAAACTTTCTGTGAAATTTATTGTAAAAGGCAGGCAGGCAGGCAGCAGGTAGGCTGGGACTCCTTCTGAGGTAGCGTCTCTGCAACAAGCAGAGTGGCTACTGGTCATGTGTACGTCTAGCCCCAAGTGGGGCTATTGTTGCGTTAAGTCGTGGTGAGTTGTTAAATGTGTGGTTTAAAATTTCTGTCGCTTTCGAGTAGTCTGGTTGGTTGAGTAGTGAAGTGGTGAGTTAGTTGGTTCTTGTTGTTGTTCTTTCTTCTAGGGTGGGTCATCTAGTATGACTTTCAGTTGTGGGATTTTCCACGGGTGGAAGGCTTCCCTGGTTGCCCACTCACGGATGTGTTCCCACGGTGATTCAGCTGCCACTGCATACATGGCTCTCGCCTGGCCTGTGATGTATTCATGAAGGCTGGGTAGTCCTGCAGACCGTAGGACGACCGTGTTCCTGACGAACCATGGTGTGTTCGTCAGTTGGCGGAGCGTCCTGTTCTGGAAGGTTTATAGTGTCTTCCTGGTCTTGGAGGTGTAAAAATTGTCATGTTCTGAATTTTTATACTGTATTACTATAGAGATCTATAAAATTCTGTAACCATTGAAGAAAAGTGGATGATGTGTCACATGTTGTTTTTGTCTATTTAGAAGGCAGAACAGAGGTATAGCGATACTTTCAGCATGATTGGTTTCTGTAAACCCTTCTAATACTGCTACGGTGTGTGCTTAGGATTCTTCGATGTACTCCAGTACCACGAGGTGCTGCAGCGACTGTATGAGACATACGGCCCTATAGTGAGAGAGAAGATTGGATCTTCCACAGTAGTTCATGTGTTCGACCCGGACGATGCCAGGACCATCTACCGGAATGAAGGCAAGATGCCTTATGTTGTCCCTCTGCAGGAAACGGATAAACTGTACCGACAGAAGGCTGAAATGTCTCCGGGTCTTGGCAACACGTGAGTAATATTGAAAAGGCTTAAGTAACGATAATTTCAATAAAATTAACTCATACAAATCTTCAATCCTTTCTAATATATTGATTTTATCTTTCTTCCTGTTTATAAAGTTAGGGTTAACTTGATTTAGATGTGTTTATAATGAAATTGTTTGACAGATACAGCTATTTTGTGCTTATTATGAGATTGTTTGACAGATACAGCTATTTTGTGCTTATTATGAGATTGACAGATACAGCTATTTTGTACTTATTATAAGATTGTTTGACAGATACAGCTATTTTGGGTTGTTAAAACTTGTTTTATCTTGTGATAGTCAAATCATTAGCGTTTCAGTTATTATACCAGAGTTATTTAGCCAATATTATTAAAAAATTAACAATTGTAAAGGTTATATTCTTACAATTTATTCTATGAAATCTTCTAACTTAAGATTTAAAAAAAAATTTTATGGTATTAAAAAAATATTGGTTATTTTGAGTTGTTTTAAAACTAAATTTAAGTAGACTCTGGAGTACATACAATTGTCTAGAAAGATATTTGGATACTACACAATATGTATACTTAAACAAAATACTTGTATTAGACAAAAATACTATTAAAATTATTTGTATATCCTCTGATTGTAATAAAAATTTCACTATTTGAACCAATGTTGTTAGAAACGGGGAGGAGTGGTATCGGCTAAGGGCTGCTGTGAGGCATCTCATGCTCAAGCCCCAAGACGTACAACAGTTCTTGCCCGGAGTGCGTGAAGTGGCTAAAGACCTTGTGGAAAGATTCCATGTTCTCCGAGATCAGTCTGGTTTTGTTCCCAACCTAGCCGTTGAGATCGGAAAATGGTCTCAAGAGTGTAAGTTTATATCTAATTTTGAAGAAGGAACCTAAAACCTTGTACAAAATTACATACCTATTTCAATATTTTTCAAAGTTTAAAAATCTTGCATTTATCAGAAATTAAACACATATTTCAAAAGAATAATTAAATAAAAGTAGTTGATGCAACCTGAAAGTGTTTTGAAACTAATCTAACAATGCACCACTCTGAGTTTTAAGTAAAGCTTTTGATTTTTCATTTGAAATTATTCTTATATGTGGAAACAATTGGAAATCATTATCCATGGATAATTATCATTATCATTACCTAAGCCATGGAAAACAGTTTCTTTTTTAGTGGCTATCAATGACTTATCTAAAAATGTAAATGCTGTCACTAATATATGCTGATGACATAACCTTGATGATTAGAAATCATAATTAAATTCTCTTTAGGATAAGATGTACAATGGTGATGTACTTAGAACTTAAATTCTTCGGCTGCTAGAGTAAAAATTCTAAAATATTCAGATATAAAATTAAAACTAAAAAAACCAAGGTAGATTTCAGCATATTATAGTTATTTAATTTTCAAATCAAAATGTAAACATAACATTTTCAGCTGCAGGAGTCGTGTGTTTTGACA
This sequence comes from Homalodisca vitripennis, assembly GCF_021130785.1. Classification (NCBI taxonomy): domain Eukaryota; kingdom Metazoa; phylum Arthropoda; class Insecta; order Hemiptera; family Cicadellidae; genus Homalodisca; species Homalodisca vitripennis. The sequence continues at coordinate 107,558,926 of NC_060214.1, forward strand.
AGCGCCTGGGATATCTCAGCGATGGACCCCAGCAGGCTGTTATAGAAGAAATCATCAAGGCTAACAGAACAGTCTTTTATCTTTCGGGGCTTCTCAAGTTCTCACTTCCAATCTACAAATATATTCCAACACCGAAGTGGCGCAAACTGGTTGCAGCAGAGCACATTGTGGTCAGGTTGGTATAAATGTTATCTATAATTTACATCTTTTATTCATAAAAGATAAAAGTCACTAATTCTTTAAAACAATCTACACAACTCCCTATATTACCTTGTTTCATTTGTAGGACAGCAAGAAAGAATACAGAAGAGGCGTTGCTAGCTGTCAGTAAACTTGCTGATAACAATCAGCTGACTGGCAAGAGGTTCAGTTTCCTGCTCTCTCTCATGGCTAAACGTGAGCTCAGCAAAGAGGATATCATTATCGTCATGTTATCACTAAACAGTGATGGCCTCAGCACGGTAGGTTGGCCCCTAATTGTAAATATTTAAATTAATGAAGCCTAGGTTTACCCAATGCTTTACGTTTATTAGATTATCAGATTATTTAAATGTATTCAAAATTTTCTGGACATTTGCCATTAGTGAAACAAAAAATCAGTAACACTACGTTTCGAGATCTGCAATCTGATCTCTTCTTCAGGTAAATATAACTAACCTAACACATAATTACAAACTAGGTTAAAATAAACAAATCATACTAGAGTGTTGTGACACGCCTAAGTCAGGAATCACAACCACCATGTGTTGTGTGTAAACTTCACTAACTCTATTAAAACATGCACTTAAAAACTAAACACAACACTAATTTATACCTAGTTTATAATTATGTGTTAGGTTACTTATTTACCTGAAAAAGAGATCATATTGCAGATCTCGGAACGTAGGGTTACTCATTTTTTGTATCACTGAACGATGGCAAATGTCCGGAAAAATCCTGTTTCCTCCACAATCCATCCATTGTCAAAAGTAAACTTTAAACAAAGTATTCAAAAGTTGATCAGATACATTTTTTTGTTGCCAACTAAAGTTTATGAGTAAAAAATTAATAGGTTTTTAGAGTAAAGAAACATAAAAAATTAGGTATTTAATTTTTTTATGACTATTAATTATTGTTATCATGTAATGTTGGATGACGTAAAATACAATTTGGGTTTCATATATTTGATATTGCTTTGAGGTAAACAACAACTGAAAAAGTAAATTTAAAGAACAAAGCCAAATCAAAAGTTTTTTTATTCATATTGAAGTACAGAAATAGTGTCACAAGATAATTGAAATGTATTGTAAAATTTTAAAAATAGGGTTGAGAATCCCTCAACTTTCCAGGGAATGGAGGTTTACAAGGATTCATATTATTGTTTCTTTTTGGTTTTTTTAGGGAGTTTATAATGGCTTTTGAAGTTCCTACCTAAAAATCCACACAATATGAGTTTCAAATAATGCAGTAGTCAGGTCTCCAATTCCTATGATCTGTTTGAGTGTGTATAGGCTTTTGTAATGTATACTACATAGCTGATTAATATGAGCAGTCCGAGATAAACTAGAGATAATTATGACCCATGGAATTTTGGTTTGATCAACCAAGCTATCTTGTAGTGTGCAATTGATTTGCCCTGTTCTTCCAAAATGGCTAGTGTATTTTGAGAGGTCATTGGTAAAGAGAATGACCGATAGCTTAGCCAATAAAGATGTGTGCACGTCGGCTCCGTAATTTCACTTTCATTCACCGGGATTTATCTCATTGTTTGTAGTAAAAGTGTTACCGATGTACTCGGAATTTTATCCGTTACTTTTGCAGAAAGTCCTTTAAATCCATACATAAGGCGTGTAGCGATAAAATACGTTTTAAATATCGTATTTCATGCAGCGATCGCCGCCGCAGTTATGGTCCGGGTCCAAAGATAAGCCTGTCTCATTATCTGGTGGTACTGATAGGAAGCTTGTGTGGTCCTTATCTTCGTCGTCTGGCTCCGATTGCTCAAAAACAACAACAATGTCTCCCATTGGAACTGACCAAGGCTACCAAGGTTGACGCGACTGTCATCGCCGACCTTGTCGGAAAAAATCTATCTTCAGGCGACGTTTTCCGCCAGCTTGAAGCCCGCAACACCTATGAGCTCAAAGGTGTCGAAGAGGCTCTACGGACCGCGCTGTCGTCATTCAATGATGTGGTAGGAAGGCTGCAGGAGCTGGTGGGCACCTTAACTGCGAGGCTGGAGGAGTTGGACGACCGGCTTCAGGGGCGCTGTAATGATATGGAGCAGTACAAGAGACGCCAGAACCTTCGCATCTTCGGGGTGGAGGAGAAGACAGGGGAATATACCGCCCGTTTTTGTTTTGTGTGCGTGTGTGGATGGTCTGACCACAATGTCACTGCCGCGAGTATCGCCGGCCGCTCGCTGCCTGTCTCTCCTCTGCTCGCCGCGCGGGTATTTGACTGTCCCGCCCCGGGCCAGCGCGCCTCTCCGCCCTCCCTATCCGCGCTTCTCTGCCGCTCTCTCACTCCCTATAATAAATCTCACAGCACACAATTGCACGGCAGCACACGTTACTGTATGGTCATATTGATGAATTTCGTTCTAATTTTGATTCTCTTCATATTGACATTATCTTAATTTCTGGTACTTGGCTGAAGCCTGTTACAAGCGACAAACCGTTGAACTAGCTGGCTATAGCCTTTTTAGGATCGACGTTTGTGCATTCGGATCGACGGTGGAGTCGCTGTTTTTGTCAGGTTTCACCTTTTTACTTCTATCATATTCTTATCCGACACTACTAGGGATGGACGTCTAGAGTATATGTTTCTGGATGTTAGTGTAAACGGAAGTCATATTCTTTTAGATGTTTGTTATAAACCCCCAAATGTCGGGTACCTTGCAGAATTTGAACTCACACGTACTTATGGCTCGTTACAGTTATGTCTTTATCATGGGAGACCAGAACTTTGACCTAATTGGACCTGCTACTTACGATCAAACGTATTTAACTCTCCAACTGTTGTTCAACAAAATTTTGTCGGTCAAACATTCTCTTGCATAATCACTTATTACAATATATTCCGTGATGTAAACAAATATTAACATATTTTGTAAGACTGTGTATTGTATTGTAAATTTGAATTTTTTCTGATTGGTACGCATTATTATATTTTATTTTATAAATTTGGTATTATTCCATATATTTAGACACAGTTTATGGTTTTCTAAAACTACATAAAATTTCCCAGCAAATGTAAACCATACATTTATAAATTTGGATATAATACTAGCTTTGAAAAACATTTTATACTTTGCTGTTTGAAAATTTTTCGCAACAGTTTTGAGTAATGACAAAATGAAACTTTTTTCGACTCTTCAAAAAAAAAAGTTATGGAATTTATTTGACTGCTGCTGATTTTTTTTTTTTTTTTTTTTTAGTAAACTATAGTTTACTTCATTCTGAGTAATAAAATATGCAATATAACATGTATTCAATTAAAACTGTATTAGTAAAACTTTTATTAGCAAACTCTTACATATACACCCTATTTTCACAATTTATGCGCATCGCTGCTTTTTGTTATATAGCGTTATTATAGTTTCATAAATTTGTATAATGTATATAATGTTTTTCTGAACCTAGAAAAAATTTGACACAAAATGGCTATCTCACTTTTATAGTTTTCTTACTATAACTTGGTTTGCTAGGTATGGTCCCCCCCCAAATTAAAAAAAAAAATTGTAAATTTTGAATTTCATGGAAAAAATTTTTTAGTAACAAGGCCAACTTTAAATGCTAATATTATTATATGTTTAATTCTGAACACAAAAATATATACTTCTATATATATATTACTTTTAATTTATATTTTTAATAAATTTTTAAAAACTTGCACGAGGCTCTAAAACATGCTGCCACTACAGGAAAAAACAACCGCCCTCTGGAGGGTTAACTGCAATGTTGCAATCTTGTAACCTGACTTTACTTCCACTTCAAGCTACTCACCATACTGCCACAATGGCTGTATGTCATGGCTGTCTCTGACCCGGCACATGTGGCACACCATGTACAACTTTCTGCCCCTGGACTTCAAAAGCATGATCTAATTTTTTTCTCCTATAAACTCCAAACCCAAAAATCTATGCCAAAAATCATTAAATACCGAAAATACAGAGACTTAGATCATGTTGCTCGTCTCACTCATGCTGCTGCTATGCCCTGGAATGAGGTTACTGCCGCCAATAACATGAATGACATGGTTATTCGTTTTAACTCTTTCCTTATCGATTTATTTGATAAACATGCACCGATTGTCACAAAAAGAATCTCTAAAGCTCCTGCCCCTTGGACAAACAGCAGCAAATCAGAAATACCAAAGTTAGGTTTTACCATAGAACTCTGTCTCAGTGACAGTTACAGTAATGATAATGGGCCTCTCCAACTCAGCTAAGCGTAAAAGGCGATTTGATTTGCATTGTTGTCCTCTTATTTTTGAGGCATAATGATAATTCTTCCTTTTGTTAAAGTTTTTGTCTGTCTTTCTTTGAAGTACTCAATTACAAAAAAAGATGTTTCTCCTTGGTCACTTTGATGTTATGCACCGCTTTCCAGATGTCTCCATTGCTTAGGCGACTATCAATAATGATTTGTCTGTAGTAGCCTGTTTTTGTTGTAGAATTCCTTTATTGTTTCATTATGTTCTTGCATTTACGGGGAAATGGTGTGTTGTTATTTTCTTAAAGTAAGGGCAGGTTGTTTGTAATCATGTCAGGTTCCATTTTATTATTGTCATGTTATTTTGAAGAATGGCTTCACTTTTGCCATTTGGAGTGGCACAGTAAAGTGACTTTTTCCTTGTTGCTGTTTGTTTTGTTTTGTTTTTTTGCTTGCGGTAGGAATACTTCTAGTCTGATTCATCTGGGCTTGCACTACAGTGAGGAGGGGAGCTTCATTGTGGCTATTACCACCATGCAGAGTTGTTTATAGCTTTGCTAAGAAGATTTTATTTAAATTCTTGGACTGTAAATTCCAGCTGCTCCTGCCTAGTTTTTAATTGTCCTGTATCTAAATTGAATTATTTTTGTTTGTCCAGTTGGGCTTCCATTTCTGAAAGCTTTTGCAAAATATTTTCTATTTTTCTTCCTTAAGACTTAATTCACTCATCTTCACTCCAGCTCTAGTAGGTTTGGATTTTAGAAATGCAATTATTCCATCTAGTAATTTGTTTTTTTTTTCCAGTAATGGAGATCCAACTTTTGCAGCAAACAAGATTATCTATTTAAATTCTCATATTTATTTTGTGAGGTGTGGTACACAGAGGGATATTCTTGTATGATGATTAGGTTCTTTATGAGGAGGTGTTTCTTTGGGTAACTGTGGAAGGCCATACTGCTGTTCTGTGTCTATAATGGCTTTATTAAATTTGTAGTTATTCATTGTCGATTTTGGGTAACCTATTGAGTTTCTTATTAGGCCAGTCTAGGCATTTAGATTGGAACCACTGATTGCAAGTCCATGTACATAAAATCTGCGTTTAACTCCAATTGTGCACACCTGGATGTTTTAGCTGAAGTAAAGTGAGTTGTTTGTAAAAGTCTGACTGCTTCCTAATAAGAATTTACAATGAAAATTACATTTTTTTGTACCAGGTATGACTGTTTCTGATGTTAAAAGGAATTTGTCATCTTGTTTTGCCATAATTCAAAATAGAGAATCACAAAGAATGTGCAACATTTAGAATTTTATACAATTCACTCACTGAAAAGCAATGCCAATACGTCATAAATAGGTATAAATGTAGCTTGATTTGTTATTACAAAGCCATATCAAAATAAGTAATGTACTATAGACAAATATATTACTATGAATGCTTGTCACAATAGAAGCATTGAAGTCAGGTGCATGCACCAGCAGGGGTAGGTTAATGCTGTCTGTCTGACGTACTTGAAATGTCAGTGGTGTCACTGAATTATGTTACTGGCTATGTTTTGTTGTCAATATTTTTAATTGTGTTAAAAAAAGTGTTCTGTTACAAAGCTGAGAAAGTTTTTCTTCTCCATAAAAAAATCTATTTAATCACATCTCATGCAATTTATCAAGAGCTGGTGTAATATATATTACCACGGCCTGTAAAATAGGTCAGTTTTGCGGCATTATTTATATTTTGAATATTTTATACCTTTATTATCATTTGTTTGTACATCGTTCATTTGTAAAGTCGGATGAGACTTACAGTTTCTTGTTATAGAAATGGTGAGTTTTGTTGCTTAAACCACTAAAGACTTCACATTTATTGGGAACACTTTCAGTGTCCACCATCTTTGATAACAATAATGCCAATGAACTGGTATGATGTCCAGTTCAGGTGTCAACAAAGTTTTGGTCTTCTTTGTTTACTCTTAAAAACAGCAAATATACAAAATAGTTTTTAGATTACTGATGAGTCTTCAGTGTCTCTCTTAAAAATTGGTAACTCAGAGTATGGTTGGCATAACAAGTTTTTAGTTCAATAAACTAAATACTTATGCAGCAGATAAAGTAATGAGCTAAGACGTCCTCTGGTTTTTGTACAAATAATTGTATTGCATTTTTCAGACTGTACCTACAGTATTACATAACCTGTACTGTCTGGCCACAAACCCAGCTGTGCAGGAGAGAGCGTACCAAGAAGTACAGTCAGTGGTAGGGATGACTGATGACATTACTTCAGCACATCTCGACAAGCTCAACTACATCAAGGCTATAGTCAAGGAGACATTCAGGTACGTAAGAAAGTGACACCGACCAAGATTGTCAGATGATTTTGTGTGCAAATGAATCACACAAAAATGGCATTTTAAAACACATCACTGCATTGTTGAGCCCCTTTGATGATTCAGTCAAAATAGTGCAGGAAGGAAAATTGTACTAACATACCTTCATCTAATATATGAAGATCACTACAATGTGGTTTAAATATTACCAAATTATTCATACGTTTGATTAATACTTGACTATTGATAATGAAGGTTACATACCTTTCCATTGCCAATCGAACTTTTTACTTCGATGATTACTAGTTTCAGAAGCGCTGTACCATTGTCAAAATTAAAAATAACACGAATATATAAAGAAAATCACGTGCAAAAAATATGTAACAAAATGAATAAATCAAATTTAATTTGTATGTATGGAGATCTGACTGATAGTACAGGATTGTACATTATATTTTGGTTTAATAATGGTTGACATATGGTTCACTGCAACGAGACTGAAATATTTAAAGAATTTGAGAAGAATATTTTGACACTATGTACAAGAAACCTAAATTTTAGTTGTCACCCCTTTTTGATACACAATTGTTTTCTTACTAAGAATATTTTGACACATTAATCCTTGTTTTCTATTTTTTTTTTCATAACTATTTCTTTAAGCCCCAGCCCATGCCACTGAGGTGTCTGCTCGAATCCCAGCCATAATAGATTGAAAATGCATTGAAAAAAGATTGAATATCAATATATTCAATATCATATATATATCAGTATATACATATATATATATAGATATAGATATGTATAAAATAACAATTCTGAAATACCAATGTTGGCTAGCAATCGCATATTTTAATTTATTAACAAAGATTCATATTTTTAACAATAATTTCTTAATATCTAATCTATTATACATATATTAATCTATATTTTTTATGATAGTGCCAAAACAATTATTATCTAAAGAAATATTATTTTTTAGAAAGTTTTGGTTTTTTTTTGTTAAGAAGACAAACACTATTTCAGGCCCAAAACCGCATTAACTTTTATTAATATACTTAAAAATGAATTACAATACCATGTTACAAAAATCAATAAAATAACTATGATGGAAGTAAAATTAAAAAAAATATTTTAGTCACAGGGACAGAATCTGGTAATAAAAATAATACTAATTTTTAAAATATTTAATTTAAAAAGTTATTTTTTGTCTTTTTGGTTTTATAAATGTTGTTCCATTAATTTTAAAAGCATTTTGGTAAATAAGTACTGATAAAACTTGTATTAAGATTTTGTTATTCTGTAATATAGGCAAATTCTTCACTATTTATGGTTTTATCTTAATTGATTGTTTTTTATTTACAGAATGTATCCAAATGGGACAGAAATTTCAAGGATTCTCCAAAGTGATCTCATTTTATCTAACTACCACCTTCCTCCTCAGGTAAACCGTCAACGAATTGTTCTTTTAGCTTTTGTTGCTCAAAATGTTGCACGTAACGGACTTGTTTATTCTAACTTTTTATCCTTTATTACAAAGGATTTATGTTATAAACGCTTATTAACTGTTCAAGATTCAATTATTTGTAAGGTTGTACATAATGGTTTGGACCTTTAAAGTAATTTTTGAATTTTTAATGATTTATCATCGAATAAGTTAACTCTATGACTCGTTATAGAGTTATCGAGGGTAATTCGGAAAGTAAGGTCCGATTCGCGTTAACCAGACAAACAGTAAGCGAGCAGCGAAATGCACATGCGCCCTGACTCCCGGTATGCATTGCGCGCAGAACGACGCCATTTGCAGTGAAATCGTTGTAGTCTGCTGTTGTCTGTGCCTTTTTAAAATGTTTAAAACTATTGAACGTCCCGCCGACTGTGAAATACGGTCTGTGATACGGTTTTTGACAGCAAGGAATGTTTCAGCAGCGGATATTTATCGACAGATAAGTGAAGTGTACTGTCCAAATGCAATGAGTGACAGCAAAGTGCGGAAGTGGGTGAGAGGTTTTAAAGATGGACGGGAAAATGTCCATGACAAACCACGATCTGGTCGGCCGTCAGTGATCACCGAAGATTTGGTGAAAGCCGTCGATGAAAAAATTTGTGAAGATCGGCGATTCACTGTTTCTTCATCAGCAATAGAATTTCCAAACGTGAGCACGTTGTTTAAAATTGTTTCTGAAATTTTGGATTTTCGCAAATTGTGCTCACGTTGGGTTCCCAGGCTGCTTACTGAGGAACACAAAAAAAGAAGAATGGGTATTGTTCTTGAATTTTTGATCCAATATCATCAGAAAGGGGATAACCTTTTAGACCACATTGTGACGGGTGACGAGACATGGGTTTCCCACATAACCCCAGAAACGAAACGCCAGTCAATGGAGTTGCGTCACTCGACGTCACCGGTTAAAGTGGTTAACAAGACTGGTTATCGTCGCAGGCGGCCGACTTCTATGACACCGGCATTCAAAAACTTGTAGATCGTTATGACAAGTGTTTACACAAAAGTGGAAATTATGTAGAAAAATAGTGATTGATGTCAGGAATCAAATAAAACAAGTTTTTTGAAAAAATATGGTGTGGTTTTTTTTTTAAATAAAAAAACGGACCTTACTTTCCGAATTTCCCCCGTAATTGTACAAATATATTGTTATATACATTTGGATTTCAGTTAGTTTTAGAGATCACCTCCACAATGTGTATTGTTGGAATACAAATGATTATTGTTCCATATTGTATGTTCTAGACAATTATCAATATCAACATGGGTGTCCACTTCCGTTCTGACAAACACTTCTCCTATCCGAACCAGTTCCGGCCGGAGAGATGGGTCAGAGGAGAGTCAACTGAAAGCATTCACCCCTTCCTGCTCACTCCATTCGGCCTAGGCACCCGCACTTGTGCTGGTAAATTGTTATTAGCCAATACATTGTAAGATATTGTATGGGTAGGATCAGTAATTCGTAAATTTGTTGAAGATAGAAGATACATCCCTTGTTTTGTGGTTGGTTTCAGTAAAAACATCTTGGAAGCCTCAGAGACAAAAAATATTCGTCTAGATCTGCATGTATAAAGCATTAGCTTTGATAAGACTGAATTTTACCAAACATTTTGCAAACTAGTAAATACCAAACTCTGGTATCATTGATAATTTGGATGAGCCTTTGAAACAGCCATAAAGACATTTTAACAAGTTCATGTCTCTACAGGATAGAAGTTTATAACTTGGACTCCTGACCTCACTACTACCCTATTGATTTTGTCATACATTAGTTTCTGTGGAATGATAATAACATTTTTGATCAATCTTAAATATTATAGTAATAATAATAATTTTTAAATGAGACAGAAAGAATGGGTTCTTTATAATGTTTCATTTAACCTATGATTGTATTAGGTAAACAGGAGATAAAACATTCATACATGTTAGGTGAGCTTACTTTAGAAGGATTATTTCAGTTAGAACTGAAGTCTGACGCCCGGATTAAGCCACTTAGATTGTTACCTGTTGTTGCAGTTAAAATATTTACTACCGGAGCTCTCATTTCACAGAGTACGAGCGCTCTCCTATGTATAGCCTGCAAATTAATTAGGATTGTTGTCTTTATTTTCTAACCAAGGGATATAAAATTTTGTACTCTTATAGAAATTAAAATATAAGAAACTTAGAAATGTTGTAAATGATTTTTTGTTGTTATAGTCAACTAACACTAAACAACAAAATTTAAACAAATATTCTTTGTTTGAAGTTTGTTTTTGACAATGGAAGGATTGTGAAAAAACAGGATTTTTCAGGATATTTGCCATCATTCAGTGAAACAAAAAGGGTTACAAACTAGGTTAAAATAACAATCTGGTAAGATTAGTTTATTTTAACCTAGTTTGTAATATGTGTTAGGTTAGTTATTTACCTGAAGAAGAGATCAGATTGCAGATCGTGAAATGTAGTGTTTCTGATTTTTTTTTTCACTAAAAAAATCAGTAGTGGCAAATGTCTGGAAAATCCTGTTTCCTTAAACAAAAACTTAGTAAAATATTTTATTATAGATAGCTAGATAGATATCTTTATTGATCTTTAAACATTTACATGCAATGGATCTCGTCACAATATGATGCAATTACAATTTGCAAGTTAAAACAGATCAAGAATTACATTCAAATAAATATACATTACATATAAACAATGGTAATCAATCGTGCAGTAAATTCATAGTTAAAATCACGGGCATAATACCGTTGAATCAAAGCGATAGCTAAAAGCAATAGTTAATAAGTTAAAAAGTGGTTTTTAAATAATATTAAGTTAAAAAGTTAAATAGACTAATAGCAATGTAAAAAACAAACAAAACGTGCAACCAGTGCAAGAAATTAAATTTTAACTTAACATGTGAACGTAACATGGAAAAATGATACTTTTAAAATTGTAACATAGGCAAAAAGATAATTAAAATAAGCTACAGTTTAGGTAAAAATTAAAATACACATGTAACTTATATCTCCTCAAACATTAACATGCTAATGTCAGAACTGTAAAATTCATCGAGTTTGTAAAAAGGTTTTTCAATAAGCCAGTCATGCATGTTCTTAAATCGTTTTTACACTGACATTCTGAGCACTTAAATGTAATTTATTAAAAAGCGATATACCAACAAACTCATAGGAAAACAAGATCTTACTCAATCTTGTGTATGGTCTATTAATTAAAATCTCTATTTCTAGTAATATAATTATGTACATGCTTGTTAAGCGTGAAGCTGCTAAAATTTTTCATAACATGCAACAAAGCAAAAAGTATGTAAAGATTTACCACTGTTAATATTTTTAATTTTATACAAATATAGGTCTGCAGTGAGCTCTGGGATCACTCCCATCCAAAATTCTCATGGCCTTCTTCTGCGTGATCAAAAACACGGTTTATGCCACTGGAGTTGCCCCAAAAAAGCAAACCATAAGCTATCGTGCTATGAAAAGATGCAAAATAAACCCATTCTTAAGCTATCATTTGGTATGCATTGTTTAAGTGTCTTAGAAGGTAAATCACTCTATGCAACTTTTTACACAACATAGTCAACATGAGGATTCCAGGATAGCTTTGGATCAAGTATAATTCCCAAAAGCTTCACCGTTTTGGCTACTGTCATTATTTCCATGGTTACTAAAAGAAAAATAATTTTTTTTTGTTTTCTCTACATTCATCAGAAACATGTTGGCTCTGTACCAGTTATTCGCCTGTATAAGTAAACTATCCGTCTCGGTCTGCAAGGAAGCGATTGATAAGCGTGATGTGGCAAAAGTTGCATCATCAGCAAACATTACAGATTTCGAGCTTACACAAGAAACCAAGTCGTTTACCATAACTATGAATAGAAATGGACCCAGCACCGACCCCTGTGGTACCCGTACTTAACCTCAGAATATTCAGAAAACTTTCCATTTGATAACAAACTGTTTGGTACCTTTCACTGAGGTATGACTTGAAAAGAGCTTGTTGACGCTCAATCACACCATACAATTCTAGTTTTTTCAGGAGTATGACCCGATCGACACAGTCAAAGGCCTTTGATAGGTCACACAAGACGGCACCAGTGGATAATCCCACTTCAAGGTTAGAATGGATGAAGGATATACAGTAAGCTCATCGACTGCATCGATCGTGGACCTCCCCGGCCTGAAACCAAACTGACTAGTGCTAAAAATATTGTTTTGTTCAAAGAAAGTACTCACCTGACTTTTTATAACTACTTCAAAAATTTTGGAGAAGACAGGGACCAGGGAGATCGGTCTATAACTGTCACATTCATTGTTGTTACCCTTCTTAAATATTGGAACAACCTTTGATACTTTAAGTTTGGCTGGAAAATTGCTTTCCATGAGACAATTATCTATACACATGGATAAGGGAACGGCAATTTCATGTATGACACTTTTTATAAGTTACAGCGGACATATTGTAGATGTCACAACTTTTGGTTGACTTGAGCCTGGCCACTACACTCACAATATCACTAGGGCTGACTGTATTCCATTGGAAAACTCTCGGTTGGTACAGGAATTTGAGTCTGGATGAGGTCAATAGCAGAAGTGTTTGTCGGCTGGATACTCCTCCTCACCTCTTCGACACCGGCAGTGAAGAACTTATTGAGGTTGTCTGCATCAGGAGCTGCGTGTGTAGCAGATGAGGCACCGGACTCCATTTTGATGACCTGCCACGCTGCTTTACATTTATTGCTAGCAGTTGCAATAAAGTTCTCGTTGAATTTCTTCTTAGCTTTGACACAGGGCAATTTTGTAGTGTTTTCTTGGCAATTTTATAGGAGTTTATATCACTCTCCAGGCCAGTTGTTTGGGAACGACGAAACAAGCTCATCACTATGTTTTTAAGATTGTCCAGTTCAGGTGTATACCACTTAGCTCTTTTAGCCGGTTTTTTGAAGGCTTAATTTTCTTTTCTGGCAAATGAATGTACAACCAGTAGACAAAAGTTTGATGGAACCTATTATATGAGGTTTCAGAGTCCACATCAGATAGCATGCTTACCCAATCGAGTGTATCCAGGCAGTGTTTGAAATCTGTAAGAGCAACCTAGTGGTAATGGGCGGTGTTTAATAGGCAAAACCTTTTGATTTTGTACATCATTGGTACACAGATTTGAATGTGCTAGAAGTTCGATACTCATGAACTTATGATCAGAAATAGGCCAATCCAAAACCTCAGTCAGGTAAGATGAGAGAGTCAAATTGGTAGCAATGTTATCAATACATGCTAGGCCTCTAGTAGGTTCATAGTTCGTGCAATACAAACCAGCAGAGCGAAGAATGTTATGCAGCACAGTAGTTTCCTTCGAATTTCCGCAGAGCTCGATGTTAAAATCTGCACAAATTACAAGGTCACAATTTAATTTTGTCAGATATTCCAGTAGAGCCTCCAATTGATCAAAGAAAATTTTACTGTTACTTCCACTTGGTCTGTATATAGCTAATACGATTGTTTTAGGGTAAAATAGTCTAATAGCACAGGCTTCAAAGTTCATTTCTATACAGAAAACCTCTCAACATCAACACACACAGTATTTTATTGCATCACAGGACAAACACAGCAGCACCACCATGAATCGAGTGACGCCTGCAATAAATCGAAGCTAATTTAAATCCCTTAAAATTATACAGAGTACAGTTGTCATGATTTAGCCAGTGTTCTGTAAAACAAATGACTGAGAACAGTTCAGTGGTCATCAAAGCTTCAATTTCCAGCACTTTGTTTGTTAGGCATTGTACATTGCCAAATAAGATTTTCCGATTAGCTCTACATCCTGAGTCAGAATTGACTTAAAACTCAGTTATAGGAGACACAGATCTCACACTGTTGTTTATGTTGGATTTAAAGAGGACACAACTTTTTCTAAAAAATCTATATCCGCAGAGTTGGTCTTAGCCTCTTGTTGACTTTGAGGGTTACGAGGGGGGCGGAACATTCTTACCAGAGCTCCTTCAGGCCAATGCTCTGGATTTAGAGCATCTTTAACTTTGTGCTCTGGCAACCCAATTTTATAGGATTTGTAGGTGTTATATTTAGACGTCCACCCTTCAATAACCACTTCAGATCCTATGTTACATTTCACGTTAATTTGAGAGTGTGTTTTCATCTACTTTAGTTGAAAGCCTAGAAATAAAAAGCCATTTATTTCTACTTACTGTGGGGGATGTCAGCAGTCGATTTGGTACCAATAATTGCAGTAGGCCTAGGCTTGTTTTGGTTAAGACCAACTTGTCTTTGGGCTTGGTTACTTTGCATCTTCTTCCTCCTAGATGAGACTAGTTGAAATTCAGCAGATTTTTGTCTTGACTAATCTGCGAAGGCATTGGTGCAGTTTCCTTGAGAGGTGCAAGTACTTCAGAGTAAGTTTGCTTTTCAACAACAGGGGTTGGTTTTATTACATTTATCATATTAGGCTTGGTAGGCCTGTTGTTTATTGAGGTCTGGATTTGGTTGATAGATGTTAAATTTGTTTCAATTTGGTCACTATCAATAATGACGAGTCAGATTGATTTTGATGAGGTAAAGATGCATGTACACGCCTAATATAATCAGAATGAGAGTTTAATACTGTTCTAACCTCAATTTGCTCGTCACACATATTGATCATATTTACAGGACATTTCCTTGTAATTTTCGGATAATACTGAGATTTGATCTGTTAAGATCTTAATATAATCAAAACACTCGCAACAAACTGATTTATCCGCATTGGTAGGTTTTTCATAATCTTTACGGTAAGCAGAATTTTCATATAGGTTAACCAGGACCGGCATGATGCACATAACCACAAGCTCACTTCACCAATACTTTTCAAATTATTGTAATCCATGTCAGATATGTTTACACAAGACGTGTGATACATTTTCCCACACTTTCCCGAACAAGTAACAGCTTTACTTCGCGCGGTAACTTTTCTTTTACAGGAACCACAACTCAACTCATCTTCACCATTCGCCATTTTATTCATTTTATATCATACTCAATCACAATAGCAAATTCTATTGTGAATAACAGGAGAAAAAAATTAGATGTGTCTTTTTAATACTGTATTTATAAATCGTTTGCATTTTCCTATTTTCACCTTCTAAATTCTTTAGTGAACACTTCAGAAAAAAGTAGTCACTTCAAAAGAATGTACCAGAATAATTTGCATAGGCTGCTTGTCAAGGGAAAAGTAACTCCATCAACGTGGCCACCCACTGTGATTGTTTTCAGAGAACCTGCTATGTAAAAGAAGAGAAGAGCCTCTGCAGCCTGTTAAATTGATCTTGACATTTCACTATACATAGTCAGTATTTTGAAAGAATGAGCATGATTGATCATCTGGAGTTTGGTTTGATTTAGTCACGCAGCTGCCCTATCACTTTTTTTACCCCTATGAGTTAAAACTGGAGCATATCTCTGACATTGTGCTCTTTTTTAAGAGAAGCTGGATGAGTTTACACTGTTCTTTCATGAATCAGGGGAAAAATTACGATTAAATCTTTACATAGAAGCAAATTCTGTATTCAATGTGTGGTTTTTCATCCTGCTCGATTGAATGTTACAGGAAGGAGGTTCGCGGAGCAGGACATGTATGTCTTGTTGACCGAAATCATCAGACGCTTCCAGTTGAGTTACGAAGGAACCCAGCCGATGAAACTGGTCTATAACACTCTTCTGCTGCCCGCAGGACCTCTCCCCATACGGTTCATTCCGAGAAAGCTTTGATAGCTCCAGCTCAACATGCTTCAGTGTGAGTTGAACCACATTAACACAATAATTGAATTCTTTAGTTAAACAATAATGAAAGTGTTAATGTATAACAATATATTTTGCTCCATGCCAGACACTTGTTGCCTCTACCTACTGAAAAGCACAACGATGAAATAGAGCGGTTTTAAATGTTTTCATTTAGAAGCTTACTGTACATTAATTTCTTGAGGTAAATGTAAAGTTTTTCTTTCGTTTTTAGTAAATAACTTGGCTAAAAATATAACTAAAGCATGTAGTAAATATTTCAAATCTTAACCCTCTCCCACTCGCATTGTTTGCAGGCGCTCATGGTGTTTATAACCTCAATTAATTCGCTCTGCCAAAATACGCGGCGCCTCAACTTACATACGTTCTGTCATTGTAATTAACTATAATTATATATATTAATTATTTTACTATATATTGGTTCAATGAAGTTGATTTACGAGACCAGGGAGGGGGCACACGGACAGCTGGGCGCCGGGTTGTTTGTTGCGCAGTTACTTGATGAAGGTCATTGTCTGGCTCGCCGTCACTGCCCCTGCCACTGTGATCACTCCGAACTACATCCTCAATGCCACCAACTACTTCACAAAGCTCTGGTACATCACTAAACTCACTTGAATCGTCGCAATCACTACTAATAACGAGATCGATTTCACTGTCACGAAGTGTACGACTACAACCCGCCATTGTTTCCGCACAACTAATATAAATAGCAAAATAATGGAATAAATCTACTGTAAAAGTAAATTAAATGGTCTCCTGATAGCAAACAACCCGTAGTAGTACAAACAATTGCTACTCGAGAGCAGCACTTATCGGCTCTAGTAGATAAAGCAGTGCGTGCCGATCTGTGCCGTTTAGGCTTCAGTGGTTATGTCTTGCGAGCGGGAGAGGGTTAAAAAGTTTTTGGAATTTATTTTTAATTTTGAGTTTATCAAAACTGGCTACATTAAAAAATGTTTTTCGTGGGGTCATATTTTATTCCATTGTATATCTAATTAATGCAGGCAAGAAAATTATTTTATTAATAATAACGAAATTTTTTATCAAAAGCTCTACAATGGGATTTTTCATGGAGGAATGAAATTTTCTAACAGAAGAACTTTAGCACTCAAAGTGTTAAGGGTTGGTTGTGGTAGAAAATATGTATGGGTCATATCAGTTTTTACTTCTTAACACTTACAGGATACATTAAGTAACAAATATTTAAATACAGTTACACAAAAGATAGTTTTAATTTAAAAATTAATATTTGGTTCTATGCACTTTTATGGTTGTTTACAGTTACATACTTTATTGTTTAAGTACTAAAGTTTCTAAAACCACCAAAAAATATAGTAATTCCGAGGGGTTAGTGAACACTGGAAAAATGGTATAACTATGTTCTGAAAACTCTTTGAACCTAGTACGAGAACTGTGTTTAAGAACAATAAACAAGAGTCCTGTAAACTCTGTCCTTCATCGTTGTTGTCAGTGTTTTTTGCAATATTGATATTAATTGTACACAAGGTCATATTATATCAATTCTACCAGTCTTGTTACTGAATATTTACTAAATTTCGGATTTCATAGATTTATTATTAAATTATAATTATTATAATATTCTTCGTCTAATGCATAAAGTACAGCATAAATGTTTTACTACTTTCCCTGATTCTCTGCGAAAAGCATCACAAACTATGAAAACTGTCCTGTTGTATTCACTTAATACTGTGCAAAACATTAAGACACAGGAAATTTTCTTTCATCAACAGAATAATACCACATAGCTAGAAATGGAATATGCAACAACTGTATGGAACAGTCTTGTCAGTCTGGATCAATAGGTTAACTGCACCGATGATAATTATTCTTAATTTGATAGGAAGCTCAATCTGAAAGTTTTGAGATATGAATATTTTTATAAATATTTTATATTTACAGTACTGCAATAATTTTACCATTCTTATCTGATTGTCTGAATGCTTATCAGTGCTTGACAGCAACTTCACTGGATACTTCAATCACTGTACTTATGTCATCATTTTGGAAAACTCAATTTCATTAAGTAATAGAGTTATTGAGAGAGCATTTTCGGGCTATGATTTTTAATGAACGTCTAAAAACTGCCTTTCGTTCAGAAGCTCCATCCTGTACTAATGTTTTTAATTGTTATTTGGAATTTTGAAGGGGCTACTGTAAAATCGGTTTATCTCAAGAGGAGTGCGTTGAACTTCTCAAATTGCCCTAGGTTCAATAGCACCACTCCATACTACTGATTTTAGTGTTATTTGGAAAGAGGTTGTTGACCCTGAACGTTCTGGAAGGATGCATTCTGTTGTCACTCAAGTAAATGTTGATCGGGTGCGCGTTATGGGCCAAAAGGGCTGTCACTGAACATATTAAATGATTGAAGTTTCCCTACGGATTAGATCCGCAGCAGTCAAATTATTATTATTATTTGGTGCAGTAATATTTTGCATGACAAAAAAAAAAAACAGAAAAACTTTTTCTCAATAGATATGATGAGCAAAAAGTTGATCATGTGAAAATCTGCCAGCAGGCCCTTCAACTGCGTAATAACGGTGGTTATTGGATTATTATTATTAATATTGGATTATTATTTCCGAAATTGCCACTGGTGATGAAAATACATACCATTTTATGACACTTGAACTCGAAGAAAGGGTCACTTGTGGGTGTTAGTCAAGAAACAACAATCAGTGAAGAAATTAAATGTACTCTGATTTCTTCAGAAGAACAAGACTGGTAAGTCTATAAAGCTGAAGGGACAAAGAACTGTCACAGCAAGTTGGTACAATGAACAATGCAGGCCAGAAGTTCTTAAACATTAAGGGTTTACTTTTGCACCACAACAATGCCTCTTCTTACACTGCTGCAAACACTTTGGAGATTTTGGCCAAAAACATATCAAAACGAGTGAGCACCCCCTTCCTCGCTATGTGCGACTTCTGGTTATTCTTCAACTTGAGGAAACATTTGCGTGATCGTTGAGTTTCTTCGGGAGCCAAAAATGTATGATGAGATTCATAAATATTTTTACTTAATTCCAAAAAGCTGAGTAGTTTCAGTAAATAAAAAAATCATCTTCAAAAGTGCATTGACACTGGAGGGGATTACTTCAATCATGGTTAATGTTTGATAAGTCTAACATAAAAACTTTCCGAGTGACCCTTGTATGTTTTTGCATAGACATAAAAATTGATATTAATGATAAAATATTGTGTTATTAAAACAGAACATAATATTTTTAATCTTTTGTTGCAGGAGGAAAGCTGCCATTATTTCTTTGAGAGTAATTGATAAGTGGTTGCTGAAAAGTATCTTAATCAATATGTTCAAAATTCTTTATTTTAAGTTCTTAAGATTAAAAACAACACTGTATGGTTATGAAATTACTATGCTATACTGATATTTATCTTTGTAATATTCATAATACTATTAATTAGGTAATTGTTTTGTAAATAGATCTAGACTGCAGTAGTGTATAGTATGTAAGTTAATTAAGGGGAAAATTATTACAAATTTTTTATAAATAAAACCTTTATTCATAGATATTTACAAGGACTGCAAAACAAATTAGTCAGCATTATAACAACAGTTAAAAAACATGATACACAAAAACCTTTAATTACCATTATATATATATATCGTATAAATAATTTAAAATATTTAATAAATGTTGTTATATTAAACTGAAAGAAAAAATCTTATAAATACATGGTATTTTATATTTAAACAGTAAATGTAATTACAATACATTCTATTATCAGCGTGAAATATGCCATATAAAATAAAAGTTCCTAAAAATTGTTCGAGAGTTTTCCTTATGGATTGCAGACCAGCTTCATTTTCACGTAGATAATAAAATGACCTGGAAAAATATTAACTTTAGTAAATATGTAACTTTTTCCCTTTACTCAACTATTTGTACATAATCAATGTAATACAATAAGTAGTACGTAATCATTTTACATTAAGGACTGAATGGACTGGACCAATTTTATAAAGATTTTTATGAATTACAATGTATTTTCTGTACCTGTTTGTTGTTGAATCCAATACTCCTTGACCTACTACTATAGTTAATACTACTGGTTGACCGAAAAATATGACTAAGATTAAAGATATTGAATATGAAAATGATAAAAGTATCAACTAAGAAACAGAAAAGAAAGCATTTGTTCTTAAAGTTTTGTTAATTTTTATTTTATTCTTATCACAGAATTGATTTAACAGTAGGTATAAAATTAAAGAAGGCATTGGTAAAACTTTAGAAAACATTTCTTTAACAATTTTTTCATTTATGTTTTAAATATGCCAACAATCTTGTTATTTAAGTTTTTTGTAAATAAATATGTTGGTATATACAACTATTACAGTTAAAATATACCTAGTTTAACCCTCCAACTGATGACCAATGGCACAGACGTTTATCAATACCGCTTGTGAACTCATAAAGACGGCACCAGCTGGCGGTCAACTTTCTGCTATTTTTACATGAAAACCGGTTAAGCTATAAAGACATAACTTGCACCAGTCGAATCCTTTATTCATAAATATCAATTAATTTTATATTCCTAAAATTACTCGCCAGCTGATATTGATCCAAAGGCTGCACGGCGTACAGATGACAGACTAAGTAGCTGGTGATGTGCTGCACGGCCTTGACGATCTTTGTTGCTGCTGTTGTGAAATGGGCGACCCTCATTGTTTAAATGATGTACATGAACTATTTTATGATGAAAATATTAGTTCTGGTGATGAAAGTGACATATAGGCATATGAACTGCATGATAATATTTTTGTCAGATTTGTTGTCAGGTAGTGTGGATGATTATAAACCAGTGGAATGTGAGTTTGGTTGTAAACAAATTGATAATGACAGTGACAACAACTCATCATTGTCTGATATTCCTTTTGCCCAAAGAATTCATCAAACACCAATATGGATACTGCCAAAAAAGTAGTACATACTGGTTTCTAACAAAATAAAGATGTATAACACTTATTACTTAGCATTAAGCACATATTTTTTAAAAATACCTAAAAAATATGCTGCTCAAAGACAAAAACCAGTGTATCATTCTGGGAGTTTCTTATTGTTAGTTGGGGGTTAAAATAAAAATGTTATAAAATAAAAACCAATATATAATTTAGTCATAATAGAAACAAAATAATTAATTACATGGAGTGATTAAAGTAAAATATTACTTTATTTAATTCTCATCGTAGAGTGGGGTGGCGTCACCAATAGAGCTCTCTATCATTGAACGGGGACTGTTGATGGTACGGGGAGTGGACCGGGGTGACGCCGTGTAGCGTGGGGACTTGGTGCCTAGGCCGAAGGGGTCATATGGTCCTGACCCTGGCAGCTGTCGTGGGGACTTGGTATTATCGTACCCACGTGGTGACTGCTCGTAACCTTCAACAAAGCCATGTCCAAAATTAGTTAAAGACTTTTTATATTAACAAATTTATTGATTTAAAAGTCAGCTGTAGTGAAACAACCTTGAGCTATTTCCCATAAGAACAATGTTGAACCTCATTCATTTTACACCCTTATTTTTCATTGTAGCATTATGGGAGATGACTCGTTTTAAAGATATTAATGAATACATATCCAAATAACTTTTAGTAATTTTGTAAAGTGTTTACTTTTTTAACATTGAAACAATAAATTACAATTAAATTTGAGATATTTTTCTATGTAACCTTTAAAATATATATAAAAGTGTTTGGACACATACTAATATCTTTAACATAAAATAATAATAGTTAATAAATCACTTTATTTAGGTTTCAATTAAAATATAAAATAATACTTAAAATGCACAAATAATGACTACATTTTTCTTAGGATAGCTGAAAAATGTATTTAAAGAAATGAGTCGTAACAAAATGTCAAACAGTTATTTGAAGTTGGTTCGACTTACCGTGGTGAGGGGAAGGCTTGTAGGGAGGACCGCGTGGGGACCGGGTAGTCTGGTTGTTGCGTGGCGTGCCTCTTCGGTCCTCGTATCTGCTTGGCGTTGACCCTCTGAATAAAAAAATATTATTAAAAAGTAATCTAATTTAGTTTTAAGCTACTGAATTCTGTTTCAACATTTTAATTTGTTATTCTATATCACAAAAATAGCTGCATATGACTGTACAATTTAATAAAAATATGCTTGGAAGAATAAAATAATAAATTGTATAATACAAATAGTTTGTACAAAATAATGGATATCAAAGCTCCCATTTTATATTTTGATATTGTAGATTTGCTAAGATCCTAAGTTCAAATGTCATTGGTGTCCCAGCAAATATTGAGAAAGGTTGCCCTATTCTTAAAAATAAAAATGACAAATTATTCCAATTTGAAAATAGATTTTAAAACATAGCCGTTTGTGTACTACTTTGGAAAGTAAAGACTTTTAGGGAATTATTGACAGTGTCTAGTATTTCTAACATGAGCTCACACGACTTGTCACAAATTAAACTCACCCCTGGCGAGGTGTTCCGCTACGAGGTGTTAAGTTGGCGTTCTCTCGCTGCTTCAGCCTCGCCCACTCCTCAGCTGCCTTGCGCCAGTCCATAGGGTCTGACGGCATGTTGCTCCTGTCACAAACATTGTTACCAATTAACCTTTGTTATCTATTATACTGGCTACTAGTGGTTAACATGGGCTCAGACACTTTGCTTTGTCTATTACAACTATAATGCTACTACTGTTGAAACATAGGCTTGCAAACGTTATTTTAAGTCACAAAATAAAACAAAAATTACAGATAAGAATAAAGATGCCCATTTTCATTTACACTGACAATGCCTTAGTTTTTACAACTGACAAGAAAAAAGTAAATTTCCTTTGAATTAAATATTATTTGAGCAAAGACCAAATAATACAACAGATTATCTAGAAGCAATCTAGAAGCATCAAATAATTGATTCAATTTAAGTGTTAGGCTAATTGGAGTATATTTTATTAAAATTAATATTGTTCTGATAATTGAAATCAACATTAAGAGAAATATGCATTGTAAAATTTAAATACAACTAATTCTCATCGATGTGTACTTTAAATGATAATTTCAAGAAACTTTTATTTTCAATAACCTGTGACCTAACAACCTAAGTCATCTTCCACTTCATCTAAAACGTTTTTCACAGTAACACTAAGGTAACTAAATACACTATCTATTATTGAGTATCATCAAACAAACCGAACAAAACAATTTAAAACTCAAATATGCTAGCTAATTTGAATATTTGCTTATTCGTCATATTTTTTTTTAATTTCTATCATAGTATACATTGTTTAAGGTATTAAATGGAAGTATTAATTTACACATTTAATTAATGCATACCTGTTTTTAACATCTGTGTAAGAAGAGTGTGAACAAAGTCAAACTTCAGGTACATTAAGATTCCATAACAAATCTTAATTAATTTTATTCTATTAGGACAACAAAATGAATCACAAAGAAAGTAAGAATAATATAGAGACCAAACGCTCTTAAGTACTCATTGTATTTAGTCAATTGTAAGAGTCAACAACCGACCAATGGGTGCAGTAAAACTGGCTGCAATCAGAGGGAGGGGAGACGATGGCGGAGGAGGGCCAGGAGGGGTTACAGGGTGAGGAGCTGAAGGCAGGGGAGAGGTACAGGCTGCAGGTAGGAGAGTAGGGACTCAACAGACTGGACTTGATAGAGGTCCTGAAATAGAGAAATACCAACCAATCACTACTGACTGCTGCTTTCAGACTTTCATATACCTATACAGATTTTTAACCCTTTGAGTGGGTGTACTGAAAAGTACCAGATATGTTTCTAGTAGGTGTACCTAAAAGTGCCAGCCCTTTTGAAGACATTTTGCAAGGTTTCAATAAAAAATTCACAGATTGATTATTTAATAAGCTATTGAAAATTCTGCCTAATTAACATAAAATAACAAAGTTACTATAACATTGAATTTAGGAATACCAAAAAATGGGCTTACCTAAAAAAATTCCAGAATTTATTTATAAATTTCATTTTTCAACCAAATTATCATTACCAAAAAAATTCATATCCTTTTCTTTATCCATATCACGGGAAAGAGTATTCAATTGTCTATAAATCTTGAAAAATTCATAGCATTATCTTCAATAATGAGCGAGTTATACAACTTTTAAGTCACTGAGAAATATGCGTCACAATCTGTGACTGATGTCAGTGCCTTCTAGACTGATTTTCGTTAAAGTCAATTGATTGGAAGTGTACTATAACAATTTATTTTTAAAAGAACAGTTCTTCATGAACAATTTAATATGATATTAGTTTTAAAAATATAAAGTTTTTGATTTTTAGTGATTTTTTTTCCTAAACGTCCATAAATCGGATTTTAGCACTTTTCGGCCAACTTTTGACGTCCAGTAGAATCAGAAATTGGCACTTTTCAGATAACTTTTGACGTCCGGTAAAATCGGACGTTGTCACTCAAAGGGTTAAAAATTTCTGACGTATTTATTAAATGTTACAACTTACATACATATGTTAATAGTGGAGAAATAGTTTAACAAATATAATCACTGGTTTCCATGTAGATTTTTGTTAATACAGTTAACTTTAAAAAATAACAGCATTAAAAATCTGGCTTGTTTAAAATATAAACAGATAACATTGTATATTACAAGCCATAGAAAATAATAGATAAGGTTATACCAGTAAAACAACTTCTATCGAAAAGACTGGATCTCTTTTCATACATATTCTATCTCCACAAAAATGTGTGTGTGTTATCATATTATTTATGAGTACCCAATTATTTAATGGAGAAGTTCTTTATTCCTAGGCTTCCACCGCCAATAATCCAACTATCATCTACGTTTTCCAACTCACACCATGTACAAACATTGCTTGCCCAATGAAACTTTTGAAATACTTCGGCCTCGCTGTGGATTCTTAGGTCAAAAGATGTTAAACCAAAATCAGTTTTGGTTTGATATCTGTTAACTAAAGATGGCCTTCACAGAAGGAATGTTTTAACGTGATGTAACTTGATGTGAAAGAAATAGATAACTCCTTTAAAGCTTTTTAATGAAAACGTTAAAAGCTTTTTGTTCAAGAAGTGTTTTTATTGTGTTAACTGTATTCTTAGATGAACAGCAATGATGTATTAATCAATATAGTATAAAGTTGTATGTAAACATTCTAATACGCACACATTGATTTATTACAAAATATAATTTATACTTTATTTATATTTTAATTTAGAACTGATGTTTTTAATAACTGGCATGCTATCCACTTCAAGATATGTCCTGTTAAATCAAAATGTACAAATAAAAATAATTAAAAATGGTGTTAACATTATTATAAAAACTAGACTCACCCAGTGACGGACCTAGCGAACTGCTGTTGGGGGGGCGTTGGCGAGGGGGACGGTGTAGTGCGATGGCTGGGGGTGTGCATGAACACAGGTGCAGCGGCAGGAGGCCCCATGGGGGTCTGGCTGCCGTACCGCGGAGTCTGTGTCACATGGTGGGGCGTGTGGTACGGTGTCATGAACGGCGTCTGGGCTGTTGGTGTATACGGCTATAACACAAAAAATTTGATTTCAGTACAAACAAACAAAATTCTAGTGCACACAAAAAGTACAATTTGGTGCAAGCATTACAATTTTTGTAATAGCACATTTCCAATGTCACCATTATGTGACTTTTGCTACAACTCCGTAATGAACAACGAACCTTGCACGTGTGAAGGGTTAAGGAGAGTGTCCAAGAATCATGACTGTTATTATTTTTTTAATTCCAAACTAATATAATGAAACTAAATAATTCCAAAATTGTAAACAGGACTCATAAAATTTAAGGAATAACCAAAAACAAAGTATTAAAATTAAATTTAATCAATATTTCTGACTATTTTTTTTTGCAAATTGTTTCAATTTGCAAATCCTTCTAACAACGCTTCAAATATATTGCAAGGTAATAACCACTATATTTTCTAATAGCACCACTGTCCATTCAACCAGATATACTTTGAACATATTTATTTCTAGTGATATTTTAAAATATTATTTTTAAAGTTCTACAATGCACAAATGAAAATTAAATATAAAAAATTGTCAACTATCTCTCTCCTACGGTATAGAAATAAATTAGTACATTGAACTGTCACAAAAGCATTTTTTCAAGATAAGAGATTTAAAATTATGTGCTTTTCAAGGCGCTTGCCCTCAAATCAATGATAGTGAAGAAGTAACGAATCTGTACTTACAGTGTTGGGGTAGGTGGGCATGGTGTAGCCACCGGGGGTGGTGGGGTAGTGGGGAGTCTGGCTGGCCACCTGAGCCAGGTTGTGCAACATGTGAGGGTTCATGTTTTGAGCCACCCTGTGCAGAGTCTCTGGATTCACTGCAACCACAAAACAATATTTAAATAACAATAAAAATCCATCTCTCTTCTTAGTGTTATTTAACTCTAAAGGAAAATCAAAATCATTAGGTAGTTTGCATAGCAGAAATATAAAACTGTACAGGTTAACCAAATTGTTGCAACAAAAACCATGTTTATATAAATAGATCAGTATATCAGAAAAGAAACATCACTTTAGGCTATTTAAATTTGGATCTTTAGGTACATGTTTTCATAATTTGGTTTTTAGTACAACCAGTTATTATTTTTACCAGGTAAAACTTTGAATAAATTATAATCAACTAAAACACACTGATACAGTTTTTTGTGGCGTTCGAACTTACTGTTGATGTTGACATTTGGAGTGAACGGATGGTGAGGTGTGGTCGCTCGGTTCGTTGTCAACCCGGACCTGGGAGTGCTAGGAGTGCCCGGAATGGGATCCCTAAAGTGTTCTTTGAACCACTTGAAGCACATCCCGACTGTATCGAACGTCTGCCCTCTGAACCGGAAACCATCCGGTGTGACCGTGATCAGTTCGTGTTTACAACGGTTCCGAGGTAGGTATGACAACAGAAATTTTCCTGGGTAGTTCTGGAACAAAAGCATTACGGTAAGGAATTTTATTCAACACTTTGAAGAAAGCAGGTACCCAAGTTGGGATACATGTAAAGATGTTAATTTTAAAATGAAAAACACCATAAAGCGAAAAGTGTTTCAAAAAGATTTTTGGACAAAGAGGGCAAGTAAGATTTTAATAAGAAATCAAATGGCTGCCTAAACTTTTCTAATTTGGTGAGTGAGGCTTATCCTTCATGGAAACACATAGTGGGCACAGAAAGATAGAATATTCTATCACACACAATCATTTGGAGAGGTTAAAGGTTCTTGGAGGAATTAAAAGTAGCTATTAACAAAAAAATGTTCAATAATATTTTTATATTGAGGAGAAGGTCTTTCAAAATCAAAGATTCAATCATAAAACGACCCCACAAATGAGCAAGTTTTTGATTTCAAAAAGACTAATTCTAAAAAAAATATTATTAGATATAGATGGTTGATTAATAATAGCTACATCTAATTTTTGACAGTTAAAACACATTTTCCTAAT
This sequence comes from Homalodisca vitripennis, assembly GCF_021130785.1. NCBI lineage: Eukaryota > Metazoa > Arthropoda > Insecta > Hemiptera > Cicadellidae > Homalodisca > Homalodisca vitripennis. The sequence goes on from NC_060214.1 coordinate 107,586,433, forward strand.
TTAAAACCATAACTGTTGACCTCACTTATTTAAAACAACCAAATGTATTTTGCAACAAAACACACCTCTATAAATTATGAGTGTATAGTTGCCAAAAAAGTTGTTTGTAGACACATACATAAAGAATTAAATGTGTTCACATTTTTTGGGCTAATACTATTTTAATTATTTAAAGCACAACTTGAAACAATTTTCACAAAGCTACATAAAAATTAAAAGAACATTTCAGATTTGTTAACTTTTGGGAGAATTTTCACTGTGTATTAATACAATACATAATTAAAAGGGAAACAGACAACGTTCTGGAAGTAAACAAATTACAAATTTAAATGGTACTAGCAGTATTAGCAGTAAAAGTGCTATTTAAATGGTTTTTGGTAGTACTAATGGTGTTATTTACGGACATTGCCACTTGCTTCCCTTATCAGTTATTTTTCATGTAGTATTTGAATCCAAACTAAATTATAGAAAGCTCAAGTGAAAATCTTAAACATTTAATTTGCATACTCCTAGTCTCCACACAACCTACCTTAGAGACAGATATAATATAGTGTATTTTCTGAGGATTCTTCTTCTTCTCCTCCTTTAGGAACTCTTCTGCCTTATCTTTAAGACCGCCTTCAGTATCCTTGTAGTAGCGGAATGAGAACAGGTCTCTAGCGTGCGCCGCCATGGGGTTGACATGCCTGGCGATGATCTCGTCCAGATCCTCAAACTCTTCGTTGCCAATCCACAACGACTGGCCAAGTGAGAAAGCATTCTCCTTGTTCTCTTCACGCACGTCGATGTGCTGGTAGATCCCGTCCGCCACCTTCCATGTCACCGTCAGGTGATCAGCTCCCTGTACATCACAGGTCTTATCTCAACAAGACTATAAACTTGGGGGAGAAAGACATCAGTACGTTGTTTAGAGCCATGCATGTTTACAAATCTAAATGTACAAGAGAACTTGTACTTTCTTTGGATGGATCTTTGAAGTGTTTTTTTTTGTTCCATGTTATCTGTTAAAAAAATTCAATAACCTGTTAAAACTCAGTACCATGTTTGCCATACGTAGTCCTGATGCTAAACCAAAGCATGAAGATATGCTATTGGAGCAAGTTTAGAGAAAGGAGTTAAATCAATCGGTATTCTCAGATAGATATATCATAGCATGAGATACACAGCTGAAAATCTACAAAGTAGCAAAACTATGTCATAACAGGCCCTAAATAAAAAACATCTATGGGAAGCTAAACATAGCTTCTTTGTATACGAATTGGGGACAACTAAAACTTTGGAGTGACAATACTTGAAAGCAATAAAAAAAAACAAAACACGTAAAACCAGGAAAAATATGATTTTTTTAAGGATAATTTGAAGAAATTATTGTTATTTTATTGGTGGTAAGAGAGAGTTTGGTGTGTTATAAACCTCCCTCCCTGTAAGGTCACATTGGGGTATCTTGAACTATAATCAAAACAGAAAAATGCACCTCCCAATTTCAACTATTTAACACTTGACAAAATGAATTTTTCCCCATATCCATTAACCCCCCTAATGGTATGGTATGGTAGTTAACCACCAACTAACAAACAAAAAATACTACCATTTTGATATTTTTAAAATGGAAAGAAAGAGGGCTTGTCAATGATGATATATGAAAGTGACAACCTGGTTTCTGTATAATTACCTTACTGGAAGGTCGTATTATGCACTCTCCCTGTTCCATATTAGCCATGATCTTCTCTGCCTCTACAAAGGAAATGTTGTGGAATGCAGGGTGCACTATGACCCTTTTGATATACGTCTGTCGCTGCTTTATCTTCTTAGCATCCTCCTCAACTTTGATGTCCTTCGCCTCAGCCTCATGGTCATAAAATGGATCTTTTGGAGGTCTGAAATATTAAAAACATACTATGTTTAAACATTTGTTTTAAAAACACTTTTAAAAAGGAATTGATACATTCTACCAGCTTTTTCTAATTGGAATATAATACTTAATTTATAAACAACCACTCCAATAATTATTAAATTTTATTTTTGTAAGGCCTTTTGTGTTCAAGGAACACATCATAAGGCCCACATAGCTGAAATAAAATGTTATGTGGGTTTTATTTCAGTTATGTGGGTCTGATGATGTGTTACTTGAACACAAAAGGCCTTACAAAAATAAAATTTAATAATTATTGGAGTCTTTTTTTATAAATTAAGTAAGGAATAGAGAGTTCTGGGAAATCAATGTTCAAACAAAGTAGGATTGAAATTGTCCTTTAATGCATACAGTACAGAAGTTTAATATGGAATGATTATGCTTATACTATGGGTGATCGAACACTGAAATCTGATATGATAATAGTATGCCTTCAAATCGAATGCTGAATAGCTTTCAAATAAGAACAGCGTTAATGCAATTTTTTTGGATAATAAAACAGCTTCTGATATTTTCCGAATTTCTTAGTAAATTTGTTAAGGTTGCTGAATTTTGTAATGTAAACGGCCAACTATGTAATAATTAAATTACACTGAATTAACTTCAGCAATATAATTATAAAGCTAAGATTTAGTAATGAATACATAATATTATATATGATAGTCAAGACGGTTGCCTAAGATTTCCGTGCCTACATCATACTTGGTAACAGTTTTCTCTAATATTTTAGAACAACTAGAATAGTCTGATAGGTCAACAAATTAATATTTCAATTAAAACTGAAGTGATAAATGTATTTAAATTAAATTTTGAATTATTGCACACACCCATTTAATTTAATATGCCCCTTAGAGCATCACAAATTACAATCTCAGTTTTATTTAACTTAGCATAAATTAAATTGTCAATTTTCTCGAAATAGTTAATTTCTGACAATGTACCAGTTTGTAACACACAATATGTATTTTGTGTTATTTTAGCAATAGATCTATTTTATTTATAGGATAATAAAACAAATATATACCTCCATTCATGGTTCTTGTCGAGGAGATCTGAGCTCTTAGAGGTGGCGTCTATGGAGAACCGCTCTACGTCTATCTTGGTGATACGACAGTGTATCATCTGCCCCCGACTCACCCTCTCCTCAGGGTCTGTCACGTGCTTGTCTGACAGATTCTTGATGTGGATGTAACCGGTGATGCCGTTGTCCAGCCGTATCCTCACGCCAGTTGCCTGGCCTGGACATCCTCCCGCGTCGAAATGGTTCCATACCTGTAATGAAAAATCGTATGATGTATTGTGTAATCGATGTTGTTTCAGTTTGAATCACTAACTCAATTCAAAATATCCAAGCGATCCTGGCTGACATAGAGCAAAGGTATATATGTATCTTGTCATCTATATCTAACTACAGTTCACTGAGATTGTATGCAAATTTTCAAGTCTAAAGCTCACTTTGTTACCAACAAAAATGTTTACTACTTACATGTTAAAATGTTATGATTGTACTTTGTTTGTTTATAAATTTATTTATTTTGCAATTATATCTTTGACATCATGATTACCCAAAAGACAGATGTAAAAATATTCGCTAATGCTCAGCCAAATCCATACAGTGTTATGCACCATCATCGAACTCGATGTTGCTTATATAGAACTGAGGCTTCATGCAAAATGTCCTCTATAGGTAAACTTGTTCTCGATATATTGTGTGGACAGAAAAATTAAATTTTTCCAGCCCCTCGAGTGATAAGCTACACTAATGCTCAGACAATCAGCAATACTGAATATTAAATACCCAAATGCACATTTAAAAAATGTGCAGTACAGATTTAACAAGTCAAAACCAAACAGTAGGTAGTATGCTGATTGGCAAACTAAGTGTAAACTACAACAGTTTTGATAACAAAAACAGATTTACATTTTGGCTATATTTTTCTACATCCATTCCAATCCAAAGTGGCAAAAATATAAAAAATTGAGAAATTTAATTATTGTAAATAGTGATGTGATATTCTAAATCACATAAACAGTTTGTTTGCTATCAGTGAATGCAGTCAGATCCATATCTGAATCCACTACGTATCTGGAACTAACTTAGTTCCATAAAATGCACAGAACCAACCTCTGAGAGCTCGGGAAAGTCGTTTTTAAGACAGAACGGACACTGCCACAACCCTGTATCCTCTTTCCTGACAGGGTTCGCCTGATCTAGCTGGTCACCCTCCGGTTTTCTGTGCGTGATTCCTGAAAAATATTGCAGAATTTATTATAATAATTTATTACAATTCTTTGAATAAGATAGTTGTTAGTAATTAAGGATTTAATCACTGAAACTGCCGTCGAACTTAACACATACCTGTGACCGTGGCTTGGATCATCTTCCCGATGTAGAAAGTTTCTGGCGACTCGTGTGTGAGCATGTTGAACATTTCCATTGAGTTGGGAGGTTGGTAAGGCTGCCTGAGATCCTTGTAGCGGTGATTCAACTCGGCTCTGATGTCGTACAGTGTGATGCTTTTGTTGCCAAAGCCCTGAGAACAAAATTATATTATTAACTTCTTGATGTAATTCGACAAAATCTACAGAAAGTTACCTGATTTATTAGCAACCCTTTACATATTAGTAAATGGTCAGTTCTATTGCAAAACGTTATTAGCAGCAAACAGGCCTGTTTTCTGAGAATAATGATTAGAGTTAATATAAAAATCTCCTCCTACTTCACAGTCAGAGCTATTTAGCATTTTAAAATTAAGGATAGGATCAAGTAAACTCACAATTAAGAGGAAGCTTCTGGCACCTTATTAACAATTTTCAACAAAAATCCCACATTGTTGAATAATACACTGAAAACCATGTTAAAGAAATTCTTTACTTCCCCATACTAACCTGCCTTTTCAATATTCAATAAATTAACATCCATCACAATGACAGTTTTTAAGCTGTATTTTCTTACATCTACATTAAAATGTGCACAGACTGCTACAGAATTAAACAAGTCACAGTGAGGTGTTTGTATTACACAATGCTAAAATTCTTTTTACCATTGTTTTGTGATGAGGAGTATTCTGTGCATTCCCTCACGTAATTATCACAGCTGATTGATTATAACCGCAAGAATGATCTGTTATTATTAGTTGTCTGTTACAAACTCTTTTGTTGCATAAGGTTTACAAAAGACATGAGTCACTTTAAAATATAATATTAAAAAAAATGTATTATAAGAAAATAAAAGAAAAGAGATTTTACTAATCTAACTACTTAAGAAGGCAAAATTGTCTCTTGGAAGTATGGCATTTAATTATCTTTAATTGCAAAAAATAATTTAAAATATTAACAATTATGAGACAGAGCATTTGTTTATTCCCACTGAATGAATTAGAGCTGTCGGACAGGTCTTTTGACGTCATATTATTAGGACTCCAGCCTGTATTATAGGCTGACCTTGATTGTACACATACAAAAATTGCATTATTTATGTAAAGCACATGTCTCTCTACCTATAGAATACACAGAGTGGGGCATGACTGATTCTAATTTTAAATTTTAATTTTCTCAAGAATTCTAAAAGTATACAGCAAACTACAGAGTAAATAGTTATTAGCTATATAACACCATTTTTTGATTAAACTCAGTTTTTACCTGTCTCTCTAATTCTTCAGCAAAAGCATCCAAGTCCAAGTCCTTCAGTCGCTCTGGAGCCTCCAGAATCTCTTCCAGGGCTCCTGCAGGGTTGGCATCCTCATCATCATACTCAAGTGCATCCACGGCCATCTTCCGGGCCCACTCGTATGTCTGGGGGTGCACTCGTGAGCCGTCTAACACCTCCACATATGCCTCAGTACTAAAAATATTAATTTCAGATTAATTTCTTCGCTAACTTTTCATTCCAGGCTCTAAGGAAAACCTTTTAAATTTTAGGAACCTATTCTTTAAAATATTAATTGCCTGATCGTGTGCATTAACACATCAAAATAAATACACTCATATACATCAGTAAAAACATAAAAATACCTAGTTGCCTTAGTGGGCGGTGAAATCCTCAAAAATAAGGTTCTGGAAATTCAAATTAATACATAAATCAAACAAGTTGTACTTATTCGAAAATTGACTTATTCACCAGCATCATAGATTTATTGACCGTTATTATCACACTGTAGGAAAGCAGCTAAACTTAACTATAGATAAGTCGCTTTGAAAGTGACCTGTGCGAAGATTTCTTGCACACATAGGAGGAGCAGGAGCTCGACCATGCCTACCGCCACCCCTCTTTCACTGCTCGATCTATTTCCTCTACAAGACACAAGTGGGAACCGAATGCTTTGCTTCCCTGCGTTGGTGTTTTGGAGCATCACGCTATTTTTTGTGATTCTCGTTGTTATGGAATAACAAATATTATTAATGTTAAGAATAGTCCATTGCATCTGTTTGATTAATATGTTAGTATAATTACTGGGTTTGTAAAACAGCAGTTATATATAATACTAACCCTACGAGTGGTAAAGTGGTTCACGCTTCTTCCTCTCCACATCTCTCACTCCCCTCCCCCCCCAGCACCGTTCACTTAACAGGTCGCTTTCAAAGCGGCTCACCTATCGTATTAATCTACACACAGCACCCAAAGTCTGATACTACAAAAAAATATTGCAAGGGTGAGTGGCATTTCACCTAAACAGCATAATACAGAACTTAAGTTCCTGGACCGTTGAGTGTCCTACCTGTCGCCCAAGGCATTGGTGTCTATCTTGATGAAGCCGACGCAGTTGATGAAGACATTGGGACCCATGTGACATGCGGTGACAAGTTGTGTCCGGTTCTCCAGCCTCTGGTTTGTCTGTTTGAGAAGTTTGATGAGAGCAGCTCCCTTACGCGGCCCCAACCCGCACACAAACTGCACCAGGTTGCCGCTGTACACGTTCGCCACTATAGCATTTATGTCGACACCAACTTCGTTTGTGCGGTTTACAAACTCCAGGTTCAATGCTTCCAGCAGTTCGTCCCGGTTTAGATGATCCTGCACACAAGTTTACTGAGTTAATACTCGAGAAAGAGTATAAAATATACAATAACTAAATCCTTCTGAAACTTGTTTCACTAAACAATAAATTAGAACAATTGTAGAACATTTTAATTTTTTATACTAATTTTTCCATTAGCAGCAAAATTTAGTAGGTTACCACAAAAAAAAAAAACAAAAACAAAAAAAAAAAAAAAAAAAAAAAAAAACGACTAATTCAATTTTAATTTAACCCTTAATTTTCCATTACAGTAATTAAACAATCTAAAACCATTATATGTTTAAAATCTGACTTCTAAATCACTAACAATATTTTTAAATTTTAAAAATTAGGTTTGTGATCATTTCTGATGTGGCAAAAGAAACACCAGGATCAAGTAGACTACAGCAAATAACCTGTAGTTACAGACAAATAGAAAAAACAAGATTCTAATCCCAACTTGAGACCAAATTTGTAGTTAGCATGCCAGTACACATGCTCCAATCTGAAATGAGATCTAGTTATTGGGTGAATGAGAAAATTTGCATGTCTCATCTGATAAATTGTATGGTATCTAACCTGCAGCGGGTGGTAGCGTAGACACATTATCTCCTCGTCCGATGTACATAGCTGTGAAAACTCCACGAGTGGGTCTTGCATCCTGCGAGCCAGAGATATCGCCTGTCGCAGAAGCATAGGGTAGTCCCTGAAGTCGTTCTGAAACAAGGATCCACATTGATTCACTTCAAAACAGAAAAGTTCATTACATCTTCATTTGTTAATGAATTAGTGAGTTTGGTAGCCCACAAAAAATTGACATTATAGAAAATCAATGAACTTGAAAAATTTTCTGCCATAAAATTTAATTTTGTTTTTATAACTTTTTGAACTCCATTAATTAAATTGTTTCTGACAGATAAGTGACATATTACCTCGCCTTTGATTGAGTTGGCGTAGACCTTGGCGAACTCGTTGTCCATGATCTCGCATGGTATCTGAGGGAACTGCTCGTCCTCCACAAGGGTGTTGACAATGTCCTTGATATCCGTAGACACCATGATGGCATCTCGTGACTCTCCTCCCACCACCACCGCGTGCGGTTTCTTGGTCAATATGAAGTTGCGCAAGGCTAGCAAGTCAGCTTCCTGTGACGGACAAGAGAAAGGGAATGGTAAAGATATAGTTTTCAAATGCAAACTAAAAGTTCAGAGCTTATTAAAATAAGTTATTATTATTATTACAATTATTCAAACAAACCAATATTTAAATTTGTATAAAAACCAAAATTTTACTTATGGTTTTAAATTTTAGTGATTGCTCCTTTTATCTCTATTAAAGAAAGATCCTAAATTGCACAGCATCTCATAAAAAGGCTGACAATTCTAGATTTGCAAAGAAACATAAATGAACCAAACTCCCAACAAATGTAATAATTTTTTTATTCACTTTGTAATTAGGAACTTTCTTCTCGATGAAAGTCGTAATTTACAGCATTGTAAATTTTACCTGGCTAATTAGAAATAGAAATACATTATACTCATTCTATCAATATGGTAACCTATATAGTTGAATTTAATCATATTTCAGTTATTTTAATATAATTCTTTAAAAGGTAAATCACATGTACCCCACTGCAGTACAGCGAGGTAGTACTAAATATTTGTAATACTGTACTTAGGACTTACCTTAAGTATTTTCTCGTCTTCCCTATAGGAGTTCTTGCGTTTGAGTAGATGTGGAAGTCGCAGGTGGTCTGTACATTCTCCATCTGGAGCAATCAGACAAGCGAATGCAGCTTGTGAGTAGTCCGGAACATATGCAATAGCCATCATCCGCAGTCCCTGTAACCATCCACACATTAGTTAAATGCCTCTTTAAAAATTAATTTTAAAAAACCATCAGTAAAAACTATTAAATATATGGAAAAAAATGCTAACGTAAACTGCATTTGTCTTGTTTCTTCTTTCTTTTAAGTTCAAAATTGTTTAATTCTGTAGAAAATTGAAATATTCAAGAAGTATATGTTTAAAAAAAGTTTACACAATTATGTTTTATTGCAAACAATCTAACCTAAAGAAATATTTATCTAACCTAATATATAAATATAAATGCATTTTACAATGGCTCTTTTCAACATAGCCACGTGTCATGTAACTGAAAAAGTCGATTAGAATTTTGCAAAACAAACCAACAGCTTCCGCTTTGCTAATAAGCTAATTAATAGATCGTGAGAATTCTAGTGGTGAATTATGTTATTAACATGTTAACAAGTGTCAACATTGCTCTTATCGAGTAAAACTCAGGGTCGTTACAGTTTCAGTACCGCTAGCTCTTAAAAAAGATTAATTTATTACTACTTCTTCATATTTACATGAATTTCAATGAGAATTTCTCAAACCTTTGTAATAAAAATTGATATTGCTCACAAAAGACAGGAATGCCTACCTTGCTGGTGTCCCATTCTTCGTCATCTTCATCACCAAAGTCGACGGTGAGAGGCGCCACCTTGATCCAGTTGTACAGCTTGCGGCAACACGCCTTCAACACACTCTCCTTGGCCTCGTCCAGCAAGTGCATGCGCAGTTCTTTCTTGAGATCAGGCAACAACATCTTACGTAGGGCAGTCTCCACACACTCCACACGCAACGTATTCCAGTCCTGGACGTTTTTGCTGAACTCGTCCTACAAAACAACATAATATTTTCAGATTCACCATGCATTGATATTAAGCATTTTAAGTTCAATTTGTGAAGTTGATTTAACAATCAAACCATGAATAATATCTAATACATATATACGTCTTGTTTAAAAAATTGTAATTACCCATATAAGGTCAGTTAAATTTTAACTTGATGTAAAATATAAATTCTTAGATTTTAAAGATTTTTTTTTAACAAGTCATAAAAACACATTTTACTTAAAAACAACAAATCTTTTCTTTAAACTCATTGCTAATGAAATTAGGTTAACAATGATTTTATTTATTATAACAATTTGTATTATTCAGTAAATTTATAATTAATTATAAACAATGTTTATATAAAATATTTTCACAACTCAAATGAGCATATCAAAAGCAACAACACTTCATGGTCGGAAAACAACATTCCTCTTTTGTTTTGCTAACTTTCACCAAGAGAATTAGATGCGAATACATTAATAATTACCTTATAATACAGTTGTTTGGCTTCCTCCAAGTAAGAGTTAGTTGTGATACCCTCGATGTGGTCACTGATGGCCATCGTTATCAGCTTATCACTCTCTGCTATCGTCAGTTTCAAAAACATATCAGCAGTGAGATCACGCACCGGCTTCCCTTTCACATATTTCAAACTGTAAAGAATTGAGACAAAATGATGAAATTTACATAAAAACATTTATAATTTACTTGCGCTAAACTCAATCATTATTCCCCACCAGTAAACGGAGGCTAGTTAAGTATACAATTGATAATTTATCAAGACAATATTATTTTTTTGTTCTATAAAGTATAAGAATTTCAGTAATTTCTTCTTAATCATTACATTACTGACCTGTAACAAGGATGGTTTTCATCGATTTCTTTCAATCCTCTTTTGGTTGGTGAAATATCTATTTTTGCCCTCTCAAAGAAAGTTTCTCTCACACAATTGCGCACAAGGGGATCACGTGCAATCTGCATTGCGACCATGTACTTTGCTGCACGCAATGCATCTTCAGGTGTCACAAACTTGCTGAAATGACGCACAAAATTAATAATTTATCGATAATGTGCATAAAAACAACTATGATGAAAGGATATCTTAAACCTTAAAATTTCTGTTAGTAATTAAACTTGAAAAACTATTTTTCATAATTCAAATTCAATTTTTAATTTAAACTCACCTGGAAACGTATTCCTTTGCCAGTTCCAGAGGGGCCACAGACTCCTGTTCCACCTCATGCCTCTGGTAGTTGTCACGGAGGTTCTCGCCAAACTGGTCAGGAGTCAGACCAAACCTCTTGGCGAATGCATCTGTCAAACATAACAACACCCTTTGTAATAGACCATAACTACCAAAGTCCAATCAAACCCTAAAATTTACTTCATAGATGAGTCTGCTTTAACGATCATCAAAATCAAACCAAATGGGCTTGAGATAGAAAAATCTATATAAATGCAAGTTACTCGACGAGTCAATATAGTGGCCTAATATTCATGCATGTAATGCGTCAATGCCTCAGACTAACTGAAAGAAATTTAATCCTTTTGGGAGTAACAAGCATACTGGTAAGTTACCAGCAGCACTACGCTCAATATATACACTCAGGAGCTCATCAGTTGTAGCCTATGCCCTCACTCCTTTAAGCCAAGAAAATAAAAATATAAAGAATACAGCACATGAAAGAAATGAAGTCACGGTTATGGCAAAGCCATCATAACTAAAAGTTGTTGGAAATGGGAATAAAGGCTTTATCTCTTTCTCTCTAGCCCCTGCCCCTTCGGCTATGTGTGGATAAAAGTGACCAAGCTTATACACGTTCACAATCATACATCAGTTACAAAAATTCTTATTGTTTGTCATTAGGCTGGATATTGGAGATGTTGAGTATTACAGTGATGGATATGATAGGTATTTACAATACATTAATAATTTCAAAATTAAAAAGGCAACAATTTTTTACTAACACCCAGAAAAAGAAAGAAAATCTTTTGAAAGCAAGTTTAAGATACATGAAATGTTTTAAAACTTTTTGAATAAATATGAATTTGCTTAAAAACTCCATTGTCCAATATATTATTTGAAACACAAAACCTCAATCAGTTAGACAATTTTAATATTTTCAAAAACTTAATGGATGTATGAATACATTTTATAAAATAATTGAGCTCTAAAAAATCAACTAATGTAATATCCATCACCACTTAAAAACCTTACAACACTGCACTTACCTATACCAGCCTTGCGACACATGGCATAGGGGCCGGAGCGGACAGCTTGTTTGACTGTGTCGGGCGGAGGTGCAGGAGGGTCCACTTCTTCCACATCATCCTCGCCTCCATCCTCCCCCTGCTCCTCCCTACGCCGCGCTCTACGTGCCTCCGCTTCAATCGCCCTCTCCTTGGCTCTCACAGCCTCCTGCATCGCTGGCACCTCGTGGCCGTAATACAGCAGAAAGTGGAGGTGAACATCCTTCAGCTCCTCGGTTGTCTGCACTGCTCGTAACCTGCCACAGACAAGAATAAACTGGTGATGTCAAGATTACTACTAAGCCAGACATTAAGTCCTAGCACTTCAGCCAATTCAGATACTATTTACAAAATAAGTTGTTAGAATCAACAATATTTATCGCGAAGGAGCAATTATGAATTTAAAAACGTTACAGTAAAAGTTAAAAAGTTAAGACTACAGAGTCCTCTCTATCAGTTAATCCCAAACTGGGTAATACTTCTGTACTTCATACATACCAAATCAAAATCCTGTCATTTATACACATTACATCACAAAGACCAAAAGTATTGGTAGAAACAAAAATCTAAATTCTATTGTACAAAAAAAAACTGTAAAGTACAATTGCCTTTTACAGTTTGCACACGTCAAATACAAAATGTTAATTTTTTATAAATTCATTCACTATTAACTTAAAATTTGTAAACTAACTTTGTATATAAAGAAATTCTCATGTTTGGTATTCAGTATTTACCTGTCAATGTCTTCATCCCTGACAATTCGCACACCATCGGGTATAGTTGCATCCAGATCTTTCATTAGTTGTTCTGCCTGGTAATCCCTCATCTTTTCAAACAGGCTGATCAGCGTTAGCTTACGACTCCTCAGTTGGCACCACTGCAACATTGGTTAGTATAATAAAAAGAGTACAAATTCATGAGAATAAACAAACCCTTTGAACCTATTGAAGCAGAATGAATATTAGCAATCACAGAATATATAGGTGTGCACATAACCTAATGGAGATTGTGATGATTGTGATCATACTATTTTTCTTACTAACATTTTGAAATTTTAAGTAACATCAAATATTAAGTATAAAAAATGTATTTACTTGTGTTACTCTACTTTGTTTTACTCCATGAACTCTACTTTTCATTAATGCTAACTACTATTTACATAAAAATGAAACAAAAAAGTAACAATACAAGGATTATATATAATAATATAATATTTATGAAATCTTTATTTATCTATGTAAGAGTTCAAAAATTAAAGAGAAAGCATTGTACCATTACAAAGTTTGAGCTACTACTTTTTTATTTTTCAACAGTTTTGTTCAAGATCATTAAGGACAATCCCTCACACCTTTGGAATTCAAAAAAATGAAAATTTTGAAATTAAGTAGCCCTGAACACTGACAGAAAATTTTAATTAGAAGGCCTCATTGACCACTTTGTCATATTCTCCATTGACATCTCCTCACACAACTGAACACGAACATCAACTAGATGATCTTACCTTAGCATCAAACTTGTAAACACGCCAGAGATCATTGATAGTCAACTCTGGTTGCACATACTCCTTGCGGTAGAAGGCGATAAAGGGTACCTCCAGGTGCTGGTTCCGCATGAAATCTAATGCCTTCTTGATCTTGCCGACCATCTGCGGCCCACGTCTCTGCCTGTCTCGGACTTCCGTCGGCATGTCCTGTTAATGTACACAATTGCATTTAATTTCTAATTATTGAATTATCATAATTTAAGGGTACAAAATGGAAAACCATTATATAAAATAACATTAATGAGATTTATGTAACTGGTCCGAACTAGTGGAATTTGCCTTAAATTCAATCTGTTGAATTTAAGGCAAAAACATTGCTTCACTAATAACTGTTCGTGAATAGTACTCATGATAACAGTAGATTATGGCCTTTACTTTATGATATTTCCTAGCCTTTATTCCTTAAAACACTGATAAAAATTTGCCCATGATTCAATTAGCGTGCATTTAGACATTTTTTTAAATTCAAAGTTTTTGTCAAAGTTAAATTTATTTTCTATTTCTTGGGAATAAGAAATTTAAAAAAATTGTTTTTGAAAAGTTCAACCGGTTTCATATCTTACAATCTCAATTCAGAATTCACAAATTTCAAAACTTCCTTGATATCCTTGCCTTCTAAAGAATTCTGAGACAGAATAAAATTAAATATCGACTCAAGCTATTCATTTTAATATTAAGTTGAACCTCTGTAACTTTTACTTCGGAGGACATGTAAATACTTGTTACCTCATCAAATAGGGAATGTATTTTCATATAAAATATGACACTTTCTGCAGAACATTAAGAGAAAGTTTTCACAAGACAGAGAGTCTGCTCATACCTGGCTGGAGATAGTAGTCTTGCAGAAGGCTTGCTTGTATATCCAGTCAGCCTCCTTGTCCAGCTCATCCGAGCCTTCTGTAGTTGGAGTCACCGGGATATCCCGCAACTGCATCCTCTCCGGTACGTCGGTGTTACGTATCTATACAACAATCACATACGTTTACAATCCACCCAAGGAAATTCAAGCACACATTTCTCACTTGAACTGAGACTACTTATTTATAAAAAGATTTTTTTTAATTTTTGAATTAACAAATCTTTCCAACCACCCTGACATTTAAAAATTGTTACAAATAAAACAAATAACTTTTTGAGATCTTTGTAATCTCACTATTTTTGTATTATAAAATTGTGAAGGGACAGTGAAGAACAAAATTCTGATACAAGAAGCTAAAAAGACAAAACTGTTATAAGTATTATTTGTTGGGAAAAAGGGTTATTTAACACTATTTATGTAATACGACAGATAGATCACATCCCTGGATCTACTTAAAGATCATAAGGGATTATTGTACAGACTTTACTAGTATTTTAGGATTCTTGCCAAATGTTTTAATGTCCAACCCAGGGTTTGGAATTCTTAATGCTTATTATTTGACTCTAAATAAATAAATTCTTTTAGCAACACACAATTCTTTAAACTTTCTCGAAAAAATTTTTTCTCAAAATTAATTAAAATATTTTTTCTACATGTTATGGAATATAACTTACCTCATTATCCAGATCTGTGAAATGACCTCTCTTCAATTCACTGGGTTCATAAATTTCAAATATTGATTTCCTAGTCTGCTTCTTTTTGGCTGCTTTCTTTGGCTTTCTCCTGAAAAGTAAAGCAAACATATAAATTAAAATTATTGTGTTAAAAAAATATTAGATTTAATCAGAGATTTGAATTGTGGCATAAAGTAACTTCATATTAATTTTTTGAATTTATATGATGGAAACTTATTGTTTTACGATAAACTACAAGCAGCTTTAAAGTTCTGAATCACATAAAATTATGTATTGTTACAAAATTACTTGTTGTTTAAAAAACTTTTGTCAACAGAGAATTAATAAGTATAGGTAATTACAGTACTAAGATGTCCGATTGTACAGTACCTTCGTTCTGTGTCCTCCAATCCTTCTTCATCTGCATACTCATCTTCATCCTCATCATCCTCATCGTAGTCCTCTTCCCCATACTTGTCAAACTCCTCATAGTCGAAGTCCACACCGAAAATATCTTGTGCCTCTTGTAGGGCTCTGAAACGTCAAATAAACCATTATTTGCAATAAAGCCATTTACCCATTCAAAATATTCCTGCCTACTAAGGGTCTGAAAGTAAATATGTAAGATTTATTTTGGTAATTTACTGGAAGTTTAATTATTATGTTTTTCATGAGTTTAATTACTACTATTTTTCTACAAAAACAGCTAAAAGCGTTAAGCTGCGCTCAGCCCGCCTCTTGTCGTGAGTGCTCAAAATTAGTCTGCAATATAGACTTTGTTGTGATTTTCTTGAATTAAGCTGCTGTCTTTAGATACAGCACAATTTTTCATCATTCATACATACAATTTGTCATCATTCATACAAGTCCAGTCATCACTCATACAAGTCCAGTCATCACTCATACAAGTCCTGTCATCACTCATACAAGTCCTGTCATCACTCATGCAAGTCCTGTCATCATTCATACATATCCTGCCATTTATTTTCCTGCCGTTTGTCACATATTTGTTGCTTTTATATGTGAAGTTGTAGTAAAGATATCTTTAAATACATTTTAAGTTAAATGTACCAGTTTATAAATGTAAATGATGTTTTTAAATCTATTTTCATTGACTTTTTATAATTGATATAACTGATGTCAATAAAACAATAGTCAATAAAAGAATGCATGTTAGACAAATAAATTAACCAATATTATAAATAATGTACATTTTCATATTTAAATAAATATCTTTTTACTCAATCTCATTTTATAAATTTTAAATCCATATTTTAAATATACTGTAAGTTAAAACACAGAAAAATAATTCCTAAACATAATCTAGAAAATAAAGCTCTGACAGTTTGCTTTCAGGAAAAGTTAGAAATAGGATCTGATATGAAAGAATGATTTAATTTAGTTTTGTTCATACTAACTTTAATATAGCTTATAAATTACCTAGATCAGTAATAAAACCACTAATAAAAAATAATACAGTAATAAAATACTTTGTACTGTCTAATATGAACTATCACACAGCTAATGACTGTGCAGATCAGCTGAGAAATAATAAACAATTTAACAATGTAGTTCTGATTACGCACTTGGAACCCGGTTTAACAACAATGTTTCGAAAAAATATGAAAAACCAGTGTTGACTTTTTATGGTGAAGGGGTAGCACCTTCTAGATGATTTGTTTTAACCTGACTAGTTTCTATTAATCTAATAAAATGTTAAAAAATCTAAACTCTCTACTATTTTGCATTAATGTTAATATTTTTTCTCTCATATAATTCAATAAAATAGTAAAAAGTAACTTACGCATCACTAAATATGGGTTTTCTTTTCTTCCGTTTTTCAGCGATAGGTCTGCCATCATCATCCACGATGAAGTAATCATCCTCAGAGTCCTCTTCACCCTCGCCCTCATAGTTGTCCGCTTCCGAACGGTGTATTTGTTCAGATTCGTGATCATCATCCTAAAATAATACAACTTGTTAATCATTCCTGTATTGCATTTGTTTTTATTTTTGTAATGCTTGCAATGTATTGTATCAGTTAGGTTACTAATTCAGTAAATTAATCAACTTTATTTGAGAAAAATTTAAGTAAGATACGAATTGATTTAGTACCTAACTTTGAAACATTCACTAACTTATCATCTTTATTAAATGCTCTCAATGTAAAATACAGTAGAAGGATCTGAAAGTAAGCTGACAAAACTAAACAATAATTGGTTCAGCAATTAAATTACAAATACACAAAAGAGACATTGAAATAAACTCTAATAAAATTGGTTTGTAAATAATTTATATCCTTCATAAACTAATAAAAGGAAATGAATAAGAGCTACCCAAAACAAATGAAATAAGCAGATAAAGCAATGTAAATAGTCAACCTACCCTATCATCCACTTCCTAGGTGTTGGAGAAGAACGCAGCAAGGACACGAACACAAAACACAAAGCATTAACAACAAAACACACACAAAACCACTAGAACTAAGGGTAAATAATACTACGGTTATAACTATGTACACAAAACAATTAATTTCCAAAACCCTTTCCCTAAAAGAAAGGTACTATAGGCTATTTGAACTATAGGCCTACAGTACTCTAAATTGGTTCAGTACAAAAGTAATACAAAACAAATAATAATAACTATTAATTGGACTATACTGTTTTAATAGGTACAATACCAATTAGTATAAATTATTTTATTTTTTTTGGGTAATAAATGAACAAAAGAGCAAATAGGTAATAAATAATAGGTAATATGGAATAATGCAAATACTTTTATCACTAAAAAGATTGTGAATGTAGGGTTATAAAAATGAAAATAAACTTTACGTCATCAAGTTTTACCTATAACTTAAGTAACACTTTAGTATGCACTGTATATACCCCATATTTGAAACAAAAAATAATTAATCTTTGATACTATTCTTTCTTTTATTCAAATAATTTTTTACGTTATTCGAGTAGAATTGCCACTGATTAAAACTTTCACAGAACCCAGATGTTAAATAAATACTTTAAACATTATTTAAAAACACAGACAAGCTTATCCTCAGACTTCAAAAAACAAAACTACATTGTCATTGGTAGAAGATATATTGGTCAACGATAGGTGAATTCATCCATTCCTGACAAATCAACATTATCAGTGGCATAGTAATTAAGTCATATAGCACTGCTACATTTAAGGATTAAACACATTTTGAGAGCTAAACTGTTGTTTTTGAATTGTCAACAAATCTTTCTGACGTATTACTTTTAAAATTCCTATATATTCATCAAATGCAAAAAATTACACTAACATTTAAAATTTATTAGAAACATGACAGAGAAAGGTAACATACTTGTAAAACTTTAAGATCTTGTCAGTTTATAATTTATTGTGTTTCCTATACATGGATCGAGGAAACAAATGAATGATGAAGTGAATATTTAGTCCATTTATAAAGATTTATGTACTTGTATTTGTAAAGATCTGATTCCCGAATCACCTCAATGGGAAATCAACTTTAAAACTAATCTTACCCAATTATTTAATTAAGATGAAAACAAAGAACAATGAACAGAGAAAAACCAGTGCATGTAAAATGTTACTTAAATTTACTCCAAACACGTACAAATATATATATATATATATATATATATATATATTTATGAATTTATAATATTGATTTTTCGTGTGTGTATATGTGTGTGTATCACGTAATACCTAGTTTTTCTAGATTTTAAAAATAATTTTGACCTGAATTTTTGTCAAAAAAGATACATTTAAAAGTGATCAACTACTAATGAATTATTTAAAGATAAATTTATAATATAGATAATCTATTACATGAAAAATCGATATTATAAATTGCAAAATAGTGTTGGTTAATGGAATGTTCACACATACATAATCTTAAAATAAGAATGGCCATATTTTGAATACTTGTCATAAAAATATTTTAATAGCGCTATGTTTTATACAAAGTAAGAAATGTTCGATTTAATTTATTTGGAATAGCAATTTTTACTCGTACCAATCCGAGCATCCGTCAAGTAGGAATTGGCGATTAATGTTAATTAGTTTAATATTTCAACTACTCGTTCGACAATCAGTATGCTATTGCAGTATTGTAAGAATTAAGTTCATGTAAGTTGTGGTGAGGAGGGCTATTCAGAAAATAACAGACATTTTGAAATAAAAAATTAACCAACTGAGATACGAACATTTTATTATGTACATTTAAAAGCTACACTCTTAGGTTATTTTTCATGTAATGTTCGAATTGAGACATTTATCATAATGTGACACAAATTTTTAGATTCCAGCTTTGTGGAAATCTGCCGCCTGAGATCTTAACAACTGATTAATGCTAGCGTGAAGTTCAGCGCTACAACTATAATCTTGAACATTGGTGTGGCCGTTTTAAAAATCAATACACCACTACCTTACTCTGCTTTTCACTCATCACATGCCCATAACATTCACACAGTTGGCAATACATTTCAATTGGTTTATGGTTTTTTGCCAACCAAAACCTTATCACTGAACGCATCTCACAAGTGGCATGATTTTCAATTGCAGCACACATTTTAATTAACCTCAGTGAGAAAATTAAGGTACAGACCGTGTGACTACAGCTCGATGCATACCGAACGCTAGAGTATTTTGACAACAAGATGGCGGCTCTATCCCTGCCCACTGCCGCACCATTCAAAAACGTCTGTTACTTTCTGGATAGCCCTCGTATACACCATTAAACTTGCATATAGACTACAATTTCTGGGAATAAATCATCTATTGACTGTAATACTTAACAAATTCGTAATTGAACAAACAAAACAAAAAAGGTGTAAAAAACACGGTGATAGGGAAATTCCATAAATAGTGAAAGCAAGTACAATTTATTATATTTGAAAACAATCACAGAAAAACTTGGCTGCATTAGGTTTACCATCGAGTTATGGCGAAAAGCCATAAGGTGTTGAAAAGCCTTATAGTATAATCAGAAGTTGAAGTTTTATGTTTCAGTTACTTTTTTACCACTAAGGGTTAATTAGAATACAATTATTGGAGCAGAGGTTTTTTGTTTAATGGGCATTCTTTTTTTAAGACCTTTTGGAAAATAATATTAGAGAAAAAAATAAAACAAACATGAAACCAGAGTTAAGCATATTAAGTAGTTATTTATAAAATAAACAGTGCAAAACATATTATAAAGACTTTTTCCCTTTATTTACCTGACATTTTATTGTAATGTTTTTACACATCTAGAGAGATGGAAAGTCTTGGTAGAAACAGTTTTAGAGTGCCAATAATTAAATATATTGTATTTGAATAAGAAAGTAGCCTATAAAAAATATTTTTTAAATTTCTGTGGTTTATGTATTTTTTTAAACCATAAAATATATTATAAAATATTTATATTGGCTATAAAATATTAAATTTATTAAAAATTGCTAAGGAGCTAAAAACTTTGTTAGATTTACTTATACTTCAAAAATATTTATACAAAACAAAAAAAATTATTTAGAGAAATCTATAAACTATGAAACTGGATTTAGTAAAAATCATACATTAGTCTGGCTATTATGTTATAACCAAAATTATGTTAAAATCTTAAACTAAAACCGTTACAAAATGAAATTTGTGGTATTTTGTTAAGCATCTACTAATAATGAAAACTTTATGAAAAATTGTAGATGCGGTTTGTTTGAAAAATTTGATTGTTGGCAAAGTTTGTCTTATTGGCTAAAAAAATACAATTTTTTATTGCTTAACCCTTTACGTCGTAGACGCAGCGTATTTTTATATGTATTGGTTCAGTTTATGCAAGTTACTGGCTGCAAACGATGACAGTTCATCCAAAAGCCATAGAGTAACGATATTTGTATATTTGATTGCCGACGACCAGCTGTTTATAAGTCTTCGAAGTGAAATAAAAAGAAGGTCAGTTCGGATGTTTACGTTGCGAGCGAACTGACGCTGTGCTTTGTTTACTCTGTTTTATCTTATTTTGTCCATTAAATTATGTTATAATTGTGAAATACTACTTCATTAGTATTCCAAATCATTGCATTACTTCATTTTTCATTTGTGTTTTCTGTGTGTATTATATTTTACTAAGTTACAAACTATGTCTAATAAGAACATTGCGGGTTACGATGAGTTACTTCACCTTTTTATAGTTTTACTACTGAATAAAACAATTATTTAGGTAAAAAAAAAGTTGTTACTGTGCTTGAATTTCTTCTTTTATAAATAATACTAAAGTTAATAAAGTATTTATGCTAATAATAGTAAGTGTATTACATTTCTCTTGAGCGTTTCAAACATTACAGGGCAACATTTGGCACGGACAACATATGATATTTTTCATCCACACTTCTTATTTGTTGTGTAAAAATAAAATAAAATATATGGAATTTGTTTAGTTTTAGTTTCTCTTTCCGATGGTACCATCAGAAAAATAATATAAATTGTTTTTATACTAAAATTGTATGCCAAAGTGAAAAAGAATTATAAAAATAATTTACATTATAAAGAAAATATTTTTATAACAATCCAAATATGTACAAATGTACTTTTTTGTATTTATTTCTGTTTATTGGTTATTTATCTTCAGTACAAAAAAAGTAACAATATATGACCTCAAATAAGGAAATAGTAAGGAATTTACTAAAACTCTACATTTATGCCCTAAAATGCTTAGCACTCTTGGGTATGGCAATGCGCCAGACCCTTTAGCACTAAAAGGGTTAAAATCCCTTTTGGATATCTTAAAAACTGCAAATAAAAGCCACATTTGGTAAAAATATTATTAGTTTCATAATGTTTACTATAGAAAGATATATCGAATTTTTTCCCCATCGCAAAATTTCCTTTTTTTTCCCCCACTATTTATAAGGGAGAAAGTAACAACCCAAGGAAAAGATGGACTGTGAAATTACATCCCATACTGAACACTACCCTACTCACGTGGTCAGAGCCTTCAAACAATTCGTTGGCAATTGCATCACGTTCCTCCCCTTCATCGGCATCTGCATCTTCATTGCCGGACTCATCCTCTTCTATTCTCTTCAGTCTTTTGAATCTTTTCTGAAAAACAAAAATGTTCTTCATAAATATTGTCTTCCACAAGGAAAATTTTAAAGTAAAGAAGCTTTTTCAGAAGAATTGGATTTCAGAATTTCTTAAAATTCTGGAATCCAAATAGCAGTTTTTAAAAGGGCTCGAAGCTAGAATAATGACAGTTAAAAGAAATTAAGTACGTCTATAATGATGTTCATGAAAATATCCCTGTGCCTCATTTAGACGAGTATTACTGCTTTTTATTATCTTAAATCAAAATCTAAATTGAAATTAGATGTAAATTGTCTACCTTTCTTTCGACTTTGACGCCCAAGTTCTCCTCCAGCAAATCATAATCCTCATCTTCCAATCGGTCGTCAAAGTCTTCATCATCACTTTTTTTCCGTTTTTTCGACCCCCCTGATGCGTCCGAATCCTCCCCTTCACTTTCATCTTCATCGATGGGATTGTCATCAATCAAATCTTTGAGTTCTTCCCTCAGCTTCTCATCATCGTCTGCAACAGAAAAATTTACAATGAATAAGAAAGACAACTTCCAAGACGCTTTGAAATTAATCATACTTTATTCTTAGTTGTATGAATATTTCATACATTTGTCTACATTAAATATTTATAATATTGCATATATTTTTAAAAATATTTAAAACAATTATAAACGCCTACGCTACTTCAAATTCCTCCATTGAGTATAAAACCAAGCTTGTTAAATTTTCTTTTAATTTAAAAAAAACGAGATGTTATTTTATTTTTTAATATTTGTAGGAATTATAATTGTGAAGAATTTAGTAACTGCATAAATACTTTTATTTTGCAAGCAGCCCAAGTATGTGTGCTATTCAGAAACAATTTTATACTTGAATCTAGTGTTATAAATATGTGTAGCTGATTGTTGTTCAAAGAATTTATACACTTTTTTGTTTTAAAAAACGTTACTGTGTCTTAGATTTATGTACAAGTTCAAAAAGTTATAATCTTTAATTCAGAAAAATATTTTTTAACTGATTCATAGAATTTCACATGAAACGTAACTTGTGTGACTTTTTCCTGGACTTTTAAGATTTCTTTCAAATATTGCTTTTTTTGTATCTCCATAAAGACAAATGCCATAGGCTATGTGTTTAATATGAGTAACAGCACATAGCCTGACTTATTCCATGCAGAACAAATTTAAAATGGTTATCTCAATCTAAGTCATGATCAATTCTTAGTCCTAAAAATGTAGCATCTGTTGTGGTGATCTATGATTTAAACCATGAAAAAGCATTAACCCTGACTCCAATTTCATTTAATATTGACAACAAGTTACAGTGATCAACATTGTCAAACTTTTTTGACAGGCCCATAAATATTCTGCCAACTGGATTCTTGTTTATCAATTGGCTTAATGATTGAATCAAAGTAATCCAATGCTACAGTGATAGTCAAGTAATTTATTTGACACAATAGAACCTTATAGTTTTCTGTGGACATCATACGAACTTATGCCTTATAAATATAAAAAAGGGTAATTCAAAAAATCAAAAAATCAAAATCAAAAATCAAAATCAAAATCACTTTATTGTCGTATAAATCTCATGATCATTGACAAAGTCATAAATACAGCACATTCTGGTAGCCAAGTCCAACATAGATAGTTAAAAGTTAAAAGTTTCAACACAGTTACATCAACAATATCAGCATTAATGCACTTAATGTAATTTAATAATAATTTACATTATTTGGCAATGCAAAGAACTATACAGTAAATAACAATGGTACCACTGTAGTTACATCGATGGATCTGTATTGAAAACATAACATAATCTTATTAAAACAAAACAGACTTATTGGAGAAAAATTCCTCTACAGAGTAGAATGGGTTTCTCCAAAAGCCATAAATAATATTTCTTTAAGAAAAGTGTTTTGTCAAACTTTGGGATTAAATGTGACAGATGGTTATATACCTTCAGGGAAAGTACCTGATGACTCTTTAAAGTTTTACTTAATCTATTAAATTTTATTTTTGATAAATTCTTGCATCTTGTATTGTGTGAATGGGTATCACCAATGGGCTTTATTAAATTTGGATTTTGGAAAAATATATTGAATTAAATCAAATAGATACAGGTTTATGACAGTTTGAATGTTTAGTAATCTAAATAGCGGTTTACAGTGTTCTATGCTAGATGATTTGGATATAATTCTTATGGCCTTTTTTTGGAGGATCAGTATGTCATTGATCTTACTACCATTGCCCCATGCAACCAGCCCATATCTAAGTATTGATTGAAAAAATGCAAAGTAGGCGGTTTTGACATAGTCGGTGCTAACAGAAAAGGTTAGTCGCCTAAGGAGGTAAACTACTCTTGACAATTTAGAAGAAATATACGTAATATGAGAGTCCCAGTTCATGTTTCTATCAATGTATACTCCTAGGAATTTTAACATTGTCTGAGAGACTAATGTTTAAGTTACGACTGTCAACTGTCCTCGTACTGAAAATAATATTGTGCGTTTTTGATTCATTCAATAAGAAACCATTGCTCGTGAACCAATTTGAAGCATCTGAAATAGAATTTTTTGAAATTAAACTAAGTTCACTTAAATCTTTGCTAATATTTAAAAATGTAGTGTCGTCTGCATAAAGGATGGTTGAAGCTGTAATTGAAGCAGGCAGATCATTTATACAAATTAAAAACAGCAAAGGTCCAAGTATGGATCCTTGCGGGACTCCGTACTTCACGATTACTTCATGAGACCAGCTTTCCTCAATGCAAAACTTTTTGTTTTCTGTTATTAAGGTAAGACTCAAAAAATAAAATCGGCATTTGACCAAAACCGTAATATGCCAACTTCCTTATAAGATCATTATGGTTTACACAATCAAAAGCCCTGCTCAAGTCACACATAGTGGCTTGAGCAAAGGCCTTATCCTCCAAAGCCAGAGACACATCCCGCAACAATTTATCTAGAGCTTGAAAAGTGGAACAATTTTTCCTAAATCCAAATTGCACGGAGCTAAGAAGATTGTTAGTTTCGAGATAATTGCTAATTTGCTTATGCACTAGAGCCTCCAACAGTTTGCCAAGAATCGGAATAATGGATATCGGGCGGTAGCTCTCTGGTTTATTTTTGAGTCCTTTTTTATAGACCGGACAAACTCTTGAAATTTTCAGCTCCTCGGGGAAATAACTATCTTTTAGACAAAGGTTAAAGCAATGTGTCAATGGAGATAAAATGTGAGGGGTTATTTGCTTTATCATATTATTAGACATACAATAAACGTCACAGCTGTCAGAGTTTTTCATATTTTGAACTGAATTTAGAATATGATCTGATGTTATTTTAGCCCACTGAAAAGACTGAGAGGGTTTAATTGATATTACTTTTTATTAACAAATCACTTGCAGAAATTGTTGCATTGTCTAAGTTGGCTTTAATATTGAGAACAGAGTCTATGAAATAGTGGTTGAAAACGTCAGGACTAATGCCAGGCTTATCATCACTGGCATTGGAAAAACAGTTGTTGCTATTAATAATTTTCCAGGCTGCCTTGCATTTATTTTTGCTTGTATTTATAAAAATGTTCATTATGGCGTTGCTTTGCTAAGGCAATAGCTTGTCTGTAATTTTTTTTTAGATTTAAAAAAACTTTGCCATAACTGGGTATCATCTTTTGCAACTTTATGAAGGTATATAAGATTACTTTTCATTTCAGACAAATCTGAGGTATACCACTCATTTCCTGATATATTATAATTTTTTCGATTTGATTTTTTTAGTTTTTTAAAATAAAATAATACATTATATAATGGTTGAAAAAAAATTATTGAAAAATGTAAACTGCATCACATTGTTTATGCTGGGTCATGAATTTATCCCAGTCATATGAGGCTAGTGTTATTACAATACTATCTAATGATTTTTTAGGCAAAATAGTTTTAAAATTATTGACACTGTTATGAGGACCACTGTTATATTTTAGGAATTTATTTATGTCTACTAGGATACCATTATGATCAGAATAGGGAAAATCCATAATTTTGCAGGAGACATGACTCGAAATATTTTTGTTATTTATAAAAACGTTATCCAGGCAATTTTTGCCCCTTGTGGCATTACGGTTCAGATAAAGGAAGTTGTGCTGTCTTAGAAGATTTTGTAGTGCAGAGGCAGGTCCATTTTTAGTGGTTAAGTCAAATTTGTAATTTAAATCACCACCGACCACCACAGAGTAATCCCTCCAGTTAGAAAGAAAAAGTAGTAAGTTATCTAATGCATCCAAAAAGATATCGGAGTCACCAGCTGGTGAATGATAGACAGCTACTACTATCATATTCAGTTCATCGATAAAAGTTGCAGAACTCTCAAAGTGTAATTCCGAGCAATATCTACTTATGTCACAAACTCTAGTCCTGCAAAGAGTTATGGACAAACACCACAGAACCCCCTCTAATATGGTTGGACCTATTGAAAGCTCCAGCACAATGGTACCCTGTTGGAAAAGAAAACAGTATATCGTTATAACATAGCCAATGCTCAGTCAGACAAACAATATAAGCATTATTTAAATCAGATAGGAAACTATCCAAAATAGTTACCTTATTACTGAGACCTTGAATATTGAGGTAAAGTATTTTTACATTTTCACATTCCTTAGGAAATGAACTAATCTTAATATTCTTAGAGGGGGACTACATTATTTTTACTCGGTTTTTTCCCAAATCTAAAAAACTAGATTGTGGCCTATTGTAATTCTTCTTGGCTACCATTGTCAGAATCATTACATGAGTCAACTAAACATTCAGATCTTAAAACTATTATTTACAAGCAGGTCTTCCTCGTTGACCGTACAAACTTCTTTACTTTTATTTACATTAATTACAACTGGTGAAACACTTGATACACATTCACTCATACTCTGCTTTAGTGCCTCACTGTATGTGAGGTCACCTGGAACCACTATAACTTTTGGCACTTGTTTTCGAGGCTGCTACAGTTGGTTGAACATGAGCCAGAGGTGTTACATTTAGTGAAGAACGGTTGTGTTTCCTTATCTTCTTGTTCAGCAGGTGCATGATCATTGGTTGTGCTGTTATTAAAAATAACTGATGAGGAAGAAGTTCTTGAGTTTCCATATATCAGATTATTCATTTGTACTAAGAAATTTTCATGAGACATACCATTTCTCAGGGTCCGATAAGACTCTTCAGGACATGAGACTATAGTGACTCTAGCCCTGGTTTTACGTTGAAATTTTTTTATGTTGCATATAAAGTGTGACAGATCTACTCTATCACGCACACAACCAATTGGGGAACATACCAAGTGATCCAGTTCCCTACTCTTGAAGTTCGCTTCCAAGTCAGAAAAGGCAGCATTGTAATCCTGTGCAGTTGCTTTGTTGTAGTACCTACTCTTGGTTATCAAACTATACACAGAAGCACCATTCGGACTATCCTGCAGAGCCAAATGTCTAGTGATGCAATGGGCAGTATTAGGTTTCCCAAACTGCTTTTTAAAGACGACTGCCACTCCAGCTGTCATGTGGCGCTTATCGTGGAAATCAGCAGAGATGCTATGAGCGAACCCCACTTTTTTCTTGTGTCTATAGTTTTTAATAACATCTGCCATGTTTGAGTTAAGTATGTTTATGGTTACGTTGTCATGTGAAGGATTTTCTAAGTTATTTACAGTGAGGCTGCCATCTCCAGATGCAACAGTTACGTGTTGTTTTGTAACTAGATTTTTAATTGAACTAATTATCTTGAACGCTAACTTCTTTTTTTCCCTTATAGTTTAAGTGCAGTCCATGCTTTGTAAAACAATGTCTTTCGAATAGTTCCAAGTCAATAAGATCTACATTGTTCATTCTGGAGACAAGCTCCCTTATGTAATTATTAGCAAGTGCTATGTCATAGTGAATGGCATCATTGGATTGCACATCAAAACGAGGAGGAATGGTTGTGATACAGACTGGTCTCGACTGACTAAAGAGCCAGTAACTTGATTTCCATTTCTTGATAGATGTCTTGGAGGGATCCCAGTCCACCGGTTATTAGTTCCTGCTAGGAGGAAAATGGGTCGTGGCTGTGCCTTGCTAGCTTGATTATAGACATAACTAATATCAGCTCCGGGTTTAACCAGCCCGTCCATGTAAAACCTTTCCTTTGCTACACAAACCAACAATTTCTGGGAGCCCTCTGCCCTGACTATCAGCATATAGTTCAACTTTCACTTGTTCTTGAAAAAGGTTCATCAGAGACATGAAGTTGTCTTTTATTTTTACTTTTAAGTCTAGTTTTGTTTTTTCTTTTTTCCATTGTGTTTTTTAATTGTGGTTGCTCTAGATTTGAATGGGATAGCACATTATATCTATTAGACATGTTGAAGTCAAGAACTTCTGCAGGCAAATTTGTATGGTTCACTTTCCTAGGATGTTTTTCTTTTTTCCATGCATCATAATATATCAACCTGCTATCACCATTGCCTTGGTTTTTGTGATAACATACTGGCTTTTTGTGAATCAGAAGCTGGCAGTGGCTGAGACGGAAAAGGGTTTTGAACATCATATCAGAGGTTGTCTGTGTGTTTAATTGTAGGTTTGTATAATTGTGTAATAAATATGCCAGTTGTGCACGCTTTGTCATCATAATGTCAGATTGTTTTATTGTGCATGGTAGTCTACCACATGACATATCTAAGCTATCCAGTTTATCGTCAATAGCTAACTGCAAAATTATATCAGTGAAAATTATCGTGTACACTCCACAATCAACCGGGTTTGGTTGTTGTGGGACTGCTACACTTTGAAAGGTCACTTCTGTTTCTACCCCAAGAAATTTATGTGTCTTATTGGCTATCATTTGAGCATGACTTTTATTGTAGATTCCACTTGAGTCAAAATATAAAAATTTGTTCAGGCTTTCTGACAAAAACCATAAGGCTTCCAGTGTGAGCCTTCAGTTTTATACAGGTTTTGAGAGTGTCTCCCGTATCTTCGTCATTTATTTTGTGTTCTAAATCATGAATAGGAAAGAAAACTAATGATTTGTTTTGTAATTCTAATGGTTCAAGGAGATGGTCAGAGTCATGGAGGCATTTAATTGCATGAGTTTACTATAGCATTCATAAGCAGAATTTTTTTTATTAATACCCCCCCCCCCCCCCACCCCCCCCCCCCCCCACCCCCCCCCCCCCCCACCCCCCCCCCCCCCCACCCCCCCCCCCCCCCACCCCCCCCCCCCCCCACCAATATAGGCTAACTTTAATTTCTTGTAATGTTGCCACAATAATGTAATATTTTAAACTCATTCAACTCTATCTTGTAATGTAATGCCTTGTAATTTTAATTTTATTCTGATATTGCCATAATGGGCCAATTTAAGACAATTTTGAAATGCGTTTTGTATATTTTACCTTATAAATGAGAGATAAGTTAGTGAATTATAGTTGACCTATAGTTAAAAACCTTGCTGTAGTGTCATTCTAAAAATATCACAATGCTTGAAATGAAAACTTTTGGTTACCATTGAAATTACATAAAAGCGTGAGGCACTCCAAGGGCTAAAAGTAAAGACTAGCGATAGCAAATAGTGACTCGTGCTTGCCACTGAAATGCATGCCATCACAATGTGTCAAGATGATCAGGCTGCAGTATAGTAAGCGGCCACCACCACAATCGAATCAGGCTACTAAAGTATCAATTAGAAATACCCAAACTATCGAATAAAAAAAAATTCTAATTATAGTTACAGTAACAGTCCACTAATTCAGCATCTTTGAGGATCGCAATGTGCCAGATTACCAAAAATTCCCGGATTAACCGAGCCTTGTATAAAAATAACGCTAAAAAAGTTTTAGACGTTCGGAAAAACGAATACATGTTGATTACACCTAATTTGTAATGAGTATTTGGTTTCAATGTTTTATCTTATGTCATGATGTACTTACTGCATGTGGACACAAATACTGTACTATACCTGTAACGAATAGTAAAGGAGACATTGAAATACATTGTATTCTGAATACAATTAAACAAGAAATATTTATTGCCTATAAACAGTAGTACTGTATCCTAAAGAGGCTTACTTATGTTCAGTCTACATTGTTAAATTTTTAATTTAAAAAAGACCTAATGTCTCTGTTTTTTTAATTGGATTCTTTTTCACAAATTCATTTCGTATCATTTTAGCAAGTACGAATTGTAGGAATTGTCGCATTCAGCAAACCTAATGAATATGTTAATATCGGCACTTGATTCACTCCACATAGGCGGTGGTATAGAATTATCATCAGTTCCATGATTCATCGTCATTTGATTCAGCATCTATATCTTGACGCTCTAACACACTTTCTATGAGCAATTCATGGGGAGGGTACGATAAGTGAACCCAGTTTTTTATATTGAAATTGGCAAATGATATTACTTACCCATAACCATCGATAAAATCAATCAATACTGATTAATTATTTTCAACAGTTAACCCTTTGAGTGCCACGCGAAGTGGTGGAGGTCATGCAGCCAGTGCCTATCATTTGTGACAGGCCATTCCCCTCAGTGCCAAGCACTATTTTTATGTTACTGCAGTATTTTACTAAAAAATTAACATCTTCCTTAAAAATTAACATAATGAGACACTTTTTGCTTTATTATTTAGGGCAAGATACAGGCTACAAATTGGTATACATATATTTTGACCATAAATTTAAAAAAAAATATTTATATATGTATAAACAAAAATACAAAAACAAAAAAAAAACACATTTGTTTTGTTTAAGATACAAAAAGTATTTATTTATTTTTGTTTTATTGGTGTTATGAGCCAATTGTATGTTCCCCATGTTAGTTGGAATAAATGTACCAAGTTTCATAAAAATATATTTATATATAACTGAGTTTTGAATTTTTTTATATATTACTGCAAAATGCTGAAAACCTGCACC
This sequence comes from Homalodisca vitripennis, assembly GCF_021130785.1. Classification (NCBI taxonomy): domain Eukaryota; kingdom Metazoa; phylum Arthropoda; class Insecta; order Hemiptera; family Cicadellidae; genus Homalodisca; species Homalodisca vitripennis. Next base: position 107,617,347 of record NC_060214.1, read on the forward strand.
AACATGCACGCTTACTCTTGTTCATGTAAAATATATTTAACTAGTTTTATGAAATTAAATTAAGGTAGATTATGCAACTGTTATTTATTTATTATGAACAGACTTAAATTAATTACTTTGGGCTTATTTCATTAGGCCTATTATACTAAATCCTTCAGATGAAATAACTGAGTGAGTGTTTTTATCTAGGCTAAGAATGAATTTTCGCGGTCAGATTCCGTTATATGCCCCAAACGCTTAAACTTTTTCAATGAACTTAGAACGTTATAAAACGATGTAGTTGAGTAACAGAACTAACATTCCATCAATCAACAAGCATTTCCAGGTATTGCGATCGGTATTGTTGTCGCTGTTATCTTATCTTCCTCGAGAATCCCGATTACGGCAGGCCGCGTGGCATCACATGATTAGCTAGTAACCAATTTTAATTCATTATAATCATACGTAAATGAAAAATTAGCGTTGGGGGCATAATGTTAGTTCTATTACTCAACTAAATCGTTTTATAACGTTCTAAGTTAATTGAAAAAAGTTTAAGCGTTGGGGGCATATAACGGAATCTGACCTATTTTCGCTTAGGTGCGATCTGTTCCTTTTACTCATTTCGGCAAACTATACCTTATTAAAAAATGAAATTGAACTGAAGTAATAAAAGTAGGAAACTTTTAAAACACTAATCAAAATGTCAACACAGCCACACTAGACAGCTAGCAGAAACAACTGAACGTAAACAAAACGACTGCAGCGTGACAACAGGCGGTTCGCGCCATAGCCTTTTAGATATCAGCTATATAAAAATATTGTATACTATATATATAAACTATCACTACGTGAATTATGTCGTACATTTCTTGGACTTTAATTTGATACGTTTTACGATATCATACGTCAATATTTAGCAACAGGATGTCCAATATTGGAAAGGCCGATCTAGTCGGCCCTTGGCAATTTTCGTCAATACCATCGGGCCGATTAGATCGGCCCTTGGCACTATGCGGAAACGTTGCTAGGCCGATCAAATCGGCCCTTGGCACTCAAAGGGTTAACTTAAATAATCCATATCAACAGCTGTAAACACTTTCAAATAATACACGTAAGGTAATATTTTGATTATTAAAAAGGTCAGTCAATTTTAGAAAAATACACGACATTGCTTTGAAAAATGATAAGAGATGTTTTACGTGGTTTCAACATGTTGGACTCGTACCGAAGAAGCCATTATGTGAAATTTGTGGGAAAGAAACAAGTGTAACTGTGAGAGGAGCAAACATGGTTGTCTTCAGTTTTCCTAATTTTTGTTATAATAATTTGTTTAATCACTGTAAATATTAAATTAACATTTTAATATAAAACATACGATTGTTATTGAGGACTATACTTTTATATCGATTGATGGTCTAGGATTTAAGATACAAATATTAAGTATCGATGATTACATTCTTCGATAAAAAATAACGGGTCCGCTTATCGTACCCTACCCCAATTCATAATTAATTTCTTCTAAAATAGGCTCTATATTAACATCTATCCAATCCAAAACTTCCTCTTGCAGCAAATTCCTTATTTCGTCCTGAGAACAGTTCTTTAACCAAATCCACTATTGCTCCATTATGGACTGTAACAGTGGAGTCTTCTATTTCATATGCTTTGGGCCATAGTTTTCGCCAAGACTTCTGAAGAGTAGTTGGCTTGACTTTACTCAATGTCAAAGTGATACCAAAAATTGTCTTTTATATTGAATAATGTTAAGTTGCTTGAAAGTAAATAACCATAGTCTGTGTTGTTAAACTTTGAAGAAAAGAAGCTCTGTAATAACTTTTAAGGTTTTGTACCCTGATCCATAGGTTGGACTAGAGATATAACATTGTTGGGAGGTACGTGGAAACCTATTTCCAGAGATCAATTCTGATGTTAAGGGGTGAGGTCTGCAGTAGTCTAGCAACAACACAACTTTATTGTTTTTAAATAAGCCATGTTTTTAAAGATTATATTTAACAGGCAGATCAAAGTTGTGAAAAAAACTAATCCTTAAATAAATCTGAACTTATCAATGCATTGGCAACCCTGTAAACTATAGGGAAGTTTTTAATTCCTTTTAAAGGCCTAGATTTTGTTACTTTTCGATTACAAAAGGAGTTAATATGTGGTCATCAGAAACATTACCACAGAACAAAACTGTCAAATAGTCCTGGTTCTTACGTACATTTTTCATAGCTGCCAAAGTAGAGTTCGGCAGACAATGCCAAAGCAGGCCAGTTTCATCAGCAGTGTATATTTGGCAGGCTGACAAGTTATTATCTGTAACTAGACTTTCACAAATACCTTTATATTCTTCAGCATCTTCTTGGTCGAGCAATCGAAACCCCCCAGCAACATCAAGTTTACGTATGTCAAAACGATTTTTAAACTGGTGCAGTCAACCATCAGAAATCACACCAGCCATAAATTTCTGCTATTCCTAAATCCTCATAGAACTGTTTCCCATTTCCAAGATCATGGGTCCAGTATCGAATTTTCCTTCAGACCTTTTAGCACAAAATCACTTGTACAACATTTTATCCAGCTCATCTAGATTAGGGTTTATATTAAAGTTTGTCGAGACTAAATGTCTTTTATACTTGTGGTTTGAGAAGCAAATTTTAGAAGTTAGTCTTCATTTTATTTATGTCTTAAACAGTGGAAGAACCTGTATGATAATCTTCCATTAATTTATTCTTATTCTTATTCTCATCTGTTTCTAAACGTTTTATGATGTCAAGCTTTCGCTGAATAGTATGAGTAACATGCTTACGTTTTTTCACTAAAGCTCAATCACATGAGCCTTCGTAAGATTAACTAACTTTGGTATTACTAGTAACTTATTTATGATAACCTAATGTAACTTATTCACCGCAGCGCGCTGTATAATAGTGGCCTCCATATAATCGCAAATTATATGGTATTTGAGTAATGGCCACCAATACAATGGCGATGTACATGTGTTATTTGTGATACAGCTGTCAGACACATTTATCCATCAGAATAGTAAAAAGTAACTAAATGTTACACTGTTTTGTTTGTTATATTTTATAAATTCACATATAGCCTATACATTTTTTTATTCATCAATGTTATATTTTTAAATATAAAAACAGGGAAACTATACAGTAATTTGAAATAACTATAACGCAATTCAGTTAGATTTTTTTTGTTTTGGTAGTTTACATAATCATGAATATTGATGAAACCATTGATGGTGGCCACTTATTATACTGCAGCCGAGGATCAAGTTACTATATAATGTTACTCTAGGCTTACCTGATTTCATCCCGATGTTGATGGTGTGTATACTTTAACAATATCACTCAAGAACTGAAGGTAGCCATCTTGTGCTTCATTTAATATCCGTCTATACATGAATTCTCCAATGAAACCATCAAACAAAGCTTTACTTCGCTTAGCTGCAGGAAATTGCCTCTTTATCATTGTCCAAATTCCTTCTGCTGTGTTTCCCACCCCACCATTTTCCATATCTCTGAAAGTTAGTTCATGATGCACAGTAAGATGTGAATAAACCTCTTGCTCAATTTTGGTATCCTTCCAGATATCACTGTAAATAACTGTGCCAGGCAAAACATGGCGTTTCAAAACATTCAAGATGGTTTTTGGTGTTTTATCCATAACATTAGCTAAAAAGCAATTTGTGCTGTCTCGCTCAAGTCCACAGAAGACCCATTGACTTACCACTTTGTGATTGTCACCATGACTACGTTTCCAGAACTTGCTTTCATAGAGTTCAATCTTAATTCCATGTCCTCCGACTGAACTGTTGCGGCTTAAAAGAATGTCAACACACGTACCTTTACAAAAGTTATACCAATCAAGTATTATACGAGCTGAAGAAGTTTGCATTTCATATTGCACAGTCCTATGAGGATATTCTCTGTACCAGTAATAGGACAGAAGTAGAACATCTTGAATTGAAAAACTTGAATTTTCAAACCATGTGCCTCTCCTGATTGAACGTTTGGTTGTATGTTTAACACCATCCCAACCTTGACATTTCCAGATTAATTCCTCACGAACGGAAGTTTCTTCTGTTAAAGTCATTAACTTTTTACAAGTAGGACATTCATATTGAGAAGCAATTAATTTTTTATCTTGAAGCCACTGTGCGAACTCATGTTTAGGTTTATGACAAATATCAAATACCATAAAAATTGTTGTAGGATGAACGCCCTGGAATCTGCTGTGACTCCAAAAAGTCATTTTCAGTAGTTTGCATCCGTAATAAATAAAATAACCTTCTAAAAATTCACTGATAACACGCTAAGAATAAACATAGGTTAGAAATTAAATCATTGCGCGACGTATATGCTAGGCTTACAAAACGGATCGGAAACATGCCATTTAAATAAACGATAATTTTATTTTGCTGTCTAGAGTAAGGTAAGGAGGAGCTCTATCTGTTTTTTTTTTATTTCAAAGAAAGGTGTGTACGTAAATTTACAATTTCGTATTAAACCGTTATGATATTGACCGTTATTATGATATGTCATATTATGATGTGATATAAACCGATTTGAATTATTGGGTTGTTGATATAGAATCCAACTTCCTTTCTTGAAAACAAGATTGTATGGAAGCATCTTCTCTCAATAGTATCTTATAATATCGGTAAAATTTTGCTGACTTTTCCTTCCAGTGTTTTATATCTGCTCGTGGACCATCGTCACATTTTAAATCCAAACTGTGATTAATACTTTCAACTGCGTTCGAAAACAAAAGTATTTCGACGAAAAGCTGGATGTTCTACGTACTCATATAAAGGTACAGGTCCTGATAGCTGTTTTTATTTTTCCGGTTAATTGTGTCCTGGATGTAGATTTGTTTCCTGATAGACTGTAATACATATTTGTTGTGCTAATCCTAATAAAATGCAAAACTAAATGCCCACTATCAGCCAGTCAGTGTTTGGTGAAAGCCTTTTAAATACTTGTACTTGACCAACTGTATGTATACTCCCAACAACCTCGTTATCTATAACAACTGCATTACTACAACATTACCAAGAAACCTAATAGTGAGCAATAATTACGAATATATTGAATTTTTGCCAAGGCATTTAATGGCATAAAATAATATAATTTCCTATTTAAGCATTCGAATGGTGTCATTGAACGCCTTTTTGAATGGTTTTGTTCTATATTATCAGAAAACATCTATACGCCAGAAAACTTATGGTCAAATAGGGCTGAGGCAGATCCTTTCATAGTCGTAGCAAGATTGGTCGTTAGGTCACGTTTCAATTGAGTCCTTTCTTTTTGACGAATTTTAAAATTATACAGCCCATACTATTCCACTAACGTCAAGTTTATCGGAGTTGCCTGCACTGTCATCTTCATTCATAAAAGTCTACGGGTAATTCAAAGGTCGGGAAGGCATAGAGCCAAGACCCATTGGATGCTCTAGATTTCAGTATTCAGGTAAAGGTGACAGGGTAACCAGATGACAGAGTAATATTTGAGATTTGGGCGTACTAGGGTACAGTAGAGAAGTGTAAGAGACTGGATGTCATCAAGGCAAAATGAGAGTCTATAAACAAGAGCCACTGTCCAAACAGCCCCATTGCACATGTTGCGAACTTCCATATCCCAAGTAAGAGATGAAGTAAAGATCACTCCAAGATCTTTAACAGAGGAATTTCTGGAAATTTCCCTGTCCCTATTGTAGTGGAGTAATTTTCGATGGAAGGTTATTACAACACACTTATCGACATTTAGGGCCATACTATTATACTTGTATCACTCGATCACAGAATTAGGTCTTCTTGAACCTCCATCCAAGTACATCCTGATATTGGTATTTTTGTAGATTTTCAAGTTATCAGCAAAGAGTAGGGTAGCGTTGTTTAGTTGAACTCTTATATAGTTGGCATACATATTGAACATTGAACACCGTTGGTTCTAAATGGGAGCCCTGAGGAACCCTAGAACTGGACAAAATTGTTTGGCATAGGGCCGATCGGAACCGCACTAGATGTCTTCTACTCTGGAGATAAATGATATTGTTGACCTTGAAATTTATCTGGTTAGGGACCAGCTCTTGAGGCTTTTTTCCTAGATGGATAAAATGGCAATATTCCTATAGTTCCATGTCTCCCATGCAACCCCTTTTGTGAATGGGACGATATGGTTGTTCATCGAACAACTACCTTTAGCAAACCTTTTACAGTTTCTGCCTGTCGATTGTGGAATGCTTTACCTGTGAACATCAGAGCCATCGATAAGCGCGCTCGCTTTGGGGCGGAGGTCAGGGGGACCTTGATGCTGGGGGCTCAGTGGGTGTAGCGGTTGGCGGCTTTGGTGTGCGGTACTTAGGGCAATTGCATGCAAGTTGAATGAATGCGAGTGTGTGTCTTGTGATATTATTATAAATTTTTATATAGTTTCATTAATTATTGATGATTGTTTTTATTTTAAGATTCATTTAATACGTAATGAAAATAAATAGACTAAGTTTTAGTTATAAATGTATACATATATATGTTAGTTTAATTTGTATGAGGTTAAGTGGTAGAGAGGACTTTATAGTCCTAATTTCGCCTCTAATAAAGTCATTTTTCATTTCATTTCATATGGCTGATTTTTAAAGAAAAACGCCTCCTGATAAAAATCTGTTGAATAGATACGTAGGCGGTGTAACAAGAAGGTCGGCACTATATTTTACGACAGCTGGTGTGATACAATCAGGTCCGGGCCCTTGCTGATGAAAGGTAAGAAGAGTTCTATAAACATTGTTCCGAGTTAGTGAAAAATACAGGAGGCCTCGGAAGCGTGCCCCTCCCAAACTCGGAGCAAATCATAAAAAAAAACAATCACATGCCACTAGTGGGAAGAGACAAAAACGAGACAAGATTTCGAGTACAAGAAATATAATTAGTAGGTGGCAAACATTTCCATGCAAAATACAATTATGCAGCACCACGGTGCACCGCGTAACTTAAAAACTAAATAACAACAATAAATATAATTCCAATAATGACAATAACATAATAAATAAATAATATAATAATAACACAATAAATAGAAATTTGGTCTATAAATAACATATATCAGGTACGGCAGTAGCAAAATTTTAACTGGTAATTTTTATGAACTGAGGGGAGGAAAAAGGTTGTAGAATTTCTAGGCCCACTATTTTTGAAAAGTAATTTTGTTTCAAGTTTGTAGCCGAAATTTAAAAAAAATATATTTAAAGCCAATTTTCGAAGGAGGCGGGGGCTTAGTTGCCTCCACGAATCCGAATTAAAGATGAAATCCTCCCCTTCAGGTCATGTAACTAACTAAATAAATACTGGCTAGGTACTGGCCCTCCTCCAGATCTAACATCTGGCAGCGCTCCCTGCACCCCAGTCCTCGCAAGTTCAGTATAAGAAGTAAAAAAACACATTTTTAATCCAACCTTGTTCCAGAAGAAATGAATGGGAGCACTACACTCCGGTTGGATGCCGGTCCAATAGCGCTGGCAGGGCGCGGGCATTCAATTTTTCAGTTGTTCGGGCAGACTCGCCGCACCAGTCCCGCTGACGGCACTCACGGGGACCCTATAGAATCCCAACATAACCAGTAGATATTCAGAACAACTTTACTACAACCCGAGAAATAATAAAAACTTAATTATGTTTGCCACAAAGTATAATAAAATATTTAAATTTAACAATTAAAAAAAATAACAATCTGTAACTAACAGTACCTTTTAAGTATCAGAAGACTATTTCCCAAAAATACCTCAAGACACCAAGTATTAAAAGATACACTACTTGGTGACAATATTAAATATTACAAACAAAACAAATTTTCAAATATATAAACATTTACTTATAGGCTAGAACAGCCATACTAAATGATTAAGCGTGATAACAATTACTTGTAACTATAATTCGCTGGATTTTAATCATTCTATTATAATATTATAATAATTTACATTTTGCTATTAAATATTAATTGTAAGGTAGGCATAATAATAATTATATAATTTACAAATAATAACAATACATTATTTCCCTTTTAACAATAATTAAATTCTAATCAGTTCACGCTACTATAAAGGCAATAATTAAATAATAAAATTGAAATCATGGATGTTGCCACCCAAATATGCACGCAACACAAAACACGAGGTAACAAAAATTTGCAAAGTCTGTACCGTCTCGCTTACACTAAATAAAAACAAGGTGTGTACACGGAAAAAATAATTTCCGTTCGCCGAACGGATCAGTTAGAAAGCACAAGAGCGAAAGATAAAAAACTAAACTAGCAAGTAAATAAATTAACAAATTTTAGAACGTACGAAAGACAGGAACGAACACTTTGCGACACGAACACGTACACGAGGAACACAAGTTACAAAATAAATATATATATAAATTACTTATAACTAATCTACGATAATATATGTCTGGGTGGGAGAGAAAAACCGCCAACTAAATAAGTTAAGAGAGTGAAAAAGACAATTACCTGCCGAAAGTCGGTGAATTAGCCAGCCATGGAGAAACGGGAAGAACAGAGAACAGCCAGAACACAGTAAGCTTCTCCGAACGTGTCTGACCGCTCCGAACAGTAGCCAGAGCCAGTGCCGGTGCCGGTGAACAGCTGGTCGGTAAACTAGTCAAGGTCAACCAGCTGACCTCAACCAGGCAGAAAATCAATACTCTGACGGAGTGACTCCCCCACCGACTGACAAGAGTGGCCGAGGTGGGCAAAATAAAAGGCAAAAATAAATTGTCCAAACTGAGCCCCGGCTCAACATCATCTGCTTCGATATGACAAGTGGATAAAACGTCGGTTATGTATTATATACAGCTTTTATGTGTTTGTGTGTGTGTGTGTGTGTGTGTGTGTGTGTGTGTGTGTGTGTGTGTGTGTGTGTGTGTGTTACATACAGGAGAGGAATTGTTGACTTTTTTACGTATACATATGCAAATAACTGGCCAAACATGTTAGCTATAGTTTCATCAAATGAACATCTTTAGGTTTGAGGAGATAGTTTCTTGTATATGCCTAATGTAGCGTTTTTCAACAAACTCTAGACAACATACTGCACACTGTACTCACGTTTGCAAATGTTTGTAGACCATTTGTTCATGAGCTTGTACTGTTATGTAAAGTCTTTTGTAATGTTGTCAATTGTTTCAGCTCAATAGTAAACCAAATCGGGAATGAATACTATCCATATATTTTAGTACAAAAGTCTCATACAACACAGCTGCTCAGAGTATTTGAGAGATAACAATCTTCCAGTAAGAGCATGTAAATCAGCCATCGTTCATGCTGGAGTTCGACGATGTCAAGGGAAAGCTCGTGTTTTTTAATCCCATTAAGGGAATATGAGTGGACGAAATACCGCCACTGAGTTTTAAAGGTTGTGGTGACCTGTTTACGACTCAGTTGACTGTAATATTTAATTTGATTATTTAGCACGGTATATTTTCCGGTTAGGCTTAAATCAAGGATTGTAGTATCGATCAATTACTTCCCAGACAAGGATTATGTATGTAATTACCATCTTATCGTAATTCAGCCTACCTTGAAGAGGTTTTGAATCGCATGTTCTCGACAGAATAAGCTTTACATTTGTACTATATTGTACTACTCAACGGGAACTGGGTGAATGAAACTACTTTTAGTATATAATAACGGCCGTGGGAATAACACACTGGAGCGGAGTATCGAGGTTACGGTTCATGACTGCGGTATTTAGAGGTAGTGGTAGGACAAGGAGGGGGGAGCGTCATCCCTTGGCCAATAGGATTTATTCATACGATATTCATTGTAAGACTGTAAGAATAGATATAGTCCTGCACTATATAATATACCACAGATATCACATCCCTCCCTTCTTAATTAGACACACAATTTTGTTACATTAAAAAACAATTACATAAATTCTTAAGCACATAACCTGTAATACCCTTTTTTAATACAAAATGAGAAGAATATTGTTATATCAACTCTTGGAATAATTATATTAATAAAATATTGGAATAAAACACATTATAAATTCATTATCCGTAATACACTTCTAAACTACTACCATTACAAATCTAGCCTTGTAATTGGCTTTCGCTCTCGTTGAGGATACCTGCGAACAGGAGTGGAACGAGCAAGTGGTGAACGTTGAGTAATAGGACTGGTGTAGGTAGTGTGAGTATGAGAAGCGTTGGGTGACATACAGTTATGTGCAAATTAATCTGAACAGAGGTAAATTTGTATTTTCGGCGTTGGCCAACCTGCAGATGTGGTGTTATTTCTTTTGTACATGTGATTCATTGTTTCTACATCACTACCACACTTTTTGAGGTTATGTTTATGTTTGCACATGGTTAAGTGATATTACTGTCTTTGTGTCGTCATTTTTTAATCTTCCGATTATTTTGGTGAGTTCTTGGGTTATTTTCGATATTAGTTTATTATGGATCTAACTCCTAGGAAAAGAAGCAAGATTGTAACTCTGCATGAACACACTTCTTTGACTCAAAGACAGATTGCTGAACAATGTGGTGTTAGTTTGGGCTCTGTAAATAATATTATTAAGTTAAAAAACGTAACCGGATCAATATCTCCTAAAAGAAAAGGGTTTTGTGGAAGAAAAAGAAAAACTACAACCAAAGATGATGCAATTTTGTTAAGAAATAGTAAACTTCACCCTGAAAAAATCAGTTTTGATCTTAAAAAGACTTAGAAGATGCTGGGGTTCATATTCATGACTCAACAGTCACAAGACGTCCTTTGGCCGTTATCAGAAAAGCCAGAAGGCCAAAAAAACAATTGAAGGGTGCAGGAGAAAAACCAACTTAGTCACAAAACTAAAATTTTTCAGGAGAGCAAAAACAAAGTTTCAAACGGTCTGTAAAAAAAGAACATAACTTTTTGACCTTAAAAACTGGATCTAGGTTTAGTATAACTGTTTTTTTATAAAATATAAAAAAATTAGCTCATTGCAACAATTAGTTTATTTTTAAAAAATTGTCCCGGTAACAACGCCATGGACTTAGTTGGTTTTTCCCCTGCACACGATGGACTCAATTGGGTTTTCCCCTGTAAATAATGAAACAAACTAGTCAATATTTTTTAACTTCTGGTTTATTAATCACATTTTGATTGAAAAAAAGGACAAAACAAAACTTAGATATATGTAAATATTTGAAAAACTGTGAAAGTCTGTCATTTTCATTGGATATGGTCCAACGTCTTTCTTTTAGTTAGCTCCACACACTTTTGGTTACCTCCACTTTAGGTTACATTTTCACTTGAGGTTTCTTCCTAAAACACAATGAAAAAAACCAAATAAATATCCAACTAATAGGATATAGTTTTAATCCTCACAACTGTAAATACTAACAAAAAGAAAATTGTGAATAATTCAATATTTGCAAAGACAAAGTATCTTTAGGTTTGTTATTTTTCACAAATAATTTTGTGTTAGAATGTTTTAGGAACATAATTATTTCATTAATCACTGCTAACGGAAAGTTATTGGAAAAAAATAGTAAAACAGTTGAATAAGAATATAGATTTCAAAACGTACCTTTAAAAGTTAGCTTCTGCAGTCTCATGAGCGGCTACATCCAACGGCTGGAACCCTCAATCGCTGTTTTCATTTCCCACAAAAAGGTTCATGTAATATTCCTTTGAACCTTCTTCTTCGCAAAACTTTAGAAGGACTTTTAGGTCGTTGCACTTTTCCTTTGACAGTGCTAAGGGTGCATTGTTAGGATTGTTCAGGCTCAGCCATATGCTCAGGCCTAGGCAAGTTCTTCTTTTTTCTTTGTTTTTTCTTCTCTTTCTTTCTCTCTATCATTCTTCTTTATGGATGATGTGAAAAAAGGCCCCCATTGTATCCGTTCCGATATTTCTAAGCTGAGAGACATTTATCTTGGAAAAATCTAAGTTGTTTTACCGGTCTGACGGCAAAGAGAAACTTATTTTTGTAGTCTTTGGATGCCAAAAACTCTCCCCATTTTTTGAACATTTTCTGTTGGCAAGAAACCACCTGTGAAGGGTGATGGTTTTACTCGAGCGTTCTCCAACACAGATCTCCAACCGTCAGGTGTTTCAGCTTTTGCTGTTTTTAGGGATTAATCCCATATTTTTGTCATTTTCCATATAAGAGTGTCCTCTTACTGGGAAAGTCACTATAACTTTTGTCAAACCGTTTCTCTTCAGTTGTGAGGTAGTGCAACATCTTCATTACAGTGTGGTTCTTATTTTGACCTCCGCATGAATCAGCAAAGATGTAGAGGGTTTTCACTTCCATTGACAGGTAATTTTGGACAAAATCGTACAAAAAAGAGGCAACATCATCAGATCCCTTCTTACCAACAGTCTCGTCATAGGTGTACATGATGGATTCCCCAGTGGACAAGATGTGTACATTGAAGATGTAAAATGTCAACTGTCGTCTAAAATAAACTTCACTAGTGGAGATGTTGGGGGTCGGTAGATTCTTCCCGAAATCAATCGCAATAGCCTCCACTTCATTGCGTAGTTTTGCTGATTTTTTGGCTTTACGTTTCAACTTGTAAAACCAATCTGCCTTAGTAATATGCAGTTTTTGCTCTTCCTCCAGTTTTTTCTTTTCTTCAAGTAGGGATTCTTTTTCTTCAACTGACACTGCAGCAATCTTTTCTTTCAATTCCTGAAACCTTTGCATTATTTTCGTCACAAAAACAACATGTGTCAGTTCTTGGGTATCCAAACCCGATATTGAACTCAGTGACAAAGGTGTGTCGAAATGTCTCGTAGGAAATTTCCATGCCTGGGTTCTTATTTAAAAACATTGACAGAAGCTCCTTGACATTTAAATTTTTCAGGTAAGTACACTTTGGTACTGTCATGAAGGCTGTAATGAGCCCGTCTACCTTTTAAAGAACAAAAAAAGCTCATCATAGCTTCGCGTGTAGCCTCTGGGGACTTTACGAGGGTCGATTAAAATGTTTTCCTCTGTTATCTACGGGAGATTTACCAGTGGTCATTATTGACTGCTTGATTCTGTGTAGCCTAAAAGGTTTAACACCAAAAAGAGACTGAAAGGCCTTAAAACAAAACAGGGATCTCAACGGCAGACTCATCTCTCACAACTCTAACTTTGTATGAAAAAGAACCTTCGTTCATTCTAGCTTGGTTTTCGTCTAGCCGAGGTCTCCTCCGAGAAACAGGATGCAACGCAATTAGTCCACCCAAGTAGCTGTTTTGAGCATTGGTACCTCCTTCACGCCCTATGTCATTGAATTGTTTAATTAAGGAATTTCTCTCTTCTGGTGTAACTTGTTGAAAAACATTCGTATCGTTTACAACGGCAATCTTCACCCGTGTTCATATGAGCAAGCCCGTAGCTTTTTGGCGACATCCCTAACTCTCCCAGTTATTTTTCGTTTTTTTTCGTAGTTTTTACTTCACTTACCCTAGTGGCTTCATCATCACTTTCACTTTGCAGCTCACCGTCAATCATTTTTCAAGTGATTGGGCACTAAAACACAATATTCACCAACGCTAATTCAAATACGCACACCAAATAAACACTAATAACCTAAAACTTCACTTCAACAGTACAAACTAACACAACAGAGACAATAAGGAGTGTGTTGTTTAGTCTCTGCTACAGCTGAACCACAGAGTATGGATTGTTTGCGCATGCGCTAAGGTCAGCTGACTGTGGACTCAGTTGCTTTTTCCCCTGAACCAGATGGACTGAGTTAGTTTTTCCCCTGCGGTACAACATTTTAAATGGCTGTATCTTGTAACTCAGTTAGTTATTCTCCTGCAGCTTTTGGCATGTTAAAATATGGACCACAGGACTATCGAATGGCATCATAATCTGTAAATCGATTTTTTTGGACTAAGTTGGTTTTTTCTCCTGCACCCTTCAATTGTTAACAGCCGCTATGATGAAAAAACGGTTAGCTTGGGCCAAAAAGTACAAATTTTGGCCTTTGGTACCAATATCTGGAATGATGAACAGTGAGAAATATATTCCTATTCTACAAAGCAGAGTGATTCCTGAACTTAAAAAACTAGAAGCTGACTATCACGTAAAATATGCTGTGTTTCAACAAGATCTTGCACCCTGTCACGCATCCAAGGCAGTTAAAAAAATACATGGATGAACAGGGTATTTTGTGCTTGGAATGGCCTAGAAACTCGCCTGATGTCAATCCAATAGAAACTCTCTGGTCCGTTTGTAAGAAAAGATTAAGAAAAAAAGGACTGCACAACTAAAGAAAAGATGATTTCAGACCTGATTCAGGTTTGGTTTCATGACCTTGAAATTCAAGAAATGTGCAAGAAACTGGTCGATTCAATGCCAAAAAGACTTGAAATGTTAATACAAGCAAAAGGAGGCCACATTAAGTATTAAATGTATGTATAATGTGAAAACTTATGTAATTAGCCTAATAAATGTTTGTTTTTTTACCTGTAATTGGTTTTGTTCAGATTAATTTGCACATGACTGTATCTGTACTGGGACGGACAGAAATAGAATGCCGCGGCGCATCAGCTGTGCGGTTACTGCCTACTGGATTGTCGTCTGCACAGTCAGAGCGCGCTGTCTGCTGGCTCTCAGCTGTTATTACCTCAGCTGTTTGATCTGTCACTGGAGCAATGTCGACTGCTATCAGCTGGTCAACATGACGCTTGTAAACAATACCAGACGCTAACCTCACTAAATACATTGTTGCACCTAGTTGTTTTACTACACATCCTTCTACCCATCTCTCTTGAGATCTACTGTAATCTCTTACTAACCCAGTTTGGTTAATTGGTAAAATACGTGTTTGACTACCTCTAGCATAGAACTTTTGTTTACCTTGTTTTTCTTCAACAACCTTAGATAAATTAGGTCTTAAAATGTCTAATCGGGTTCTAAGTGGTCTACCAAACATTAACATTGCTGGTGATTCATTTGTAGTCATATGAATTGAATTTCTATAGTCAAATAATATCCTACTTAAAGCTACTTGAATATTTACATTTTCTCTGAAAGCACATTTCAGTTTAGACTTGGCATAAGCCACTGAGTTTTCTGCTTGGCCGTTACTTCTAGGGTAAAACGGGGCACTAGTTGTATGTTTGATACCATTGTGTTTGAGGAAATTGTTAAACTCAATTGAACTGTACGGTGGACCGTTGTCACTATGCAAAGTGACTGGTATTCCGAACCTTGAAAACAACTCACGAAAATGACTAATAGTCTGACTAGCGGAAGTTGAACTTGTCTCAAAAACTTCCAACCATTTTGTGTACGCATCTATGACAATTAAATACAATTTATTCTTATAATAGAAATGATCTGCGTGTATTCTCTCGAATGGTTTACTAGGATAGTGCCAATGGTGTAACTCACTTTTACTTGGATTCGGTCTTTCAAGAAGACAGGATGAACAACTGTTAGCAATATTTTCAATATCTTTATCCAGATTTGGATACCACAGATAAGCTCTAGCTACTGCTTTCATTTTTGTTATACCGAGATGAGAAGCATGGAGCTCGTTTAAAACATAATTACGTAAACTATTTGGAATTATTACTTTGTAACCCCACATCAAGATACTCTGCTCAACAGCTATTTCCTCTCTCCTTACAAAGAACGGTACAATAATCTATATTGTCTTTAGGAATATGGCTTGGCCATCCATACATAGCATAGCCTAACACTTTTCTTAGTATTGGGTCTTTCTGGGTTTCAAGTTTTCCTTGTTCACATGATACTGGCAAAGAACTCTCTTTTACAAAATGTAAATAGGTCCCTAACCCTAGCAATTCAGAACTGTCTTCTGATTTTGACACTTTCAATGGTAATCTACTCAGAGCATCTGCGCTGTTGTCATCTGATTTAACATATTTTATGTCAAAGTTATAACCACTGAGGTACAAATAGTAACGTTGAAGTCTACTTGCTGCGAACACTGGCAAACCCTTTTTAGATACAAAAATACTGACTAATGGTTTATGATCACTTCTTAACGTAAAGTGTCGCCCTTACAAATACTGGTGAAAACGTTTGACACCAAAGACGCATGACAATGCCTCTTTGTCAATCTGAGAGTAGTTACGTTCTGCTTGATTTAACGTACGTGACGCATAGCTTACCGGTCTTTCCTGTCCATTGCTATCTACAATACTTAATACAGCACCTATACCGTATGCACTAGCATCGGTCGTTAGTATTACTGGAGCTTGCGGATCATAGTGTGCTAACACTGGAGCTGTACACAATAGCTCTTTGATTTGCTTAAAGAATTTTACACATTCTTTATCAAAGGAAAATTCTACATCTTTTCTTAACAGATTGTACAATGGTCGTAGAACTGTTGATATATTTGGTACAAACTTGCCATAGTAGTTGACTAACCCTACAAAGGATTTTACTTCTGTTACATTCTTAGGTTCTGGAGCCTCTACAATAGCTTTTATTTTGGCTTCCAAGGTGTGTAGTCCGGTTTTGTCAATTGTAAATCCGAGGAACTCTATTTTAGAAGCAAAGAATTTACACTTGTCTTGTTTTACTGTAAAACCGACCCTTCGAAGTCGTTCACAAACTTCTCTTAGTCTACTAAAATGAGTCTCATCATTTGGACCGGAAATGATGATATCGTCCAAAAAATACTTTACACCTTGTAAGCCTTGTAAAGTTTGCTCTATTACTTTTTCAAAAATTCCTACTGCACTAGCTATTCCATAAGGAAGTCTTTTATAGGCAAACAACCCCTTGTGAGTTGAAATTGTACATAATTTCTGTGAAAACTCATCTAGTCTCAATTGCATATATGCTTGACTCAAATCGATTTTGCTGAACAATTCACCCTTTTGCATTTCTGCGAAAAGATCCTCTACTCTAGGTATTGGATAAGGATCTATCTCTAGCTGAGAATTTAAATAACGAAAGTCGCCACAAATTCTAATGCTGCCATCTTTCTTTGGTACTGGAACTATAGGAGATCCATACTCTGAACTACTTACAGGCATCAAAACATCAGCGTTTACTAGACGCTCTAACTCTTGCTCTACCTTAGCTTTTAATGTGAAAGGCAATGGTCTAGGACTAGTATATTTGGGTTTACTATTTTCCTTCAGCACCAGTCTGATAGGATCACGATTACACTGACCTAACTCTTTAGAGAACACTTCTGGATACTCTGAAACTAACTTCTTTACTAAGTTATTATATTTTACATCATCGTCATTTTTAGCTACAAATAACTCTTCTTTATTCTTGAAAGAAATTACAACCCCTAACTCCTTGATCCAATCTCTTCCCATGAGTGGATGTGTACAATTTTTAATTACAAATAAACTCAGGACTTTATTTGTAATTAACATTTAAGGACTTTCATACTTAACATTTACTTCTAACCTACCTATTGGAAGTATGGGTACATTAGTGTAAGAACTAAGCTTTACATCAGTAGGTAACAAGTTAAGGAACTTTAGATTCTCGTGATAAAAGGATTCACTGATTACGCTTACAGAAGCACCTGTATCAATTTCAAAAGATACTACTTTATTTTCAACAGTTACTTTAGTTTTTAAGGGATCAACCCTACTAGAGACTTTGGCTAATTCAAACAAATTACCAATACTCTCTACTACATCTGTTTCATCGTCATTATTGTCTAGTACACTTTCGACAAAATTATGTTTACCCTTATTGAAATTACCCTTATTGCTGTAATGAGAATAATTGTTGCCTGACTTACCCCTAGCCTGAGATCGGCATACCTTCTTTAAATGATTTGTTTTGCCGCATTTATGGCAAACACAACCGTAATATTTACACTGCTTACTGAAGTGACCTACGGCGCCACAACAGTTACACTTCACTACACTAGTGCTGCTGGACTGATGTGCGTGTGTGGTACTCGGCGTGGCGTGGTGACGCGAAGTGTTGGTGTGGTGGCGCGAAGCGTTGTCTCTCCCGCTCGGCGCTGACTCACGTCCGTTGTAGTGACGCCTAGCCGATGACGTTGCTAGCCGATGGACGCTGCGAACGGAGACGGCTGGCGTGTCATGGCTGCCTGACGCCAACGTTGCCGCGCTTTTCTCTGCCATCTCAATCTGCGATGTCAGTTGAACAGCCTTGTCGAAGGTCAAATTAGCTTCTGACAAAAGTCTTTGTTTAGTAGATTCTGAACGGATTCCACAAATAAGACGATCTCTCAAATAGTCATTTAGACTAGCACCGAACTCACAGTATTTAGATAAGTTTTTTAATTGAGCAATGTACTGAGGTATACTTTCACCGTCATGTTGGTTACGTAAACTGAACTTATATCTTTCACATACAAAAGATGGAGTCGGATATAAATGGTCCTTAATTAGCTTCACTAAATCATCGTACGATTTTGTAGAAGGCTTATCGGGTGTACACAAATCCCGTAATAGCTTGAACGTTTTTACTCCTACCACTGTCAGCAAGGTACACACTTTCTTAGAATGATCGATATCATTACAACTTAAAAATAGTTCAAACCTCTCTATGTACGAGTCCCGCGTTTCTTCATTGGAGTCGAACTCACCCACGCTACCAATAATTCCCGTCATTTTTCTTGGTGCA
This sequence comes from Homalodisca vitripennis, assembly GCF_021130785.1. Lineage (NCBI taxonomy): Eukaryota > Metazoa > Arthropoda > Insecta > Hemiptera > Cicadellidae > Homalodisca > Homalodisca vitripennis. Next base: position 107,635,941 of record NC_060214.1, read on the forward strand.
ATGTCACTGAATAACGAACTAATATCGAATTCGTACATTCACTTCCCTTCCTCCTAAGCTGAAACACTCACTTTGTTTACTGACGCCATTGAGATGCGTGCGGTCGCTGACCCAACCGACGCCTACACGGTGCAGATCGCAATTGTAACAATAACTGCCGAACTGACCACTAAACACTCCGATTGTCTCGTCGCCACTTTGTATTATCTTGTACTACTCAACGGGAACTGGGTGAATGAAACTACTTTTAGTATATAATAACGGCCGTGGGAATAACACACTGGACCGGAGTATCGAGGTTACGGTTCATGACTGCGGTATTTAGAGGTGGTGGTAGGACAAGGAGGGGGGAGCGTCATCCCTTGGCCAATAGGATTTATTCATACGATATCCATTGCCAACATATTACATACACTGTAAGAATAGATATAGTCCTGCACTATATAATATACCACAGATATCACAACATTCAAGAGTGTTATTGTACCGGAACAAAGCAGGTTTTCAATTGGGATGTTTATGTTTACTAATCTTGCCTTATATCATAGCTATATCTAAACAATTTGCTAAATATAGAGAAGTGGCCAGTGCTTACATAGACTTCTCAAAGGCATTTGATACTGTAAGTCCCCGCCATCTCCTAGCCAAATTGAAAGCATACGAAATATTTTTGGTCTCCAGAAGTGATTACTACCTTCATACCCGCAGAACCGAATATCTTCTAAATTCATGAGGGCTATATTTTGGGATTTATTTCCGTATCAATAACGCCAAGGGAGTCTCATATCTGAACTTTTCACAATGTTCCTTAATTAATTATCTTTTACTTGTCATATCACAGCAACAGACGGACATATTATACTACTCGTTGGCATAACCTCCAAAGTTACAAACAGAAAATGATCTGTGCGAACAACTTATATAACATTATACTTAATATTAGGTCTTTTAATTTTAGTAATCGCTACTTTTTTTAACGGAATTTACGTTTTAAACACAATAACGGCAGACTGTGTTTAATGTGTTGAGCTGAGAAAGTTCATACATTGCAGACATATTATACGACTTGAGAAGCATGATTTAAAGAATGAGGAGGGCATTCCTAGTTGCTACCCTCAGGGAAATTGAAGTCTCCGTGTATGTACAGATGGCAAATCACGGGATTCTCATGGCTTCGTCTAAAGCATTTGAAAATTCTAGGTAATTTCCGGCTAGTTGAGTAGAATGTAAACGCCTCCCAAAACAGGTCTGAGGATGTTCTTTAGAGTAATTGAGACAAAAAGGCTTTTGACTAGGATGAATAAGGGGCATACGAGGATTGAAGACTCCGCTGCTTTTAGATTGACATATTTCCTTAATGATATCGTCGTTTAGAGATGCTAGATAATAGGTTAGGTTAAGTTATAAGAAGAATATCGCATACACAAATCAGGCTTAGAAATAATTAATTTGTTGAGCTTGGTGCAGAGTCCATTAAGATTCTGGTAGCCAATGCGTACTTTGGTCCTGCCTGACCAGGAAGCGGGGGTTTTGAGGCTATTTTCACAATCATTAGGATTCTATTAATAGTATTTAATAGTACCTAATACTAATTCTCTCCTAACTTAAACCGATTTCCCAACTCATCCCTAAGAGCCGGTTGGCGACAGTACCGCGGAAGGAGCACGGCAGGGCCGTGGCAGGGAGCGTGTTACAAAGATGACCTGTTGGGTGCTCAGCCGCCGCCTCACCGGTTATTTTGTCACCCGACAGGGTGTCTTATATAATATAAAACAAAATATTACTATATATATAATTAATATATTAATATTAATGATAAAGTACTTGCAGTGACATAAGGGTCAAGGCAAGTCTTTCTTCATTACAAATACACTTCATTAGTGTTTTTCTTCGGCCTTGGAAGTAGGTTGAGTAAATACTTGAACTTTTGAAATCCCATCCGAAAGTATCTAATAAAATAAAGCGGATCATCCTTCAACCTTCAAAAAAGAGTGTGGAACTCTCCCTCCTCGTCTCACGCAAGAAATACTTTGTGTACCCAATACGTCTATTTCCTTTAATTTTACTTTTTCGTTTACGTAACGAGACATTAGCAGCTGTTGCGATCACAACGTCCTCCTCGTCCGTGTCCAATTTAACAATTGAATCCTTCAGAGCATGGCCTCCAGAGTCAACAACGTTCACAGTCTGTGCAATAGCGACGTGTAGTGAGCTCTAAGCTTGGCGATAGTTATATTGAGGTACCACATTAGATACATGAGTTTGGATTGGCTCCTCTTGTGGAAAGAATACAGCTGAACAGCCCTGTGTTTTTAGAGAGGATGCTGACTGGAGATAATGACTGCCCTCAACTTCTTTCCTTAAGGCTATAAACATATTATACCAAAATGTTATAAAATTTATCCGATGAATGGCAGCACCTCTTTGGCCAAATTTATTTTTTTTAATATTTAACTCATTTTAGTTAAGAATTATACAAGCATAAAATTTGTTTTATTTAAAATAATAAAATGATTAAAAATAACATCGATTTAAAATTTGAAAATGAAAATTTGTAGATACATTTTATAGACGATAGATATGCAATTTCTATTTTTGAAATCGGTTAAATAGTTTACCAGAATCCTTATTTGGTTATTGTCCTTGTTTATCTCTTGGCAGCCGTACGTTACCACCGAACCACGGCGTGCTTCTCGGCAGTAAATTCTCACTTAGCACAAATTTTAGAACTTCAAAAATAGCAATCTTTTGTGGTACGTATTAAACATCTAAGTTGAAGAAAACAATCAATAGCTTGTGTACAGACTACATATTTTATACATATATATGTACCTACCCAGGGTGTTCACAAATGGGCATAACAACCTTATGTGATAGTGCTCATAATTTCAAACAAAAATACATTTAAATATGTCGAGAAATGCCTCGTTTTGCCGCTATCGGCCATTGAAAAAAAATGTATATAACAATTTTAATCTATTTCTTGTTTAAATGACAAAGTTATTGTTACTTAAAGATGAAAATGCGTTTCGCTCCATTTTTGACATTTGACATGGGTATTTCTTTAAAACTTCTTAACTTACAGTTATGGCTCACTAACGTATTTTAGTCCATTTATCACGTCTAAAACTATAAGAAACTATTGCATTTGCCCCTTAAGTTACTTTATCAGGATTTCAGGAAAACCTTGTTTTAAATAGTGAGCTGAAATCCGGGTGAAATCTATCCTCAGTCGCATTTTTAGACCCATATTTATATAAACTTTTGTCATCATTTTTATATAGAGAATGAGCTCTCACAGTTTCTACATATCCTCGTGAATCACCCTGTACGGTATATACATGCCTATATCAATCTGGCGGTCGTAAGGCGTGACCATTATTTGACTGGCATCCTAAATAAAAGAGTATACTAAGATATCTTTGAGTTTATTAGTGTTAAATGCTAATTTAATAATGTAACAACGATACCAGGACAGTATCATAATTGGACGTAGGAAAATCAATATTGATAAATATGGCTGGGGTAAGAATTTGCTGTCACTCAACGCAAGCGTATATAGGTTAATTCGGCTGCCGTATATATGTATTTAGCGGTCAACGTGTCTCATGCTCACTCACGGAAGACCACGCGCATATCAAAGGCTGCGATTTACCTTCTTTTAGATAATTAATTATCCGCAGCGTCGCTGCGCGCTGTCTTTGCAAGAGTAAAATTTTGGATTGTCTTGTTAAATCTATATATTATGTTAAATCTATATATATTGTTAAATATATATATATATATATATATATATATATATATATATATATATATATATATATATATATATATATATATATATATATAAAAATGAATGTTTGTATGTTTGTCCTTTATGGAATCGTGAACTATTGGACCGATCATGATGAAAATTTGTACGTATATGTATTTTTCCACGGAGAAGGTTTATAAGCTATGCCCATCCCTTTCCCGATTCAGGATTCCGCCCCACTGGTTACAGAAATACCCATAAGAAATGCATTGCAGCAAACATATGTTAACGTCTTTTCAAATTTTTAATCAGCTGTTCTTTGTAAACATATATTACACTTATAGTTTTAAAGCATAGAGTAAGCTTAAGAGAAACGACAAATTTTGTTTAAACTGTTTTTGCAATCACTGTTAAACATAGACTTTACTATCCAGATAATACAATTCAAATTTGACGTAAAAATTCACCTTTAACTGCAATATTTATTTAATATAAACCATGCTCATGCTTGATCAGAAGAGTAATGCAGATATCATAATTACTATCTTACGTTGGCTACAAATATAAAGAATGTTATAAAATCAACCTTAGTTGTTTTTTTTGACAGAAGTATGGTTCTCAAAACTCCGTGTGTACATATTCTCTCGATCGAGACAACAAAGCAAGCTCAATCGTGGCATCGGAGATATAACTAATTTAATCTAAAATTTATTATAGTAAAAAAAAAATTTACTAAGTAATATAAGGACTTCGGTTCTTAAGATTTGCGTGCGAAGCCGTGGGTAACAGCTAGATAGAGGCAGGAATATGGTACATACCTTCATAATACGCCCAAGAGGCTCACGATGGAACGACTATCAATTATCTCAGCAATGTTTAGAATGTGATAGAAAAAGAATAAGTGAATATAGTGTACTGTTTTCAACGGGAAATTGCGTGCGAAGCCGCGGGCAACTTTTGCAAAAAATTATTGAAATGCGCAGCAAAGCGCGCCGGGCCCGCTAGTATATATATATAAATGAATGTTTGTGTGTTTGTCCTTTATAGACTCAGAAACTATTTGACCGATCATTATGAAAATTTGTATGTATATGTATTTTTCCACGTAGAAGGTTTATATGCTATGTCCATTGATGTAACTCACCACCAGGAAGCGCTGCAAAATATATGTTATCAAAGCGCCTGCACATTGTAAACTACAATTACGAGATAAGTTGTGTTTAATAACCACACACTATGTGAAGGCGCTAAGTTTTTATGGATAGTTGTCTTTCAAATGAATTTCTGTTTGGCCTTATAGCTTGAATGTTAGACCACTTTATTATCAAGTACATGTACGTGTACAATGGCTACAAACATGCACTTTTGGCAGATTTTCTTGATAGTGTCAACAAGGTAAACTCTACATCGGCGTTGACAATATAATTCACTTGAACCAGAAGTGCTCATACACGAGCAAAGCTTACAAAAAGCGTGCGAAGCCGCGGGGAACAGCTAGTTTTAAATAAATATAATTATTATTCCTATTGTGTGGTCTTCACAATTCTTTCATTAATTATACAAAAATAAACAAACAATTTTAAAAATTTAGATGTAAAAGGATGTTTATTGGTACATTCTTAATTTTGTCAGGAAGCTTGTTAAATATGTTGGTCCTAAATACTCAATGGACTTTTGAAATTAACTTAATTGGTGTTGCAAGACTTCATTTATGGTGGGTAGGATAGTTATAATTCCATAGGTAAAATGATTCAATAATTGTAGAGTAGGGTTATACGTTGATGTAAAATAAATAAAGCAAGAATGTAAAGTTCTCGCGGATAAAAATCTCCCTGTAGCTTTCCCTCCAATTTAAACCACAAATGAGGAGGACAATACTTCTCTTTATCATAAAAACACGGTTGACTGAAATCATTGAAGCCGTCCCATAAGCCCATATGACAGTCCTTCGGGTGACGCATTCGCTCTTGACCAGCAGGTGGACAATCTTCACTCCACATGACTGCCTACAACATGAGTGACTCATCAGCTCGAGCCTACGGCCCTAGTGCTGTGGCCATGCAAACTTCCTAAACTGGTATGACCACATCAAACTGTTTGCAGGCCTTCATGTTACAAATTTGAAAAACTAAAACTATATTGTTGTTGTGCCGGTTGCCGGAATTATTTGTATGGATTTCTTATTTTTTATTTTACATTTTTCTTTACAAATCTACCCGCATCGTAACATAGATTACAAATTATTCTTCACAGCCCCGGCCTAACTAGTGTCTTCCAGTTATTACTCATCACACTATTTATTGCCATCATTAAACAACTATAGTTTCCTACAAACACACCAGAAGCGCCTTTAACGACTTATCAAGTCAAATCGGTGATCCCGTTCCGCCATTCAAGTACATAGCACCACAGCCGCAGCTACATATTTCTCCAGGGTTGGCAAGCCCTAAATTTACCGCCTTTTTCCACTGCTCAACATCAGTTGTAAAAAATGTTTTCCGCTTCTAAATCAGCATGTACATAATAATAATTATTATTATATTTGTTACTAGCAGTTACCCGCGGCTTCGCACGCAATTTTAGAGATCTAAGAGCGTCCTTCTTCGTGAATTCATTTATGATGTAATATTATATGATGGAATTTTATAACAATTTTTCCACTATTAATAAAACTTGTACTGGTTTTTTCAGGTATTGCGCGTGTCAAAGTATATATTTTTGGTTTAATTAAATTACACTTCTGACGTCCCAGTTAAATCCCTTTCCTAATATTCCAATCAAGGAAATACAAACAGGTCTCAGAAACTTTCTTTAGTCAAAAACATATACTTCCGGCCTTTTTAATTTACATCTCCCGTTGAAAGATATCCCCACTGTTTAAGTTGAGTTTGTCTTATTGTACCATTAAGAAAGTATATATACCTACGAAGGAGTTAAAAAAATGGTGTACGGCCTTTTTACCAACGAAATGTCTATAAGTGTCTATTCCCACCGTTGGACTAGCTTGCTAGCTAGATGGTGCCACAGTTACGTTCTCCTTTTCCCTATAAAGAAAATATATAGCCTACATATTATGTTGGTTTACAAGCACTACTTCTGTCAAAACTGACCCTTGTAAGGTACTTTCCGGTCTAAGGTACTTCAAATGTTATAATTGGGTTTGTTGTTTTATTACGACCAAGAAAATAAATATACTTACGTAAAACTTAAAAGTTACTGTGGTTAAATGTATCTATTTCAGATGTTTAATTTCACTTCTTGTCTAATTTATTTATCATTTCATAGTTGAGTTTGCGTTGTTGCAACGATCAAAAAAATATGTATACATGTAGGTTTTGGAAGATAACTTACATAAAAAGCTTCTATTTTCGGTCTACAATATTTCTGGTAATATATTTGATTTTAATTTTTTTAACCCCAATGAAGAAAATATATGCATAAAAAAGCTTTAAAAGACTGCTTTGGTCACTTGTATTCTTCTTCAGGTTTAAGGGATACAATATACAACTGTTTCAACTATGTTCATTTCAAATGTCTAAATAATCGTCAAAAATAAGCTTTGCGAGATAGAATTAGACTTTAATCTAGAAAAGAATGAGTTGTTAAGGCATATTTGCATCCATTCCCCCGTTTTTTTCTGAAGTCACAGTAAAAATATCATATACTAAGTTAAAAGAACCAACCAGCCTCGAATACTTTACGTGCAAACATTCACAGCTTTGCTCATTAATGTGGTATTTATAATAACGTTTAAATAGTATTTACTATACATTATACAGTTTGATTGGTCACAGGTGAAATCTGTAATTAAAATTAGATAATAACTTTCCCTTTCCAATCTGGATAATACGTACTACTGATCAAGCACTGCGTAGTTAGTATTTTCTAAAATTTAAGTGCAAACAAATGTGTCTGTCTTTTTGCTAAGCTTCAGTTAAACTTGTTTACTGTTAGTTAACTTTTTATTGTTTTTCGTAAATATTATTATTTCAAATTCTATAGTATTACAGAAATACTAAAAGAAATAAAATTCCATAAAAGAATTCGCCGAATTTGGCCCAGTCGTTTTCGAGATTAGCGCTTAGAAACACATTTAACTGTACATTTTTATTTATAATATTAGAAAGATGAAAACAAACGAAAAGTGGCCAAACGGCCTGTTTAGTTTTTATTGTTACGTTTTTAAAATTTAACTTTCTTTCGTCATCCCGATATCCTCCTGGTGGCTGCGATACTATTTAAGAACAACTCAAACATAAAACCTGCAATTTAAATCTTTCAATGCATTTAAACTGGTGTTAATATCGCTAAAAAACTGCATAATTACCTGGTAAGAGTGACATGCTTCGTTAACTCCGCATACGTGATTTTAAATCTATATAGCTCATTATGCCCAATGGACCGATATACATAAAGTCATACAGTATATTTTTTCATCCTCCTTTCAGAGGAAAGAGAAATTGTGTTAGCCTACTAAGAGACAGGCTTCAATGACGCTCAGCCAAATTCCATGGTTGGACATGAACTATCATATAACCCATTCTTGTCTACGTAGAAACGAAGTGTAATTCAGCTAATTTAAAGTCTAGAGATAAAATCTTTCTTGAGATATCTTGTCACATGATACATTAATATGTTTTATTAGTAGGCCTACGACAGATTTTAGAGCAGTGTTAAAATAATAAAAGTTTGGGTGAGCTAGTAAGAGTACTACAACAGAAGAGTAATTATTGTACACAGTTAGTGTGAAAATGTATTTATTCAAAGAGTTAAGAAATTTTAAAGCTGTAATTTGGTTTAGTAGCTACCAAAAACCGTTACTGACATAACTGGTATTTATTATTCGTAAATAATTTATTTTATATGTATAAATGAAGAAATAAACGATCTAAATTTAATTACTTCCCGTAATTTTGTAGTTCTGCTAGTTATTTTGTGATAACGCTCAAACACGGGTGTTCTTTTGAACCGACAATAAAGCGATGCGCGCGTAGACTAACAAAAGTATGCGTAAACAGTAGTTGAAATGCAATTATAAAATATTTGTATAATTTTGCCGCCCTGGGAAAACGACCCCCTGCCACCCCTACCTGCGGCTCTTCATAGCACGCTCGCTTAATTACCGCTCATATACTCACCAAACTCATAGTAATATTTTATTTTTTCTAGATTAAAGCCTGTACACAGTTAATTTAACACAACGCGATTGTTTTTAGTCATCGCCTCATCAACCTGCTCGACAAAGAAAGGGTGCACCCTCCGAGACTTACAGTCTCGACGAAGGTTACGCCAAATGTCCGTTTTAAATTATTTTTACATTTCTTTGATACAGTCCACTACTCTTAAAGACTTGACATAATTTTTTGGTTATCCGATCCGGATTGTTTAAAATATTTTAAAAACTAAATCACGTCTGTGGGCAGGGCTGGATATACATATGGGCTTAATGGGCTATAGCTCATTGGTCATTGGGCTATAGCCTAGAATTCACGGGGAGGCAAATTTTGGTAAAAAATAAATTATTCCTAAAGTTAAAAATATGTGACAAAATTGCTTGTAATAAATTTGTAAACATAACAGTTTGTAAATTGGAATTGTTTAAGCAATTACTCGCTAATATATTCCATTTATTTCGTAGTCCTGATATTAATGAAATAGGGTACCGTATGTTCCGGGACGCGACAGTACTCGCCCGCAAGTAGTCAGCCGATAACTCTGGGCCAAGTTACCGAGCCCGCAAGAGCTGTCAGGCCAGGTGGCCTAATAAATTTCAGATGACCTAAATCCTAAATCTAAGTATTATTAAAATCAGAATCAAGTTATTGTATTGTAATTCCTAACTACATCTTCTTAAATTTGATTGTCCTTAATCCAACAGAAATTTGTTTACTTTCTTTTCATGATTTGCCAGTTTGTGAATGTTGTGACATCTAATATTTTATGGTAAAAACAATAACTGCAACTATAAGAAGCGTAACTTCAATGTTGAAAATTCAACATATTTTATTTGAGTTTTATTACAAGCTTAGCGTGGCCGCCTCGCTGCCGCCGACATCACGTCGACCCACGGAGGTACCAAGTTACAGTACGCGCGCTGAAGGTTCGGCTCCGAGTCAACCGAGCGGACTATGGCGGGGGACGGGTGGATTGCCCGATATAACAACTGTTCTGCAGACATCCGCCAATGTTTGGCCCGCTGCAGTTTGAATATTTATTGTCCCTGTTCTCCCTCACAATCGAGTATTCACTGAAGTGGACAAGTGGTTTAAGTGCGTTATACACAATTCATTAGTTTAGTTAGTAGTGGGTTAGTGAATTTTGGTAGTTGTAGGGCGTTACAAATTATTTAATATTATCCTTCCTATTAAGGTTATATTACAAGTTTTAGTAGTTTTGTTTTGATTCATCATCTCAGTCGGTATAATGGCCCGATACGTTTCCAAAGTGGCTCGAGGAAAAACTACGAGAAGAGGTGTCGGTGATACATTCCACTTCAGACTAAGTTACGGCTAATGTAAACTATGTATTTCCCCCGTTGCTTCTGCCTTGGACTTCAGTCCAGGTGATGTACGCAACGGCTTTCATAATAGCTCCCTGAAGGTCCTTCATCAGAATATACGGGGTTTAAATTCTAATTATGAAACTCTCCAGCTTTTCATTCAGGAAGAAAATCCAATGGTGGTGTGTATTAGTGAGCATCACGTTAACCAATTCGGCATTTTGCAATTGGATGGTTATGTGATGGCAAGTTCGTTCTGTAGATCCGGAATGGAAAAGGGTGGAGTTGCTCTCTTCATTAAACCAGATGCTTCCTTTTCCCTTATTGATGTCTCTAACTACTGCGTTGAAGGTTTCTGTGAATTGGTGGCCATTTCTGTTGAGCTAGGCAGTGGAAAACTTTATATAGTTGGGGTATATAGACCCCCCCTTAATTGCAAGGAGGTCTTCTACAAAAATATTTATGATTGTCTTTCACAGGTTATGAAAGGGAGTGCAAATACAATTGTCCTGGGCGATTTCAATATTGATTTAGCGGGTTCTTCCAACGACTCCAAAACTATACTAAACGATATGCTGTCCTTTGGTCTTCGCCAAACCATTCGTTCGTATACACGAGAGTTTAAGAAGTCTAGGACCCTGATTGATCATATATACACAGATATACCTGAACCCTGTTTTTCGAGCTCTGTTATAGTGTCATACTTAAGTGACCATCATGCACAGGCTGCAATTGTTGGCTCTCAATCATCTTCAAAGTCATCCCCAGCTCTTTTCCGCTACAACCGTGTTTTCTCAGAGGAAAACATTAGTCTCTTCAAATATTACTTGAATAAGGAAAACTGGGCTGATTTGTATTCATTGACTGACTTAAATGCAAAGTTTGAGCTGTTCTTGAGTCACATTGACTATTATTTCAACGTTTGTTTCCCCTTGGTCAGGAGAAAGGTCCCTTCAGAGAGTAGGGACAAGTGTAGGATTAAGCTAGATGGTGAGGCAATAAGGGTTAGGGAACAGTTAAGATCCTCTTACTTGGAATCGAAAGATTTGCCTTCTGTCCACCCCCTTAGGCAAAGATATCTTGGCCTCAAGAAGTTGTATCGTAAGCTTATTCTGAAACTCAAGTCTGATAGTGTGGCTAAGCGGCTCAGTACGTCATCTAATAAAACCAAAACACTTTGGGGGATCGTTAATCAGAGTCGAGGTTCACATGACTTTAAAAAGTACCAAAAACCAGAAATCAGGAATAATTTAGGAGAGGTTGTTAATGATCCCTCAGAAGTGTGTAATATTTTCAATGATTATTTTCTTAATGTGGTTGATAAGTCCAACAAGGTTCCGCCTAATATTAGCTCTTCTGCCTTGAGCACATGTCCTCTGAATTCGTTTTTCTTGTCGCCTACTAATCCTATGGAGATTGCTGAGTCAGTTCGCAGCCTAAAATCAAAGAATTCCGCTGGTTCAGATGGAATATCATCTGCTTTGTTGAAAAACGTAGTCTTAGAGCTGGCAGAGCCACTCAGTGAATGGATTAATCATTCATTTTCAATGGGTATATTTCCTGACTGTTTGAAACTCGCTATGGTCACCCCTTTGTACAAGAAAGGCTGCAATCTGGACTGTTCAAATTACAGGCCGATTTCTGTAGTTTCAACCTTCTCTAAAGTTATAGAGAAAATAGTATTAAAAAGGCTTTGGAGTTTCCTACAGCACAACAAGCTGATGTTTCAACATCAATATGGGTTCACCCAAGGGAAAAGTACTGTTGACGCAATGTTCTGTGTCGTGCAGAACATTGTTGATACTATTGACTCGGGTAACCGGTCTAGTGGCTTATTTTTTGATTTAACTAAAGCCTTTGATTTAGTTGATCACGTTCTTCTTCTAAATAAATTGTCTATCATGGGGATTAGAGGTGTCGCACTTCAGTGGTTTCAATCATATCTGGTCAAAAGGGCACAGTTTGTTGAGTTCTATTGATGCGTCAAATAACATCTGCAATAGTTTTTCCACGAAAGGAACTATCAGCAAGGGCGTGCCCCAAGGTTCAATTTTGGGCCCTGTCCTTTTTTTAATCTTTATCAACGATCTTTGTAAGGGCTTAACTGTGCCAAACTTGTGCCTATATGCAGATGACACGTCACTAACGTTTTCTAATTCCTCCAGAGATCACCTGGAACTCGACACATTCTTAAAAGGGAATGCACTTGTTAATTGGCTTGAGCAAAACAGTCTTCAGGTAAATGTCTCAAAAACTACACTCATTGAATTTTCAATTAACAGTCATTCAAGCAAAAGTTTGCTCAGTATTCATTTGGGTGATGAAGCTGTTTTCTCAGAATGCTCCGTAAAATTTCTTGGCCTTATTATTGACTGCAATTTGTCTTTCCATCTCCACATAGAGCATGTATGTAGGAAGCTGAGTCAGGGTATTTTTGTGCTCAGAAATCTGGCTCGTTTCGCATCAACTGAAATTCTTACTGCTACTTATTATGGCATCATCTATCCATTCATATCTTACGGGGTTTCCATTTGGGGTTCTGAAAGCACCAAAACTAAGTCTGTGTTTAGGCTTCAAAAGAAAGCTTTAAGAATAATTTGTCATGTCCCATCCAGAACCTCATGTGCTAACCTTTTTTCCTCCAACAAACTTTTAACTTTTCCTTCCATTTATATTCTGGAAACCTTATCATTTCTTCATAAAAACTTTCACCTTTTTAATAGATTTTTTCCGACTCACATGTATGGAACAAGAAGTAAACCCAGATGCATTATGAATATCCCGCCACACTCCACCTCATTTTTTGAAAATCATTTAAAATATTCAGCAGTAATTCTTTTTAACAGTCTTCCATTAAGCTTAAGATTAGTCCAAGATTACACAGTTTTTAGAAAAAAATTGAAATGGTTGTTGATCGAGAAGGCTTACTATTCTGTTAAGGACTTTTTAGCTGATAAGATAGTGTAAACTTGAAAAAGTAAAATTATTTTATTGAGAGACATTATTATATTTTGTTATGATTTGTTGACTTAGCATGTACATTGTTAACTCTGTCAACATGCTGAATAAAGAATTTGAATTTGAATGTATCTGAAAAAAGTTAAATCTAAAATTAACTTCAGTTTATTCAGAAAAACTTTTCCGCTGGTGAAAGTTTCCTGACCAAATAATAAAAAAAATCCTCACATACAAACTTTTTTGTATCACAATTTTGGCACAGTTAATTTTAAAATATATTTTATTGAAGAAAGGTAATAAGACATTGAAACATAATACATCCATTAGCATTGGCATAAACAGGAAAATAGATCTGCGAAGTTTCAGAATTTTATTTGTACAGGAAGTTGGTCTAACCATAAGTCTATTGTCGAGCGAGAATTAAACATTGCTGTCCGTGACGTATCATTGGAGAGTCAATGTTTTTATTTGGTTAGTAGGGCAACGACAGGGCCGAACCTTCAACGCGCGTACTTTTGTAAGCCTGCATGGTTGTTTGGGGGGAGGGCGGAAAATTGTGAATTGCCCAAGGGCGGCAAATCTTCAAATCCGCCTCTACTTGTGGGTTTTAAACTGCAATTTTTTTATGCTTTTTAAACTTTATTTCAACTGAACTATAAAGTAATGAAAAGTGATTTTATTTGCTGACCCTCATTCAACTTTAAACTTCAAGAATAATTATTTGCTTCATATCCACTGTCAAAATTAAATACCTTGCTTTTCAACTTGTTTTTTATGCTACGCATATAAATTAAAATATTTTTATTAACCTCTGAAAGAAGAACGAATATTTTTTATTCTAACTGAAAATAACAACTATGCGTGACGTCTGGTACGAAATATAAAAAATCACAAAAAAGATTAAACTGCTTTTTATTTCAAATAAAACTGCGTTTATTCTGTTAAAAATACATACACAAAACTGATAATTAGTGCTGCTTATACCAGAACTGTGCTTAAAAATGTTTTACAAATAAACTTTTGGGCTTTTAAAGTCACCGCTCCATAGATATAGCAGTTCTGTAGACATTGAAGGGTTCCGCCATGGCTTTGTCATTGCCGCCCGATCCGACTTTTACCTCCCTACCAACCTCCATCTGACGTCACTGCGCGCCGGGAATATCAATCCATTAAATGACAAACAAATTCCTTACACGACGACCTCTTATAGTATTTCCCGGGATAAGTCACGTTGCACTCGATATCCCCCCCCCTTTATCGCTCTAGATGACGTATCCGCGGTGCTGTCGGATAACATCTCTATTGGCATAACATTTTCTCTCTCTCTCACACGCCACTTATTGAGCAGGAGATAGCGCCTGAGATGTATGGATTAAAGTCAAAATATCATCTGGACTCGACGGTGTATCACCTCGCCTAAAAAGAGGTCAGTAGTACACCCACACGAACTCGGAACTCTCAGAACTCAAAATTCTTTATTATAGACAGTTTTCAATTATACAGTAACGTCATTAGAATCAGTTTTCACACATAATAATAGTACGATTTAAATATTCCTGAACGCTGTAGGGGTAACTGTTCAGATGAAGAGTTTTCACGCCTTTGTCGAAAGCTTCTACGGCACTTTCGGCTTTGAGGGAGTCAGGCAGTGCATTGAAAAGCTTATGCAGCTGATAAGGAGAACTTAACACAGCAGCTTTATCACAAGCAACACAACAGAGAACGCAATTAATTCCCTGGTTTCTTCCATAGTCCGGGTTATAGAAGATGGAAGGCCGGCCGTGGGTGTTTTTATTCGATACCACACAAGCCTTTGACATGGGTGACCACGAGATCTTACTTCGGAAGTGGAACATCTAGGGATTATAACCTATTAATCAATTCTATCATTTTCCGAGGATATGTCACAAACTGTACACATACAGTTTAGGGAAGAGGTTTAGTGTATTTAATTAATTGGTTTAAAGGATTGCAAGCATTTGCCATACTCAAGCGTTATATAATGAATTAATTTCTTCCTTCTTCCTCAGTTACGCTAAAAATGAGGTTAAGCAAGCATGTATACAATTTAATAAATTTCGATACATTAGGACGAAAACGCAAAAGTCTAACAAAGACAGAAACTAACAGACGGACTTGTTCTGTCTCTTGTGCGGGACCTCTCCACCACTACCGACCTTTGAAACTCAGCCTCAGCCCTCAGGCAAACACTTCGGGGAAAAGCGGTCCTAAGACGATCGACCCGTCCGTGCTAATAGATATACTGCAGGCGGCTTAACTTTTGGTGAATAGAGGACCAGACAGGTCTTGCTATTGTTTCCGTTTCTCGGCTTTTGTCATCATATCACACAATACAATTTGCTATCTAAAGTAAATTTCAAGGGACACCATGGCACACATTAATACAAAGACATGAAAATTATTTTCGACTTCTCGACTTTCCAAACTATGAGTAAGAGCTAACACTGAAATAAAAGGTTGGTTTTTAGGCAGGTGATAATTTTATCAGTAAAGAGTTCCACAGTTCGTAATGTAAATGACTAAGAAACCATTCAACTGCATAACTAAAAGATCTTCCAATAGTTTTATTGTGGTATTGGTAATTCAGTAGTTTAATAACTATCGATGGACGCTTTCCGTAACAATAATCGTATCATTACCACTAGGAAAGGCACGAGTGTAAACCCCACTCAAAATTTGTCGAAGAACATAAAAAATGAATTGGCAGAAAGTACTTGTAATAATACTTCAGTATTAAATCAAAACGTAACATTTAGTCATCTTTTAGCCTTAAATAATCGTATAAAATTTAAGATTTAGAACTTGTTTACTTAAATTATAAGGTCTAACAAAGTAATATTGGAGTGAAAATTAGTTCCAATCAAAGCAGCGGGCGTCGTTCGCTTATAAAATTATATTTCTCGGACACAATATCAGTGTAGTCGCAATACAGAATCGTTCATATCATTATTCGGTTAGAACATATTTTCTTTTCAGTACAATTCTACTAATTCGAAACATTTTAATATCTATAAATAATAGCTCTTCCATCACAGCCAGTATAAGTAGCTAGGTTAAATTTTTTGACAACTACAATATAAATATGGTTTATTTCAGAAATAGAGGATTCCATCTTTTTTTTTTTTTATTTAGTTTTGGGTAAAACTGTATAGTAAAGAAGTTTAAAAAATGGGATCCAAGACATTTTCTACATTACATCTCATAAATGTTTTATATCCAATTTTTTGTTTCATGAACTGTTTTCGAGCTATCCGTTGCATGTATATTATATCCCGTAAGAATATTTCGATCGCATAAAACTAGCGAAATAAATGTTGAAACGAGTTTAAACTAGGTGCAAAAATTGATTATTTAAATAGCGTATCTCGTCTCAGTTTATTAATTGGCGAGTCACATACAAATTCAGAACTTTGTTATTTATGTGTAGAACATTGTTTTTGTTCCAAAATTTAGTTTGAATCCTGTATTTCTAAAATAAAATATTAATACTTCAGTTGTTAAAACATTTATCCTCTTCTTCCTACTAACCCGGAAGGACTATTTTTATACATAAAATCCATTAAACCATTCTTCGAAGTGCAGGCCCATATTTCCACACTCTGTACTAAAGATACACAATTTTTTAAAAGGAAAAGGTAGATCTATACCTCATCAACACTTAAAAGTTTTAATAATAGATTTTCCCTCCCCTTGTTTGAATCCTGGATAATAGATCTCTACAGTACTTTAATTAAAATTTCTTCAGTTTTAGGTCTACTAGTCGGGGAGGTTAGACCAGTGGAAGCAAACGTCAGTTCAAAAATCTGCTGCATTTTTTATTTGTCTAACGAGTGACATTAAAAAATATCTTTTACAATGATATGGCCACATATTACTCATACATAACAATTGTAGGCCCAGTGTGTGAAATAATTTCAAAAACTTGTGTCTATAATTAGCTAACGACCTCATTTAAAGAAAAGAATGGGTTTCCGCAACTATGAACGATCCAATGAGTGAGGCAAAGTCCAAACCGGATGCCATAAAACTATAGTTAGCTAATGACATTATTTTGTTGGGGGGTCGATCGCCGGAAATATTATCGATTGAGACGAAATTTAAACCGGATGAATTAAAATTGTAGTTGGTTAACTACATTGTTTTAACCTTGGAGAGACCAGAGACGTAATATTTGTACATGGTTACGTAGTACCTTTTATTATGAAATCTTCAAAGGTAATGTTCTTTTAATATATTAGTAAAAGATTATAGAAGCCTTTACCACAGTATAATATACGTTTCCACGACTTTCAAAATAATGAATTTTCGTAGCCTAAATCGGTAAATCAGAAATTTCGCGTGATGGTTTGTGGAAGAAAATTGTAAAATCTCTCGAAAATAGCTTTTGTAAATTTTGTATTTAAGTTGAGTTGTATAAAACAATTTAATTTTGAGACGTTACAATTTTAACAACTTGGGCAGTAAAAAATCACAGCAATAATGAAAACGTACTAAAAGGTTAGTCTAGTAATGTAGAAATTCCATGTAAACAAATAATATTCTAATGAAATAAATAATTTGAATAAGAATAGGCCTATAAATTAGAGAGACTCACTAAAACTGGGAGTTCCATTAATGAATAAGATAATAAAAGATAATACTATTCACAATGTATTGAAAGTCCTTATCAATCCCTGTTTATACTTTTACTGTTTGTGATACTTTATGAAGTGCACATGAAGTATCAAACTGAATTTTAAACCTACTGGAAATGTCAGGATTACCACCTTATATTCTTATTAATACTTGTATTGGTTATATCAATGTAGTGAAATATCAATCAACCACGTCTTTGTGATGGAACCTGGCGTGTGAAGAAGATGATGAACAACGTCTTGAAGTAACAATTCTAAGACAAAATTATACAGGTGAAGACTTTTTAATGTAACAATACCCAATGATCTGATCAACATACATTTTCCTTAAACGATTGCAGTTTTCCTTGCGGCAAACATTTGCAATCACATGCGTGTGTAAGGGGAGATCGGGAAGCTAAATCTCCTCTCTCTAAGAAATTTTGAAAGACACATAAAAATTAAGAGATTCCCGAGCTCTTATTATTGTAGTGTATTTGATATCTCCTGAATCACCCAATGTGTCAGTACCCCCCCCCCCCTATAATGTGCCTATACGCCACATTTTGCAATTTATATAAATTAATAAAAAACTCAGCTATTGGATGTTTGCAAAATTAATTTTAAAATTCCACGCTCCTTGCATCGTCAATATGCATATAGCCAATGCCCGTGTGCAAAACTATCAGATTTCTTTGTTAACTCTCCAGAAAATCCTAATCTACGCTAATAATATTATAAATGCGAAAGTGACTTTGTTTGATGTTTTGTTTTCACGCGTAAACTAATCAACAGATTGCACTGAAATTCTACGTGGACATTTTTACGGTTCCTGGAATGAATATTCCTTTGAGTGCCAAGGAATCAAATGTAATCGGCCCGCGGAGTTTTCCAAAAAGTGCCGAGGGAAATTGACATCGGTTTTTCGAATATTTATTATTCTGTCACTAAATTTTAACATATTGCGTTGTACTTTGTCTCATTTTATGCTTAATAAATAAAATAAACAAGAGATTATCTACATTGATTTTATTTGTTACAGCTGGTAAAAGCTATATAATATGAGAGACAACTTTTATGCGATTACAGATTTTCAATATTTTGCATTAATGTACAAGAAAAGTCATACTCCGCATTAAAGATGTTTACTTTTTGAAACTTGGTGAGTTATACTTGTTTCTACCTATATACGGAATAATAGTTGCAATTAAAAAATTACAATTGTTCTTTATTTACACTAAAAAAAACTACAATTTCCCTTATTGACAGACAAATGTTGAATACAATTTTAATTTTAAAATTTCAACAGATTTTATCAACGAAATAAATATTATAAGTCATATCCTACTTTTCGCCGAACATGATAAAACAAAAAATATGTTTATTTTTTAATAAGTTGTTAGTTATTTTGTTGAACACTGCACAAATACAAAGCATAAAACATCATAACTCGGTTACACAGATATTTACTTTTTTGAAATTGGGTATGTTTGTTTTTATTTATTTAAGCAACAGTACAAAATATGCACAAAAATAAATTAAGATCATAAAATTTTAAAAATGTTATTACAAAGTCTTAAAGATTATAACAATTTAATTGTTGCTTGTATTATTTTGTATTAAAATATTTTATCACCATCTCAATATGTTTATTATTTTTAAAATTATGAATTATTTGGCTGAACACTACACAAACGCCAAAAGAGTGCTTGACACTGAGAGAGGTAACCTGTATAAATGATTGGCACGGACAGCGCCACCCCCTCAAAAGTGCTTATTTAAAAACTCTATATAGGTTACACCCCACTGATCTTCAAAGTAGCGGAAATCCCATCTTGGTCTCCAAAGTTATATAATATTAAATAAAAGAGCCTGTCAAAATATAATCAAATGTTCTGTGTAAACATTGTTTAACATTTTCAATTATTTTACCTTTATAGTAAGTAAATATTCTAATATGTGACCTTAATTGTTACCACCACTTTAAATTCCAGTGATTAACCTAAGTACTAATCTACCTCATAAAATGTCCTAAAACATAAGAAGGTTAGTATTTGACTCCAAAGTTGAAGTAGTCGACGAGAACTAGGCTAGATGAAATTTCGCTGGATTGTTCTTTTGAATTATTGTACCATTCCAGCTCTTAATGTTCTTAAATATTAAAAATATATTTCATTTTATAAAAAAACAAACGTGTAGTTATTTCTAAAACCCCTCCGAGCTACGCTCCACTGGTCTTTAAAGTAGCAAAACTTGGTCTCTAAACTTGAAAAATATTAATTGGAAGAGCCGTAAATGTAATCAGCCGTTCTGTACAAACATTGTCTTATGATAGCATAACCATGTGTTTTAAATAATATAACCACTATATTTGCAATTTATTTACTTTTATAGTGTGAAAACATAGAGTAAGCAAGATAGTAACAAGACTTCTTATTTCAACCTTTTATGCAATCGCTGTTGAGTAGAAAAATATCCAGATAAGAAAATTAAAAGTTTTAGTAAAACTATACTTTTAAATGAACACGTTTGACAAATATTAAGTATTAGATATAAAAGACAAAGTTACTATCTAACTTTTCCTCTACATTTAAAGACTTATAAAAAAAACTGAGGCACTACTCCGCACAATTCTATCTTATAATAAGCTCGGTTCATGTTTTTCACGATCCAGTGGATACGAAGGTACTGCTATCTTAATTTAAAAAAACCATTAAAACGAAAGCAATTAACTATAATAACCGCATACTTGAGGTATGATAGGACTTTTGAATAAACATCTATTGAAGTATTTAAAGGTGACATTCAATTTTTCATATTCTTTATTTACAGGAATCCAGTAGGTAAAAACAATGATTCTTTTCTAGCCTTTAAAAACTGATTGATTTTGTTATTAGAAACTGTTACAAAGAATATGATAATTTGTGGTAATTTCGATATTAACTTCCTTTCTGGCAAGAACAAATCATTAGAATTTATGATTTTGATATAATTATTTAATTTGGCAATCCATTTTTAGAACCTACAAGGATAACCAAAAATACTTCAACTTCTGATGACGATATAACTACAAACTGTTCAACAATAGACAAGGTTCCCTGTATCTCTGACCACAAATTTGTTCTAATCGAACAATCCAATTAAAAAAAAAAAACACGTAATTGCCAAATAAAATTTAAATGACATTTTCATTTTAAAACACTAAACATTTCATATCGCTTAAAAACATCCATTAGAAGTATAGACCTTTTAAATATATCAGGAATAAATGCACAGTTTGACAAGTTCTTTTTAAAAGTTGATGATTTACTTTGAAGAAGCGTTTCCTTTAGCAACAAACATGGCGTATAATAGAACTTGTTCATCATCCTGGATTACCTTTAGATATTTAAAAAAAAAAATTGTGAGAAAAAGCGATTTTTGTATGAAACTCAGCGTGACCTGCACTGTCCTGTATTAGCATAAATTTATATAAAAATTTTCAACGTTTACGCTATACACATGTCCATGTATCTAGTCTTATATGACATGATATAAACAGAATAACCTATATCATGATTTATATCAATTGACAACTACTTTATTTCATAACCAGTTGATAAACCATATTCTAACAACGCTTAAAGTATTGCTGAACATCGTATTAAAGTAATTTGTAACTAACAGGTGAAAATTTGACTTTTATGGCTAAATAATTGTTTTGTTTAATTGAAAATTGACTAAATGTGAATAAATTAATATGAACTATATTTAATCAACAAAACAATTACCTATGTACTTAATGATACAAATATTGGTAATTTCCACTGAAACCATCCTACAGTTATTTTAATATATAAGAGTTGTGTTGAAATTTCTGAAGAGGTGAGGCTATCTTAAAATCACATGTACATCCTTTTATACTAATATTCTGGCCATTCTTTTGTTCGAGAGGAACACTCTAGAAGGGTTTTTCCTAGAAGGTAGTGTCCTCTCCCTCTCAACCCCTTTACCCCCACTACTAGGGGAAAAGAAGGGCGTCTTTAGGTAACTCCATTTTCAGACGTCTGTCAGTTCAGTAGTGTCACTGTCACTGTCATCGCGCTATAGCCGGCTTAGACGGTCCATCTACCACTAGTTAGATAGTCAGTATTGGTGCGTGCATCTTTAGTACTTGTCCACTCGAGGTTTTTGTTAGGATCTGGCACCCATCAGCGTTTGTGAGGTAAGTACCATAAATACGTTTCACTTTTTAGTAAGCACAGTTTATTTGGCAATGTAACAGGCTTCTAACTCTTCCGCCTGCTTTAAGTATTGGGTCTGACGATGTATCACAACTAGGCTGTTCGTGAAAAACTACACTTTCTTAAAAATTTGAGTTAAAATCTACTTAAATTACGAACATTAAAATGGATTATCTTATAATAATGACTATAAAGATGTTTGGTCGATCACCAAAAACAGATATATTTTTAAGACATATATTAAACATTATAATTAATTATAACAATTGAATTTTATATGTTAGTTTTAATTATAATTAAAGCAGGAATATAGTGTCATGATGATAACCATTACACATTTTCATAAGAAAACAATTAAAAGGGTGATTTTGGTCTTTGGACTTGCACCT
Source organism: Homalodisca vitripennis (assembly GCF_021130785.1). Taxonomy (NCBI): domain Eukaryota; kingdom Metazoa; phylum Arthropoda; class Insecta; order Hemiptera; family Cicadellidae; genus Homalodisca; species Homalodisca vitripennis. The sequence continues at coordinate 107,658,398 of NC_060214.1, forward strand.
GCGAGACAGTCAGTGAGTCGCTGACCATTGCTATTCAGTGTTGCTGATGAAAATCCCACAAAATACGGAAAATATACCAAATGAAAAGTTTGCGTGCACGCACTGCAAGAGATGGCAAACAGGCCCAGAGATGAAGACTTAGAGGCGAAGTGACGACCAAGATTATCTTGGTGGCTAGCGTGTGAAATCCATCTTTTTCTGACTGAGCCGTAAGGGATATTCTATTTTTATTTTCTTAAAGGTTGTTTTTTTACTACTCGTCTGTAGAAGGTTTTAAAACTAGAAAATAATTATTATCTATTAATAATTCGCTTCCGATAATTTTGATTAAAGTAATCCAATTCCTGGAGAAGAATTGAAACTGACAAAAATCGATTTTTGGTCACATTTGTATGGAACTTAAAGAGAAATTCGCATGGAATATGAATTTAAAACTAAATGTTAATTTTTAATTCTCTCGTAGTGTATATGTCTTATTTCTGATAATATGGCAATTAATAATATTATAGCATGTGATCTATAGAATGCTTTTCGTACCAAGAAGTTTGCAACTTTCTTTTCTATAAAAACTTAATGAAAAAACTCTGAATATTAAATGGTTATCTTTTAAAAACTAAACTAGGTAGCTTTACAACAAACTTAAAATAACGCATCACTTGGGAAAAGCGAATGCAAGATTGGCGGCTGTGTCTAAACACTGGTCGAGTATTTGGATTTATATAACTACCCTCATGACCTTACCGTTAGTAAAAGGTCATAGTAAAATGTTTTTCATACCAGAATTAAATTTTGATTCAGCCCCAACTTTGGTGCTGACTAAATATATGTCAAGAAATAAAAATTGTCTTATAAAGTTCAATCTGTTAAGGTCAAAATGTATCAATGATTTAATGTATAGTCGAAGTATCAATATAATTTTAATTTGTTTAGTTCATGTAAGTATGCCGTCCTTTAATTTTGTACAATTTCATCATTTATGATTATTTTAAGAAGGATAATCCTCGGCTGGAGAAAAAAGCTTAAAATTTAACTTGTTCACTGGGTGACTTATTTTAAGGACATCTACACTACCAACATGAAGGATTCTGCTTCAACCGCTCTGATTCTGGAAAGCCCTTTGCCATCTCTAGTTATTTATTTCTTCACTGGTACTACTTCATTTCCAAAATGTATTTTAATTCAACACTTTACCTCTCGGTAGGGAAGCCTTAGCCTTACGCCAGGCTTCGGCAGAGATATTTTTCGTGTTGAGAATTACTAATATATTAAATTGTTAGAAGATTAATAAATATTTTACAGAATACATTTTATATAAATTAAAATAAATAGTGAAGTGGATTAGTTTTTACTAAATCTATGCATTCTTTAATGTCATAAACTGGAGAAATATAAATGCAGGTACTATTTTCATCAACTCATGAACAAAGAGAATCAATTTTTTAAAACAAGTTAAATTTGCTTCATGATTGTACTTTAACGTTTCAAGAAAGGAAAATTTCCAACTTTTTATGTCAAATTGCGATTCTACCGCATACTTTCGTTTTTTATCGCAAATTTAATACATACAAATAATATGCAGTATTTTTTTAATTTATTTGGTTCGCGTGAATACGAGGTGTCTCCTTTAAATTTAGTAAAGTTTCATACCTTATGATTATTTTAATAAATGTAAAACTTGGCTAGGATGAAACGCTTACAATTTGACTTGTTCGCTGGGTGACTCTTATTTCTTGAACGTACATTGCGTATTCAGCTTCATCCGCTCTAATGCTATAGACATCCAGTTGCAATCTTTAGTTATTTTTATGCCCGCGGATAGACAATTACCTCATTTACAAATTTATTTCTTCACTACCCGATGATTCAGCACTTGACCCCTTGGTAGGAGAGCCTCAGCTTTACGTCAGAATTCGGTTGAAATATTTTTCATGTCGAGAATTTTTAATTTATTAAAATGTTGGAAGATTTAAAAATAATTCAGAATACATTTTATATAAATTGGATAAAATGGATTAGGCCTAATCAGTATTCAAATCAAAAAGTTTACGCAACAAATCAGTGTAAAATGCATGTGATGGGATAGTTTTGTTACTTGTTTTTTTATAGCAAATTTAAAGTTTCTGATTGTGTGTACAGGTTTTTTTTGTCTGACATTTTTTTGTTGCCATCATGGTTAACCACCAATAAGACCAATATACAAATATTCGCTAACGCTCAGCCAAATCTCCCATAGAGTGACATACACCATTATCGAACTCAGTGTTCCTTATATAAAAAATGTACCTTCATGCATAATTTAAAGTCTACAGGTTAGTTTTATCGTGCTTTCTATTTATCGTGCTTATAGACTGAAAACGGACAGAAATGAAAATGTACGAGCTCCTCAAGTGACATTACTAGCGCTTAGATAATAAAAGGAAATCTTTGTAATAAACAAAAAATAATTTTGACAGACACCTTATTTTTTACGAATTTTCTTAATGTAAATATGTTTTAACTTAATATTTGACGTACAACATCACTCGTATGTATATGTAAATAAAGGCTGATTGATTCATTAAATTGAGGTATTTTATTACTTTAGTTACAATGATTTAATTAGAATAGGTGCCGCTGTAAAGTATTCGTCGTAGTCAATATGCCAAGTGATTTTATGTAAACATTTTTTATTTAGTCATGTTTCTATATTTTCAACATTACCTTTAAAAATAATCTTTCTTTTATAATTACGAGCATAAGATTAATCAATGCCACGTTGTACAGCATTTAATAGAGTGTACTACATGGTTAGTTCTTGCATTCGAATCGTCAAAGAACGACCATGAAGAAAAATTAAATAAAAAAAAACTTATGCCCTTTATCTATTCATGAGTTTGTGAAAATAATACCTGCATTTATATTTCTCTCGTTAAACCCCCCCCCCACCCCCCCCCCCCCCCACCCCCCCCCCCCCCCACCCCCCCCCCCCCCCACCCCCCCCCCCCCCCACCCCCCCCCCCCCCCACCCCCCCCCATTACACAGGATTCATTCATAATGAGGTCCAGGCGATTATTTAAGTTAGTTGTGAGGTCCGGCGCTAGGGCTGCACTACGTAACTTTTATTGTTACCATTCAAATATTCACTACCTGACCTCTCACTCCACAGATGGCAGTCCGAGCTCTCACTTTTGCCATTCCTCAATTTAAAGGATTAGTTATATTTTGTGCAACTAATAAAGCCAAAGGTAATTTATGTTCTAATTTTATCTTTTTGTTGTTTTGCAAATAATATAAATCCAATTTGCTCTTTAATTAATATTTATTTTCTTGTTTTTATTTAATACATTTACCACTTCTTTTTGTTGTTAATTTGTCTTTGATTTAAAGATTGGAGCAAACTAAAATGTAATTACTGTACATCCAACTAACGCTATGTACTGTATTTCTGTACTCTGCACACACTGTATAAGGTTGTGTGCCTATAAAGTGAAAATTGGTTCTCGTCTCTTGGACAATTAGAAGAGCGTTATTGTAGCAAAACTGTAGATTTTTTTTAATCGCAATCCACAGTGGTGTTACCAATAAGGTTGTGTGCATAGATATTAGCTGCCTTCTCCCAACAATCAATCAATTCATTTCCAGTTACAATTCCATTTTTTTTTCTCGCCTTCACATCGTATGACTCATCCACTGCCTTCTAATAAATTAAAATTGGCTTTAAAGGTATTAGCAATAATGATAATTAATTCTTAATATGATATAAAAATTCTAAAAAATTTTTTAAAAAATTAAAAATATTTAAGAACGTGAACAGAATTTTATAATATTAAAAAGCTACGGTATAGTACACTGAAAAGTAATCTAGAATCATTATTTTCTCCTTATCTGGTTGTCTTCAATAACATGTTATTTTAATTGCTTAGCTGTATATGTGGGACTGAAATAATTATTCATACAAAGCTGACAGACTTAATTGTTTTATTCATTACAAATAGTATAAAAACTTTTTTCAAATGTGAAATAAATGAATTTTGTTGTTTTTAATTAACTTACCAAATTATTGTAAATAGAATTATATGGGCAACCTGTAAAGTCAAAGCCCAGAATAAGCTTGTACAATAATGGACACAATTTTTGCATGTTTTGTTAATGTGGACTGGTGTTTCAATAGCCATCCAATATAATGTGTATAGTTTTTTTTAGTAAAGAATAAAACTTTTTGTTATTTATTTTGTAAAGTAATGTACATAGAAGTAGTCTATAAAAAAATATACCATAATATATCCTTTGAGTGGCCAATCATGCGTTGTATTTTTGTGTGATTTTTTGTATTAATACTAGTGGTAAATAATTGTGAAAAATTGTACAACTGTATTACTTTACATATAAAAAGTGAGATTGTATTTTTAGAATAAACTTCAAAAGGGCGTGAATAGGTAAATATTTTATACTACTATGTCATAATATGTAAATACAGTAATAGTGGTTATTTAAAGGAAACTCTCTATTCGTTGAATTTGTTAAAATTTCTTTTTAATGTTGTCTATTTAAAAAATAAAACTTGCACAAGTTAGATGATTGTATTTTTATTTAATTTTTCCCAAAACAATGACAGAATGCCATGGGTGTATTCACAGGGAAGGTTAATGTAATGTATACTCCCTAATTTTTTAATAAATTTCTATACTCTTCACATGTCTATGTATATCTTATCATGTAAAGAATTACTGGATACTGTACCGCAAACTGTTTTTTTTTTTTTTTAATTTTAAATTTGATTTTAAATATTAAAAGCAAGCAAATTTTATATAATTTACTAAATCTAACACTGCAACAACATTCTAGTGCCAGACGTAACTTCTAACAACCAATGGACCAAAACAGTGAAGAGGAGTATAGCCTATTCTAAAACAGGGAGAGCTTTGAAAAATATTCAGAACTTTTTATAAAATGAATCTATTTAATCATAATTATAAGATATTGCTTTGTAAAATTAATTACCCAGTGCTTATCTACAAGCAGAATGTGATACAGTACTTATCTAAATTACATCAAATTTCCAATGTGTAATGTGGTAGATACTAATTCTATGAAGCTGGAGAAGTGAACAACAGATCACAATGGTGACGTGACACAATCACGTCTGTTGTGATTCCTGACATAACAATGCTTTGGTAAGATTGGTTTATTTTTTCCCTGGATTGTAGTTACGTGTTTGGTTAGTTATCTACATGAGGAAGAGATCAGATTGCAGATCTGAAAAAGTGGTGTTACTGATTTTTTTTCTTACACTGAACAATGGCAAATGTCCAAAACACCTGTTATAATCATTAGCCTTCTATTATTGCCAAAAACTGTAAACAAAGAAGTACCATCTCAGTTCTAAACTTAATAGTAGTAGGCTTGCCTCAATTTTATGTTCACCATTGTTTATATATTGTGTGCTCATCTGAATTCTTTTAGTATTTTAAGTAGAGCAAAGTAAAAAAGTGTGTATTTAATGTAATTATATTTAATCTATCAGCAGGGCATATAGTAATTGATGCAGTAATATTTACAAGTATAATATATGTATTTGGTGCTTCACTGCCTTTAATAGTTCCCAAATGAAGAGTACATCAGTCCAATTCATTTGAATGCCATTCAGTGTTAACCTAGTTAATGCTATGTACAGTGATAGACATGTGTAAATGACTGTGGTCAGATTACTTGCTTTATTTATATTTTTTACATTTCCAACCATCCTAATGTTTTAAATTAAATCAATCAACTCAATATTAAATATGTGGGAAAAATAATTTTGTGGTCATTACATTACATATCGTTTCAGCAAAATACTTTGCATTTAATATATTTTATTCAAACCGTATAAGTCTCTATGAGAAGCCCAATATTTCCTACATATTTTGATCTAAGACTGCATTTTAAATTTTACAAGCACAGTACAAAACAATCTAAATACAAAATCATATAATTTAAAAGGAGCTTATATGTTTTTTTTATATAAATGGGATTACAATATAAAGTTTAAAGTTAAAAAGTCTAATTTTTTTAAATTTTCAATTTAAATAAATGCCTCATTTACAGTTATTGTTGGATAGCCAATAAATTACCAATAATTTAAAAGAATTCAATCAATCAAAACTTCTTTATTCATAAGACAGTACAGGTATTGTACATAGAATAGTGTCAAAATTATTGTGTCACATATTGTACAGAGTTATAGAATAATACAAAATATAGTGCCAGTTATCTAAAATAAAAGTAGTCTTAATCTATGGTAATAATGTATTAACTGTAGATAATTCATTTTTAAATTGTTAGTTAGCTTTTTATTTAGTTAATATTGTCTTATTTATTTATATGCTAAGTGTATCAAAATATCAAAGTTGTTTTTTTTTTTTTTTTTTTTTTTTTTTTTTTTTTTTTTTTTTTTTTTTTTTTGCTAATGTAAAGTTAAGCAAGTATTATACTCGGCTCAAAAAACTCTTCCAGGCTATAGAGGGCTCTTTTTATTAAATACTGTTTCAGAAGGACTTTAAATTTATTTAAATGTGGCTCTGATTGAATACTAGAAGGCAGATTATTATAAAATTTTGCACCCATGTATGAGGGTTTTTTGCAATAAAATTGCAAATTATGTTTTTCTAAGCACAACTTGTTTTTGTTTCTTGTTGAATATTGATGATGGTGTCCTAGTTTTAAATGGTTATTAAATGTTTCTTTTATGCTTAAGACAGTTTCAAAAACGTAAAGACTATACACAGTTAGTATTCCTAATGTAGAAAAATGCTGTTTAACTGAATTACTATGACCCAATCTTAAAATGATTCTTATGGCCTGTTTTTGAGTCTTTAAAGAGTCCATATTTTTATTTGTAGTCCCACCATAAAGGCTTATGCCAAATGAAATTATTGAATGTATGTATGCAAAATAAATTATTTTCAATGTTTTTTGAGCTGCATATCAAGGACATTTTTCGAAGGGCATACAAACCAGATGATATTCTTGGCAATATCATTGTTACATGATTTGTCCAACTTAGGTGTTGGTCTATTACCAAACCTAAAAATTTTGAGCTACTGACCTGTGATATGGTTTGGTCATCTAATTTTATTATTGGGTTGTATGATTTTCCTTGTTGAGTAGAGAAAGTGATAAAATTAGTTTTATTTGGGTTAATATGAAGATTGTTCTTTTTAAAGTAACTATTCATGGTGGAAATATTTAAACTAGATAGAATTTGAATTTCTTCTTTGGAGCTGGCCGATATTTTTAAATTTGCATCATCTGCATAGAAAACCACTTGACTGTTTCCCTCTAGTTGTGGTACATCTTTAAGGTAACAGATGAAAAGAATTGGACCCAAGATTGAGCCCTGGGGCACACCAAATTTAGTAGTCTTGACTGTTGAATTATGTATACTTTTGAAGTTCTTTTTATTTAAATGTGTAATTTGAACAAATTGTTTCCTATTTAGCAGATAGGATTCAAACCAATTATACGCAAAATTTTTTACTCCCAAATTATGAAGACGTTTTAGCAGTATTTCATGTGAAATGCTGTCAAATGCCTTGCTAAGATCCAAAAATATCCCAAGAGCTTTTTCTGAATTATCAATGGAATCTATTACTGATTCTATGAATTCCAATGCTGCTGTTTTGACTGACTTGCCTTTTCTGAAGCCATGTTGAAGAGAATCCAGCAACTGATTTTTTTCAAGGTGCTGAATTGAAGACATCACTTAAAAAATTACTTGATTTATGGTAATTTACTTGAAACTGCGTTATGGATGATGTATATCTTTGCAGTTTTAGCAAACTAAGAGAAACATAGTGGTGGGAAATGTATTAATGGCTGAAACTGTTATAGCCTTAATAACAGTTAGCTAAGGTTAGTTGGTTTTAGCAGATGTCTTAATTAATATCGCAATAACCAATGCCAGTCAAGAAAATTACAAACGTTTTATTATGATGATTTCAATCTTAGTATTTCCATCCAGTTAGAATTCAATTATATTATTATTTTTGATACTGATAAGGCCAGTCATCATTGGAGGCTGGTGTGGTTAGGAGATGCAGAAACTTGATCGCAATACACCCTAATCTCAAAATTTTATCTCCAGACAGCTCTTCAGTTTGTATTTAAACCTAGTGCTACAGGATGTCTAAGATTGCCATGTTATACCATTCTTTTCCTTAACTCTCTTCCTCACAGTGCTGCTTCAGGCCACTTGCAAAAGACAATGTGGTTTTGCTCAGCATGTTAAATGTTGTAATTGTATTGTGCAGGGATTTTGTTCCCGTTGACAAACAGTACAGTATAACCTCTTGGGGGTTAGGGCCACAACAATCTTAGTACGGAGACCTTTGAATTAGTGATGGGAGAATCGAATACTTTAAAGAATCAAATACAGTGAATTCGAATTCACCCCTGTATTCAAATATGTATTCGAATACTTTTGCTCAGCTGAGCGTTTCTATCTTACTTTTTACACCTGTCTTACTTTTTTTCCGCAATCTATTGTTCCTGGGTTGTTTCACTTGTTTGTCACGAATTCACCACTGTATTCGAATATGTATTCGAATACTTTGGCTTTTGGTGCCTTGTATAAACAAGTCATACCCATGATATACGAACTTCAGAAGAAATATCTTTGTTTACCTGCTACTTCACTAATTACCGTAGAAATAGACTAAAGCCAGAAAACCTCAATAATATTTTGTTTTTACACAACAATATAAAATAAATATTCATATTTGTCTTTATTGCTTAGAACTGTAACTCTTAAATAATATGTATTTTTAAATTTAATTATTATACAATTAATTATACATTTTTCAAGTATTAAATTTTGTAATTATTTTTTCAAATTATGAATCTCCCCTAAATTATTCTTTTCAGAGTCTCCATATATGTATTCATTTTAAACCTCATATGAATACGAATACAGCTCTTGGATATTTTATTTGAATACTATTTGTCAGAATAAACGAATACTCCTGGTTTGAATTCAATTCTTCCAGAGAAATTGTATTCATTTCAAAAGTATTCGAATTCATTTTGATGTATTCGAATATGTGAATACTCTGGCTGTATTCGAATACTATTCGATTCTGTATTCGATTCTCCCATCACTACTTTGAATCTTTAACGCCAACTTTCAGTGAGTGGATGATCTGAGTTATTTTTTTACTTCAGATTTTGGATTCTCTGTATTAATTAACTGTAGTGCTTCTCCAAATAGTAATGCCATACTAAAATAAGATTTACATAGCATATGCAGTGTGGTTATGGCAAGTCTTAAATCAGTGGTGTAAATTCTGTTGAAGATGAAGATGCAACGACTTATTTCCTTACTTAGGTTTATCAATATTTTGTATCAACAAGGAGACTTCATCTTAGTTCTCTCTCAGAAATAATATATGTTAATTTCTGACAGGACTTCAATCTCATCTTGTCTTGTATATAAGGCCAGTTGCTTGGTCTAAATCAAACTTAATTAAATGGAAGTACACTGATAAGCTACATTCAATGCCAACCGAAACAGTTCCGATGATAATAACTTATTTATAACACTGACAAAAGGAGATATGATAACATCGTTGTAATAGATTAATAACCTTGATGCTATATCATCAAGCCATGCTCCTAATTAATCCTGTACCTCCTCTATGATAGTGTTGGGTCACTGAATGAGTAAACTTGACATATCTCCAAGTTGTCTGCCGTTTGAGTGTTAATCGTTTAAGTTGCAAAATTTTGGTGAAGAATCATTGAGATTCTCCACATTTCTTGGATTAAATTATATATTATTAGGGTCTTGAATCCTAATACTATTATAAATGTAAAAGTGCCTTTGTTTGTTTGTTTTGCTTTCACTCATAAACTATTCAACCGATTGTACTGAAATTTTATATGGACATTCTTACGGTCCCTGGGATGATGACCTATTCTTATTTAGAAAATCCCTCCGAGCTTCACCCCACTGGTCTTTAGAGTAGTGAAAAATTCCATCTTAGTCTCCAAAGTTGTTAAACATTATTTAAAAGAGGATGTCTAATGTAATGAACTGTTAAGTGTAAATGTTGTTTATTATTTGCAATTTGTTTACATTTTTGAGAACATTCTCTAAGGGATAACTATTATTTTTCACACCGTTTTAGATTCCAGCGATTAGGTAAGTACTCATATACCATAGAAAATGTTGTATATCACAAGAAGGTCAGAATTTGACTTAAAAACTCCCTTTGAAACACTCTGCAAGAACTGTGCTAGATAAAAGTTCACTAGACTATGGTTTTGAACTAAAGTACCAATTCCAGCCCTAAATGTTCTAAAATACTAAAAATATTTTTTGTTTATGAAGAAACAAACTTGTAGTGTCATCTTTAATGTACTTTGAACTGTACATGTTTATCAAATATTAAGTATTAGATCTAAAAAAATCAATTTTACTTACAAACTTTTACTATAAATTTAAAAACTGATATAAACCCATCTTAGTTCACTTTTGAGTGTGGTTGCAAAGCTAGCACAAGCTATTCCGGTGCCCTAGGCCCAACACCAATCCAGCATCCTCTCCCCCTCAACACAAAAACATAAATTCTTCCATGATATGTCTTTAAGAAACAAGTCTTTAATTACCGAAACAACAGAAGATTTAATATTTTTGTATTTTATTTCAAATAATAACCTAATAAATATAAAAATTAACTGCAACAACAATTCATTAGAAAGAACTGTTTTCCAAGAGTTAAAATAGGATTTACTTATTGTTCAATTTTTTGTAGTTTTATTTTGTTAAAGGTAAAACAGTTCTCATAAATCCATAGTTAGGGCCAAGTTTTATTCCATTGATAGGGTAAATATTGCTTGAAGTCTTTCCTGGAAAATGTTTAAACTAATGTAATTTTTAATTAACTGTAGTTCCGAAAATCTGCACTCACCACCAGCAACAGGTACAGGTAACATCAAAAAGAGTGAGGAAACAATTCTGAAACTAAGATTATTGTTGGAGATGTATTTAAAAATCTTGTGGAATTGAATGTTTGAGTACTCTACATGTTATTGCTTGAATTTCATCACAGAGTTAAGTTCATTCAATGTCTTTAGCATCTTCATTTGTAAAAAATGTTTCCACCCTAATAGTATAGAAGCCAAGAACCAATGTACACTATATGAGCACACAACCTAATTTCAATTGAAATCAATAGACTAAGTTTTTCTAATAAAGAAATCGATCGCCAGCCACAATTTTTTTGTGGGGATCAAAATGGTGGAGTATATGAAATGCAATTTTTTTCCTTCGATTATATCTTTCATATACTTAAAACCGACCGTCAGACACATAAACAATAGTTATATCACTGTCAGGCAACTTGACAAAGAAACTGAAATTTACCACTTTCAGGATACACTTAGTGTTGATTTAACATTTATTTATGTCTCTAATGGTTTATTTTAAGTGTGTCTAAGAAAAATATAAAAGAAAACATGAAAATTTCATATTTTTAACCCTTTCCATTTGATCTCCACCAAAACAAGCGCATCTGATGATTAATTTCTTTTTTAAAGTAAAAGTATCTATTGATTACAAAAAAAAACCAGATTTTACGCTTACACAATGGAAATTATTTTTCACCTTCTGCAATCGTCCAGCAGAGGTTGTTTGTAAAATCTAACCACAATGCTAATGTGCCATGTGTCCTCATCCACGCACATCACTGTCAAATAGTGGGTAGCTAAATAGACCTTTTATACTGTAGTAAGTTGCATTTGTACCCACTGTTTACACTGGCATGACATCCCAGCATGAGTTACAGTTTTATCATGATTAGTCTAGTTTCAAAGTAACACTAGCAAGCTTTATGTTTAACTTTTTTGTTTTGTAAAAATACAGTAATTTGTACAAATCGTTATTTTTACCTTTTTTGCTGCCGACTAGGCCGGCATCTAATTTGCTCAATGGATACGCTGTCCCTGTGTGGTTGATTTTAAGGTATTTCACATATTGCAATTTTACAGTTACCCCCCTTTGAAAGAGGGGTGGAAATATTTTTATTCTCCAATAAAATCCAATAAAAGTATTTTAATAAGTATGGTGAAGATTGTATATCGATATCTCAATCCATTTGAAATATATCCAGGCATATGAGGACTTAATTTACACCCTAAAATGGAAGGAGTTTTGCTAGGAATATCGTAGAGATGTTTAAGTCATGTAATTTGTGTTTCTATGGAATAGACATATAAATGACATGTCACAATATAGGGATTGCTATTTGAAAATTTAAAGTTACCCCCGTTTGAAAAGGGGGGGGGGTTTAACCTCCAAATATGTATTTTAATAAATATGGTCAAGATTGTACATCGATATCTCAACCCGTTTGGAATATATCAGGCGTATCAGGGCTTAATTTACACCCTGTGTGTGTATATACAAAAGTTATTGTGCGTTATTAGTGCAATACAAAAGAGTGTTTTGGAATTTAAATTTTACGTAAAATTTCCAGATAACGGGCGTACAAAGATTTAAGTAGTATACAACATTGCAAAAATAATTGTGAATACAATAAGTATGTAGTTCTTAATAGATCTATACTAAATTTTGTATAGAGACTGTATATACACCACATAACTTGGTTTTGTTTGTTTGGCTAACCAATAAAACATTGCAAGATGGTGTTCATTTTCATTTGGACAAAATGCTCACAAGTTTTGCGTTGAACAGTTTCAAGATTATGGATCTTCTAAACGTTTGAAAGTGTAATGATTATGGCAACACGGAGAGTTATTGTTCTATCAGTGTTGTGCAAACTAAACTTCTTAACTAATAATCCATCTTCAGATTGACATTGAGAGATAACGCCCACCTGTGAAATCTTCCTTTTTTTCAACTGAGCCGGAAGAGATATTTTCATTTGTTGTGTAAAATATCCCTTCAGGTGTAGTCAGAAGAAAGTTGGATGTGGCTGTCATCTTGAAGTATCAACTAATTTTATTTGTGTTATTAATTTTAAAGATTAATTGGTAAAACGCTTTTTAAAGCCTTTTAGCACAATCTCCCCTGCCCACTTTGACAGGAAGGGGCTGAAGCAGAGTGAGCCACCCCTCTTTCAAGGGCCACAAGCAGCACAAAGGTCCTTTTAGAACTAAGTGCAATTAGACGTTTGTCTACATATCACTTGATTTGTTTTTCGTAAATTACCTTTCATGGAAATTAAAACACCAAAATGTTATCACAGTAACTACAAACTGATTTTAAAGTAGCCTATTTTGAATTACTGTAATCTTATAAAACAACTACTTCATGATTCGAGAGAGGTAAAAATAAATGTTCAAAATGTTTATAATATTATTTTATTATATAGTTTTCATATAAATAACCGAGCTAAAATAAGTTTGGCTATGCACCATAAAACGTTTTGTGTGAACAAACACTTTACTTCCAAGAAAGGCAGTCTAAGTAACCAAACTCTTAATCTAAAACCAGCAGATGCTCTGTAATGGTAACAAAAATGTCAAAATGTAACTTCACAACCAGTAAATTGGAGATCAGAATTCACGTTCACATAATTTTTTAATTTTGTGCTTTCACCCAACTATTGAAACTGAGATCGAAAATAACTTTAATATTTATTGTATCAGTCTTAAAAATCCTGGCAATATCTCAAAATGACAGTAATTTAGTGGTATTTAAATTCTTAAAATTACTATGTAATAATTCTTCAGTTATTTTATTGACTAAAAATAAATCCTCAATACTTTTCTCTTCATGTTTGAAAATACATTTTAATAATTTTGCATATTACTTTTCTCTTTGTGTTTAAAAATACATTTTAATAACTTTGCATATTTCTCTTCATACTTTTACTGCCTTTCTAAGGGGCAGATTTGTTAATTTTGTAATATAATATACCACAAAATGTGGAGTTTTTGTTTTGTAGTGTTTTTTTTATAGAAAAAAGAATACAACAGTAAAAAAGACAATGTTATTTAAGAACAGCTTCCTTTTTTGCATGAAAAACAGTCTTGAGTAAAAACATGAAAGCATTAAGTTAATATCTCCATAAAACTAAGGCTACATTTAACAACTTATCTTAAAAGGAACTTGAACAAACTTATTTGTGATTGAAACCATGCATTATCATATTTTTAGTAACATTTTCCATACAACGAATTAATGATAATTTTTCTTCCTTTTTTGGACTAATGTATAACAAGATATATATGTTAAAAGTATTTCAATTGTTTGAATTGATTATGAGTTTGTGTTAATTTGTTTGAACATTCTATAAATAACGTTTACAAAAATTAAAATGTCATACATATGTCAAAAGCTTGGCACTTTATAATAATCTTTATGTGGCAACACTGATTTATGCAGAGGCAAAAGACTTGAGTACAATGAAACAGGCCAACTAACTTTACTGCGTTCTACTAGAAAAGCTTATACAAGTAACTACTTATAAAATGCTAGGACACAATATATGTGCTACTAAAATAATTGTTTGGATATTTAAAATCAATAATGGGTCATATCTGAATCCGACTTTCAGTTTACTACTTACTGGCTTGTTTTATTCACCCAAATGTAGATTCAACAAAATCAATTAGATAATAGAATTGGACGGGAAAGGTTATTAATTTTGTTGTATGTATTTCTTGTGCCTTTCAGGCGTATCACAGCCTTTATACTTCACGTATTTCGGTGAAAGCCAGTTTGTGTTTCAGTATTGAACGAACATTTTCTAAACGTTTCCTTCCGTTAACAACCTTCATAAAGAATAATTATTATCACAATAAAACATTAACTGAAGTCAGCATAATGTTTGTTCAAACAGTTTTAATAAAAAACTATCGGTATTCTTATAGAAGAGCAACCTCATCAATGCAAATCAAGCATTTTGTTATACATTTGCATACAATTTGAAAGAGAAATGCTAAAGACTGTAAACTCTCAAGATTGGAAATGCTACTGGCTGGGGTCCCTGTTGCCGCGGCCTCCCCGGTTGCCGCGGTGGTTGTAGTAATGGTTGCCATTGCTGTAGTACCGGGAACGGTTGCTGTTGCTACCAGATGGCTGGCTATAGTTGCGGCTGAGGTGCGGAAGGGAGGGAGCTCCTTGACCACCCTCCCCACCACCTCCTCCTCTGCGTTGGTTCCCCCCTCCACCTGATGACTGTGACGAATACTCGGGACTGTAAATAATAAAAACCCATTTCATTATATTACTGGTGCTATTGTTTCTTTTCTTTTTTTTTAATAAAAACTCATTGTTTTAAAACATTGATTATGGAACTTTTATGTTGTTTCAACAACTGAATAAGTCAAGTAAATATGCAAATCCAATCGTATTTTTTAACTGTCACTGTCATTATAAAATAAGATACAATTTTATCACATTTGTTTATTTTAGGTCGTTTTAAATCAATAGTGTGTAGTTGGTCATTTGCACACATGAGATTACAGGAATGTATTTATAAAATGTATGGTTCATAATTTGATTTTTACTAAGATCTCTACTACTGAAAAAGTTTCACATTCTTAAAAACTAAGTCCATTTTCAAATGTATGAAAGAATGGCTTTAGTTTGGTTCCACAATCAAAAATAGTTTAAACATCTTAATTTTCTCAAAAATATTGAACATATTGTTGGTTTTTTTGAACCCTGATGACTACAAATTTTTCTAGACATGCATTTTCAAGTTCAAGACTTAAAATACATTTAATTTCATACCTCAGATATCCTTTAAATAATTTTATTTTCTTATTACTGGGAATATTTTGGGGAACAGGTAAGCAACTTTTCACTTTTTGCAATAATAAACTGCTAAAGTTTGATGAACATATTATTTCTAATCATACAGTACAAGCTAATATAAACTAAAGTATCAGTCTGTTTTATTTTTATTGGTAAAAAATAAGGTGTTTTTGGATTAATTAATAACAATTATATTACATTAACATTGTATTATACAATTTACCACATGTTAAAATGATGCTGAAGAACATAATTGTATTTTCATGTTAATACTACTTAAGCTAAAAAAGTTCAAATACCCAAGTAGTTTTTCAGAATCATTTGCATGGTTAGCATTTGAAAATTATAAAATCTGAGAATTTTGAATTTATTAAAATTTGGACTTGAAGCACAAGGAGAACACTTACAGAACTTATCATATTACATACCAAAATAATCCTTAAAATGTAGTAAAACTAAATATAAACATTGTTATCTACAGTCAAAATGGTGTGATATGTAAAATTGTACATTTCTCAGTTTTTGCCACCAGTTAAAAGCAATAGTTGAATTTTATTTAACTGAAATGTACGGATTGTAAAGTCCTTCAATAATCTATAACATTACACATGTTCACATTTGAAAATGTCAATAATCAAGCCCCCGACCTCTGAATTTTGGCATACTGTGTACCTAGGGGAGTGCCAATGGCCGAGTGGTCTAAGATGTTGGACTTTGAGTCTGAGTTAGAGATAGTGCAGGTTCGAATCCTGTCGATGACCGTTGCCCTTTTTATCAGTACCATCTATCGACTTTAGTATTAGTACTGTATCGACTCTCCCCCTTATTCTGTTTGATAAGATCCTCGCACAGGCCAGTGGCCCATGAGGACGGGCAGAATAAGGCATAAGTGGAGATCGGCTTCTCCTTTTATTATAAAAAAAAAATTGAGGTGAAATTGTCTAGTTCACTACTCTGCAATATGTTACTCCCAATTTATATGAAACCCCTTATACAAAACAACCTGCGTAGTAGATTTCCCATATTTTCCCATAATACGATAAAGAGGAAATCGTTCAAATGAATTTCAGATTATGAATTATTGCTCCTACCTGGTCCTAGTTCGTTGCTGGGAGTGGTGCCAATAGCTCTGCGAATGCAGGGGAGGGAAGCGATGTTCGTGGGGCTGACTGCCTCCCCCTCCCCCACCACCCCCGCCACGTCGCCCACCCGAGTGTCTGCCACCACCACTACCACCTCCACCTGAACTGTTCTTGTTCATTGCTGCCCGCAACGCTGCTATCTGTTAGAAGAGCAAATACTCGTAGATCATTTATAGATGTCACAAGAGTATTATTACATTAACTTTGATGCAAATTGTAATATACTACTGCTATACATTTTAAATAAATGGTTAAACTTAATTTGTATTCTGATGATTATAGCTAGAAATAATAAATAACTCAGTATGATACAAATGTGAACTTTAATGATGATAAATTGACATACAGGTTTGAATTTTGAAACAAGATGGAGGATACAATAATGGTACATCAAAAAAAATACAGTTCTTAAATTTTAGGGCAGGGTGGTCGTGCTGGCTTAATGAAATAGAAATATTAGGTATTGTTTTTAATAAAAGATATTGTAATTTGAAAAATAATTTTGTTAAATTTTAATTATATTAATTTTGAATTGTTAGCCAAATCGAATGTTCCTGGGTTTTATGTTCTTCCAATGGATCACTGTTAAACTTAAAAGGAATTTTCTCACCCAATGTCTGTCTTCTGCTTATCTGTACTTCAGTGATAATATGAATTTATAAATTAACCTTTCTTTTGAATCAAATACTGCTGAATAAAATGTAACCAGTTTATTTATTTAATATAATAATCTTGCTTCACTTCTTCTATATCCCTCTCTCCTCTAAACTTTTAAACCTCTGCTCTCTTCACTCTTCAACAATCATCCCTGCACACTGTATCACTGACTTTAGTTTACTTTATAACTTTTGAGTTTTAGATGTAATAATAAAATTTAAAATAAAATAAAACACATGTTTATTTATGTGTGAATTTGGATTAATTTTGATATATTTAATTTTGTATTTATTATTGTTTGTATTAAAATTTGAGACAATTTATAAATAATTATTCCTTAATTATTTAATTATTATTACTAATAAATGTCTAAATTAAATTAAGTATTCATATGAATGTGAGATGGGTGTATGAAATGAGTCATTACAAAATAATACAAAAAGTGTTAACAAAAATCTTGACTTTACCTAGACTGCAAATAGAATTCTTATTACGTTTAAAACAATGTTCAAAAGTCTTGATAAATTATATTGATCAGCTTTAATTCAGAGTTAATGTAAAAGAAAGCCAAACAAATAAAAGATTAATTTGGTGAAAATTCCAAATTTGAATTGCAAAAAATCACTACTCTAAACTTCTGGATATTTAACGTGAACAGTGAAATAACGTGTTTCACTGAACAATGGCAAATGTCCGAAAAAATCCTGTTTCCTTCACAATCCTTCCATCGTCAAAAATAACCTGCAAACAAAGTATTGGATGTGAGTATTATAGAAGATACTTGACAAAGATCTCTCTTCCATTGCTTTATTTCTATTTTTTTAGTAGGGAAGGAGGAGTCTAAATACACTTTTGGTCGATTTATTGTCAGGTATACTGAAGGGGGATGTGTGAAGTGGTTACCTCATTTGCCGGTTTAGTGTTGCTCTGCAACATCTGCTATTGTTGCTTTCATCTCATTATTCAGAGTAACAGATTACTCCATGTACAACCACTGCTGATTAAATCACTGAACAAGTGATTTTATAACAATAACCACATTAGTAAAGGTAGTTGAAATTTAGTTGCTTCATAACAACTCCAATGCAATCCAAATGAATAATTGGACAATATTGTATTTTGAGTGCTACTCATATTTCAGTACTATACTCTTGTAATAGTTTTAATACTGTTAATTCATTGCCATTATTGTTATAAGCTGTATTCGAATATTTCAAACTTAGCAGATATACAAGGTATGTTCAAAAAGTGATGGAAATTTTCATTTTTTGAAAAAAATGTATTTATTATTCATTTACATTAATGTTGTCACCCTAAAAAAATAGTTCCCATTAGATATTATGCACTTGTGCCAGTGCTTCTTTAAATCCTTGAAACATTTCTCAAACTTGATCTGTAGGATAGCCTTTAGCTCTTTGAGATAAACGTATAAAGTGTCTGTATTGTAAAAGTAACCTGTACAGAGTACTTTTGGTTTGCGATGACTTGTACTCTTAGGACGATGAGTATCCGGTACAAAGTATCTTTTGAAGTTGTCCCAATATGATCAGTTGTCACAGTAGTGAATATGTTGCCAAGCTTTGAGCAGCTCTGAACTGTGTTAGTTTGTTGTCATTTGGTTTTATTATGATGCAACATCGCCCGGGGCAGTGTGACGATTTGGGCGTTAAAACGAGTAGTTGCCGTTTGCGGTAAATTAACCAAACATGTTCAATTTATTCTGTATTAAAAATTGTTACTGCAAACATTATACACTCTGACCTTCCACTTTGTCCTCCTTTTATTACTTCAAAAGTGCCATTAAATAACCGTTTTGGGACCTAATATTTTAAAGATTTCCTGAAGGAGTGCCCCTGGCCCTCCTATTGGTCTGGAGGTGTTTCCATACCCCCGGCTCAACGGTGTACCGGACACGCCCCAGGCAAGATTTCTGGGTGTGCCACTATATCATGATGGGTTGGGTTGAGTTACTACTTGATGAGTTACTCCATTTAAAAATGTGAGTTGCACCATCCCCATTTTTGAGGAAAGGGGTGTAATTTTTAACTCCATCGTAGACTGATCAGTTGATGTTTTTACATATCCCAAAGAAAATTGGAAGTTTGAAAGAGTTTGGAAGAAAAAGTATGAGTTTTGGACACCCAGTGTATGTTTACACAGGTACCTTTTTATAGCCTCATGTACTAAGCCCTGAAGTCAATTTATATAACTGGTATAAACACTCTCTTGTTCAATGTGCAATACAACAAAATACATTTGTAGACATTTTTCAGCTGTTTTCACTACAACCAACTAAATCAATTCCATTATGTAGTGTGTACTTAAAGTATACCTCTTTTCTTTGATCTTCATTGTCACGTCGTAACCTACGAATAAGTCTCTCTGCGTCTTCCAATTTAGCTTCATTGTCTACCTCAACAGCACGAGCCTCCAGAGCCATCACCTGTCTGAAAGATGAAATTTGAAATTGGTGACGTGTAAATATATATATAAATAAATATAAATATATTTTTAAGTTTTATATATATATTTCAAGCTCATAAAATTTATAGCTTATTATATAAATAAAATACCAGATTGCACATTAGTAAATATATGCCCCAATTCGCTATGCTTTTTTGTTTTCTTCCCTTCCACATTGCAAAATATATTACATTTTGGATGATATTACATCACAGTCTGGATGATGATTTGTGTTTTGAAATTTTATAAGCGTCTGAGAAAGTAGATTCAAGTTTAAGATATTAATTTAATTCCTATATTTGTGACTAAATCTAAAAAACCAAAGTTACTCAGTTGACAGTAACTTTTCTACTTGGACAGTAGTGGGTGAAGACCTAATTTTGAACTCTGTCACCCAAGAACTTCCACCATCTAGAGACCGAACTTCTGGTGGCAAAACACGTATTTGGTAAGTGTACGCTGTCTTCAGTACCTAGCACTAAGTTTGGAACAGCAGCAACACCAATTCTAGATGTGAGTCTTTGAAGGCTTTTCTTCTATTACACAACTTGTAACCACTATATCTTGGTAAGTGTACGCTGTGTCTTCAGTACCTAGCACTAAGTTTGGAACAGCAGCAACACCAATTCTAGATGTGAGTCTTTGAAGGCTTTTCTTCTATTACACAACTTATAACCACTATATCTTGGTAAGTGTATGCTGTCTTCAGTACCTAGCACTAAGTTTGGAACAGCAGCAACACCAATTCTAGATGTGAGTCTTTGAAGGCTTTTCTTCTATTACACAACTTGTAACCACTATATCTTGGGAAGCACCCAATCTGTAGCAATAAAAAGAATATAAATTTTAGAAATAAAAATTAGAAATATCCAGACACAGTTTTGACTGAAGAATTCTTTTTGATGCCAGGAACATTTTTTTTTATTTTTTATTTGGGGGAGTGGCAATCTGTACATAGTAGTGGTGGGAAGGCTTTTTTATTTTGTTTTACTGGTGTTTTGACTCGTATGCCTCCATGTATTTTGATTATCACGACAAAGTAAAATACAGAGAATGACTTTTGAAAATTATTTAAATACAGGACAGTTTTTTTCTTTTAAATCAATCTATAAACTAGTACAGTTTATAGTGTAACATATTTTAAAACCCATTTTATGTATTAATACTGGTGTTATTTTGATGTTTATTTCAAATTTTATTCAAAAAAGTTGAACTAACCTAAAGTCATATATTTTTTGATAAAACTTTAGTTATTCTTTTTTAATATATGGTCATCCATATTTATTAAATATTGCTTACTACAGCATTGTTTACAAAAAGGTATAGAATCCCTGCTCCAGAGCAGTAATTACTAAGGCCATAATCTGGAGGAGGACTACATCAGGAAATATGATCAATGTAGATTCTATGGGCGAAGTCTGCAGGGAGACATACACTTCTAAAACTCTAACCTTCAAATCTTAAATGACGTGGTTTTTAGCTAGATAACATTTAACGAAAGGACCTTATCACTATGTAGATTTCTTAATCTATAAAATCTAACACCATACCTAAATCAGACAAACAAAGAAGCTGAAACTCTCATTAAAAAACTACGAACTTTTTCTGTTGCTCAACAAGGCTGTTGAGGGATGTGTTGTTGGCATTTGCCTCGGCCAAGGCTGCTTTCAGCTCTGTCACTTCCCGATCCAGCATCTCCACCTGTAGTGTCCGTGTGTTGCATTCCTTGGGGCTGAGTACCTGGAAATATCCACACATATTTCAGAGTGTCAAACTTGAATACACAAAACGTAGCTACGGTGAGAAGGGTTGGTTCAATGCGAATTTTGAGTGTAGCTGCATTTCACCTTCCGTTTAGTGCAGCATCTGAAATCGGAAACTGTACAGAATTAACTCCTAGAATCTGGAGTCCACGTCTGAAGATGAGATACAAAATAGTCAGTTATGAAGAAGTTCTAAATAAACTTTGCATCATTTCGACATAAGAGAACACCTCTTCATCTGGATCTCTGCTGGGAAATCAGACAGATATCTTTTTGTAATTTTGATGTCTCTGATATGGAAATGATTCAGAGTTCGTTTTGAACTTCTTTATCATGTGGACTCCAGATTCTAGGAGTGAAATCTGTGACAGCATCAGATTTCAGATGCTGCACTAAATGGAAGGTAAAAAAATAAAGCTAAATTAAACTTGGATAGTTCAAACATTTATAATTCACAATTTTGGATAGTTAGGACTTTTGTCATGGTTCTTTGACATCCCTATACAATAAAAAAAGGCTGTATAATTCAAAATCTTTAATAATTAGAAGTTTTTCTTTATTTCTCCCTTTAGCTTTGATTCATCCAAGTTCCACAAAACGTGTCAACTTTTAGTTAAACAATTGAAAGAAGATATAAAAACCTACTTTAAAGGTAAGTATTATAATGCATTAGAAGCACACTGGGTACCCAACTCTGAGATTTATTTATTGTAAACATTTTATTTAACTTATAATCAAATATCTTACTTACCATAAATAATAAAAAGTACATTTTCATCTTATATAAATTCAAAAGATAGAACTAACATCCAAATAATCACCATAACAAATTCTAGGAGGTGTAGCCACTTAGCATTTTACAAGATGGCCTACAACCTAGTTTTTATGAAATTAATAGAATGATTTCCCTCGAGAAAGAAATGTATTGTCAGTAACACTAGTTTTCATGATGATTGAAATGGGAAGTTAGCGAATAGGTTCAAAATTATAAACAATAAATATTTTATAAGTCTACTTTTCTAGCTTGATCTATTTAAAGCTGAAATATGTAAACAATTAGTTTAGGAGCAGAGAGCCAATTTAAATTTGCACACAGCTTGCTTTTTCTTGAAATTAGTAGAAGAATTTCCTCTCAGAAAGAAATCAGTTGTACCAGTTTTAGTGAAGGTTGAAACGGGAAGATAAGGAGAGGGTTGAAAATAACAAACAATAATTTTTATCACAGATAATATTATTTTAGGTAACAAACTTAAAATCAACCTTAAGACACTTAAATAAATGTTAAATCTGCTTCAATCTACAATATGAAGATCAATTACTTGGCTGACGATGATTTATCTACTTACATGTCCAAGACTGAATTGTTATATCAGCATCAGTTAACGAGATACAAACTGAAAATGTCAAAAGCCACAGTTTGTTTATTTCAATATAGGAATACTGTGAGTTATTCAATTTTCTCTTTGGGCAATTCCAATTCCTTATACAAGTATTTTGAGCTCTAACAGTTGAAATGTTTACATTTAAATCTGATAACATAAATTTATTGTTCCTTCGAAGCAGCAAGTTAATTCTGTAATTCCAGCTGAGATAAATCTTGCCCAGTGTTATTTATCTCGTCTTCTGGTCCAACCAATAAGATTTATGTGCAGATTCTCTAAGTTAACGAACTTTTAACAGACCTCATTAAATTTTCATTGTGAATTCATTTATCAGTCATTGAATACTGTATATTGCTGACATTTTTTAATTCGGACAAGAAAATTAACTGACATTAACAGCAATGATTAAATTTCAATCCTTTGGTATGGAGAAACTAATACAAAGATTTTCAAAATAATATTTATCTCCTTTTATCCAACTTATCCAAGCAATTAGTATAATTATTGAACGAACTATTACATATGGTAATTTTATATTGGAATAATTGCTCTTGCTCCATTATCGTCAGAAATCAGAAAACTTTATTCAATTTCATCAAGAAAAGAATAGGTGTCAAAGTATTACAGTATGAAATAATTTACATTACATGTCATGTTTTAATGAAAACTGTTTATTGAAGTCTTGAACTCGTCAAGGGTGTAGATGGATCTGTCTTTGAGCCAATTTAGCAGTCTTCTTTTTAAGGTTTTGGTGTCACAATTTTTGAAGTCTTGAGGAAGTAAGTTGAACAGCTTTGCCCCAGCGTAGCAAGGTTTCTTGGAGAAAAGTGCTGTCCTGTGTATCGGTAGGGAGAAGTCAATGATCAGCATGATCAACTAACAGAACACATGTTGTCTAGCTCTATCCTGAATTAAGTTGATACTAAGTTGAATTTCCTGAATGTTTATAAAAATAGATTAGAAACAATAATTTCATAAAATCATAATTTACACCAAGTATTGTGGTCATCCCCTCCTTGTATTTTGATGACTTTTAAATATACAAATTAGTTATACCTATGTTTTGATTTGATTATTAATTTTTGTATTATACTATATTTTTATGTATTATTTCATTTATTAATTATTTCTGTCAAATGTTTATTAATTTGGCAAGAAAGTCATATTATACATTATTGACTGATACATTCTATACAGACTGATCTAGCTGTTTGTTTAATTCAAAATTAAAAAAAAATTCATTTGATTAAAAAAAAGTATGTATGGCACTACACATAAGTAGAAATAAGTGTAGTTATTACATTAAAATTTAATATAATAAACAAGAATGAATCAATGTTTTTACTGATTCTTGTATCTTTAATCACTGGTGTATACTCCATTAGCATCTTAGTTGGATTTTTACTCATGTTTAATTTGGGGGGGAGGGGGATAGTGAGGGTGCTTGCTCCCAAGAAGCTCAAAAATATGAATCAACTGTATGTCAGTGGTTGAGTGAGTCACACATGCAGTACATAAGGTCGTGCAATAATTTTTCTTTGAGTTGATAATTCAAAAATTTAATAGTCACATCTTTACATTCTTGAAGCTCTTGTCTTATGTCTCAGTTGTGTGAGTCCGAAGATGTACTCATTGAGTACGAAAGGCCTCACAAAAATAAAAAACTTTATGTTATTGGAGAGTTTGTTAGAATTAATAAGTCACATCTTTCTTAAAGACAAGAAAAATTGAAAAATTCTTACAGCTACTCCACGAGAAACTATAAATATTTAAAATAGTAGTGTTCAAGTTCGGTTACTTTTGTAATCAGGCTCGAGGAAACATAACTGGAGGTAAGGATATGAAGTTTTTTTAAGATACATAGTATATGAACCAATCCAGTCAGTCAAATTCCATGTATATACTGTATAAAATTCATATCCTTATCCTTAGCCAGTTATCTGTGAGCCTGATTTCAAAATGATCCATGTTACAGCTATAAATGTCTACAGCTCCTCATGGAATGATCAAAACAATTGTTCTATGAAATAAAAAAAAAAACTTGACTCAACAAAATCAATTATTTTATCATAAAATAAATTCTATAAAGGTTGAGTATTAGACTAAACAATTACTTTTGAATTGAGTAAATAAATAATGACCTATGTGACTACGAGTTAACCAAAATATTTATTTTATTTGATACTTACAAATTTATGCTTTTCCTCAGGCGATGAATCGGAACTGGAGTGTGAAATTGTGATGCCGCCTTTGCTGAAGACCAACTGGAATTGTAGATCTGCAAGCCCAAATTAGTATTTTGTAGCAATTTTTATTGATAGGCAATTAATCTTTCTTTGCCACATTACAGTTAAGTAATGGTAAAAGTACTGTATGATCCAAGCATACTTTTAATGTGGTCATACTTTAAATTGGACAGAGCATTTCCTGTATGTAATACAAATAGCTTCAAACACAAAAATAATTTTCACCCGATATCTCTATTATATCTCTATCTATAGTTATATGTTTCAATTTAAAAAGGCTTTTTATTTTATAAATAAAAAATAATTATTGGTAAAGTTAGAAAAAATAGATGTTAGAAGCACTTCTCACACATGATTGAAAAGCTATTTCATAAATAGACAGCGAAAGTTTTTATATATAATGTAACAGGCAATGCAACTAATGTTGACTTTGGTGTAATTCAATGTACGAGTAGTAAACACGGCCCAATGATGGTTTTTAGTTGAAATCAATATTAAACAGAGCATTAACATATTTATAGACACAACACACTAATTTTTTTCAAGGGAAATTCCTGGGCAGAAGTAAGCAGTAAAGCTTTAAAACAGTCTAATTCTCGTAAAACAACAGTTTGATCCCAGTGTGTGGTCTTAAATATAACAGAAGCCAATTTTTGTCAATATCCTGAAACTGAAATTGTGTAAACAATTTAATAGAAAAGCAGGAAGCACCTAAATAGCATGTGTGTATGTGATAAGGCCAAAGTTATTTAAGAGCCGGCTGTAGTGAAATGACTACAGCCAGCTCTTGAGATTCAAATTGTAAGAGTCTATTGTTATTTACCCCTGTTCCGCTGGCGAAGAACCTCGACTTCCTGATGCAAAGACGAGAGCATCAGCTGGTGTTGTTCGTGAAGCCAGCGAATATTCTGTTCCAACTGGGCAATGTGCAAGAGAGGATCAGCTGACATGGAGGGCAGCAGCAGACCTTCTGAGCGTCCCACCACCACCTCTCCCCCGCATTTCTTGGTAACCTGATCACATAAACACGTTACCTGATTATCTCAGTGTTTACAATATTTTGCTCTAAATGGGTAATGTGCAAGAGAAAATCAGCTGCATGGAGGGCAGCAGCAAATCTTCTGAGCGTCCCACCACCACCTCTCCCCCGCATTTCTTGGTAACCTGATCACATAAACACGTTACCTGATTATCTCAGTGTTTACAATATTTTGCTCTAAATGGGTAATGTGCAAGAGAAAATCAGCTGCATGGAGGGCAGCAGCAGCACCTTCTGAGCGTCCCACCACCACCTCTCCCCCGCATTTCTTGGTAACCTGATCACATAAACACGTTACCTGATTATCTCAGTGTTTACAATATTTTGCTCTAAATGGGTAATGTGCAAGAGAAAATCAGCTGACATGGAGGGCAGCAGCACCTTCTGAGCGTCCCACCACCACCTCTCCCCCGCATTTCTTGGTAACCTGATCACATAAACACGTTACCTGATTATCTCAGTGTTTACAATATTTTGCTCTAAATGGGTAATGTGCAAGAGGATATCAGCTGCATGGAGGGCAGCAGCAAATCTTCTGTACATTCCACCACCACCTCTTCCCCACATTTCTTATTAATATGACCACATACATGATACCTGATTATCTCGGTGTTTACAATTAATATTTTATAATACCAGAATGCGGCTCAACTTCCTTCCCTTTACGTGGATCTGAAACATGCTTTTTGCTCTTTCCACAGTACTATAAAGTTCTGGGAAAACTAATTGGAAACTTTGTCTTGGTCAATGGTAGTCAACTACATTTCCAAACAAAATAAAAATTCAAGAGATTTTGAGTATATATTTAAACCAAATTTGTTATACCAAATGATTTGAACTAAATAAAACTGTACAGAATCACTATTAGTGACCATTTATCAAAAACTCCTTTTTAATAAATTCTTAAAATAATCTTGTTTTTAAACTAAAAAAAACATACTCTTTATACAAAAATAAAGTTTATTAGTTTTAAAATATATTAAGGACAACAAAGTTCTCTGAAGATATTTACAAATTAGACTTACATACCAAATTTCATCTAAATCAGGTTTTCTGTTATAGTTTAATTGCGGTTTGAATTTCATTTGATCCAATACATAAATAGAATATTGTCTAACTTTTGAATAAACATTTTTTACAGTTCACTTTGGACATAAAAAAAAAAAAAAAAAAAAAAAAAAAAAAAAAAAAAAAAAAAAAAAAAAAAAAAAAAAACTGTATTAACATTTATTAAGTACACGAGTATGCAAAATTTCATCAGAATATATTTAATTTATTGTTATAACCAATAGTTATACACAAAAATTGATAATTTTCATATAAATAAAATTTTTTCACTGTAGGAAGATATCATCAAAACAAATATTTCAACCGAAAACTAAAACTCAATGTCTTATAATAGATTATCGCCGCATCTTCTCAACATTTACTGGAGACCTGACCATCTTTAATTATACAATTAATTGAAAATATATATTACCAATAAGAAGTGAGTTTACAATCAATGTGTCATTCTACCAAAACTCTTCCTGAATTAATTGTAACACATATTTACCACTCCCCTACAAATTCATCAACTCTGAATATTATTATTTTCCCGGATTTATTAAAAAAAAGGTCAAACATGTATATAACTTTGTTCTAATATACTTTATTAACAAGAAGAGTTTTCTTACAATCTGAAGTACCGATCCAGAAAAAGCTATAGAAATGACTATAATAATCATGTTGATGCATAATAATTGAATGTTGCACATAATATAAAATACTCTTATATATAAGCATGTTGATTTCAATAAGAGAGTCTGTTATCTCAAAACACACATGAACTGCTTTATGAAAAGTGTTAGACTGCTATGAACCTGTTGACAATTTCCATTATCGAGCGTGTAGGATATACTTCAGTATTAAGTTTTACAATCTCCCTTATCAGGCTTTACAAATCTGCAGACTAAAAGGTTTTGGAGCTTTGTTTAAAAAATATCAAAGCTCCAAATTGAAGCTTAAATAATTTGAACTGTAATTATTATAGTATAGTTTTAGAATGCATTCTTAAAGTTTTATCAATTAAAATAGGTATAATTCAATGGTTCAGTCTGAGACTATTATAATTGCAAAAACTGTAAAATACCCATCCACCTTAAACATATTTCTGGTGCTATGATTTTTCTACTGACCTCCAGCTTTACATGCCATTGAATACTGACCATCAGTGACTTCAAATTTATTTACTAACACAGTTTTTTTTGTGCAAGTCATATATTAACATTAAACATTATAAATATATATTGATAATAATTAAAATAGTATATGTATTCATACATACAGTATGCATTTGTATTAGTTTTATTGATAATACAAATGAATCACAGTCTATACAATAAATTATAAATAATAGTTCACAAGAGGCAAGTGACATGTTGACCTCAGGTTGTTTGTTCCTCAAGTGCCTCCTGAATTTTAAAAGCTCTCCCAATCAAGTGGTTTTTGTTTAATTTCTTTTAAAAGTATTAAAAATATTAGCATTATTTAAGAATGTGGAAGGGAATTAAAAAGCTTAGCTACAAAAAATAAAACTGAATTTTGGGACAAGAAAAGACGGAATCGGTCAAACTAGAGAATTTCCTTGTATCTTGTGTTATGATTATAACTGGGGATTGAGAAACTTTTTTGTTTTTAAATACAAAGCTACTGTGTGAAAAATTACGAGGCATGCCAGGGTGAGAGTACTTTGGATAAGAAGAACTCCCTACAGCTCTCAGCTCTCCTGCTGGTCCACCCTAAGACAACCCTTAATGCCCTTTTTTAGATTGAGTACTGCAGAAACCCCAGAATAGAATACCATACCCTAACATTTTATTTGAATAAGTTACTAAAACCCAAGCTGAGAGTTTCCCTGGAGACAAATTTAGAAAGACACCTCAGAGCAAGTTGCTGAAGATATTTAACTAGCAAGTTAATGAGAGAGTTTGTCCTACTTTAGATTAAAATCTAAATGAACCCCTACAAATTTTGCACAATGAACATTGTTAAGAATATCAGTGTTGAGAAAAAATTGATTGAGGGCGTTAAGAGATTTATGGGAATGAAATTTTGCCTTGTTTGCCATGAACCACTCTAGAAGTTAAATCAAAGTGCTAGGACAGGATATCGTAATCACTATGGTGATGAACTAAACATGTGCCATCTGCAAAGAGGGTTGTTGACAGTAGATTCTCATTTTATGGTGTTTATGATAAACTTAGGGAGATCATTAATGTAAAGTAAAAACAACAATGGTCCCAGCACTGAGGCCCGAGGTACACCTGTCTTGACTAATGAGTTGTCTGAATGATAAGGGTTGCCCTTGCTGATTATTTCAACACACTGAACAAAGCAAATCAGATAGGATCGAAACAACTGGCCAATAGTAATGACTTTTTACTGCTCTGTTTCGAATAATTATATCTTTCATTTATTTTGTTATTGTAAGTGGCCATGTTAAGAAATTTTCCAACACCAAATTATGGTTTTTCATCTGTTTATGGTGGGGGGGGGTATATTTATTTATTTTATTTCATACAATTTTTGTTGTCACTTTTACCCATAATAATAATTTTCTTCTTAAAGGCTTATATAAAGTAGTAAATACACAAAAGATCTTGAGATTTTCAATAGGTTTCTTTAAACTTGTATAAGTAATGCAGTATTTATTGTTAACAAGTTAATGAAGAAATTCAATTTTCTTTTTAGTATCAATAGGTTTGTTAGTATAAATTTATCTTGTGTAACTGATTTTCTCCAGTCCATTGGTATAAAGCCATCTTAAATATAGCATTATTTCTGGGAATAAAAGGGAATGAAATGAAAAATGACCATTAAAAAAGTGCAGTTAGGACTATAAAGTCCTCTCTACCATTAAACTTTAATAACAAGAATAGACATGTGTGTCAACTTCATGCACGCTGTCTCTAAGATGCATTTAATTAAAAAAACAATAGTTAATCTTAATGCAGCTGAACTAAGGAATACAATGCATAAACTAATAATATAAGATTGATTGTTATTGTTAATTCTCCTACTTTGTTCCAACATTTCACATTGTTAATGGATTAATATCCAGAACAATTTTCCTCATATCTTTGTTACGATCATTCACTCAACTTGTAAATAGAATCATAAATACTTTAAGCCGTAAGCTGGATCAAACACTTGTTTCATAACCGCTGGAAGTTCTCCGTCTATAACACTCCTTGTCTATAAACAACTTCAATGTAAACCTCCCAAAACTTCAAAGCCCAAGTTCAGTAAAGGCAAGCTGTGCAGGTGAGTACAGTAGTTCTTACATATTATCCAGTTTTATTCTTTCTGCTAAGGTAAATTTGTAATACAGGGTGTTTCATGAACACCCAAGCATTATAAGTGTTCCTTAGGCTGAAAAGGCAATAATATTTCAATAACATGCTATGGGTTTTATCTGTCTCCATGTTACTTCAGTTTGGGAGTTAGAACTTACAATACCTGTATATTTCTATTTATGCCATACATAAACTCCTAATATTATGAGGTAATACGATGCTAAATGGTTATATATTTGTTTTTTACCACTAAGTTATTTAAATCACGTTTCTATATAAATGAATAAGGCTGGATAGAATTTAGTAAAAAAAAAACAACAACAGTATTTTATTAATTCAAATCTGAGTAATGATAATTGTATAAAAAATATTTTACTTTGGTATTTAAAATAACTATTAATAATTTTTACATGTTGTATGGATTCATTACAGGAACACAACATCATCCTCCATGTACATGTTTTGTATTTCAATTTGAAAACACTTTTTTTAGTTACAGTGACATATTAAAATATTTAACATTTTACAATTTACAAGTGATTTTTGAGTAATTTTGCTCAGGAAATTAAAAAACACTCAACATTTTTTAAATAAATATAAATGTATCACCTTTATTTTGTTTCTTTACAATAACTTTTCTTATTTTAGAATATTATTATAAATTTTTTTAAATCAACTGTATGCTCTTAATCTATAAATCTTTATAGAAATATATATTCATTTGATACTTTATTCATGTTAGTACATAAAAAGTACATGAATTTACAAGTGTCAATAATTTACAATAAAAGAACAATTATATATTCAGACAAAGGATTATACTGTAATTGTGTATTGACTAATAAGTTCTTATCCTAAACAATATAGCACAAATAAATTCAATAAAACCCTATTTTACAATAAATCACAACATTATAAAAAATAACTACATTTAAAATTTAAGTTTGACATTTTAAAAATTGTAAACATTTTAAAAATTTTCAATTATTTGGATATCTCCAAGGTTACACCCATTTAAATGAAATTAAATTTATTTTTTAATAGTAAGATATTACTAAAAAAACACATCTAGTAAAAAAATGTTATATTCAATATTGCCATTTATAACTCAACTTAATGTTGTTCTATATCAATAAAATGTTTTTATTGTTTGTTGTTACTGTTACTTACTAGTATTTAAAATAATTCTTCGAATTTTATTTAAAACGCTAATTAATCTAAAGTGCTACTCACTTTAATTTCCTAAAATTTGAGTTTTTGTTCTTTACAAATATGACACAGCCAATTAAATTGATCAAATATTGCTTTCTTCGTTATTATTTAAAAAAGGGCATAAAACATCTTTAATCCGCAAACTTTTTAATATTTAAATAAAGAATTACAAAAAGGTTTAAATTATTACGTAGCATTTGGATTTGTATCAATCATACCTTCAAAGCATGATATGTATTATGAGTTTATGTATGTATATATGATAAGTATGTATTTTTAGTCATTTCCCATAATTCTATGACTAAAAATAAGGTCAAAAATGTGTTTGAAGTGTAAAATGTTTCTTATGAGACTAAAACCAAGATAGCCACTAGTAAAGCTTATGAATAATATTCTTAAATGTATTTTCAGTGTTCAAAAAATCCAAGGCTGTCTTTATTTCCTCACCAAACAATAGTTGAGGTTGTGGATAACCAACCATGACCTTGTTTAGTTGTCATTATGATTAATTTCATCATGTCAGGTTTCAAATACTACAACATTCTTATTCATACTACAACTTTTACTCTGGCCATTAACATTGATCAATTGATAAAGTCATGTATTTATAAGTCATGTATTAATTAATAGACAAGTGTAGTAGGAAGGCCATCACATAGCTTGAAAAATAGGATAACATATAAGATTTGGTAATTGCACAATACAATTTCATGTGAAAATTTAATTATTTATTAATACCCAGAAATAAAAATAAATGCTTGATTTTTTTCTATTCTGATGGTATAGAACCAAGCTTATTTATTGTTGTCAACAATAACTTCATGTTATTTATAACTTACATATCATGTATTATAAACGTTATTAGGTATACAAAAAAAAATTGCTAAAGAACCTTTTGCAGTCTTTATCTTTCTACAAATATTCAAATAACTATTCCTTCTCTGAGCAAGATTGAAATGTGTTTGAATCTCCTATAATTTACTGTCGATTGCACTTGAATTATTCAACAGTTTGATGTGAGCATCACAGAAAACCTCTCTTTAGTTTTATTTCATCTTGTATTATATACTGTAACAGGTGATTTTGTGTTTGGATACAACAAACATTTTATGTTTACAAATAATATTTACTACTACTCAAATTTGCTAAGTTTTGTCCATTAAGTTAAATTGACTTTGTATTTTATGCTTATAATATGAGAGTGATTAAAGTTTTTAGTAAAAATGTCTAATCAAAATCTTGAAGGGGGCATGGCCCCTTTGGTCCCTCCCCTGGGCCCGTCACTGGGTCTGCCTGAGGTCAGTGATTGAAATACTGAACCCTATATTCCGTTTTACTGGGCCAGCCTGGGAGCTTAAGGATGTCCAGTAGCCCTGTACATCTTTGAAGGACTTAGTATTAAATAGAAGTAGAAGTTACTTATGCAAGTCAACAAGACACGACAAGAGGAGCTGATACGCATCCCTACAATACAAGAACAGCACAAAATTATACAATTCCCACCCACTGATTGGCCCTTTTCGAAAAACAACCCAAGTATGCTGGAGCAAAATTTATAGACACCTTACCACAAGACGTCAAAAACACTATAGTACGGCGGCAATTCAGAAGATGACTAATTTCCTGGCTTCTTGTTCAAGCTTCCTACTCCATAGAGGGGTTTATGAACTGGAGGCAAAATAATAAATCTACACCTTTTCAAACACACTGAACTATCCCTTATTTTGTTTCTTTTGTTATTAATTGTACTTCAATGCAATAAATCAATTTATTGTTTTAAGACTTTTTACAAGTATTAACAACGCCAGTATTGCAGCACAACGCCAAGTCTAGATATTCTTATAACTATAAATTAAAGATAAAATATTATATTTAAAATTCATAGTTTTTATAATTTGATGTATGTTAAGGTGTAAAAAGAGTTATTAAAATAATGCCATCAACTAATTAAAACAAATTTATAAATAAACTAACAATAACAACAAATAGATAACAACTAGAAATTAGATTATAATCTAATTTAAAATAGCAATAACAAGGAGTTGAGACAAATAACATTATAAGAGTAAACCATTTATGAAAACAAATTTGACCCAAAACATATCCTGATAGCTGTAAAAAAAAGTATTAACCAGTGATCACCTACAAATTACTTTCTGAAAATTAAGTTTTACTAAGTGGTTAAATTCAATTACTAAATTATTTCGATTCCTGGTATTATGGTTATGAATATTGGATCTGAAGTCTAATTTATCTGGATTTTTCATAATGTACTATCAAATCGAAAATATACAAATTGATTACCATAGGTATTTCCTGAGCTATGAAATTGTCACCATTCTAATCTCAAAGATTATGAATAAAGAATATTGTCTTCCAAAAGAGATACTGATTGTAATCCTTAATTATCTGTTATGCTGAAAACCCTGTAAGTATTTTGGAAATTGGTGGTCTTGAAGAGGAATATCAATTTATAGAATTCTTTCTGTCACAAGGTAATAATCGGCCTCTCATGTCATTAGTATTATCAACAGCACTAATTTTTTGGGAATTCAATAATTAGATAACCAGTTAAATTGGAACCTACGCATAGAATATATAAGTAAGGGGCTCTCTAGGGTTATTTACCTTAAAGGTCACATTAATTGTGCTGTTCCTAAAACTTATGTGAAGACTGTCTATTTTGCCTATTTTCAAGCAATTTCTTGATACGACTTAACATATTGGGGCAATAGTTTGGGAGTTCAAGGCATTTTAACTATAGAAAAAGCTATCAGATTAATGACTAATTCTCATCCATTGCAACTTTATAACCACTTTTATTTTTGTTAGAAATTCAAACTGTTATTGATCTTTTTGTATACGATATTTATCTATATTTAAAAATTCAAAAATATTTCAGATTAAACAATGAAATTCATTCCTATAATACACAAACTAAAAATAATGCTGCAATTGGTTTCAACTGTTTTAGTAAAACCTTAAACAGCCATGTAGTGATAGCGTTGAAAATCTATAATTCTTTGGAATCATTTATATATAAATGCCCACAAAAATTTTTCATTGGTTTTTATTTTTATATTTGGTTTTAAAATAACCCCTAAGATGAATTAATTGCATTAAAAAAATGGATTTTTAGATGTGTATCAATTTATAATGTGGATCTGTACATATTTGTATGTATGTATGTGTATAAATACTGTTTTATAATTAATTGTTTTAAAATTTTATTCAACTGGTACTAGTTTATTTTAAATAAAAGTTTACTTTTCTACATGTTATTGAATAAATCACTTGTTTAGTCTAGAAAAAGAAGCACATAAGAGCCATTAAATACAAATTTAGGTTAAAGATTATAATTAAAAAGTAATTATTCAATTTAAATGTAAATTAATGTTCTGTTTGGACTTTTCCCATGGCTGTATTTTGAGATTGTCAATGATTATAAATAGCAATATGTCAAATAAAGACATGATTATTATAAAAAGTGAGGAGAAAATCATCCATACACACAATACACCCTATCAATAACATTCAGTTCTACCCAGTTTGTTAAATTGTATACCAATTTGAAAATGTCCTTTATCCGATCAATTTGTAATTGTCATTTTGGTAAAATAATATAGATCTTTATATTAACACCTTGCCTCCTATAAGCTATTGTTAATGACAGATTTTAATTTTTATTACATTGAATACATTTGTAAGACATTCATGTCTAGCCCATCAAAAATTGATATTTTAATTACAGTAAGTAGAATAGTTGTATATAGCAGTATATAAAACTGAATTTAAATATAAAAAACTTTAAATTAGTAAGTATTAAAGTAATATGGAAAAAGGTCAACTTACAAAATAATCTGTACTAGTGCACGTTTAAGCTAAATGTTTTATAATACTTAAACAGTTATTTTCTGGGAAGAAATTTCAATTTTTTTTCAACTAATCAAAAAGCTCCTTTTAATATAATGGGGAAGACAAAATGGTGCCCACTACTGCCCCAGCAAACCGCCAGGACTTGTTGAAACCAACGGTGGACTTGTTGCAAATAAACTTACCTGGGAGTTGAAGGACACGGCCGGCATCTTCACCAAGACTTTAGATGCCATCTCACCGAATGTAACAGTGACGTCTTAACAGTTGTCACCTAACAGTACAACCCGACCACACCAGTCCTCATTGGCAACTCAACCACCGAGACGCTCCTGCTGACGACTGTGTCCTATAGGTAGTATTTTCGGTGGCACTGACACTCAAAAGCGATCATGCACCAGTTGTGTTTGAACAGTCACTCACATCATAAGAGAAGAAATAGAAATAACTATAAGCACGGAGACTATTGATTAGTCAGACTCCCTGGCTCCTGCCGGTCTACTGGTATTGATCACCACCCACCCACGTTTCAGCCTCTCACCCACCCATCCACCCATTCGCCCACCACCCACTTGCTGTCACAGTACAACACATACATCCCACATCTCTTATCACATATCTGACATTTCATTGTAACTGTGTATTCACTTTATTACATCATAATCTTTACAATTGAATTATCAGCCCACAATGAAAAGCAATCTGTCTAAAAATACATGTTCTTGTGTTAAAACTGATCATTAAAACTAAATGTACTAATACAAAAATCAATTGATGTTTTATACTAATTTGTATAGTTATTTTATACCTTTTATTTAATACTAATAATATCTTTTAAGCTTTTTTCTAGAGATAAAACATTAATATCAAACAAAAACTTTTAAGTTGCAACATACATAAGAACAAGACTGATATATATTATTAATATATTTACAATATTTTGTTTTGTATGAAATATAACTACTATACATTATTAAATGAATCCATTACAATAATATGAATTTGTTCTATAAAAATATTAAAGTTGTACTTTCTCATCTTGAAATGCTCATGAGACTCAAATACACACAAATAACATTTGTAATATTAAATCATCTGTGAAAACTATAAATTATCATATAAATTAGCTTTGTTAATGATAGTTATATTAATTTTATTCAATTGGAAATTTACAGCGGCAAACATAAATAAAAATGCAGTGACAGGATGATCACTTTGGTTCTATGTATGTTTTGAAAAATAAGAATATTAAACCCAAATAAAAATGTTCTTTCTCATGGACCATTTGATGGAAATCAAATAGGAAAAATTATTGAGTTTTAAATTTTTTTATTGAAAAAGTAAATGTTTTTACTCCCAATATACAAAAATTACATAATTTAATCCATGAATTGTACAAACTGTGTGAACATGTTGGACATATTTTGTATAGGTCTTTAGAAAAGTCTTTGAACTCTATGTTAGTTATAAATTATACTTGAAGAGTTTAACTATAGCTAACTAATAAAATTAAATCAATAATAATATTAAATAATTACTTATAAAAATGTATAATTCATGGTATTTTACATTAACAAATTATTGACACTTAATAAAAATTTTGTAATCTCTATGTGTGTTATATTAATATCATTTAGAAAAATGTAATTGTAATTTGAATATAAAATTGTATACATTTGTAAAGTATTGCAACACCTTTGACTTTTGTGCTTGTACAAAATATTATTTTCATATTTATATAGTGGATTTCAATAAACCAAACACCATGGATTTAAAACAATTTGCTCATAATAAAATTTGTTTTAACTCCAAACTAAAATAATATTTAGCATTTTGAGGTTGGCATGCCTGCAGGAAAGAAACCCTCTCCTTCCTTGCCATCTGATTGAGCTGTTCAGTTTTGCTGAAGGCCTGTTCCCAGATGCTAGCCCAAAATCAAATAGGGCTGATTTGATTTGTATTTTGCACCTGGTGTTATTATTTATTTATTTTATAATGAATGGTTTAAAATAAAACCAAACAAAGTTTAAGTGTATTTTTAAGTGAAAATATATACTTTTAAATCTCACTGAGAATCTTCATAAAACAGAGGTAAAGGTTATGAATTTATTTATGTTTAAATATGGTGAATTTCAAGCTTCTTCAATACATTTAGTATAATTAAATTAAGCTTGACTAACCCTTGTAATTTATCTACTACGTCAAATTTCACTGATAATTATTTGAGTAATTTTCTTGTACTGTGTTAATTTACCTGACAGAGTTATCTACCTTACTGATCAATAGCAGTATATTGATTAAAACTGGCAGTTGAAAACACATATATTCCTTAGGTCAGGTTATAAATTCAAATTGCTGTTTACAATTTTTACTTTTTCAATTTAATGCATTGTTTCTTTAAAGTAGATTCTGAGAACCACGATAAGGATCAAATAAAACTTACTAATTTGTATAATTTATAAATATTTTGAATCTTTAACCAACAATATTTTAGTAGACATACAGACAGCAACAGAATAGCTGAGTGGTACATTACTTGTGGTGAATAAGTTACTTTGGGTAGTAATAATATTGTTTTCTATCCAAATTATAGGTTATAAATTATTTAGGCTTGCACTGCAAAATGAAATTGGTAGGCTATTACATGAATGCAATAAGGAAGAGCAAATTATTAACAAGGTTGTGAGGATTATTTGCCCAAGACATTTCTGTCTGTCTATCTGTTTGATGTCTTTCTTGAAGTGCGTACAAGATAACTGACAGTGGTTGCAAACTAAATTTGTACAAAATTACAAATTTTACTGAAAGTAGCTAATTATAAAGTTTATAATGTTGTAACTGAATAGTATGACATACTAACAAATTTTATGTATTGTGAATTTTTTTTAATATTAAAAATTGTATTAAAGTAATTTTTTGAATAAAAAATAAATAAAACAAAGTTTGCTGAAAAAATTACTAAATGGCTATTAGCAGAGCGATATATCATATTTCTGTAGAGCGATAAGATTAGTCAGAGATACCAGTTACAAATATATCCTATCAGCTGGTAAGCTATGGTTGACAAATCCAGTATCCGTTGTTACTGATAACCACATCGATTACTTCCAGTCTTAGTGGATTCCAGTAAAAGACTAACATACCATAACTTACCTATACTTAGCAGATATTTCTCGTGGATATAGGTGAGTATATTTATTGAGTAGGAAAGTATAAATTGATTCTATGAATTATTACTAAATGCTATTTAAATCTGTGTATTGCAATTACTGTCATGTCAGTATTACCAAATGCTTTTCAGATCTATGCCGACTGCAAAATTTCCCAACGCTCAAACCCTTTTGAAGAAAAAATATATTTAAAAAAATTATAGGGTGTAATGTATGGTACAATAATTTTTAAGCATAATAATCTTTCACGCCTCAACAATTTCAAAGTTAATCTCTGCACGTTAAGAAAGGATGTACAAAGCTAGACTAGTTTTTCCCTGCAATGGTGACTTTTATTCTTTAGTATTATATCCCATTTAAGACATTTCTAATAGTAGATACCGAATAAACTGCTTAATTTTGTACACATTTTAAAAGACTCATAATATGAGTTTAGGGTAGCTATTTAAAACATGACTCTATGTAATAACGTAGTAAAAATTAATTTGAAAGAAATCTCACTATTCTGTATTTAGTTTTTGACGTGGATTTTTTTGACCAAACTTAAAAAAATAATACAGCGCTGCTTTCCTATTTGTTCCCTCTAATTCAGATCTTAAAAAAGATGAGTAGAGTAAACTATGCTAAAACTTGTTAACTTTTTATTGACTGAGCGTCAGTGAAGCCTATCGCTCGAAACAAGAGGTTGGAATAGTTTAATTTATGTCTGTCTGTCTGCATAATATCTCAAAAACGAACTAACCTATACTTAAAATTTTGCATAAAGCTGTATTTCTATATAGGCAACACTGAGTTCAGTGATGGTTCATGTCACTCCATTGGATTTGGCTGAGTGTTAGCAAACATTTTTACATTGGTTTTATGGGTAACTATGATAGCAATGAGAAAATAGTAGAAAAATTAATTTTTAAACTCCATACAATCATATAAGATTTTATCATACTAGGGTTATTCCCCCTAGAAAGTAACAGACGTTTTTGAATGGTTGGACAGTGGGCGGGGCAAGATCTGTCAGCGAGAAAGATTATGGTAACTGTTTTTTGGGATGCTAAGGTTATGATTCTGGTTGATTTCCTTCAACGAGGATCAACAATCAACGCAGAGAGGTACTGTGAAACATTGCAGAAGCTACGGCGAGCAATACAAAACAAGCGTAGGGGAAAATTGAGCTCAAAAATTTTGTTTTTCCACAACAATGCATGTCACCATATAACCAATCATACACAAGTCTGGGATGATTTTGATTGGGAAGTGTTTGATCATCCGCCTTATAGCCAAGATCTGGCACTAAGCGACTACCACATCTTTCCACCGATGAAGACCTTGCTCGCAACGCAGCGCTTCGATAGTGACGCTGAACTTCACGCTGGCTTTAATCAGTGGTTAACATCTCAAACGACAGATTTCTACAAAGCTGGAATCAAAAAGCTTGTGTCACGTTATAATAAATGTCTCAATTTGAACGTGTTTTATGTTGAAAAACAGCCTAAGAGTGTAGCTTTTAAATGTATATAATAAAATGATCCTATTTCAGTTGGTTAGTATTGATTTAAAAATGTCTGTTACTTTCTGGATAGCCCTCGTACATCTAACATTTTTATTCATAGAGTAAAATAAAAATAACTTGGTGGAAAGTCAATTTTAAGTCAGTGACAAGATATGATTTCAGCACACTCTTGTGTTGTGGTACTCTTCCTACCTCACCAGAACTTTTATTATTTAAATACTGTTATAAAAAACTAAATCAATGAACAAAAATGTAAATGTATCATGTACCAAGCAAAATATCTTGTAAAAGATTTCTTGTGTAGACTTCAAATTTTACATGAAACTTAATTTCTGTATGTACAAGAATGAGTTCTATGCAGATACGAGGCGTTTTCAGAAATTAAGTACCGATTCATTCTACTGTTGCCGTAACACTGCAATCGGTGTTCCGCGCATGCGCACTAGTCGTCCTTGTTCACTGGCTATTGACTCACGCCATTTTAGTTGTTTTACGTTGTGTTTTCAGTTTTCTCTCAACATTTAAAATGTTTAAGACAATTAGTAATCAAGACAATTAGTGATCCTGCCAATTGTGAGATTTGTTCTGTAATAAGATTTTTGAACGCAAGGAATGTGAAACCGGCTGAAATTTATTGTCAACTTCAAGATGTTTACGGGGAAGACGAAATGAATGAAGGAATTGTGAGAAAGTGGGTTAGAATGTTCAATGGCGGTCGAACAAATGTGCATTATGAGAATCCAAGCGGTCGGCTTCTCTCGTCACCGATGATCTGGTAAGGGTAGTTGACGAAAAAATCTGAGAGAACAGACGTTTCACTATGACAACGCTATCTGACGATTTCTAACAAATTTCACACACTTGTACGAAATTGTTACAGACCGCTTAGGTTATTGCAAGCTGTGTTCTCGATGGGTTCCAAAAATGCTCAAAATCAAGAGACTCGGAAGTGCTTTGCTTTTCTCACACGGTACAGTGATGATGGTGAGGATTTTTCAAATAAAATTGTGACAGGTGATGAAACGGGTCCGTCATGTTACACCCGAATCCTAACAGCAGTCAATGGAGTGGCGACATACGCCATCCCCAAAGAAACAAAAATTCAAGACGACAATGCCTGCACAAAAATCATGTGCACTGTCTTTTAGGATCGGAAAGGTGTTTTGCTGAAACCTTGAGAAAACTAAGGCGGGCAATTCAAAACAAATGGAGAGGAATGCTCAGTAACGGAATTGTGTTGCTCCATGACAATGCTCGGCCCCATACCACTGGTGACACTCAATCATAGGTTCGACAATTTTGTTGGGAGCAGTTAGATCACCCACCCTACTGCCCAGACTTGGCACCGTCTGATTTTTTGTTGCCAAACGTTTAAGATCCAAAAAATTCTAAAAAATTTCATGAGCCAATTGATATGCCAACATCGTTATGTTCATAACTATTTCTTCCACTTTTTTCACGTTTTCATCGGTTGTTAATGTGCTGGAGCGTTCGTCGTCTTCACAGCCAACTTTGAAATGTTTCTACTTCTAAATCCTTATTTTACAAGTAGCAGACTCACCATAGGCCTTTTTTTTTACATTTTCCACACTTTGTTACACTTTATTTTATTTTTCATTCAAAATTTGATAAAAATTCTTTGATCTATTTCCTTTAACATACAAAAATCGCTGAGTTCATAAAACACATCTTAACCTTAGCAGTTGCCTCTGAAAAAGTAAGATCAAGGACAATGATGTTCAGTTCTTTTGCAATCAATTTCACGAATAATCTTCGATCAGATTGTACGAGTCCACGCACCCTTGTCAAGTTCACATCCGTGAGGTTGATGGTCGTCCACTGCGGTTCATCTTCAACATTCGTTCTTCCTTTACTAAACATTTTATGCCAATGAAAAACTTGAGCTCTTGATTTAACCTTTTCTCCAAAAGCCTTCTGAAGTTTACCGTAAGCTTTCGTCACGTTTTCATCCAATTTAACGCAAATAGAAATAACATATCATTGCGCAATATTAAGCGGTTCTATTTCCGTGGCGAGAGACACAAATACGTGTTAACTTATTACAGCACAACTCACAACTGAGCAGTTGCATCAATGTGGTGCTTGAGCTAGAAGTAGCTTATAGACCAAGGTCAAAGATATTGTGCCTACTCAAGCCTGCAGGGCTGCCTCATCTTGTAAAGAAAATCAGTCTCATTATTTTATTGACGCACCTCGTGTATATATAAAATTAAAATAGGCTAAAGTCATTCTACAGCTAAGTAGGTACACCATTTTGTTCCGATGTAGAGGCCTTTCGAATATTTAAAATTCAAAACTCAATTATTTATGGGCCTAGGATTAAATTTAAATAATTGTTTTTGAATGCATATATTTCATAAATTTTTAAGCAGTTTTTCTCCTATCTTGAACATTAAATGAGGTAAGTACATGTCCCATGATGAATAAGTTATTAATATTCTTGTCAAAAATCATTTTCAAAGAGCTGTCACAAAATCTACCAACTTAGCTGGAAAGGACTATTTTTACGTTAAAATTCTCAACTTTAAACTTGTTTAAGTTATAGTTCATTCAATTAGGCATGAATATTTATCATAGGTTAACTAACTGCTTAACATTTTTTAAATCACTCTTTTAACACAATTACTCTTGTTGGCGCAATTACTAAACTTAAAGTTTATGTAAATAAAGATGATTTGACTTTGACTTTAAAATTTGCTGTCATTTAAAAACATTTATGTCAAATTTCACGAAAATATATATTATCGTAAGGTACATAATACATTTAGTAAAGTACTAATATTTAATACAATTATTTTTTAGGATACGTTAAGAAATTACAAAGAAAATTCATCTCGACAAATCTTGTGCAGCCATATTTAAAAATCTTTACTTATAATTTGTGCTACTAGATAAGTTTTTATAATGAACAATTTAAATAAACTGCCATTTTAAAACAGTGAAAATTGTCTTTATTTTTAGCAGTAAGTTTATCATTGTATGTGTGAATTTTTCGATAACACTAATATAGATAAACAGATGGTAAATGAAGTGAGTTGGGACATGTAGTAAAAGGAACTTTTTAATTTATTTTCACCTATTTAATCACTCCCTAAAATGTTTAAATAAAACTTTGAATCAACCTATGATGCCTGGAAAATTCTTTAAGGCGATATTCTTCAGATTTATTACAAACCTTCCTTTACGATTTCTTATTGGCATAAATAAGTTATTAACTGGCCAAATGTGATTAAGAATAAAGGTTTTAGGAATTCCTAATGCAATTTTTGTGTCCGCTTAATGTTTAAACAAGGTTTTGTCTAGTTTTTAACAAAATTGTTAAGACCTTCAAGCATGTTTGTAGCATACATAGCTCTCGCAAAAGTGAAATTTACAATTTTTAATATTGTAAACATTGATTTTCTACAATGTGACTTAATGAACAGTGTTACCAATTTAAAACAAAAAAAGTATAGTTGTAATGTTATTGAATGGATGTTTCTTTAGCACAATTTACGTTTTTCTTTTCTCTTAGAACTGTTGTGGTTTATATTACGTTTGGGCATTTACTCCAATCACGCCGGTGTTTCTGAACCACATAAGGTTTACTTGCATTATTAAGGGCCCAATAAAACCTTCTTAAAATTCTGTCGTCTGTCGCTAACTCTTGATAGAAAGGTCCCAAAAACTTCAAACTTGGTGCATAAGTTCTTTATGGTCCATGAAAGAAATCGGTTGATTTTTGGGTCAAAAGGTGAAAATTAAAAGTAAAAATAAATTTCGAACATTTTTATAATGGTTTTATGGGTAACCAATAAACTTGAGTATAATAAAATATGAAACCTTCATGTGACACAGTGATACATGTGATGAAGTTGCTTGTTGGACTTTCATAAGTTCTGTCAGTTCCTTAGATATTCCACTGTATCAGTTTATTTTTTGTAGCTAGCTGAATCAAAGAATTAAAAGTATATGGTACTAATTATTGTTAGTGCTAATGTATTTCAAGTCGTCATCATTTTTGTTCTTATAACATAATTATTTCTATTTTAATCAT
Source organism: Homalodisca vitripennis (assembly GCF_021130785.1). Taxonomy (NCBI): domain Eukaryota; kingdom Metazoa; phylum Arthropoda; class Insecta; order Hemiptera; family Cicadellidae; genus Homalodisca; species Homalodisca vitripennis. The sequence goes on from NC_060214.1 coordinate 107,702,992, forward strand.
GTGAAGTTATATTATTATTGCTTAGTAATTTTTACACAAAATCCACCTTGGTACTTGTTACTTTTTGTCTTCACTAAGCCTAATTATTAAAATGCAACAATGCATAAAATTAGAAAATATCAACGGGAAACGGTTCTGCATAAAAGCATACAGTACTCCAATGTCTAGCTGTCACGTTATAACAGATTATGAGGAATTCATAACTCTATCGTTTCTCATACAGCTTGAAGGTCGACCTAGTAGTAAGGATAGGCACTGCACACTCGTTTTGTGGGTTTCCCAAAGTTATATCCCAGACATTTCCTTATCCTCACTTCAATGTGTTTTCCTGTCCATATCAGCATTTGACTGATTGTAATGTACTTGTGACTGTTCTTCCCTTTAAACATTATAAGATAATGCAGTATCGTGTTAGAGGATCCATATAAATCTTGCTATGAAAAAAATAGTAGTATTTTTTTTTAAGTATCAATCTTTTTGAATATTTTCTACTATGTAAGTTGAAAATTTAATAATAATGATCAATACAATTTTTATTTATTTAAGGAAATATGTAAAAATAGAAGTTCTTATTATTTTAAGTCTTAACATTTTTAAAATATTATAAAATTGTCCTAGCGTAAATCTTAAATAAAACTTGTTTAAGAAACAAAGTTTTAATTTCTGTGCTATATTAATGTTAAGTTGCTTTTTACACATGATAATAATAATCACATTACAGCATTTTAAGATGAACACAGATCTTTAACAGACATAACTTATTTAAAATCTTTACAACACATTTAAACTTTTAAGTTTTGTTTCTAAACAAGTGAAGGACCAGCAAATTTCAAGCACAACTTTCATCTCAATTAGATGAGAAATTTATGAATGGGGGAAATCTGACCTTTGAAACGTTTAGGTTTTGCCTGTAGGTCTCAAAAACTCGACATGGTTAGTACGTTAAAAAAAAATGTTGATGTTGATGTTAGTTCATTTAAATTTATAACATTCTTGATATTATAATCTAAAATGTGGTAATCTGTATAAATTTATAATATATAATGTAATATAATATAATATAATATAATATATAATTTATAATATATAATTTATAATTTATATTTAATATATAATTTATAATATATAATTTATAATTTATATATAATTTATATATAATATATAATTTATTAGATGCTCATACCTAATAATTTTGATGCTCATTAGACAATATTTTAGCTAAATATCTCAAGTAGAAAGGTTACATAATTTACAATAATTTGGCAACTTTGTGTTTATTGTAATTTTTTATTAAAATGTTACACAATTTTTACTGGACGTGTTAACAGTTAGTTGTTAATGTAGCAATGTATGATCTTTCATTATAAAATCTCTTAGGCCCTCTGATTTAGAAAAACGTAACTAATTTACTACTTTTAAGACATTTAAGAATATTTTTAATTCAGTGTCTTTTGAGACATGAAGTTAATATAAAACAATGGTTAATAAAATCATTAAGACTATTAAAAAAAAAACAAAAAAACAATAAACCTTTTTAAATTGGCAGTAGGACCTCTACATGTTCTGAATTAACTTTTATATTTTAAAATAAAATACATACACTTTGTTGTCCATGGAAGATTCTAGGATCTGTGTCAGTGTATGTTGCTTCAATACTGTTATACAACATTATAAAACTGTAATTAAGAGAGCAAAAATTACTCAAACTAGTTCTAGAATGTATTGATCCAGTTTATTTGATCTTACATAATGATTAAATTTATATCCATGATTAATCCTGTCACACTTTTAAATTATCATTGTAAATATTGAAACCAAGAACAACTAAAGAGTAATTAATAAAATAATTGTTATGGTTAAAATTTGGTAAAAACTTAAATTGGAACTCACACATAGAATTTGTAATAAGATATCTTCCGGATTGTTTACATTAAAACGTATGTCAAAACATTGTAATTTAAATACACTAAAAACTATTTATTTTGGGTTAATTCATTAACATATTACTTATGGTGTCATAGTTTATGGCGGTACAAGTAAATCTTATCTAAATAAAATTCTAATGTTACAAAAGAAGGCTCTACGTATCATTTTAAAATTAAAATGGAATGATTCAGTTAAGATGCAATTTTCAGACCTGGGTATATTAATTGGAATATAGCTAGTATGTTTTTGAACTCTTCCTATTTATCAAAAGAAATTTTAATAATTTCATAAGGAATGGAGATTATCATGAATATAATACAAGACATAAAAATGACCCTGCTTTCAACTGACAATTTAATTATGTGTAAAAATAAGCCCTCTTATTCAGGTCTAAACTGCCCTATGAAATTAAATCAATAGAAGATTTTTATACTTTTAAAGGCAAATTAAAATTAATTATGCTGAGAAGGTCTCTATGCATTGGAAGATTTTTTTAGTAATTGAGGTTTAAATATAAATGTATATATAATTTTTGTAAAGTGTAATTACGTAAAAGTTAAACAGCTATTTTAGGTGTGACTCTTAAATAAAACAATAAAAGTAAAAATATTCTCATAAAGTGGATAATGAGCCTTAGCCTTGTCGTTAAAACAATTTTGAACAAATGTATTCCTAGAATATATATAAAGCTGTGGTGACACTATTCTGTCCCTGTTATTGTGCACTGTGAGTAAAGTATTTTGAATTGAATTAAATTAAAATTTCCTTTTTTTACAGAGATGAAGATGAGAGCTGCTATCTGGTCCATCAAGAATTCCTGCAATCTGCAATATGCAAGACAAAATACTCACTGCAGAAAACAACTGTTAAGTGATCCTTTACACTTACAAAGTCAAGCTTTTACTGTCATTAGAAACAAATCAACAGTGACATCCTCAGTTGGCCATGAAACCAAAGTGGACGCGTTAGACACTCGATTTTCTGATCCAGAGTCCGCCTTTAGGAGCAAAACTACTTGGGAAGTGCTGAGGGCTTTAATAGTGTACCAAATGTGTTCTGTAAACTTTATAGTGGACAACAATGCGAAACTGATAAAGCTGTGCCAGTCAGTCCTAGGCAAGAGGATTTTTGGGATGTTGATGAAGGCCACTTTTTATGGGCATTTCGTAGCCGGGGAGAACGAAGAGAAGATCGCTCCGACTCTGAAGAGGCTTTACTCTTTTGGTGTAAAGCCAATTTTAGATTACTCTGTAGAGGAAGATATTAGTCATGAAGAAGCAGAGAAGTTGGAAATGGATGCTTCACAGTCAGAAAGGGAGAAGACAGGGCAGCCTTCAGAAGCGGATGAGATGGGTGGGAAAATGCCCCAGTACCATGCTCACAAGAGCTTTGCAGACAGGAGGTACAAAGTTTCCAGTGCTAGGACTTACTTCTACTTAAACGAAGCAACTTGTGAAAAAAATTTGGAAATTTTCCAAAACAGCTTACTTGCAGTAGCAAATCACACCCAAGGGACAGGAATAACAGCCGTTAAATTGACTGCTCTAGGTAGGCCTCAACTGTTGCTGCAGTTATCAGAAGTGATTATGAGAGCTCGCAACTTTGTGAGTCAAGTGATGGGCGGTCGAGGCAATGTCCTTGGTCATCACTTCACAGCTGAGATGCTCGAGAAGAAGTTGAAAGATGCAGGTATCACAGACACGGCTAAGTTTCTGGAAAAGGTTGTCACTGACAAACACGGCGTCATCCATCTTTTTCCATGGAGTGGCATCGTCAATGAAAATTACGAGTTGAGCGATACTTTCCGAGTGCCGAGTCTTAAAGAAGGCAGAATGGTCAGGCTCATCTCCCAACTGTCTCCACAAGAGGAGGCAATGTTCCGCAACATGGTTCGTCGTATGAACACTCTTGTCGCAACAGCCAAAGACCTCAATGTGCGCCTCATGGTTGATGCTGAACAGACCTACTTCCAACCAGCGATTTCAAGGATTACATTGGAAATGATGAACAAATACAATACAGATAAGGCTATCGTGTTCAACACTTATCAGTGCTATCTGAAGGAGGCCTTTAACGAAGTTTCTACTGATTTGGAACAGGCAAAGAGGCAGAACTTTTACTTTGGTGCTAAACTTGTCAGAGGTGCTTACATAGATCAGGAACGAGAACGGGCAGCAGAGTTAAACTATCCGGATCCTATCAATCCCACTTATGAGGCGACTTCAGAATCTTATCACAAAACCTTAACGGAATGCCTGAGTAGAATCAAAGCTCTTAAAGACGCCGGAGAACCCAACAAAATTGCAATCATGGTCGCTTCTCACAATGAGGATACTGTTCGATTCGCGATCGATAAGATGAAGGAAATTGGTGTTCTACCACAAGACAAAGTAATCTGCTTTGGTCAACTGTATGGCATGTGTGACTTCATCACGTTCCCATTGGGACAAGCAGGTTACTCGGCCTACAAGTACATCCCATACGGGCCGGTAAATGAGGTATTGCCTTACCTCTCCCGTCGTGCCACAGAAAACAAAAGTGTGCTCAAAAAGCTTCAAAAGGAAAAGAAGCTGCTAAGGACAGAGTTACTGCGACGCATCGCAAAAGGAAAAATATTCTACAAACCGGTTGGCAACTATACACCAGCTTAGACAACTTCCAACGATGGATACTTACTGTTACTAGTCTAGCAAACTGTTTCCTGCTAAATGTACAGCGAAGATGCGATCTCATGGATGTGCCTATTCCGATATGTTTAGGTACAAAGCAATAGTGAAAATTGTAACTATGTAATTAGTATTTATTCTTCTTTTAGTACCCAAAATTGTTTTTAATTTTGACATAATTCTTATGTTGTAATGTGTGATATTTGTTTTACTTAGAATACTTATTTAGCCTGCAATAATGATCTTAATTTGTGTAATTAGTTCTCAAGAATTAATTATTAGAACTCCACTAGCCCTAGCCATTTATTGTAGGCGTAAAACATCTGTAGAAATGTTATTGAAGTTTTGTCTAGTAATGAAAACTAATTTTGTCTTTGTGTATGTAATGAATAATAAACTTATTATTCAAACTTTTACATTCCCAGAGGTGTTCCATTGGTTGAAGTCAAACTTTTCAGATGATATTTATTACATGTTTACGTCTGACTCGTTGCTATGATTTATACTAATCAACTATCATTTTTCTACAACTTTGAATTGCGATCTTTTGAATAAATTCACAACCTCATTTTTACTACAAAGTAATATTAAATCAAATATATAACTAACAAATAAATATCAGAGTGCATAAATATCTGGAGTTTAATATCTAAAAACATATTTTTAATAGTTCATAAATTGAACCTAGAATGCCATTCTGTTGAATTGCATTGTTTTTACAGTCTATGCTTGTATTTACATGTTGTTGTTTTTTTACACACCAAAAATATTTAAAAATTAAAAAACATGATGGATGATTTGAAGTTGTATTTCCGAATATTACGTAGTTTTGAGTCTCTTTTATTGTTAAAACCATAATATCTAAACAATCTGGGAAGAATAAGGCATTCACAAATGGAAGAAAATTACAAAATTATTTACAATCTTTGAGTATGGTACAGTGAACATTTTAAATTTAATTTTCAAGTGTACAAATAATAATCCGGTCAAGTGTATGAATCCTGTTCAAATTTATGTATTATTCTTTGCAAAACTGCATATAGATTTGTATTAGATACAAGTATTATTTGATTGCTCTGTAAAACCACCGATCTTCAGTGGATTTGAGCTTGAAAAAATTAAAACTGGTTAAAAATATTGTACGTTTCATTTATTCACCTTTTCTGTATGCTAGTTCTGGTATAACTTACTATGATTTCATTTACAGTCTAGTTAGACACAATTTATTCATAAAAGAGAGAGACCAAGTCTGTTATCTAATTGAATTAGGAGACAGTAGAATTTCAATAATCAGCATGACTGAAACTGTGAGGAGTGGTGAAATTGTTGGAAAGAACTGTTAGTAATTAGGTCATACAGTATATACTAATACTGAAAGTTTTCAGCCATTTCCCATCTTTAATCGGCTGAGCGATAGTGAAGTGTCTGTCTGTCTGCCTGATATCTTGAGAATGAACTGACATAACTTTGAAATTGTGCATGAAACTTAATTTCTATATAGGCAACACTTCCATGATGGTATATTTCACTCCATTAGATTTAGCTGAGCGTTAGAGAATATTTTTACATTGGAATACTCATGATGAGAACAAGAAAATATTAGAATAAATCAATTTTCTTATGTAACACAACGAAATATTTAAATACAATACTGAGCCAACTAAATCAAATTTTTTCTAAGAGCTGTCTCTTGCTCTCTCTTGCTAACCTTAAAGCGTTGATATAGATAAGCCAGATTTATCAACATATTCCATCCCATCAGCCTCATGGAAAAGTCAGAATCACCAGCAATCCGCAATCCTAAATCCTATCACAGTAGTAGCATAAACATTTTCTTCCTAATTGCACTGTGAGGAGTAGACTATCCTGAAAAGTTAGTGGCCACCAATTCATTGTCGAGGCGTTTGGTGTCCGTAGACTTTGTTGTGTTCAACACTTCACAGGAGTCACCATCGACAAATGATGTAGATGTCTCTGATACTATATTTGGGTTTGACACGTCAGGATTTTCACGATTCTGCATGATTCTGATAAAAGCATTAACAACACTGGTTATATGATGTTCCAATATCATAAGCCTCACGGCATGGATTGAAATATCCTGGCTTTGCCAGCAACAACCCAAACTTGCTTTAAGGCAATATTGGAGATGGATTGGAACTTGCCCCAGTAATATTCTTGCTTAGCCGGTAACACTTTTCCATCCTCAATCAATACTGGATCAAGAATACCCTGGTTTCAGCAGCAACGCTATCTCATTAACACTAAAGCATAACCAGCTCAACCATCACCCCTTTCGTGCCACTGACATCCAAAATTATATACAATGTGCATTCTTTTTGAAAATAATACACATTTTTAGTGTAGTAAATTTACATCTATGTCACATAGGCCTACTCGAAGATTAATAGACACAACTGTAACAGTTTTTAATCGATAATTACAAGATGAACTTGACCAAACTGCTCTTAGCAATGACTAAAAATATGAATCGATTTACTGGAAAATTATATCTGAGATTAATGATCGCTCGAGATGGGAATCTAATGCAATTTTTGAACATCAAAGAAAGCGCTAGTAAAGACTAGAAGACAAAACAGTGGCAGATCCAAGGTAGAGGCTGGGCTGTATATCAGAAAGTGAGCCTTCTGTTTATAATCATACTATTCTATATTCAATTTTATTTGTCTATTTGCTATTTCATGTGAAGCAGGTGAATCACAATAATTATCTTAAGGCCCTTGATCACATGGACAGTTGTGGTGGCCAATAGGCCTAGCCACTTGTAGCCACAACTAGTATTATACTATCCGGACAATACCCTATCACATGGGGACAATGGAGGAATAGTTTCTGGTGGCCTAAAATGTTTAAGCCTATATATCTGGCCACTATAGTTGTCCGTGTCTGCAGAGGACTTTATCAGGATACTATCAAAGGATCTGGTTTGGATGTCATCTTAAGAGGGAATGCTTGTTAGTTATTGGTAACGCATCTGCGGCTTCCTTTTAACATGGGGATAAAGTTAAAACTGTGTTATAAATAGGAACTCGTCTCAAATCCATTCATTTTTCACTTTAGAAACTTGAATTTTAATGTCTCAATGCTATTGAACTGTCAAACATACGATTAGTTGTTTATAATAATTTATATTCAATAATGACTTCAAAACAGCAAGGTTGGACTACTTTGCATTGTGCGAGTCTCATATAAGCTATGGATTACTCGCAAAAGGAGGTACATCAATTTCTAATATGAAAAGAGTGATTATTCTCCAAAAGCGAGCTACAACGATAGGAGACCTATGCAAATTTGTTGAGATGCTTTCATAGAATTAGATATCATGGCTGTAATTGGCATATATGTCCGAAAGAGATTCTGTACGCATAAAAGCCAGCGCATCCTCACAACACACGGCATGCATTCTGTTTTGCGACTTCCAACACAATCTCACTCTATTTGGCAAAAAACCAACTTACATTGGATACACACAGCACAATCACCTCCCAAAGGAATTAAGAAGACAGAAGGGGCAAAACCTGAAGAGGGAGTTAAGCAAATAATGGCTGACTAACCAACCTACCTACAGACCTTCTGAATCCTTCAACAGAGATTAACATTTTCCTTCTTATCTTTGACTGATCTAACTATCATTCCTGTAACTTAATTTCTTTGTGATGAGCTACTGTTAGTTTGAAGAAAATACCTGACACCATTGTACTTCTCTAAGAAATTATAAATAAAGAATAGAAAACATTTTACAAAAAAGCTAAAACCTGCAACGCTGTTCATTTATTGATAAGAAGAAATAGTCAATAAAAATAATGTTTCCAAAACTATTGGCAATGAATGAAATATTATCTCACTGTTAATTGATAGCATTTTAACTGATATATAACAATTGATGGACACTATCAATTTTACCTGTATTAAAATTGAAATATTGAAATTCTGTATCAACATGGTGGTTGGCACCAAGTAAGTATACATTATTTTTCATGCTTTGTTGTATTTGATAGTTTAATTTATTATGAACACGCAACAAAAACATTTGTTATTATATGATCAGTGAAACGACATGTAAAGTAGAAGGTATGCACACTTGGCTTGGTTGTTTCACGTGTTCAAGTTCAGTCAGAAGCTTGCATGCATAAAGATTTTAGTCAGTGAATAATAGATGGTAAAACTACCACTACATGGCAACCGAGTAGATGATAGTTTGTAGACAAATTTATTCCAGAGCTCATCACACCACAACCTAAACTAAGCACTCATACTTTACCGTTTATCTCACTGATTGTGTGATAACTTAAAAAAAATTAAATAGTCAATTTTAACAGTATTAGGTACTGTAGAAATATTAAACATGAAATACAATAATAACAGGATTTTAAATCATGTTTCTCTCAAATTCAGTAAACAAATCTGATGGCTAAAACATGGAGACCAAGTGGTCTTGAAGAATAGATATATATATTATCCAAATAAAACTTCAAATTTAAATATTACATCTATCACATTGCATGAATTCTATTATGCCTACCATTTTTTTAATGATGGAACAATTAACTATTAATACTGGATAATGAGATTAAGATACTTCATTGTTTTAACTAGGAACAAGACTTTTGTTTATATAATCACAACCACTTCTGTGGTAGGAAACATATTAATGGAAGCCCTTAGGTAGCAGGAAGAATTGATTTTATTTCGTATTGGGACACATCACCAAAATTATTGAGGTAGAAGAAATAAAAGAGTGGGAAATCTACAAATGCCTCGTAATTCTGTCATATTCTATTGCATCAGCATGTTAAAGCCTAGGCCTTCATGGGTCAAATACCACTTAGCCAAATATTTGTATATAAGTTAATATTTAAAATATGTGCAATAAAAATTTTAAGCATATATACAAACTCTAATATAACATTTCTTTAAAATTCAATCAATAACAAATACACTTCATTTATGTAATATATATATATATATATTTCACACTGTACTACTTAAAACTCAAAAAATGAAAGTGACATACTTAGTGTCTTTGGAACCAATGTGTACTAGGTGTATGAAGCAACCATGGCCTGGATGATAAAAGTGAACAAAATAAATTACAGTAACTACTAAAAGAAAAATCTAACCCTGAGAAAACCTGGAATTCCATCGGAGCAAGAAGGAAGTGCTGCGAGAGGGGTAGTTCTGCTCCACTGAGGAAACTGATTTGTCAGTGGTGGCAGGCGGGCACTCCCAGTCGGTGAAGGCTCTGTCTCTGCCATTTCATTATGGGCTGAAATACAACCCACATTAATGTTTATTATTATATACATGCACAAAGTCAAAATTCTTTATTTCATTAATCATTACGTAATTGAAATAGGAATCATCAATAAATATAATTAATTTGGCACTGAAATAGATTTGAATAATAAGACTAAAACAGTGAAAATTATTTTTAATTAAATGTAAAATATATATATATATACACACACACACACAAATGATATACGTTAATGTTATTTTTTTACATTAGTAAAAAATGTAACATTTATATCAATTTATGTATAATTTATACATATTGATATCGATGTTACATTATTTTTTATTAATGTAGGTACATTATTTACAACAAAAATAATCATTAATTAAAAAAATTTAATTTCTCAGATATCTTCATTTTAACCTTAATATAGTTCGTTTTTCACGGTATGTACATAGTAATAAAATAAAATTATATACACATTTTTAACAATTTACTTACGAAACTTCACTATAACCTAAAATAAACAGGTACCGAACGAAAAAAATATCCTAATTTGATGACTAAATGGACTATTGTTTCTATTATTACAATCCGTTGGTCTAACTGCAATTCTTGGTAATATAAAAATCCGATTTTCACTAAATTCTAATCCAATAAAAGTAAAATCGTGCTACTAATAGACTCAGTCTTCAAACCATACACTATTTTGAATGCCCGATTGTTACCATGGCAACAGATTTGGATTTCCGGGTCAGGTTTGCCACTACGGAATATATACAAATTGATTACAATTTTAAACTACTATATAAAAGTAACCATATGATTAGCAATGTAAATATCCTATTAATTTAAAACAATACTGGTTGAAGTGTTGTGTATCTTATTACTATAAAATATTGTAACGATGAACTTTATTAAAATAGCAGCCATCGCTTACCTCTTATTAGAGATAAATTATAGGTTACGTTAATAATCATATAAATGAATTAACAATAATAATAATTTATATAAATATTTTAGGGTTAGTTGTGTGCCGCTGCAGGACATCCATTGGTTGCTCAGATGAATATATGTCGGTTTTTGTTGTCATAGAACCTACACTTGTTCTTAGAAGGTTTCATATAATCAAGGATTTTACTGGCAGTTATAAACCAAGCAGAAGAGAAACTTCTTTGGAGTATCCTGGGCTTAGGAAGATTATTTGCCATTTTCATAAACAACCCATTGACTATACATCATATAGAATCCTAGCAAGAACGTAGCCCGGAAAGAAATTCGGGGGTATAGACAACTGATACTTTCCCGCAATGGACAAAGAGATACACACTGACCAGGACTAAAGTAACGTGCATTTCTAAGATAAACCGATAAAAACCTAACAATTATAAGAAGAGGAGATATGTCAACAATGTCAGAGAAATAAAAATCAACAGCACATTTAAAAGTCAACAATAAATAAATGAAAGTTCAACAATAAAATAGATATCTAAAACAACATCAGAACAAGGTAACAAATGTTAAAACATCAGAAAGTCAACAGTGTATGTTATATATTCTAATTCATTAAAAAGCGTAACAGACATTGCCTGAGAATTTGACTGTGTTTTACTGAGTCTATAAAATTGTTTATTTACTAAATGATTATTCCTAATATTATTTTCAAGATGACTTCCTCTTCAAATATGATTTCTTAAATTAGTCTTAATACTAACTACGGTACACATAAATAAATATATAAGTTAACAATAGTAAGTATAGACTCTTTAACGAACAGTGGCCTACAACTTGTTTTCAGGTCAGCGTAAGTAAAAATTCTAACAGCTTTCTTTGGAATCAGAAGTATTTTTTGAACATCTGGACTATTCCCCATAGTTTTAACCCATACGTCAAAATACTATTGAAAATGCAAAATTGTATATAATTTTATTTATCTTACAATGAGAATCAATGACAGCATATCAAATCCAGCCATATTAATGAACCATCTCTTCTCCATCCACGATTAATTCAATATGGACTTTAAAACACAATCAATCAATAACTGAATAGGCTTATAGCCATTCCACAGTAATGATGACCATACTGACTTCTTTTTTAACACTAAAATATTGACTTCGTTATCTATGGTACAACTAGAATGGGAAGTCTCAAAACCTTGACTAATTATGATGTATAAAATTGAATTTTACATTTAATTAGGCATTACGATAATTTTAGTATCTCTGACAAGCCTTCTTTCATGACTCTCACATTTATACTGAACATACTATACTGTAAAAACGGGGGTTTAATCCTGTGTGCCACATTTAGTTTTTATAAGAATCCTCAAGAGTGTTATATATTGTAAAAACTGTTCTTATATTGTATCTTTTACGAACGCTTCTTACTTTCTTCTATAATCCCAGAACTTAAAGATTTTACTAAACAACATTTTCGTTTGTTTTATTTTTCTGACTGAAGGTGTTTCCTATTATTTTGTACTTATTTATAAAAGACTCAGGGTACCGTACCTATTTTCTAAGATCCTATTCAATACTGATTATTCCTTCTTTTAACATTCTTTGTCTGAGCACAAACTCTTTGTTCTGTCAAACAAACACTATCTGAGTCCTTCTTTGACAGATTTTTTTTGGTTTAATAGAAAATGTATATATTTAATATAAATTGTATATGCATCTTAAATAAAGGCATATTTAATTTCATTTCAAAATGTATATATTCATATGTAGGTGTTTTCTTATGGTAAACTGGTTATTTACGTTAAAATTTGGTCTTAAGGGCGTCCCTATCGCTTAACTACACACATATCCAGAAAGGTGAGTTTCTTTTATACTTTTAGATAATTAACAAATTTGTTAAGCGAATGAAGGGAGAAATTTATTTGGGGAAAATAAATAAATTCATGATTTCATGAGGGACGACAACGAAAATGTCGCCTACGTACTTCCGCCAGATGCTCAGCTTGAATTAAGATGAATCCTAGGCGTTTGGCCCAAATTTTCTCATAAAGTTATTAGTGAATAAGGTATTAGAAGAGAGCCATTCCCACATCATGACAGAAAATGTTTACCTCTATGTTATACATTGACCGTGACAGACGCCATAGTGTATTCTCTTTCTTGTGACATATTTTATAGTCAATAGACTAGCAGTGAATGTGTTATATTGGTAGCATGACTCTAACAGTCCCATGTTTACGTAGATCGGAAATTTATTTCTCTTGTTTAATGTTTGACGTTCTTTTAACCGAAATTCAATGATTTTGAAGGTTTCTGAAACTGTTATATAGTAAACAGACTTTCAACGACAAAACTAACTAGCCTATCGGTTACGGCCAGTTTCTAAGTTTTTGACTTCTCTTTGGAATTTTTAAGGAACGAAGACATTTTTTTTGTAGTCAAAAGACTGAAAAAATAATATTTTTGTTTTATATTAAATGCTATGCTTCTTTTCGTGAATATATATAAAACACATTAATATTTATTGCATATTTTCATTTAAACAAATTTTTAAACCGTGTTTTACTGGGTTTCTTTTTCTTTTTCTCAAATCCTTAGAAGCCTCTGCCTGAGCACCTTGCTATGATCATATATTGATACTGTTAATTACTTCTAAAATATAATATGGTATTGATGTTTTGGTGTGATTAATTATGTTTTATATTTACCTCAAACTTATGAGCAGATTTTTGTTTGTGTAACTGATTTAAAGCTGTGGCATAATGTCCAGAATTTTAATAAAAATCGGTAAGAACAAGTTTAAAGGAAACAAATTCACTACTACACTTTTGGCTACTGATATGAGTTCAAATTCAGAAGACATTTTCCTTTGTGAGACAAACCCTGCTGGAGGTGTATTGTCTCATTTGGCTTAAAACAAATCGACCAAGACATGGTCTTATATGCCAACAGATTAGCTTTACAATGTTCAAAGAATAAAAGAAAAGGGGTAAGACCAGAAAAGAGAATCAGCTGCTTAATAGGACTATGGTGCTAGACTATTAATTTACTGTGGCAACGAGACATGTTTCTAGTTTTTTGTACCTGCTGAAAAATAACTTTTTCTGACACTCAGGTACACTTTTTTTTACTAAACCTCTTACACTATCGGCCTGAAGCTTATTCCGTTATTTACAGATACCCGGCAAAGTGAACTTACTCTTTTTGACATAAGTGTTAGTGTAAGTGATATATTATTATAAAATCTAAATTAATGACTAAACAGAAACCAACTTCCCACCGTAGTAAAGGAAGTATAGTAATACAAACCATACGACGAAGCATAGCGACTGTCTGGTCACACAGTGGTATCAGGTGAGCGGATACCGACTTTCACTCCCATGCAGTTGCTAGATAACAGAAAGTGATCATAATTTTAATAGTTCCCATGGTGATACCAAAATATTGGTACTCATCAATCGCCAACGGAGATTCGCAATAGGCGTGGTCCAGGAAACGGAGGAGGATGCTTTAATACAAAACCCTGGGGTTGAGATGAGAGGTCAGTCAGCTAAAGTCCTAGGGAGTTCTCACGAAGTCGCGCTAGTTAACGAAAAGGCGGGTGTGTGCAGGAGTGTGTTCGTGTGCGGTGAAATACTTTAGGCGTACAAGTGTTGTGTTACTAACCAGTAAATATGTAAGTTAAGAAATGTTGTATCTAATTATAAAAGTATAACATTGAGTAATATCATAGTTTTATCGATTCGTATTAATATGTTTCAATTCAATTTTCAAAATACTTATATTTAAAAGCAATCAATTTAAAGATTATTGGCGCTGATCAAATTAATAGTTTGTTATAGAAAATATATGTTTCTAAATTCCATATAAGATATGTAAGTTGTTCCTAATTTGGACAAGAAATGTATTCCAGTTAACTACGTAATATCTGTGTAATTGTTTCAATATTTGAAGAGAGAGATTGCTTCATGCTTAGTTTATATCCATATATCAATTCCATAATTTATCTTAAATATAACAATTTGAAACATAATATTTAAGTACAGATCATATCATTAGAATCAATGAAATATAACTTATTATTACAACTATTACTACTTCATGCGAATGTGTTGAATTGCCGACCGAACCTGTTAATAAATCTTCTCACACTGTAGCCAAGGATAAATTCACACCAGTCTCTAAATCCACCACGACACCACATGCCACAAACTGAAATTAGAGATTTATTTAAAAAATATTAATGTAAGTAAAAATTTTAATTTTTGAGAATGTTATATAAGTATTTTTAATAGCAACTTTAATTATTTTATTGGCCTATAAATAAATAAACATTACACTATATGGTATAAATAAACAGTGCAAGAAGTTTTACATATGTAAAATGACTGTTTTTCTCTAAGTGTGCCGGAACATCGCGTTTTTAACTTGGGCAGTATACGGACTGCAAGGTCCCCTTAATAAACGGGTCAGTTTATTTAACGAGTAACATTGTTTGTTTGACACAACAAAGAACTTGTGCTTAGACAAAGAGAGTTAAAATAAGAAATAAAAATTGTTAATTTGCATATCATACTTAAGGTACCCTTTAAGTCTTGCATCAATAAGAGCAAATAAATAATAAGAAACGCCCCGAAAGTTCCTCTCAACCATAACAACTTAATCAGTTTCTAAAGCTAAATGACACATTGAGTACTTTGTTAAACCGTCTTAGTTGCAATTGCATTGAGTCTGAGCGAGTGTCTTGTGTATATTACACTATTTTAATTAAGGTCAAAACTCCGCAGATATACCAACTGTTAATGAAAGAACCCAAACCATGAGTAACTTGATGAGCTACTGATTTCAGAAAAATTATCTAACTTTCTTTGCCCTATACCACATAACATGACGTAAAAACTCCGGAGTTCTTTTGCAGAATCTTTGTCGATTTATGCAATGGAACAACATATATAATCTATTACTTTCGTGCAAAAAGAACTCAATTTTATATTTAATTTTATTATTGTTTATTTAAACTGGCCAAACCATTTGAAGAAAGTAAATAAATAAACAGATATAGAATTTTATTTAGTATAGTATTATAGTGTCTGTTAGATACAAACGGTTCATAAAATAGGAGTTCATGTTGAATAAAGAGGTGGTAGCTGCTAGCATTGATTTTTTTACATAATAAAAACTGCTTCATAATTTATGATTATATACATTATTATGAATACGATTATAGTAAAGTGATATATTTGTAAATAAATTAAAAAATTGAGATAGTAGAGCTAGTATATACTAAAAAAAATTACACTTACCTTTTTACCAATAGAACAAATAATTTATTATCCTACGCGTAACATTGTATACAAACCGAAACCTCTTTAAGTGTTTTGTTTGTAAAACATTAGGCCTGGTTACCCTGCATTAAATTACGAGACATATGTTTAGCATTTTTTTTTTCATTACCACCAGCACAGCAGACGACATCGCCATCTGCTGAATCAGTCGTCTGCTGACATCCTTACGTCAGTTAGTGTCTGTCAGCTGCAGACAGGATGGCACAGTTTGATAAAGTTAGGTAATGTTATGAATGGTCAGTTCCCTGTTGTAATCTCACACAGTATAATGAATAGTAATATTCTTATTTATTAAGACACGAAATAAGTAACTTTTGATTCATTGAGGTCTTCTAACACGAACAGACGTATGTATAATTGTAGTACCTAGGCCTGCTTACTTCGTTACTTTCTAATCTGTTCAATATTTTACTGCTGTGATATAACGTCCCCAATTAATTTTGCATATTTAATTTTTAGCATTCTGTTTATAAGTATTTAGTAATTAATTTTATTTTGAATAGCGTGAATGAAGTAGGATTATAATGTTACAATAGTAGAAGGTTGATAAATTACTAAGTGCATTGAAAAATAGGCCTGTCTTTTCAATATACCCCCTCAACACTAAACAATGGCTCAGTTCTCAAAATTTGCTCAGTTTTTTTCATTGAAACATCCCCTGTCAAGAGGAATGATATCATATGCACTCATCTGGCCTGCTGGTAGTTTAATACAACAAACTATTGCTGGAGAAGAAAAATACGATTTTATTAAAGCTGCAAGATATTCCTTGTGGGGTTCCTGTTATGTTGCACCTGCACTTCACACCTGGTACACAATAGCAAACAGAATTTGGCCTCACATCAATTTGAAATCAGTATTGGCTAAGGTAAGTCATTTTAGAAAAACTATAAATTTATAAGGCTGGTGCACGATTTGTTTTTAAACATAATAATTATTTATAATAGTAAATTATATTAGTAACAGTAAATTATTTATAATTTATGAATATATTTAGAAATAACAGCAAATATCAAAATAAGTTAAAGTAGTATATTTTTATTAATATTTCTCATTTAGACCTCTACTTTAATACAAAATAGGTACTTTGGCATTATCCGGAAGCCACTACTTTTGGACGAGTTTTCCTTATAAGGTTTAAAAATCAATTACAAAGAACAGATTTCATTTAACTTATTTTGAAACTTACAAGTCATTACAACAAACGGTTATCATCCTGTTCTGCCTCCCAAAAGGAAGTGATGTCGGCGAGGAATTGAGTTGAATGCATCGCCACCAGTTGCTGCTACCCCCGAATGTATTCTTCCAATAAAATACTTTCCTCTTCTGTTCGAGATAAATCTCAGAGGCGAGGATAATTATTCATGATGAAATTATTAATTGATAAACTGCACGACAATCAATGAAAACAAAAACTAAACGAACAACAATTATTCGAAAGTGACAGATGATTCGTGGGTTTAGCCCTACTTGAAGACTCACTAGTCTAGGCCTATTTGAAAGCAATTTGGCGACAGGAAGTATGACTATCGGGTATTTTTCGATTTATTATCAAACAAGGAAAGTACTAGTAACATATAAAGAAGTTTATTTTGGTTCCCATTAAGGAAAACTCATCCAAAAACAGTGGCCTCCACATAATACCAAAGTACCATAAAATAATATATATATATATATATATATATATATATGTTTAGGCTACATTTGTATCCCATTAACAGCATGTGAGATAATACTGTAATACATATTACACTGGCATGTGTCGCTCTATTGCCATGGTAATTTGTTTTGTTTTACATATGTTTACATCATCAATCGCATTTCCAGTAGCTTTTAAAGATAGAACAATGATTTTTGTACTTATCTTTGTCATTAAAGGGACTAAATTTATAAGTTTCAACATAAAGTATAGCTTATTTTTTAATATTTGTTTTTTATACTCACAAAATATAAAAAAATATCACAAGTTTCATAAGTTCCTAAAAATTTTGTGCCAAATTTTTTTGTCTAAAATCTTTGTGTTTTATTATTTTAAAAGTAATGGGTAGACTTTAATAAGCAAACTACACTCATTATTTGTTTTTTTCAATCAAATGTTTCAATTGTTTTTATGAAATGAATAATTTTGTATTACAATTGATTTAACTTAACATGTGACTTCAACTTGTAATAATGTTTAAAGTAAACAATAAAAAGCAATAAGTAACTATATTTTGGAGAATTTGAAATTGGCAATGAACATTTGAAATCTGATGCTGTCGTAGACCCGACTCCTGAAATCTGGAGATTGATCACTGTTAATTTCCCACTACGGAACTCATGTTTTTTAGGTGTTATAACATTTTTCAACGCAAATGCCAATTTGTCCAGAATAAGTGCCTCAAAGAACTTGAAAAGAATTCCGCTAACACGTTACTTTGGCAAGTGGTATTTTTTGCAGGTTTATTACTCAACTCAAGAAGTGGTGTGCAATTTTATTTTTTCGTTAGATTGTTCACATGAGACCAGAAAACATTGATGTTAGTTGGAACTGTGGATTCATATCGTGGCGAATATATTTCGATAGCATTCCTATGTATGTATCTTACAAATTCAAATTAGCGAAAAAATGTTTGTAAACACTGTAATCACAAAATCTGCTCTATTATTGTAAAAATATGTATTTTGGAGTTGAGGTGTTTTAGTTTGACAGTAGAATAATGAGATACGCTTGTTGTTTTTTGAGAAAATAATTTTAAATTATAAACAACACTTACCTCAGTTGCCTTTATTAAATATTTATATAATATGTGTTGTCATTTATTTATTATCATCTCAACGGACATTCCATTTTGTACAAAACAGTCTTTATAAAATAAACAACAATGCATTTTGAGAGTTTCTCCAAATCATCAAGAATAACTTTCAATAGGAAATGTCAAGAGTGCAAAAGACAATGTATTTTAAAATGGGTGTTTTGTTGAAGAATGTATTATCCTAAGATTTGGAGTCACATGTTGGATTGCAGTTCGGACAGTATACATTGTTCCGTCTTAAAACATATAAAAACCATGGATGGTGGTTATATTAACCCCTATTAGACTGCAGATGTTGTAATGTGGTCTAGAAAAGCTGTCTTCACAGTCCATGTCAAGTGTAGTCTCTAAAGAGTTAAAGTATAAAAGTATACTTTTTTAGATGTTCTATAGCTATGATTTGTAATAACAATAATATTTATACCTATTTTCAAATGACTTTACAGTCAAAAAATAAAGTAAAAGTGTGATTTGTTCTATTATATGAGCTTCCACAATAATATCCTTTGGTGAGAGAAAAAAGTGCTTTATTATTACATAACTAATGTTCAGTTGTACAGATATGAATATACTAATTAAATCAGATAGAAACATTAATTAGTCTACTAAGAACTTGAATATTGAGAAAAGTAAGTTAAAATTGTCATTATTATTAAGAAGAGTATAAATCTTAAGTAGACTAGTCTTTTCAGTTTCTAAATTGCTTTTATTACTATTATTGCTTTTATTTTCTTAAATTAATGCTGGTGCTCCATTATTACAGAACCAATATTTAGACATACAGATATAAATATTACTCATATCAGATAGAACACGTTCCAAAAATATATACTGATGTGTTTATAAGCCTAAGGAATGTTGTAATGTATTGCATCATTGTAATGATACATCATATTATGAAGGAACGATGTAATACAAAGTGATCTTGGTTTACAAAACATTTGTAAATTACTCTCTATATTTGTGGATGTAAATTTTGGACATCTTTTCAATATAACGTTAACTTCAGCCAATTACTGGTTTATCCTGTGAAATTTTAGATTGACCTTAAACATGCCTTTGACTCCAAATGAGAATAGGTCTCACACACATCAATAAATTAGTAATAATAATAAAAGAAGAATTAAAATAAACTTTACCAAAAAAATATACTAAGCTAAACTATACTATTATATTATAAACATCTAATGGTATCTGTGTGTGTTACTCAATTGTGTAAAAACTACTTGAAATTGTACTGAAATTTTATATGGATATTCCTTGGGTTCCTGGTTAACATATAGGCCAATTCTTGTTTTGAAAATCCCTCCGGGCTGTGCCTCACTGGTCTTGTAAACTAACTGAACACTCAATTATCCATTCAAGTCAATATTATAATAAGTATAATATTTATACATATTTAAACAGGTGATAGTAAATGTTTGTTGTTACTCATCTGTCAAAGTCACATACACTTTCCAAATGTCATGTTACATTCAGAATATATTTTTTTTTTTTTTTTTTTTTGGGTTTTTTGGTTATTTTAATCAACTACAGTAAAATCCCATGATTTCTTACCAGGGACCTAAAAAACTAGCATTTGGTAATTTGTTGTTTGTAAATTTAGCTCATATAAAAGTGACTTTTTTCAAAGAATTTGAGTCTATGAGTTGATATTGCATGTTATATTTATATCTTGTATTATATCCATGTTTTCTCCTACAGTACTTAAATTACTTAAAACTTTCTGTTGTTTAATATATAATATAATTTCATAAATTTATGTACTATAGATGGTCAATTTTCCCAAATTTGTAAATTTATAGCTCTCCACAGCAAGGTTGAAATATTTCACGAAGTTAAAGGTGCAATTTTTCGATACGGTGTGAACTGAAAGACTTTATATTAGTTGTGGCATCAGCAGCCTTTTACACTTCATTAAATGCTGTTTTGTATTATCGGAAGGTGCAGTGCTCAGTAAGCTCTCATCCCAGAGCAGATGCCCTACAAAATGCTACATGCGACTTATTAAAAAAAATAGATGTTCATTTACTTAGTTAGCTCAATTGCACTAAGTAAGATTTATGTGATATCAAGTATTAGATTGGACTTAACATGTAATAAATAGTGTGTTGTAAGTATGTTGTATTAAATTTCTGTTAGAAATAAAAATATCCTTTCTTTTACTGTCAACTGTGAAATTAACCATTTTTTTTTTAATTTCAATAACAGTTTTTGACAGAAATCTGTTTCTGAAGAAAAATATAAAATAAGTGCCAAGTTTTAATTAAATATAATTTTGTACAAACTCTTTCTTGTATTGTTTCTAATGTGTATAACCTGTATTGTTCTCTTTTTAGGTGGTTGCAGAACAATTAACGTTTTCACCTTTTGCAATGAGTTGTTTCTTAATTGGAATGACGCTGCTAGAAGGAAAAGCTATTCAAGATGCCAAAAATGAGTTAGAGGCAAAATTTATATCCACATACAAGGTTTGTTAGTATATTTACAATTTATTGTCTTTGTCGTTATTATTGAAGGTCTTTCAAGTTGATTTGTAATTGACATAATCTAGTGAGTGATGGATTGATCATCCTGTGGTTATCACCTATTGTGAGATGTTAGACTTTTTTCCTCAAATATCTATCATTTGTGTTTGGCATTTTTGTTGGAAACAGGGAGTAAAAATATAAAATTTTTTTTTTTTAATATGTAAAATTTTTTTTAATGACATAGAAATATAATTTATTTCAGTTTTGAACCCTTACTTGTTCTACACTGTACATAATTATATATTTATTTATTATTGTAGAGTAAGCTAAAGAGTCCATCAGATAGCTAATTTTATTCGTCTGGAATAAAAGTTTCTAGTTTCTGTCATAAAAAAAACATTGAAAAAAGATCCTACCTGTGTTTTTATTTTATATTTACTTGTCAAGTGACATTCATATAACTTTGATTGAAATTGGGCTGTGCTGTTGTAGACTGGTGTATGCGTCTGGCCAGCCATTCAGACATTCAATTACATGGTAATAAAGGAGAAGAATAGAGTGGTATTCATGAGCTTCTGCAGCCTCTTGTGGACGGTCTTCCTTGCTTACGTGAAACAGCAAGAATTGCAGTCAACGACTGTAGCTGACCCAGTATCGAGTCCTCAATCGATCACCAAAGATCCTCTTCTCAAAGAGATCAACGCTGCTGGGAGATAACCTCAACGTTAGTTCTCTTGTATCCAAGGATTATTGTATCACAGGCATTATTGCATCACAGCAGTACAAAGTCCTTTGATACTATTCTCTCATCCGTTAATGCTAAGAAAGAAAAGAAATTAGGTATATTTTCTCATTTTTTTAGTTAATGACTAGAAATAAATACAAAAATTGTTACAGTAATGATTATTAGTACAGTCAGTTTATGACACATCAGATAATTAATTCAGATACTTTTGTTATTAAAAGGTATTCAGTTTTACTTTGTAAAAATTGAAAGTAGTCAATCATTCTGCATTGAGTTCAAGGAATTATTAAAAATAGATATGTTTTGTTAAACATAAGAAATCTAAATAAGTAATAATTCCTACAAAATAGGCTAATTCCTGAAACAAATCACTTCCATTGTATTAGTAAATACAAATATAGCAACTTTTATGTTTTGAAATTCTTAACACTGTATTTAAAATAAGTAGTGATGCAACGTTACATGGGTTTCATAGTATTGTAACCCTTAGTGCTCCTATTGAGCTAATTTGTCATTGTAACTGCGCCAGGACACCAGCCTATATGGCGCCCCCTCCCCCTGTTTTCATGACATGCTCGGCAACTAGCAGATCACGTTTCTGCTAACGGTCAGAATAAATCAACATTGAGTTGGTTTTTACTTAAAAAACAATTCCTACCTACGTTTTAAACTTTGAAACAAATCGATCACTCTCTAACTTTCCCTGATTATTTTTGAAGATAAATATGTTTTTAGGTCATACTTAGGTATAAATCGTATTTTGTTAATTAATTGACATAAAAGGACACTATGTTTGGGAATCAGGACCAACCTCTCAGAACTGTAACGCTGTAGATGCTGGAGAGATGTAACAAAATATTTCTGAATTGGTTCATAATGTTCCTGATAGGTACCAGCATTGAACAGGTGACAAGGTTAAACCATGAATTTTTTTTAATAAGTAAAATTATTATGCAGTAGGTCAAATCTGAGCCCTTTTGAGCTGCAGTGGTAAGACTGCTGTGGTCCGGCGTTTAGAAAGCTGTAGGGAAAGGGCAGATGTCAGCATCACGAATTTGACGCTGCATATTACAGCAGCCCATATGTACAGTACATCCAAGCTGCGAGATCCAATAGTCTATAGTTAATCACGCAAAGGGTTTAAAATTACTTTACTCTGTACATTACAGTAATCAAACGGTGAAACCAAGTCTATTTTATGTCGTAGTATTAGGATTTAAACAATCACAAAATATTTCAATAAACAAAGAGTGTAGATTTTTTATTCTATTTTGAAACTACTTTGACTAGACTAGTTGTTTTTATGTATTTACACACATTTTTATGTCAATCGATATGGTTGTAATTTTACTTTATTGAAGAAAGAGATATCGAACTTTAAGCATTTACATTGTGTAGGCTATCAATAATAATGTATGTGTTCAGAATTCATTCATAACAATTTTAAAAATTGTAGTGAATGTAAGATTAACATTTGAATATCATTTTAAATTAGTTTTAATGTATTAATTGGCAGAGCTTTAACAAAGGCTTTTTTGCATGAAGCTTCATTTATATGTGAGGAATACTTGAGTTTGATTTTACTAGTTGTGTTTAAAAAAGAATTAACTTTAACAGGCCATGTTCTCTGTCGCCCCACCTGCTCTCTGCCTATTGTAGCGTTTCTATTTAGCTTACTCCAATATACCATATAGGAAGCTGTAATACATCATTTCGGTTTAACAGGTCAAACTATCATTTGACCTGGCACCTGGCTTTAAGGTCAGTTGGATTTCTATTTAATATTCATCTCAAAAAACACCAGATTACATTTATACACATATCTGAAAAATAAGAGATTATTAAATCAACTATTATTAAATTAAAATTTACTTTTAGTACTTTTAAACATTCCAAACTTCAAGTCATTACTACATCCTCTTAGAATATACTTGTTGGACTGTACTAAATGTCGGACAGCATAGTAGGAATGTCATAGAAACTGCTTTTCCAACATTCCCAAGTCAATTGGTTATCATTGGAAGATACCTGCTTCTCTGTAACCGATTCCATCATTCAATGTCTAAAAATTAGTGTCTGGTGCCAAATTAAGATTGATTCGCATGCTGGTTTCCTCAACGTACGACCTCGGAAAAAATGACTGCTTGTTAAATTCCATTCCAATTCTGCCTGTGTGCCCATTTGCTTGCAAAACCTGGCTCGTTACAATCATATTCCTTGCCGTGAAAATTGGTATAGCGTGATTTGAATGCTTTGCCTACATCAGTATGAATGTAAAATTCCACGGTTTTCCAATCAGTAAATCCTGACATTTAAATACTTTTGAGTGTTGAAAACCAGTGTGTTGGTAGGTATCTAAGATGGAAAACAAAACCATTTTTTAATCAGCATCTAAGAGATAGTATGAATATACGTGCAATACAGAATGGCATTTAATTCAGTACTTCCAAAAAAATTCCTATTAGTGAGAATTAGTTCCAGTTTTTTGCAGATTTAACAAAGTTAAAATGTGAACATTTTTAAACTAATTATGGGAGCGTTACCAAAATTATAATAAATTTCAAGTCTTAGCTTTACTTAGATGTTTTGTGGTTAAAAAGGTTTTTGGATATCCATGGTTGAATATAAAATTTTAAAAAATTGTTTCTAGTGACTTGATGCAAATATGCATACAAAATTGTGTCTTAATTTTATTTTAATAGGGTTTATTTTTAATTTAAATCAATTGATTGATTCTATAGATCTTGTGATTTATATGAATGAGTTATATTTGAATTTTATAGCTATGTATTTTTAAGCATAAACTAAACTTGCCATTAGTCTATATGCATTTATTTTAATATGTATAGTAAATACTATACCAGGTATCTAACTTATCTAAATACTTTAGAGTGTAATATTATATTTGGGGGTAATTTTTCACCATACCCACTTTTTACTCAATTAAATTTTATTTGTTGATATATATTGTTTGAAAAGTTGTCATGTATTTATAAATTTTAATTATTAATTAAACCCTAAGTGCCTAAATCTTGCATGTGTTCAATGTTACTAGTTAACCTAGTTAACCACGTTTTTAGTTTTAAAATTTTCAATTATTTCAAAGGTTTATGTTAATTTTTCTCTCCATAGTTCATCTACTCCACTTTGATAGGGCTATATGTGTTCTTAGTATTAACTTGCAGACATAAGTCAGAATGTTGTTACACTAGGATGTAGTGTAGGGATAATGTAGTTTTTTGGGTTAGTATAGATTTAGAAAATTGTTACCATTCCAACAGTGTTGGATGACTTGTTAGTTTATATGTATAAGATTATTCATATTGTCTCTATAGATTTTTATATTCCATGGATTGACTATAGATGGCAGAAAAGTCTATAAGTTAATTGTCATGAGCAGTTAAAGCACTATGGTCAGAGCAATAAAGATAGGTTCGGAGCTACAAAGGTAGGGTCGGAATACAAGAGTGAGGGTCGGTATACAAGAGTGAGGATCGGAATCAAGAGTGAGGGTCGGAATACAAGAGTGAGGGTCAGAGTCATATACAGACTTATTCTGAGGAACAAGAGGACCTGTAGAGCTTCATTAATTTTTAAATCATTGGATAATTAATGTTAAAAGGCAGTGTGTTTGGGGTAGGTAGCTTGAATTTCTATGGAAAATTCTGCTACATTTGGTCGAATAGCTTGATTTCATTAGTTGAAATTGATTAATTATTTGAACTATTTGATTATTGGAATTGGCCATTGGAGAGGTTTATAGTCTTTTTTTGTTCACTTAGGACAAGAAGCTGAGGAAATTCCTCATTGTAATTAGTCCTAAAATGACCTTTGTACTTGCTTCCGGAATGATAGGATTTTCAGAGATGGTAAAGTTGGTAGTAGAGGCCACCTCCTGTCAAAATTCAATGAGGAGGGATAGCAAGCTGTTTATCCCAGTTATGGCACGTTTTATGGAAGATGGAGAGGCTAGATCTGTTCCAACATCCCCAGTCAAAGCTGGTAGGGGATAGTAATCCTTCTATGTTTAGGGTAGCAACAGCCTTTAATACTAAAGGAGTCCACCCACTTTGATAGTCATTCTCCACAGTAGACTAGACTTATTGATCCACCCTTTATATTCTAATATCTTGACACTTGCAGTCAGTGGTTTGCCGATATGTAAGTAACACATTGGTTTTGCTGTACCCAGTGTAAGTTCAATAGGATGGTTCAAGCCAGTCAGAAGTGAACCCTCTTGGTGCGTTCATAACTATAGTTATAACGCCCATGACATAATATAACTAAACCCTTCGATTTTTAAACATAATTTGGTATATATTTACCGTAAATAATGTTTACGTTGTAACACTTTTACTCAGTTGTACATAGTAGTTTTTGCGTTATAACACCACAAACATCCTAACATTGATGAATTAACTTGTTTATTGCCATTTTGGAATATATTATAATCGGTGAATGATTGTATTTTTAAAAATTAAAATTTTGAACACACAGCGATGTAATTCCTAAGCCACCCTTACACTGTGAAGGTACGATAATTATTTGTTTGAATGCATCCACTGCCCTCTAGACACAGCATGACGAGCAATTTACTAGTACTGGTAAAGTACTCTGGTACAAGTAAGACTTACTTTACCAGAGCAGTAGATGGTTTTGCACTATGTTGGCGATAAAAACGATAAGTGTTAGTAATATTTTAAGATGATTTCTAATCTGTTAATGGCACCTCCATAATATTCTGATAACTAACTTATGGGCTCTTCTGTATGAAATAGATGTCTAGGAAAGTATTAGAAGTTTAGTAATTTATTTACGGAAACAGATTTATTGCTAGAGATAGTCGAGTGATAACGAGATTATTATTCCTGAATGGGTTATCAGTTGAGTTACCATTGATGTGATATGTGTAACAAATGTTTGTTGTCATTAATATTAGAATTTTACTGATGAATTTGTTGTACGACGTGCTCTAGCTGTATTATACCAAGATTGTATTTATTGTTTGACATTTTAATTATACAAATAAAGTGTAAGCTACATCTGATCAGTCTCTGTTATAATAGTTATGTATAGGTAGTACAAAGTTGGAAAATAATAAATATATTTGAAATGTTATTGTAGTAAACAATATTTGTGATAGAATCTTGTTGACTAATTATATTTTTAAAATCTATAATTTTGATTCAAATATAATATATTGACATGTTTGAGAAATGTGTTTTTTTAATTCACTGACAGTAGTACTTAAATGTTAACACTAAAATTCCAAAATTAATTTTGAACTGTATGGCTCCCAATGGTCTCTTTATACTTCTTAAAATATATTCAACAGGATTCACCAAGTGACTCAATTTCAAGAATTTATTTTAAAAGCCGGCAGTACACACCATCTTGGTTGTTGTTCCATAAAAACAATATTAAACCTAATGCACTTTTAAGACTTAATCATATAAATATGAGTGATGTCTCAATTTAAAGATAAATTTAATATGCATCCAAACGCTTTTTAGTTTGTCCTACATTTTTATAAATTATACACAGAAAAAAATATCCAATTATTTTGTACTTCCTTTTGTAAATATTAAAAAAGTATTCACTTTACAAAAAAGAGTAAAAAGCAGTTTTTATGCATATTAAGTAGTATATCTTTAAAACTGCCCATAGTACTTTTATAAAAAATAAGGCCCTAAAATTGCATGAGGCTGTTCAACATAGTCCGTGAGGAAAATCTCAATGCATTACAATACAAAACGCTCTTAAGTATACAAGCATAGGCTGTTTCAAAGAATGTTTTTAGTCCTAAATAATTTATCTGAGCCTTAATAATAATGTATTACTTTGTTACATTTAAAGATAATAGGATTTCAGACACCGTTGTATTAACCATTGTTATATGTTAACAAAAGTTTTAACACAATTGTGTGTTTTTGTAACATATAACGATGGCAAATGTCCGAAATCCTATTATCCTTTCAAACCTACTATTGCCAATAACAATCATTAAACATTGTTTTATGTTACAATAACTAAAACACAGTTTTTAGAAATGGCATCTGTGCTCTTCTTCATGTGTCCAACTACAAAATATAAGTACAAGTTTTAGGCTTTGGCACCAAAAGAAGAAAGGAAATACAAGATTTTTTAAATCAGCACTTTTAGGTATTATATATTTAGATTCCTTGGTATTATTTTCAAACCTTGCATTTGAATAAAATTACTGCAAGCTATACAATCACAAACCGTTTATAAAAGTGCAATGATACAAAACAATTACAATAATGCATTTACAATAACTTAAGTACTACAGCACTATCATTACAACTTTGAAGCTGAAATAAGTTACAGTATAAATTTAATAATAGGCTCTTTTATTTATTGGATTTTTTATTTTTTCAATCATAGTTCACTATTTTAATGTTTGTTGTGTAAATTTTGTTGTAGTACAATTTTCTTCTGTGATATTGGGAGCCCTGGTATTGGTATCTAACAGTTTAGTCCAAGCTTTATGACTCAGTTGTTTTTTTTTTTTGGTTTACTGATCAACATCATTATGGCTCCATTGTGAGATTTTGTTAACGTAAACTGTTACAACAGTGTAGCACTGAGCGGAAAGACGATGCTATAGTTTCACAAATAATTGAACCAGTGTGAGTTATACTGTTAGACAAGCTTTTTTTATATGTGGCATATAGTGGGGGAAAGAGTCCTGCACTTAGACCAGTCATAAAGAGGTTTAATCGTTCTTTACAAAGCATCAATACTCTAAATTCTATGTGGTGAAAAGGTGAAGATTCACTTCTGTAATTCAATAGTGTCATTTTGTAATTTTTTCTATGAATTTATTTTCTGTTGCCAAACACACAGATTAAATACAAGATGAAATATAGTAAACTTGATTAACATATAAATTACAAAAATAAAATCAAAAGCTTTAGGATTAATCAATTTTAGGTTTTTTTTAAGATTACTATTTTGTAACTATTTCTGAAATGGTGGATGGAGGATAATTCAAAATGTTGAATATATCACCTTGTCATTCATCATATTAGAGACTGTTAAAAACTGAATTTAAAGCTAACCTGCAGGGTGTATTCTATTTAGAAATAACCTATTTCTAAAAAGTAAGGGGTCTATTCATATTTTTACATTAAATTTAATGTGGTTCAGTGCATGGTAATTTCCAGAAGTGAACTACAGCTAGTTACAACTAAATCGAAATAGGTACTATAAAATATAAATGCCCTGCTGAAGTGCCTTCTGTCCTAGTTGTAAGGTATCCCTCTGTAGTGAAATAATATGGATGAGAAGGATCTTTAAACAATTGCAACAACAAATGGCAAAGAAATTGTTTTGGCTAGTATGATAAGCTTGAAAAATAAATACAGGGCAAAGGAAACAGTTAACAACAAAGATGTGATGCAAAGCTGCATCATCTTCAAACAAAAAAGGAAGTTTTTGCTCTTTTTAAATAATATTTATTAAAAGTAGCGTTACTGTGGTTCAAGAAACCAACTAAACAAAATGAGATCCACGGAAAAATGGGTCTCATTATGTTGTCACTAAGGACAGTCATTGAGATCGAGGATAGGAAATAATTTCTGAGAGGAATCAGCTGTTCACCGCACACGAGGAGAGTTCAGCGCGCACTATTTCAGCAACCGCGACCACAAAGGGCATCGGGTTCCAAGGCGATACTTCTACAACAATAAGAACAAAGGTTTAGGCCCTTGTGAGCGACCGCGACCTGAGCATATGATGTTCAGATCGACTCCGACGGTAGAACTTCTAACGATTACGACAAAAGAGGGCATCAAGACCCAAAAGAAAACAAAGCGTGAGACTGTCGAGCGACCGCTACCGGACCATGTCATCTCCAACGATTCATCTGAGTTGAGTGGTAGAGAGGGCTAAATAGCCCAAACTCCGCCTCTTAAATAAAGGCATATTTCATTTCATCTAACTGCCCGGGCGTCTAACGGACGCTCCTGGACGGTGGACAGATAAACAGACGAGACCACGCAATGTGTCCACCAATGGGAGAAGGCGTAGTTACATCAGACGATAGGTACAAGGGTCACTGATCAGCTCACCAGTTATTGATTTTGCTCAAACCTATGAACAAAGATAGCAAGGAGTCTTCTACTGAATATAAAAAACTAAAACCTACTCTACTGAACATATTGCAAATATTATACGCTTACAATTTCACCAAGTTCATTACAGAAATCATCAAAAGAGATTTCAGAATCTGCAACATTATCACGTGAAGGATATGTTAAATATTTTAGTTGAAGGGAAATTGCTTCTAAATTACATCGCCTGAAGTTAATAGTGTACTTAGGACTTTCTGGTAGAAAGGGTTTCTTAATTTAAATAATAAAACAACAAGAGAGAAAGATGCCTGTCCTCACTAATTAGTAAATCTTCAATAGTAGCGACCACCATCAAATATAATAAAAGTTAATGAGGGTCCAGATAAATATCACGATATGTTTGTATACTTATTGTTCATTTGGTGATGCTTGTGAGTTGCTGTCATATCCAACAAACCGGTTGATTTTTGGTATGACGTGAAGAATCATTTGCATCAGCACCACTGGGATTGACTCAGTCTACATTAAGCAGATTAAAGTCACCTAACAGTATTACATGATATATCATGGTTTGCTCGAGAACAACACAACATTTAAAATATTACAGAATATTGAGTAAACTGTAAATGATTGGCTTGGACAAATATAGACACAAGCCATTAATAATCGAAAGGTATGAAGAGACAAAAACACTCAGGATTAAAATGTAGTGGTGATTTTAAGATAAGGAAAATAATGAATGGTAAGTAGTATCCAAAGTAACTCTTAGTATTGTTGAAAATGAAAATGACTTATGACATTTCTGTTGCCGTGGTAAATCCCAACAGTAAATTGCCAGAATAGCAAATGACTATGTTTATACACAATACTTCTGTGTGTAACAATTAATTATACAATGGAGTGCCGATTGCCGAGCGGTCCGACTTCAGACTTTGGATCTGAGTTAGGTTCAAATCCTGTCTGTGGCCGTAGCACTTTATCAGTACTATCAATCCACCTTGTACTCTATCGACTCTTCTCCTTATGCTTTTTATTAAGATCCTCGTGCAGGCCAGTGGCCCCTGAGGACGGGCAGAATAAGACCCCATGATGATGAGGGGGATAATGTTTATATAATAACACATTGCACATACTTTGACGAAAAATCAGTAAATAATTTTATTGCAATTGTATAGACTATTCATGTTATTAATTACATTTACTTATTACCACTTCGATATCGAAAATCCGTTTTAAATGGATTTTATTTTCGCTTTTAAATTACGTGGCGTTATGGATGTTTATTTATGTGTTATTTTGTTGTTTTTCGTCGTCTAAATATTCGGAGAGTGATCGTCAATTTACAGAAAGATGACATCCAAATGCGGGAAGAATGAGCCTCTTAGTGTTTAGATTCAAAGGGTCACACTTTCACGTACTCAGAATGTTATTATTTCCGTATTAGAACGACTATTCAACTCGCATTTAGACACGAAAACAGTGGGAAATTATTTCCACCAGAAGCAAAAAACACTTCTCTTAAACTCTTAAAATGTTCCATAACCGCTGAAGCATTCTTTTATTATATAGATTGTATAGTAGTAAATAAATTTAATATTAACCAGTTTGATTTAATATTATAATTTAATATTTTCAAATTTTTTTGTAATAACCTTAATTCTGGATCAATGTTATTACATGATGCACAGGAAAACGAACAGGTATAAAACAGAAAATAGGGGAATAGGTAAATTAACATGTAGGAAAGAACATTATTTGGGTCCCTTCGTTCGAAGACACTCTGTAACTCAACTGTAAGATTTAAACATCATACAGTACTTTCATTGAAAATGTAAGTAAAAATTATCTTTCTTAAGAATGTATTCTATAAGTGTAGCAGGTTTAAAGGAAGTCTTAGTTTGAGAGTTGGTTTTCCGATACGGATTGTAACTACTCCGGGAACACGGTATAAATTAGCCAAAGATATCCTAGACGTGTGCATAAATAATGTTAACGGTATGACAATTTTCTATCTTAAGCTTAATTTAGTTGAAAAAAACCTTTGTAAATATACACTGTGATGCCTAATTTCGTTTTAATAAAAATCGCAACACACCCAGATGCATGCAGAGCATTTCTGTATTTCTTGTATATAGAGTAGCCGGGGATATTTTAACGTTCGTATTGTATGAAATGAGTTTCAATGACTCAAGCAATATCTCTTTTATGCCGTATCATGAGAGATGAAAAGAAAACATTTTTCTTCAATTTCATACCGTCCGAATTCCAATTAATAATGGTTAAATTTTGAATGATTGAGAGTTAATTTGGGCCATTTTGCAGCATTAACTTCATAGCGATACCCAACACTTTCTTTGTTGTTGGCATAAATGTTTTCATTTGATTAAGGAAAAGTTCTTCAATGTTTGAAAAAAGTAAATCATCACCTTGAAGTTCTAGAAACCATGCGCGGGTGACTAGAATGTTCTGGAACATTGAGTGATGTCCCGCTCGCTCTTGGTTCAGCGCTGGAATTTGCACGAGCACGAGGACATTGACAGAGCTCGTACTAAGGAGGAATTTATTCAAAGTCTTTTCCTTGATATCTTTATAAAATTTGCAACCTCCTTTAGTTGGCAGTATGTGTCTCGCCGAAATAACATACGTAGGGATGTTGACTGTTGATCTTTTTGTAGGAAAACTCCGAGTAATGATGTTGTCCTGCGCATCTGACACACGTTGTGTCTAGTTTGCAAATTTCTTTGTATGCTCAAAGCGCTGACACCGGGTACACTAAGGTAGCCTACATCTCGAAATTTTCTTTTTGTTTGAAAACTTTTAACAGCGGAGCACAACCTGATTAGTGTGAATATTTCACTAGCTTTATCGTTGTTTTCTAAGGAAATAGTGCATAGTGGTGGGAGGAAACATGTCATATTTATTTAACAGACGAACTACCTTTTTACTGGGAATCCAAGAAATAAAAACAATTCTGATCGAATTTTCCATCAGAGAGGGAGCAAGGGACGTTCTTCAATACTACATCAATTTTTTAACTTTCTGAAGATTTACTTTAAGTGCCCTACCTTTTATTTCAACGAAAAATCGTATTTTATTATTGTTTTAATATCTTTTAACTTTTTTTGAAGATTGTTCACATCGTGAAGAAATATAGATGGAAGTTTTCTGGATTGTAATGGGCATCAAGAGCATTGTTGTCAAGTCCTCTCCTCCTACGTAGACTAATGGTTATAGTCTCGGCTCTCTAACCGATAGATCACGGGTTCAAATCCCGGGGAGATCCAAGCATGTACTTTGTACTTTAAAAATGAAAAACCAGTGTACTTCGAATCCGGCATAGCTGACGCTGAGGATGAAATGAAATTAAAAAAAGCATTGTTGTCATACATTTCAACGTTGCGTTGGCTGTATTATAATTTATTGCAGCACTTATGTTCTAATAAGAAAAATGTATTTTGTCTACACCGTTGATCAGAGTCCAGAACGTATTTCTAATGTTGAACAATGCTACTTGAACTTGTCGATTTTCTTTTATTTTGAGTGACAAACCCTTCGCATTTACTGTTAGCATCATTCACGTTTAACAGTGATATATCGACACTATGTAATAGTTGTCTGTTTGCAGTTCATTGTTGACATTACTAATTACAGGAGAACCGGCATTATGTTTATGTACGAATAATAATGGTTTGACACATTTTACAACGATAACAAATATTGTAAGGTGAATCAAGCTTTTATTACTTAAAAACAGTATAAAAGTATATCAGTACACATGAAAAATTGAAAAACGAACACAATTACTAATTTAAATAAGAAATGCGTACTTTTTTCATTTGCTGCAAGTAAATAGAAATAATTATTCCTCTTCTGTTGTCAAATATAATCTAAAAAGAGGTACTGTACAGAATTAAATTTGCTATTTTGAAGATTTATAACAGATCTATAATGACTAGAGGTAAAATTAGGAAAATGTCAGATATTCTTATATTATAAGAAACGAAGTTAAAAACAAATAACCATATTAACCATTTTCACTACGTACATATATTGAACGTGAATATATTTAAATGTATTCAGTATGCTACATTTTATTAATTCTGAAACCTAAAACATCGGTAATTTTAATAGTCAATACTGTATATTATCTGGAAGTTTCCAGAATATCTCAAATATATTAGTAGAACTACAGATCTGGAAGTAAAACATAACCTCAAACCTATAAACAAATCCTCACGTGCAGTGGAAAAATTCCTGTTGCCGTTGCCACACTCTTTGATGATGTTTGTCTTTGAAACATGTGATCTGTGAAATACCACTGACGTCACTAGCAGAACGGTGACGTTTGTTTGGGTATAATTTTAAATCAAGGATAACCATGACCCGATATGTTAACATGAGTAACGCTTTGTTCATTCAGTATATGGGTGCACTAGTGTCTGTTAAGTGTGGTTGTGAGGTCTGTCTTATCTGTGTTATGAATCATAGAAGTGTGTTATGCTGATACAGTGAGTTTGTATTGTCTACAGTTCTTGAGTTAAGAGGACTAGGTTAAACTGGTTCTAACAATGGGCTCCAAATTTTCTAAACTTGTTCAGTTTTCAAAGAAATATCCCTTGTCGAGGGGAATGGCCAGTTATGCACTAATCTGGCCCTTAGGAAGTTTAGTACAACAAACAATATTCGGAGAAGAAGAGTATAATTATGAAAAGGTTGCTAGGTTTAGTTTATATGGTTCATGTTATGTAGCTCCTACTCTACATTGCTGGATCAAGATTGCAAATACAATTTGGCCTCACAACACTTTGAGATCAGCAGTGACTAAGGTGATTAAAAATAATTGGATAGTAGTAAAAAAAATATTAGAATGTCATAATTGTTATAAATACATACATCACATATCTTTGACTTCACTCATTAAAACAATCTTTACTGCTAAGGAATCATGTGTTAATTTTGTTGGAAAATGTTATAAAGTTTAAAAAAATCTTCAATTTTTAATTCCTTAAATTATATATGGGTGGAGTTATCCAGGATAAGCGGATCTGATTTTTCAAATCAGTATTAGCCTAAACGATAATGCGTATTGCATGATTACATCTATCGGTATAATTAACTGATACTGATTTAATAGTACAAGTCATCTGTAACAAAGTAACATTTTTAGTTGTAAAAATGACATATATTTGATGAGTGACTTCATTTACATAAAAATGTTAATTTACTTTAGAAAACTAACCTTAATAACATTGAAAGCCGATAACTTTTGATTTCCTTGGTTTCAGTATTACCTTCAGTTTTTGTTAGGATTACCTTGTTATTTAAATAAGATTATTCTTATTACCTTTCATAATTGTTTGTTTGATGGTTATGATTCTTTTATTATTTATTATATTGTGTTATTGTTTATATTAAATCAATCCTCTTAATTTAAAACTTATAATAAGAAACCTCTTTATTGTTGTAAAACAATTAACACATTGGATAGAATCCGTCAGATTAATCCTAATTCTAAGGTAAATGTTTAGAGTACAAAAATAATTTAAACAGATCTAGATTTTTTTAATTTAAAAGAAATCGTAATATTTTTTTAAAAGTGCATAAATAACACAGAAGGTGCGTATGCCCGCCCAATCGGTCGCTACCAGCAAGTACGGTGCTCGCTTGGCTCGTCGCCGCTTGGAGCTCCACAGACCGCCCGTACTGCGTGTAACTCCTTTAAACAAGGGGTTAATTTGGATTGTTATAATGTACTTTAAAGAGAGACAAGTCTATAATTTTAAAGTCAATGTTTGCGTTGTGATCTGATTTGAATTTAATAACAGTAGTGTGTGTTAATAAAGTATATTAAACCAGATAATAAGTTTTTATTTAATACCTATACATATATTTTATTATCAATTTTCAATTTTATTTTTAGACATGTTCTCAGACCAAAAACAAATTGTTTCATTGAAAAACCTGCTTGTATAGACCTAAGATTATGGGTTTAAATTAGTGTTCAATCATTTCAAGGTCATAATTTTTCAAAAAATTTCCTAGTGAGGAACCCCACATGTTCCAGGGGAGTGCCCCCGGACCCTCATTTGCCCCCCCCCCCCCCAAAGTTTTGATGCTGATGACGCGGATGAATGTGACAGATGTAATAATTGAAATATACACAAGCAGTATATGACTTTGATAGTAGAGTTGATCTTATGACTTTTATTTCATATCTTAGATAAGGTACGTTGATATCAGTAGATAGTTCTGTTATTCGATATATGAAGTATTAATTATAATACTAAGCGATGTGAAAATCGGTTCCGGTTATCCCACTCAGCCCTTATATTTACCTGAATTAAGTTACTGACTGGCATCAATATATTTAGGTCTGACAGTATGTTTCCATCATGAGTATATTGAAGTTATACATTCAGAATTTATTTGATATTTTAGGTTATCTTATTGAAACTGGTGAAAATAGCCTACACTGTAAAGGTTGAATTTTTATACTTGAGATCGTTAATCTACTATCCTTTATTACCACTTCTTCAGTCAAACTAGTCGAATCCTTATGTTGTGTTATGTATGTGCGCTTTACATTATGGATGAGTTTGTGGTAGGCTATTGTGATAAAAGTAGGCTGTATAATAAGCAACCACCACGACATTCATATTAGCGAATCAAATTAAATCAGTTTCATGGTGGCCGCTTATTATATTGCAGCCATAAGCAGTAACTGTTTTCTCTAAACTCCATTTTTATATACAAATCTCATGAAAGTGAAATAGTTTGCTTAGTTTTTGCATCTAAAAACTTAGTAAGGAACATCCCAGTGATATCTAGTACTCATGTATTCATAATTTTTCACTCACTCATGTTTTTCAAATCCTACTGTGAGACAGGTTCATTGTGACTAGTTTATTCACTTTATATATATCCTTAGATTCTGATCTACAAACTTACCTAAATTCAAAATTATATTATATTATATTATGTTATTATTTTTGGGTAGGGTACGATAAGCAGACTTGGTTTTTTATATCGAAATTGGCAAACGATATTACTTAATCATAACCATCGATATAATCAATCGATACTGATTAATTATTTTGAATTATTAACTTAAATAGTCTATATCAACAGCTGTAAACACTTTAAAATAATACACGTAGGGTAATATTTCAATTTTACATAAGTCAAAGTCATTTTAATAAAATATATTGTTTTTGTGGCTTCAACATGTTGGACTCGTACCAAAAACCCCATTATGTGAAATTTGTGGGAAAGAAACAACTGTAACATTGCTCCTCTCACAGTAATATGGTAGTCTTCAGTTTTCCTAATTTTTGTTATAATAACTTGTTTGATCACTGTAAATATTAAATTCATATTTAAATTTAAAACATATGATTGTTATTGAGGACTATAGATACTTTTATATCAATTGATAGCCTAGGATTTGAGATGCGAATATTAGGTATCGAAGACTACATTCTTCGATTTAAAAAACCGGGTCCGCTTATTGTACCCTACCCTTATTTTTAAATTAACAACTAATCAAAACTTGTTTACAGGTCAAAATTGTATTTACATTTAGAAAGTTTATTATCATGTATGTGTTTCTTCTTTTGTTTGTTTATTTTATTCTGTGTATGTTTTACAAGTGTACTTGACAAAGTTGTAATTACAACGAAATATTGTACAGTTAACAATTATTGTAGTTTTCTTTTGAAACTGCTCTAAGAGTATATATATATTATAATAAGACGCTTCTTCAAAATGAAATAAGTCCACAGCTCACCAATCAAACATATATTTTGGAAAATAATTTATTTTTATATTAAAACTTGATTGCTTATTTTACAGGCAATTGTAGAACAATTCACCTACACGCCTTTCGCCATGCTGAGCTTCTACTTTGGTATGACATTGTTAGAAGGGAAAACCATTGAAGATGGAAAGGCAGAAGTGGAAGCTAAATTCTTACCAACCTATAAGGTACATTAGCTGAGTAATTTTTCAAAAAAAGTGGTATTTTAAAATTAAAATGACATATTCCTATATGTAGCTTAGTTTTGAAAGTTGGGACTGACGTATTCATCAAATTACAACTTTATGAAAATTATTGATGTGTTTCATTCTTATATGTAGTTATACCAAATATATTGGTTTTGATTAAATGCACAGTTCAGTTGTGGCCTACACATATATTTTTTTATTCAATTTTAAGTACACACTGTGGTTATTTTTTCCTTATAAAACTATATTTTTGTTACATAGATGTAAATAAATTCCAATTACATTATTGACACTAAAATGATACAGTTCTCTATGTAGTCCAGTTAGGCCTTATTTGTTATCTCTCTTTCTATACTGAACTTTATCAGTGTTCTTGTCCCTTGTCTGATAAGTTCATTCATATAACTAGTTGCATGTGAAAACAACCAAGAATGCAGTAGTATGAAAACTTAAGGAATTCTGCTACCAGCTTTCTTTAACTTTTTCAACAAAAAGTTTGGACTTGTTCAGAAGTTTTGTACTTGCGTTATTATTAATAAAATATGACATCTTATTTTAAAGTGAAACATGAATATTTTTCTAATTATATTAAATTAATTCTTCTGAATTCCAAATGAAATTTCTCATATCATTCAATTTATTTCAAAATGTAATACTGATTCACTAGAAAAAACAAAACATTAAACTATAATAGTATCATTAGACAGTTGTCACAAATTGTTGTACTATAATTGGTCATTGATTCATTCACAGTAAAAGAAGAGAAACAAGCCTAAGGTATACCTCTGTGAGACTCCATATCAGTATCATGTTTTAAACCATGAATTTGACGTAATAATATGTGATAAACTTGAATAATAGTACAAAAGTCTCTTTTATTCTGTTAGGGATTAAATAAGGTAATACAATATGATTTTTATAACTGTAGACTTGGCCATGGAGTATTAACCTGAATGAAAATGTCAGTCACCTTAAAATATACTACTTCTTTCATGCTTTCTCTCACAATTACAATACGAATATAATAGATTTAAATGTTTATCAAATTGTTTTTACTCATATACTTACTCAAAAATTGATTCACATTTTTCGTATGTTATTTTTTTTTGTATTCAAAACAGATTGATGATGAGAAAATAAAAACAGTACTCGTAGTAAGCAAGGATTTGTTGGTCTTTGAACATAGCTAGACAGAATTTTATCAGTAGGAAAGATATTTAAAAAAAGTAGTGACTGTTTGACGAGTATATTATACACATTAACATTAACTGCCACTGTACAATTGTAGATAGGAGCTTGCGTCTGGCCAGTACTGCAGACATTCAACTACACCGTGATCAAAGAACGGAACCGAGTGGTATTTGTCAGCATCTGTAGTCTGATGTGGACGACGTTCCTGGCGTACATGAAGCACCTGGAGCACCACGAAGTAACAGGGGATCCCCAACCGGACACCTCGCCCCCTCCTTTACCCCCTGTAGTGAAAGCAGTACATCTCACCCCCACCGAAACGACCGAAAAATCCTGGCTTGTAGTGCGCCAGGTCGA
Organism: Homalodisca vitripennis; assembly: GCF_021130785.1. Lineage (NCBI taxonomy): Eukaryota > Metazoa > Arthropoda > Insecta > Hemiptera > Cicadellidae > Homalodisca > Homalodisca vitripennis. The sequence goes on from NC_060214.1 coordinate 107,742,807, forward strand.
TCGATAACGTTAAAACCATTTAGAGTAATAAATTTTAGTTTTATGTATGTATAAATACCAACAAATTTTAAGATGTAAGAGTACTCATTTAATAATTGTTACATAGACTGTAAAATTGTTGTAATTTTATATAATTGTTGAAACATATTTATTTGTATAGATATATTTAAATATTTTCCTAAATACTATAGAATAATTATTTTTATACTACTGTGACACGTGGATATAATAAACACTATTTATTATGCGCTTAACAAACTTGTTTATTTGGTTTGTAAAATTAGTACTAAATTATAATGCAAATTATGAAGCTTTATTAATTATAATTTGGGTTTTTAAAAATATATAACCTGCCTAAATAATTAATAATTTTGATTTTTCCATATAAAATTCTATTTTATTTTATGGAATGAGATATAAAATATCATCATATCTCATCATATATATATATATATATATTTATTTTTATATATATATATATATATATATATATATATATATATATTTATTTATATATATATATATATTTATTTATATATATATATAAATAAATAATATATAATATATAAATTTATATATATGTTTTATTTTCTGAGAATAAGTCTGTGTTGATGACAATAAATAAATAAATTTACAGAAATTAAGAACCATCCACATGAGGAAATGATTCTATTTCCTGCCTTAACTTGTGTATATATTAGGTGTGTTCTTAGATGATTTTAAAATGTTCAAGTGTCTAAATATACCATTTCTGCTTTTCAAAGTACAAAATCATATTTAACATTACTGATACAAAAATGTCAATTTTTTTGACATTTCCATTGCAAAAATAGTTTTGTAATATTAATGATAGCAAATATAGATTGAACATGAAAAATTCGCTAAAGGATAATATATTGTACCTTGAAATAGTTTTATGTCATTTCAAGAACAAAAAATAAGATCAAATTACAAAAGGCATGGATTTGTGACTAGAACAGTAATGTTAAAGGGTATTATTGTCATTGGATGATTTGGCAATAATAAGCAAATTATCCTAATAGGTATTCAGACATTTGCCATTGTTAATGTTACAAAACGTGAATTAATTTTTTAACATTAACAATGGGCAATGTCCGAAAACCTGTTAGGATAATTTGGATATTATTGCCAAATCATTCAATGACAATAATAAATTTTAATATTACTGTTCTAGTCACAAATCTATGCCTTTTGCTATCTTATTTCCTTAATTTTTTGTACTTGAAACTACATAAAACAAGGTACAAATATAATCCACTTTGGAATTTTTCGTATTCAAAAACTTGTCAGGAAAGAAGTTTCAGATTGTTTTAATAATATTAAACTGTTAAGGTAAGAATAGAATTAATGGGTTTGGTTAGCTCTGTATCATTTATAAAATGATAAAATATTACCATCAAGAGTGTTTTGTAAAGTAAAACCATTAATTCAAATGAAGTATTGAGACAGACGGCTTGGCTTGTGCTCTCAAAATAGTTTTTGAGAAACTTCCAAGACACACGTGTCAGGAAAAGGGCAAACTGTCATGGCGATTCTGCCAACTTATCTTTGGTCATTACAAACTAAATTTATATAACTGGAACAATATGGTGTCCAAATATTATTTCTAGTTATTTTTGTATTCGTTCTACAATATGACTGCAGTATTTTTGTATTGACATCAGTATGGTAATAAATTGAAAATAATGAAGTTCATTGATAAAATACTTATTTTTAATTGTTATACAACTTCTTCAGAAAAATAACTCGCTATGACCATAATCTTTCTAATATTATATTAAAATGATGCTCATTAAAAGTGTAATATAACTGTGATGTCGCAGTTACCCTTTATGTTAATAGCTTTCTTAAAGACGAAGAAGATTTTTAGAAGTATATATTTTCTATATATATGTAGTATATAGTAGGGTTTCATTTACCTGATGATAAACAAGGAGCTTTGAAGTCTGATAATTAAAAATGTTGGATAGTAAGGAACATTGCAGAAAAATCCTTTTACATACATCACTGTTATAATTTTACATATAATAATTTTAACGTTGCGTTAAACGTTTAAAATGTAGAAGAACGTACCAGTTTAAAATTATTTAATATAAATTTGTACTGTTTATCAAAAATTAGTTTAGGATCTTATTTGATTTTCAAAACCAATGAAGTGCAAGTTATCATTGACAAACAACTCTTCCTACAGTCACAAACAGTGTATTTGCGGTACAGTCAATGACAAAACTGAAAACACGTTATTTAGGTTCCTGTCAAAACTTATATATTGAATTCATATAGGGGAATGATCTATGTCTGATATGTAAGACTCTAATGTATTGTCAGGTATTAGTAATTTATTGTTACTCAACCAAATATGTGTAAAGTTTGTTCCTAAACAGTTGTTTATTGTTTTATTATTTATTATGTTTTGTATGAAACAATTAAACCATTTGCGCTTGAAGGGCCTTTAAGAAATGTTCACTCAAGTCAGATGGCCATTCCGGTCCCATTGTCACGTTTCCCTAGTGACAACATAAATTATTTTAAATATTAAATTCTTGGAGCATTAGGAATATTTAAAGTTAATACCACTAATGAATTACAGCACATATTCCAGTAATTAATTTAATTTTGTGAGGTCTTTCAGAATTCCTTTCTTTTAAAAGGATTCCATCGTCAGGCAACATTTTTATTTGATGTTCCCTGACGGTAGAATCCTGGATTCTGAAAGGCCTTGCATAATTAAATGAATTATTGGAATTGTGTGGTAATTCACTAGTGGTATTAATTTTAAATATTGTATTGTCACATATTCTGGAGATCTAGTAAGAAGAAGAAATTAGGCCATTATTAGCTGTGAACAACTAGTGGTACAACACCATTGCCCACCAGTTGATGGTGGTGTTATTGGATCAAATTCTGCTATTAGCCATGGAAGTTCGATTGCTCAGTTTAAAATAGTTGTACAGCTGTTCTTGTTCTATCTGAGATGATTTCAAACTGTGCTGTTGTACAACTAGTTGTTCTGGCTAAAGTTTGCTAGTCAACTAGTTGTCACACTGATGGTACAAGTTGTACAACTAGTTGTTCTGGCTAAAGTTTGCTAGTCAACTAGTTGTCACACTGATGGTACAAGTTGTACAACTAGTTGTTCTGGCTAAAGTTTGCTAGTCAACTAGTTGTCACACTGACGGTACAAGTTGTACAACTAGTTGGTCATCTACTAATGAAATGCCACAATTTGACTATGCAAGGAACTCATGTTTCCAACAAAGTAGAAGAATACCGGATGACAATACCCCAGAAAAACTCAAAAAAATTGTATCCAATTTTGACGCTACATTCTTTAAGGAAACAATTCGATTTCTGACAACTATAAAAAGAAACATATAGCCTAATCGAGGAATAATTATCGAAGGCAATCACAGATGAAATCAATGCGAAAGATTTTTTAAGTGAAAATTGACTTCATGGTGTAATTCCAAGTCAGCCGTAAGGCATTTAGATAATAAAAAAAAAATGTTTTAACTGACCTGGCTAAAGTTTGCTAGTCAACTAATTGTCACACTAGTTGTCCACAGCAGTTGCCAGCTGAGCTGGACATCCAACCTCAGGGGAGAAAACAATTTACTAAATATGTCCAAGCTGGCAAAGAATTTGCAGTGCTGGCCATCCTAGTCCAAAGTATAAACTTACTTTGCTCCTGTTTTACATACTTATAATTATTTCTTAAGACTTGAAATGTGTAAATAAAATACAAATTTCAAAAACCACACACTGTAACTGTGTGAATGATTTGTTATATTGTTACTGATTTCAGTTGATCAACTCTATAGTGTTAAGAAATCTTGTATTCTTAAAACTTAAAAATTAGACTGTCTAGTTTGGAATAGTGTGTTCATTTCAAAAAGGTGCAAAAGTAATGTACGTAAACTTATTCATGTTGAGGCATTATGCCAGGAAGAATAAAGGCTTTGTAAAAATTAAATACTCTAAAAAGTATATTTTTAATACATCTGTTTTAGAGGTAGATATATAAAACAACTACTGTATCTGTGATAGTATAAACAACAACCAATGATGCACTCGCTATGTTTACTGAATTTAATTATGACTTATTTTAGTACTAAACTTTGTTGTCAAATAAAGAAAATCTGATTTTGTGTTAGATTTTTCAATCTATGTACATATTATTATAAATTATTTTACTCAATGAAAATAAAATTGCTAATGAAATAAGATAATTTTAAATGTTACAAAAAATATAGTTGTTTATTAACATAAAAATCAAATTTCAGTGTTCAACCCTATAACCCAATTGGATTGAATTAAAAGAGAATTTCAACTGAATACTTTCAGTTGTTACCAACAAGAAACAGCACGATGAAATGTCCGTTACAGTAAAATTGGATCTCTCGGACTTCTTTAATTTTCATTGCAGCAATCATCGGAGGCTGATTGAAGAAGCCAACCCTGCTGTGTCCATTAATTGCATCCAAAACATGTCATTTCCTTTAACATGTTAGCTTTAAACAGGATACCTTACAAAGTACTGATTTTTTACTGTGTTATAAAACTGTATAAAAATAAAGAAAAAGAATGGAAATAAAAAAGTAGAGGGACTGATAATATTGATGCCTTTTAATCACTAAAGTTCTAAATGTGGGATATGATGTCTCTCGTGCCTGTAGCTATCTTCTTATCCTGCACGTTTAACTTCACGTGCTGATCAAAATCTAAATTGGGAATTCCCTAAGTAAATTAAATGTGAAACTGTGTAAAACTCTACATGCTAAAACAACTAGACTTTGTGCCAAGAGATAGCCGTGCCAAGTGATAAAAAGACATGAATTATTTTAAGTGCTTTGAAAACTGATTTCTCAAGGTTTTCATACAGTGGTGTGAACAGATTTAACACTAATTTAAACTCATATTAACCTTAAAAAACTATAAATTATTATACTGTAGTTACTTAGGTTTAAATTTTCAAAATTAATAAAATTTAAAAATTATATAGCACAAAATATTAATGTTAATATAGTGCTAAATGGAAATAAACTCTTGACGAGACAGATAATCTTCTCTTGAACAAAATCTGATGAGCTTGTGCAAAATTAAAGGCGAAGGTCATCAATAAAATATGTGAGTTCAAAAAATACATCTTCGTCATATAGACTATACATACCAGGTGTTTTAAAAGTCCCCCCTCCTTCCACTATGAATTGACTTTCTTATGAATATAGATGGAGTGATTTAATTTTGGAAGATGTTTATATAACCAAATAAGGAGTTTTTTGTGTGGAAAATTTTGACTCCCCTCCCCCCACCCTCCCAATGGGATATTTTGGGGTTGTAGAAATTTTTTAAATATGAACCCCCTAGCAAGTGACGCCTTATTTTAAAAGTATTATAAAAAGAAGAAAAATGGCACAAACTAGATGTTAAAGTCTCTTTCAAATTTGGTAACCAATTAAAGTTTGAATTGTTGTATAAAACCTCCACAGTTTAAGTTATATTTAAAGTTATTGTAAGGCAGATGAAACATTCACTCACTAGTTATTTTTAGACCTTACAACACCAAATCATAAAACAAATTATTACAAGAATCAAGAAATATCAACAACCATAATTAACATAACATTTATTAGGTTTTGTTTTATGTGACCGAAGCCCATTAGGAAGTCCTGGGAATACCAATAGCTGGTTTTGACAATGCCTAAAATACCCCATTTTGGGGAGGAGTCAAAAATTTCATACACCAAAAAACTCCTCATTTTGTCTATATGACATAACCCCAAAACATCCCATATATGGGGAGGGGGAATCAAAAATGTTCATACATTAAAAAACTCCTCATTTTGTTATATAAACTTCCCCCAAAGTAAATCACTCTATCTCTATTCATAAAAAAGTTAATAGGGTGGGAGAGGGGGACTTTTAAGACCCCTGGTGTAATGGAAAGTCAAGAACTCCACATTCAGCGGTTTTTCATGGTCTTTTATCATTTTTACAATGTACCTGAACATTGGTAACAAATCTAAAATAAACTCTGCAATTTGACACCTATTCGCTTTTATCAGAAACTAAGGAAGTAATTAAATTTTATTTCTGTTGTCAATTGGTATAGTGGGCATTATTGCAAAACTCAACTTCTACTGTAACACTAATATTTTTTTAGAGCTACAACTAATAACAGTATTATTAATATTAAGAACTATTTACAAATGTTTGCATAAAAAATATGTATTGTACTCCATCCTGTTCAATAAAGCTGATTGCATATTGAAAATTATTATTTATTTACCCCAAAATGGGTAGATTAAGCTTCCATTAACAGTTTTTTTCCAAGTTGAGCCTTTCTAGACTAGATCCAACCAAATGTTTCATATTCAAACTACAGGTAGCCATTCCTTTTAAAGAGTAAATGGAAACAGCATTGATCAGTGTGCCAATGATGTCACTTTAAGTGTTTTGGGAATGGTTTTAGTGTACCACCAGTGATACAACGTCATGTACATATTAAGCTTGGTATGTAGTTATACTATACTTTTGACATAATAGAAATGAAATGAAAAATGTCTTTATTAGAGATGAAGTTAGGACTAAGTCCTCTCTACCACTTAACATCATAAAAAATTAAACTAATATATATATACAGGGTGTATATTATGTCTGGAAACACCCAAATATATCCTTTAATAATTTAAATATAAATTTGAAACCTCTTACAATCGTGATAGAGATTGGGCATCTACTTTTTGGAACAATGTTTTGTTATGTCACACCAACGGGGACGTCCTGCCGAGGGTATCGTGAATATTCTTAATGGAAGCCTATACCTTGTGATACATAATTTTAAAGGTAATAGCTTACTGAATTGAATGCCACAAACCGCATCTCAAAGGAATTATTCTATCGAGAAAAATAGAGCATTTTTAGTATTGAAAATTTACTGATGTTTTCAACAATGTAATTTTAACATGGTTCTTGCCACAAAATGTGTTACACTAATTTTTATAGCATTTTTTTAAATGTTCAATTAAAATAAAAATAAACAATTTATTTTTAAGCTGGTTCTATTAGCACAAATTTGCCAGTTTTTATTACAGTACAATTATGGAAATACTTATGTTATTGATTTCTTATTACAAATAAAAAATAATGTATGCTGTTAGAAAAGTCTTTACAACAAACGTTTTACCTGCATTTGGTGTCAAAGCAATTGTTCGAACTGTGTTTCCTTCTACGGTTTGACAATGAGCCAATCTTGTGTAAAATGATTCGAACAGTAGTTGCCTAACATTTCTTCAGTTATCAAAGCAATCTCCTCTATAATCCTGTTTCTTAGGTCTTCAAAATTATGAGGCTTTCTTCTATAAACATTGGATTTTTAAATGACCCCATAGGAAATAATCGATTGGTGACAAATCCGGAGATCTTGGAGGCCATTCGATTTCTCCTCTTCGGCCAATCCATTTATGAGGAAACCTTAAATCCAAATACTCTCTTACCTGTCTCCCATAATGGGGTGGAGCACCATCCTGCTGAAACCATACATTATCAAAGTATTCTCCTGATGCAATTTGAATAGCTGGGATTATTTTCATTTTGGAGCATATTGTAGTAAAGTTCGGCATTTAAATTTCCATTGATTGAAAAAGGGTCCAACAATTTTGTTACCTAAAATTCCACACCATACGTTCAGTTTTTTGTGGTTGCTGTGAATGGGACTCAGTAATCCAATGTGGGTTTTCACTAGCCCAGTAACGGCAATTGTGCCTGTTAACATTGCCATTTAGGAAAAAAGTTGCCTCATCAGAAAATAGTATGTTGGTCAGAAAATCTCTATTGTCATCACATTTGCGCATCACAAGTTCACAAAACTCAACTCTTCTGTCGTAATCATCCTCACTTAACTGTTGGACTAAATGAACTTTAAATGGTTTGTATTTATTAATTTTCAAAATCTTACTCACAGACATAGGGTGCATATCATGTTGCTGTGCAGCTTTTCTGAGCGATTTATGTGGGTCTTCAATAAATGTTTGCAAAACATCTAGTGCATGTTCTTCATCTGTTGCAGATTGTATCCTACCCGACTTTGGCCGATTACGTACACTCCCTGTCATTTCAAAACGCTCAATAGTTTTTGATATTGTTGAAACACTTATGGGATTCCTTTCTGGGAAAGTGTCATTAAACAAATTACAAACTTCCCGATAAGATCTATGACGATCGCCATATCCTCGCATCATCAACAGAGTAATTCGTTTTCTCTTTCAGACAATTCCATTAAAATGCCAAATAAAAACTGAACTACTGTAATTAGATAACTTGTTGACAGCAATGCTTCAGAGACACTGATTAACTCGACAGGAATGATATGACCTTTGTCCATTTGTAATTCCCAAGCTTAGACCTGTCTAGTGAAAGCTCCATGCTCAACAAACTGAAACCTGTAGACCAGATGATTAATAACACAATAATGTTTCTCATAGGCTAGTGACCTTTGTCTCTTTAAACCTTCCTGCTGACTGGAAAACACACCAAGTACAGATTCATAAGTAATCAGAGAAAGTGACTCATAAGTTTTATTCATTGTAATAAAAACTGGTAAATTTGTACTAATGAAACCAGCTTAAAAATAAATTGTTTATTTTATTTTAATTGAACATTTAAAAAATGCTAAAAAATTAGTGTAACACATTTTGTGGCAAGAACCATGTTTAAAATTACATTGTTGAACATCAGTAAATTTTCAATACTAAAAATGCTCTATTTTCTGATAGAAATAATTCCTTTGAGATGCGGTTTGTGGCATTCAATTCAGTAAGCTATTACCTTTAAAATTATGTATCACAAGGTATAGGCTTCCATTAAGAATATTCACGATACCCTCGCAGGACGTCCCCCGTTGGTGTGACATAACAAAACGTTGTTCCAAAAGTAGATGCCCAATCTCTATCACGATTGTAAGAGGTTTCAAATTTATATTTAAATTATTAAAGGATATATTTGGGTGTTTCCAGACATAATATACACCCTGTATATATATAATATATATATATATATATATATATATATATATTACTAAATCAGTCTTAGCTTAAAAAACAAGCATCAATAATTAATGCGTACATACATACATACTTACATACATACATGCTTTATACATATTTACACTAATATAAGAAGACACACTCGCTTTCATTCAACTTGCATTCCATTGCCTGAAATACCACACTCCAAAGCCGCCAACTGCTATACCCCCTGAGCCTCCAACATCAAGGCCCTGATCTCCGCCCCAAAGCGAGTGGGCTTATCGATGGCTCTGATGTTCACAGGTAAAGCATTCCACAATCCACAGGCAGAAACTGTAAACGACTTACTAAAGGTAGTTGTTAGATGAATTGGGATAGATAATAAGGATGCAGCTACTCCCTTTTAAATCATTTTTCTACAGAAATCTCCCACAGGTAAGTAGTTCACCAGCTAAGTAGTTGTGGGTTTGCTTTTTTTAGTTTGTGTATAAGGTTTAATTTATTTTCAGATAAAAATTATTTCCTCTTTCAATTTTGATTTAAAGCCTACCAATATTTGGTGTGTTTTTTTATTAGTTTATTGATATCAATATTGTGGTTTGGTCCCTTGGAAGTTAATTTTTGTTTTGTAGTTCTTTTTCTTATGATCTCTCTTCCAATGACTCAATCCTAAAAAAATTCCATTCCTAATTTTATTTCTGTTTGTATCTTTTAGTCTCTGAGGGGTTGTAAAGGAGTTTTTGGTCTGGGTATCACTGATTCTAACTGTATTTTCAGAAATAACTTTTTCTGGATGTTGCTGATTCCATTGGCATTAAAGGTATCAGTTTTTTGTCTGGGTTTTCAACATTTTACTTGGAGTCAACTCACAGTCTGCTGTAATCATATTCGTCTGTAATGTGTCATAATTATTGGTGAAAGGTTTTTGGTGTGGGTATTACTCATTCCCACTGTCATTTTGGGTATTAGGTCTGTAGTCTGGGTTTGGATGGTTCTCTCCATAGTACTTGGCATACAGATTTTCTGTGAGGGTTGGGCAGTCTTCCCCAGTCTTTATCGGCTCATTGGTTGTCACCCCCCTCAGCCCTTGTGTAGTTATGTGAGTGCTGTTCCTGAAATTCTTTGCTTTTTGTCATTTGCAATTAAACACTGAAATAGTTTGTCTTTTCCCTTTTTTATGGTGTTTAATTTGGTTTAACTGGTTTAAGAGGAACTTCAGTATGTTTATTTTGGATTTGTGTTAGTAAGTCCTACAGTGTGCAAGTGTTTCTTACATTGACCAAGTACATTAATAAGGAAATTATCTGTGTCAAAATGCCTTTGTTTAGTTTAATCAACAGGTTCGTAAACTGGATGTTAGTGCCTCTTATTCTAAGCGTCTTGCCACCTGATTGCCGGAATCCCGGAATTGGATGGTTCCGAAAAGGATTGGCTAAATACAGACTCTTTTGCTATAATATCTGATGTCATATGAAATATTAGATCGCATTTTAATGATAGTGCAATAGCCCATACTAATCAAACCTGTCCTCCATTATCCCACAACTTTCACTAGATACACGGATTTATATATTTCCGCCATGACCTGTAAGTTTAGTGCTAGAAGAACTTCAAGTTCAGCTGTAGGGATGCTTAAAAAAGCTCCTGTTAATAATAAGCAAGCCAGTCTTTGTAAGCTGATTGCTTGTCTTTGACCTTGACTTGCTCAACAAGCGGGTCATGTGTAGTTTTATGCCTCAGTCCGTGCCAACAAAGCACATGGAAGCCATAACGGCCCATCTATTTGGGTGTTTATTTCATGTCACCTTGTGCAGCCCTAAATATTAACCGACTCCGAGACAGCAAGCTGAGTAACACCCAGCTTCAATCAAGAAAAAGACTCAAGGTTCTCTATCCTAGTGAAGAGAACTACAACTGTCTTTGGAGGATTAACTACAAGTTCCTTTATAAGACACTACTTGTGTACACAATGATGACCAGCATTCATGATATCGGCAACGATGTTGCAGTACTTTCGTTGTACCACCAGAACTATTTCATCAGCATAGTCGTAGACATAGATAATCCGCTCGTGTTAGTTCTTCTAAGAGACCATTGCCCACAAGATTATAGAGTAAAGGTGAAAAACACCCCCTTGTAGACAGCCCTTAACTGGAGCAATAATCACATATTTGTCATGTAAAGTACTTACAACACATCTGGAACGAAACATAGTATCAATTCATTTGAAAATGCTTGGATCAACATTATGCCTCTGTACCCCAAGGACTATGGGCTATAGACGTATGATATTGCTGATATAGCTAATTATTGTTAATAAATGTACAGTTCGTATTCGTGTATTGTTTTTTTATTTATCATAAATGATCCACAACAATATTAACCAAACGTTTCGTCAAATGCTACTTCAATATCAAGAAATAGGCTGATACATAATCAAAGACAGTATATTCTTAAATGTGCAATGGCGTTTGGATAATACTTTTTAAAGCTCTATATTAAAAATGACTAAAACAGCATAGTAGATCCATACTATGCAAATAAAACAAGCACGAAAATTGTACTATTAGTGACAAATTAAATTTAGTTCACTTTACATGATTTTATCATTGTAATATTTATAAGTTTTCAAGTCTTACATAGATTTTTAATCTACCTAATGCAACGTGTAAATGTTAATAATTATGTATCTATATAATTTATAATCACGATTACGATCCCAATTTTTAAAGCATCTTCAAGAAAAATGGTGTAAACGGCCTAGGACTAACAATATTTGAATACTTCAGCGTACAGCTCATCCAGTGTAAAGATGAGTTGTGTAATATTAATGCATTGTTAACATAAATATTATAACAAATATTCTATTAATTGTTGTTACCATTAATTGCTACATCAACTGTACATAAAAACAGTATAAAACATAAAAATTAACAATCTTATTAGATAGCTCAAATCCATAAGCTAAAATAAATTGCTTTGTGTGCTGGTAGTATTGAACAACAACAAAAAACGTACTACATCAGCTGAGGTGTAAACATACGAGTAGATTAACACACCACATAGCACAGAGCAGTGTTTATTATCAATGTCGGTTGCCATGGCAACGTGTATGTATGTAGTATCATCAACAGTTTCGTCTGTCCAAGAATAATAAAAGATATAAACTACTAAAAGTGATACATACTTGTGCATCAATTTAAGTTAGTTTATAACAAGCGATTATGTTGTTTCATAACCTTAAAGTAAAGGATGGCACCTACACAAAAACAATATATTCCATGGTAATATTTAAAAATGTAATTCTTAGTATTGCTAGGTACTGAACTAGCCAACTGTTTATTAGTTGCTCAGACCACAATATCACACGAAAAATGTCTGGCTAATAGTAAGCTACGTAAGAATTAGTCATATTTAATTTACGTTTCTTTACATTTAAATTTTTTTCATTTTAATATTGGAGTAATAAGATATTGTCACACATAGAAAATCTTCCCAGCCTCTAGGTGTTCATATTTTATGGCATAAATACAACCAGATATGAATAGATGATACTTCTACTGACACTGAAAAATTAAAATCTAACAATAACAATTTATTTAAAATTTTGAACAGCCTATGTGATATTTTGTAGCAAGTAATTTACATTTCTAAAACTCACTGGGTCCAAATTTTTATTAAGCCAAACACACTGCTATCGTCTCAACATGTATTTATACTTTGCTTAATTCCGAATGTGCCAGGTTTCACTCATACAAACTGAATTACTGACATGACTACAACTCTAGAACTCCGATTCCCGTAGGACAACTAGCCTACTGGAATATTAAAGTATCCCATCACTTTTGGCTGGTTTATATCTTCCAGTAGAACTATAAAAAACCAATATGATACATCAGTGTGCTGTCAGGCAATGGCAGATCAGTAACATAAAATTTCATGTTGTCGAATTAAAAGGGTTTATTAGATCTTTTTTAATGCAGAGGATGACTGGTAGATTGGATTAAGCTCTCCTAATAAACGTTTTAGAAGCCTGAGAATCTCCCTGGGACTGGAAGAGGTTCAATCTTTTTATGGTGTCGGAGGTAATTTGGGATCTCACAGGATATGGTTTGTACCCAACAAGCTTAGGTGCCCATTTTGAGTATCCTGTCACTCCGGAAGCATTGCAAAGGGCTCTTTTAGGGCTAAGTGCAGTGATGGGTTTCCTTACCTTATTGTCCTAGGCTAAGTCAAAAAAATTAAAGTATTTGTAAAATTAGTATATTTGCTCCTCTAACAGTTACAGTTGTTTCTTTCCCACAAATTTTACATAAAGGGGTTTTCGGTACGAGTCCAACATGTTGAAGCCACAAAAACAATATATTTTATTAATGTCTTGTCATCTTTCAAAGCAATGCCGTGTAGTTTTCTAAAAATTGACTGCCATTTTTAATAATTAAAATTACTTATGTAAAATTGAAATATTACCCTACGTGTATTATTTTAAAGTGTTTACAGCTGTTGATATAGACTATTTAAGTCTATAGTTCAAAATAGTAATAGTTCAAAATTATTTATCAGTATTGATTGATTATATCGATGGTTATGATTAAGTAATATCGTTTGCCAATTTCGATATAAAAACCGGGTCCGCTTATTGTACCCTAACTTACCCAAGTACGGTATGATAATAAATAGCTTCATAACAAATTTGAAAAACTGTTTTGATTCAACTATTAATTTATGCAAATACAATAATATGTATTTGCTATGTAAGGTATTAGAATATGGTAAAGAATAAATAGGTTTTATATAATATGATAAATATATTACATGTTGAGATACTTTTGTTTATTGTCAAATTTTAAACTGTTTATTAAAAACTAGTGATGTGTGATTGTGAGAGGTTAATACAATCAAAATTATTTTTATAATTGTTTCAACTGCTTAGGGTGAGGTTTATACAATCAAAAGGTTTCACTCAAATGTTACATTTGTTATAAGCCAATTCATCTGTTATTGTTCACTCTACATGAGCCTGTTTTGTTGCACTTGTTTATTTGTACTTCCTTTCCCTATTGGTTTATGCCAGTCTCTTTCCATTAGTGTACTCTATTGTGATGGTGAAGTCGTGTTTACTTTAACTACCAAAAATAATTACAGGTTTAATATTTTCTGAGTCACAAAATTATAGGCACAATTTTAGTGTTTTGTTGTAACAATGAAAAATCGAAGAACATCAATTGTGTGGTAAATTTTTGAATAAGCATTTAGTGTAGTAAAGTGTAGCGGCTAATATTCTAACTCATTAACAAATGTTGTAAAAGAATCATAACAACATTATAATGTTTTGTTAAAAATCTTTATATTGATCAGCAAATGTTTCCTGAACAAATGATTTAGGAATTCAATTACCCAGTAAGAGAATGGATGATACACCTAAATGAAACAATCACTAGAAACAGTAATTTCTCATTAAGTGTTTTTATGAATCATCACAATAACAGAAATTCTGGAATCAAGCATTTTGTTTACATCAAAAGATTGTCCGGTAGAAAAATAGATACCAGTTGCCGGTTGGGTCTCAATGAAACTTGATAGAAACATCTGGGCAAGTTGGTAAGAACCTCTTGTTAAAGAAATCACAGTCAAAATGTCTTGAGAGTTTTTTTATATTTTTGCTCTTGTGTAAACAATGAGGCTGGTATCATGAAGCATTTATTAATAAGTATTGCTTTGAAATCTGTCTGATTGTCTATATAAAGTTATGTTACTGAAAAGGATACCCCACAGTAGATAATTATATTTATAATTTTTCATTTATTTTTTAAAGAAACCAAATCTAGTCACTTGGATTATTATATTTTTCTGTCCATACTTTGTTACATTATTATGTATTTGTAATTGGTCTTTACCATAAATAAATAAATTATAATATGATCATGTAAATTATACTGTTATACAGACTTCAATGAATGCTTTAATTCAATTTCAACTGTAAGAAGCTACAGTATTGTTTCAGTAGCCAATATGATAGACTTGCAGTGGTTGCCAAATAATTTTGTTCAAACCGTATGTAATGACTTTGATTGTAGATATTAATATACCAGAGTATTAATATTTATATTATCAATGAGACATCCAAGACGATATAAAATATTTTTTTGATTAGTAAGCTCCTAGTGAATATTCAGTACAATTTATTACTAAATTGGTTAACTATTAAATATTATCTGGTTTGTCTAAAATAAAAATCACAGTTCTAAATAAAAACAATGGATTTATTTTAAACTGGCAAATTAATAAGTTCAACGTTTCAGAATTTTCATCACTCTATTTTCCACAAAGAATTGACAAACCGTTTAGTAAATTTAAAAGTTCCTTTGGTAAGAAATAAAAATATTAATCAAATATATCAAACTAAAAATCAAAGCTCTCTTCTAAAATAAAATAATAAAGTTTTAAAATAAAAACCAAATACCACTTGGAAATAACTAAAATAAAAATTTTCACTTCTAAGTATGCTCACAATTCAAAAAATAAAAATTTAAACTTTTCTGTCCACTAGTTGAACCTTAACTTTCAAGTCTCTGCAATTCAGATTACAACTCTCTCCAACAATTATTAATGTTCAATTAATTTCCAATTAATAATTCACAATAAAACAGTTCCAGTTAAATATTAATAAATTACTAAATTTCCAACTTTCAATTAAAGTTATTAACAAAGTTCAATTTTAATTCACCTTTCTTGCAAGATTGAACCAACTGTAACTTGTATGATTCTATAATGCTCTATTGTTCATCAAGAATTAATTATGCAGATTGCTCTGTAGTTTCTATGAATTTAATTTTTTCCTATAACAAAGACAACAAAATTAATTTAATATCAGATCTGGAAGACTATTTCAATAAAACGTACAATAAATTTGGTGCTTACCTCAAAATCCCTCGCGGAAAAAAATTAAGAAACATGGCGCACTGTAATACAACTTAACTCACTAAAATGACCAAAAGAAGGGCGAAAATTATGAGCGGGTACTTAAATACTTCCCTTTCCAATCAACTTTGCAGGACATCCGCGGTGTTCTCTCATTGGTCCAGCTGTATCAAACAAGGAGAATAATAGTCGCAACAAGACAAGTATCAATTCAAGGCAGTCAACCTGCCTTCCTAACAATTTAAAACTACCAGTACTAACTTGCCAAAGGATTACATGTTCGTTTTTACCCTGACTTTTCACAATCTAATTTAAAATTAAATCCCAATATTTCGTTCCCAAAATTTTAATTTAATTTAAGTTTTAATTTTTTTTAAATAAATCAATGTAGCTTTAAAAACGCTACACTGTAGTTCAATAAATGTAACAGGTGAACTACATTTTTGGGGTCGGAGGCAGTGAGATATGAGCAGCGAACTTGTGTTAAGTTGTAAAATTAATTACAGTAATTAAACTTAAAACTTTTCAGTTTTTGAACATTTTCAGATAAAAGACCAACAATATAGTGAAGCCCTCCAGATATTGAATGGCGTACTGACTGCAAATCCTAATGTAAGTATGTAAAACATCACATGATAACACAAAACAAACTATTTAATTCTCCGGTCATCAACTTATTTAAATAAATTTTATTGGCTGAGCATTAGTGAAGTCAATTACTAGTGGGGCTGGAAAAATTTCATTTCTGTCTGTCTGTCTGCATAATATCTCGAAAACAAACATTCATATAGACTTCGAAATTATAAAGAAGCTTAATTAATATGATGAACAATGAGTTTGATTGTGGTGCATGTCACTCAATTGTGTTTTGCTGAGTATTAGCGAATATTTTTACATTGGTCTTACAAGCATCTTTGATGGTAACGAGAAAATATCAGAATAAATAAATTTGTCAACAAACTCAGCATGCTCATAAGATTGTAACGTGTGAATTGTAATTCATAAAGTAAATGAAACAATATTAACACATGTAGCATAATTATCCCAACACATCCAATACCTATCATTTTATGGTGACTGGGGTTGTAGACTTGTATTGTTTAAACAATGATATGAAACACAATTTATTGAACAAAAGTGGCAAGATATCTCGAGAAAGATTTCATCTCTAGACTTTAAATTTTGCATGTAACTTCATTTCTATATGGACAAAAATGAGTTGAATGATGTTATATGCCCAACCATGGATTTGGCTGAGCATCGTTGGAGCCTATCAATGAGTAGGCTGACACAATTTCTCGTTTGTTTGCTGAGGGATGTAAAAGTTCTTTGCTGTTTGATTGTCTACCTGACAAATAAGGTATAGATTTGAATTTTGCATTGGACCTAAGCGAAGCGAAGCCTGTTTGGTGATTTGTGGTGTAGCGTACGCCTGTCTTATTTTAGAGTCATATGTATCAAATAAAATGTTTTAATTTGAATAATATTACCATCATTAATTAAAATAGTTATATAATCATATTTCAATTAGTTACTTGTTATTTAATATGAGTTTTCTGTTGGCAGTCCAGAGCTTGCTTGTCGCTGCTAGCGTATTGCTACTTCTACACTCAAGACTTTGTGAGTGCTGCCAACTGTTATGAGCGGTTGGTAGCCCTCGTGCCAGAGGAGCAGGACTACCAACTGTATTATGCCCAGTGCCTGTATCAGGCTTGCCTCTATCAGGATGCTCTTCGAATTGTCAGCCAGATCGAGGACCCTTCCGTACAGCCTAAGGTGGGTGTTGGTGTATTTCTATAATAAATGCAAACTATCAGTTAATCGCGTACTAGACATATCCAAAACAAATTTTGTTTTATTTTACACTATACAAATGATGGGCAGTGTACAACAAGCATATCCGGTTTTTATATCGCTTATTACAATCATCGATACTTTATATATCGAATAACAGAACTATCAACCGATAACAAAGTATATAAAATACTAAATTAAAATCACATGTTTCAAATTAATAGAAATAGTTTAAACAATATGCAATGTCATAAATAATTAAAAAAACCCATACGATTAATCAAACGAAAAATTAAGACAAATGATTGGGAAAATATCATTTAAATAAAGATAACGTAACAACAAAACAAACATCTTGACACCAAAAAAACACAGTAAATCATCTTTTAGTGTTATTTTGAGTAGTTTTATAAATTTAACTATCTTATTTTATTAAAAAGAAGTTATGTTCAAAACAAAGTGTTTTAGAATTTGAAAATGTGTGTATAGTTTGTATAGATGATTAATTAGTTGATTAATGATAAGCATTAGTTATTGTTAGTATAATCCAATTAATTACCATTGGTTGATTATATCGATAGGTATAGTAATTAAATATTGTTTAATAATTTCAATATAAAAAACCGGGTCCACTTATCATACTCTACCGCAAATAATTGTAAGATTGGATCTAAAATTGATAGCAATTAAATTGTACAAAGTGATAAATGTTAAATTCTTACGATAAGAGTTCGCTTTAATCTAACTTGGAACGATAATGTATTCAATATTTCTAAAAAATTTTGGTTTGTTTACTAAAAGTATAAAATTCAGTGTTGTAGCACTTTAAGCTAATAATTAGAAATTCACATTAAATTTTTGTATGTTTTTTTTTTGTAGTTTTATAAACATAAGTTATGGTTACAGACGGGTCTGTAACTGTCCAGTAAGTTCTAAAAACTGGTGTTGTCACTCAGAGGGTATCTAGTATTGGTATGTCACTATCCGCAAATGTTAAGATACTGAAAAAGAAGATAGCTTGGTCAACAGATCTAATTATTTGCAGAGGCTTGTGGTTAGAATGGGATGACCTTTCTAAGTTAGAAAGGAGGTATTAATTGTCCTTGATCAGAGGGAAGTGTTTCCTTCTTGTCTCATTCGACTAGTTAAGGGTGGAACAGTACTCGTCTTCACTTCTTTCGAGTTTGCATGTTCCAGATAGTGGAGTACCCCATATTATCCCTCCACCATTGTGTTTTTCCTTGGATCATGTATAGGAGTTCCCGATCTCCACCTATCCGTCTTTAATATCCTTTTAATTTCACAGATCTTTCAGGAATTTCACAGAGGTTTCCATCTTCTTACCATTCAGAAAAAAAAACAAGCAGTTATCACTTACATTACATTTTTGTTAATGTGCTCTACTTTTTTGACCAATTATAATTTTGTATGGTTACCAACAAGTGTTGGTGCAGGTGCGGAAACTAAAGGCAGCTATCAAGTATGGGGAGGAGGATCTTGTGAGTGCCAAGGTGCTGATGGAGAGCAGTCCAGAAGATGATCCAGACACTGAGATCAACCATGGGTGCCTACTGTACAAGGTAACCTCTCCGAGGAGGCCACAATGGTTGTGTTTGTAAATATGATACTAAGTACCAAAACACTAATCTTTGGGGGATGGTGGTGATCCTCTTCTTCCAAATAGCATTGCATTTGGCCATCGATGATGATTCAAAAATCAATTAGAAGATCCAGTTTTATATCTTTACAATAGTTTAAAATTTATTTAGCAAACAGTTTAATAGTTTTTTTTTTTTTTTTTAAGAGGAGCTCTTCTTATTAGGATAAAAACTATTGCATTAAAAGAAATAAGTAATCGTCCAATAATTTTAAATTTAATTCACTAGGCCTTTCAATAAAAGAAATAAGTAATCGTCCAATAATTTTAAATTTAATTCACAAGGCCTTTCAATATCAAAGATGCCATTGTCTCAGTTGTGAATTTAAACAATTTGAAACAGTAAAAATATTCTTTAATTTAAAAATATTATAAGCTGAATAAAACATACTAAAATATTTGTATCAATAAAGCTATAATAAATATACATATGTATTATTTTGGGTCAAAAAGAATCTAGTTTTAGTGTTTAAAGGAAAAGTGTTTTCTTATTTTCATTTCAAATTTTTTTTATTTCTAAGCAAATTATTTCTCTTATTCGTTGTGATAAAGGTTAACGTATATGTTCATCTTAACATTTTTTGAAATATATTTTTTATTTCTTTATAAAATGGACCATAACTTATGGATTGCCAAATAAGTTATGGCAAAGCCTTTTTACAAAGCCTTCTTTGTCACTTTTTAAAAGTGGTTCTTAATTTTTTTGAATAAAGGCTTCTTTTTTTGAATTTTTTTTAAATTTTCAATTAATAGTATCCATTGCATAACGCTCTATTTGTTACATTATTTAATTCTTTTGAGTACGGTACTCAATGTGTTTCAAAGGTTTTGTAAATAATCTGTTAATCATGGCGTGGAAAGTTTTTTCCAATAAGAAGAGCTCCTCCTTCAATGAAATGTCAACTATCATGTGTACTGAGCTCAAAAGACTTCAGCAATTAAAAACAAAAATAATGTTAATTTCCGATAACATTAGTTATTTTTAAGAAATGCAAAAGAAACAAAATGTTTCAAAAATTTATAAAGATACGTTGATTAAAAATTCAGTAACTATTATTTCAAATTCTTACCTGACGATGGCATATTTGATGTTGAAAGACCTCTTACGTTAAATTGAAAATTATTGGGCAGTTGTGTATTTCTATACAGCAATAGTTTAATAGGAATTTTTTAATGATTTTGTATTTAGAAAGTTACGAATCATGGTATATAAGAAAACAGAGACAACATGATACAGATCAGTGTTATAAATGTAAGAACTACTATAAATATAAGAAACTGGCGTCCCACAGGGCTCAATCCTGGGCCCAGTATTTTTTTATTACTTACATAAAATGATTTACCTGGTTGTATTAATACTAACCATCCAAGCTCTAATATGTTTGCTGATGACCTGGCTGTACAAGTTAAATGTAATAATATTTTATTTGCTAAAGATGTTCTTTCTAATATTAGTGACACTATCGAGGACTGGTCAGCTGCCAATTCACTCTGTCTTAATACAGATAAAACCCAGACTCTAGAATTTTGTTTAAAACCGTCTAGACAACAGAAAATTGACTATGTTAAATTTCTTAGGAGTTATTCTTCAAAGTTAACATCAAATGGGATAGGCACAGTTGAAATGTTATGCAATAAAGTGTCTAAGGGTTATTTTTATATTAATTAGGCTAAGATATATTGTAACTACAAACATCCTCATTACTGTCTACTATGCGCCTACCTTCATAGTTTCTTGTCTTATGGAATTATTGTATGGGGCAATGATTGTAACACAAAAAAATTATTAATTTTACAAAAAACGTGCTATTAAGATTATAGATAATGTAAATATAAGGACTCACTGTAAACCTTAATTTAAAAACGTATGGTATTCTTACAGTACCTGCACTTTATATTTTAGATTGCTTATCTGTATATATAAAAATGAATGTTTGTATGTTTGTCCATATCGTGAACTATCTATCATGATGAAAATTTGTACGTATATGTATTTTTTCCACGGAGACTAAAAGCTATGCCCATCCCTTTCCCGATTCAATTCTCTTAGAAATAATATCATTGCAGCAAACATAGTTAACGTTTCAAATTTTTAACCAGCTGTTCTTTGTTTATTAATTGTTTTAAAGCATAGAGTAACGGGCATTAAACTCTACAATCACTGTTTAAACTCTTCCTATCCAATCAATTAAATTTCGTAAAAATATTCACCTTTAACTGCAATATTTATTTAATATAAACCATGCTCATGCTTGATCAGAAGTAATGCAGATATCATAATTACTAATGGCTACAAATATAAAAGAATGTTATAAAATCAACCTTAGTTTTTTTTTGAAGTATGGTTCTCAAACTCCGTGTAACATATTCTCTCGATCGAGACAACCAAAGCAAAGCTCAATCGTTCGGAGATATACTAATTTAATCTAATTTTATTATAGTAAAAAAAAAAAATTACTAAGTATATATATTAGATGCTAGATCTGGTAATACCTTCATAATACGCCCAAGAGTTAGATTATCTCAGCACTAGTGTACTGTTTTCAACGGGAAATTGCGTACTTGCAAAAAATTATTGAAATGCGCAGCAAAGCGCGCCGGGGCCGACGCTAGTTGTATATAAAAAGAAATTTACATGCCATACCTACAAATAGATCTGTACATAACCATATGACTAGAAACTCAAATAGAATATCTCAATGATTGTTTTGCTGAAAGGCATTATACTCTCTACAAAAAGCTATTTGTTTGCCCATATGACATCAGTGATTATTATGCTAGACACTATCATTGATGATAGTTCATGCTGAATTTGTTTCTGAGACTGCTATACATTGTAAAGATGTTCTGGTAATAAAGAATTTGTTAGGAGGAATTTGGATGAGGACAAAGGTGGTAGAATTGAAGAGAAAACTGTTTTGGACAAAAGATTAACGTAGCTATCGTTAGGAAGGGTTGATTCAATGAGAATGATGAGTGTAGCTCCAGTTCACATTCCACTTAATGCAGCAGGTGAAATATATGTTGTCACAGGATTTGGCTCCTGGAATCTGGAGCTATGCATGTCTAAAGAGATCCAAAAAAGTCTGTGTCGAAGAAGTTGTCAAGTCTGTGATAACGTCAGATTTCAGACGCTGAATGAAGTGGAAGGTGAACTGGAGCTAAACTCATCATTTGCATCAAAAGATTAAGTTTGAAAATGTTTGGCAAGTTAAATGTATAACACTAAATAAACACAAATGGTTGTCCATTCAATATTGTTTTTGCAAAATAGTATAACGTCATGAATTTATTTGCAGGAAATGCGTTACGAAGAGGCTCTACAGAAATTTACAACAGCCTTAGTGGTATTGGGGTACAACCCTCATCTCTCCTACAACGTCGCCTTATGCTACTATAGGCTGAAGGAGTATGCTCCAGCTCTCAAACACATAGGTAGTGTTTTGTGTACATTAACGTACTTAAATTCTAAACTAGCCAATGTTGGTTAACCATATAATTCAATATGATCTGTGTGACATGGTCTGGCTATTAAAAAAGTTTTGTTCAAACTCAGCCACTCTCTACACTTCAGAATTAATCCCAGATCAAAAGATTTTGTTATTGGAGATTAATCTTCATTAAGTTTATTAATTAGATGGAATAAGTCTGTTTTATAAATGCAGTATGAAATTTGATTGAAAGGATATAATTTTAAAGTAAGTTTAAGTAAATAATTTGGTCACTTGCGTTCTATTACTAATGAGAAATAAATTTAACTACAGTATTTTTCATGTACAATATTTATTTTAAATTAGCTTTATATAAATTCAAGTGTTTAAGAAATATAAAAAATGTCCTGATTGTAAAATATATTGAGATCTTGTTGAATAATGTTATAAAATATATAACTCACAATCTTAAAAATGTCCTGATGGTACCTTCACACAGACGCACTTAACACAATGGTATAAATCAAGCTGGGTAGCTACAAGGCTTGGAAAGAATTGACTGTTTTTTCCCGAGATGTAATTCTACTCCCCCACCTTCTCATGACTCCGTGAACCAATCAGATGTGAGATTATCTTAAATCGAAGTACGTCTGCTCGACTCGGGATATATGACTCACCTGTCTAGCTACGCAGCTTATTTTATTTTTTAATACTTTTGCTTTTTTTGAAACATTTTGTTTATTTAAATGTGATTTAAATATTTACTAATTCTCAATCCGTTACATTTGAGACTGCAAAATGATAAATTTTGCATCGTTTCAACATCAGAGACACATAGACTACAAAGAGCTCTGTCAAATTTACTCATCAGCCATTCAGTGTAATCTAGATGAAGAGGAGTTCTCATTGTCTCATCAATAGTGTAGCTGTCAAGTTCATTACTACTTGCCCAAAGAGTCATTGATCAATTTTTGTTACAGGCTTTTGCCCCTGTTCTTTGCCGCAATGCAGAAAAAAAATTTCATTATGAGCTGTGCCGCAGAGTTTTTGATGGCAACATTATGACTTAAAACTGTCAGTTCTCAGTTCTGATTTGTAATGATAATGGATTGAAGGAAATGGATTTCTAGTATTTAGTGTGATAATATTTGCCACTTTTCTTGATACTTCCAGCGGACATCATTGAGCGAGGAATACGGGAACATCCAGAGTTGAGTGTTGGCATGGCAACGGAAGGCATCGAGGTGCGCAGTGTGGGAAACACGTTGACTCTGCATGAGACAGCTCTCATCGAGGCTTTCAACCTCAAGGCAGCCATAGAATACCAGCTGAACAATTGTGAGTAACGTGAAGGAAGTGTTCTCTTTCGAATTCAATCAAAACTTATGATGTGATCATTCAGCAGCTTCAGTTTCACCAAACTGCATAGGCACAATTCAAATATTTTATTAGTCAACGACCTTAAAAGTTTTTTTTTTAGAAATTTTATACTATAAAAATAAGGTCACTTTTTTCGTGGCTTTGGACTGATAATAGTGCAGTGTTTTTTGTGGCATTTTCATAATATGACTGAGTTAACCTGATTAATTAACACTGATATTGCAGTGGAGACAGCCAGGGAAGCATTGACGGACATGCCACCTAGATCGGAGGAGGAGCTTGATGCAGTCACCCTCCACAACCAGGCTCTCATGAACATGGAGTCTAAGCCACATGAGGGGTTTGTATTTTTTATCTATTATTATATGTGAATTGGTGATCTTGTAGAGTTTTCATGGAGCTATGGATAATGATGGAACAAATATTAGATTTTGATTTTGTATACTGTTGACACGGGAGTCTTCTATTACATTTACACAAATCAAAGACCAGATCCTGTCGAATGCCTTATTACATAATATCAACAGCAAACTGATCATATCAAATGAACGGTCAAATAATGAATGTTAAGCTAAAAAATATTGTTATTGATTATAATCCTGCTTAGCTGAAAAAATATTACTCCTTTAACATTTCAAACAAAGAAAAAATTTTTTTTTTTTCATTTTAAAGGGAAAAAAATGATAGGGGTTTGTATTTGAAAATGTTTAGTTGCCCCCCCCCCCCCCCATTAGTACAAAATTTTGTCATGATTTCCTGGTTGAATTTACATATCTCAAAGAGATATCCAAATGATCCAAATTATGGATCAATTGGTTTATGATCCAAATGATGGTATTGGCTGTTTTAAAGTTGCCATTTTGTTGCTGCAGCTTATAATTTCATCTTGTAAATAATTTTAATTTTATTTTCAGTTCAAAAACATCCAAAGCGTATTTTATGTGGTCCCAGAACGGCTTTAAATATTTCCAGGTGTGCCAGGACATAAAACTCACTCTGTATATGTTACTAAATACTTTCTAATGCTGACTAGAGTCTTTCATTGACCTGTGGCATTGCTTCCTAATTATGTGTTTATCATCCAACCTCTCAATGTAGGACAGGTAATTTGACTTTGGATGATGACTGTAGCTTTAGATAATAATGATTGTTTTGCAGATTTGAGAAGCTGCAGTTTCTGCTACAACAGAATCCATTTCCTCCAGAGACCTTGGGCAACTTGCTGCTGCTGTACTGCCGATACCAATGTTTCGACCTGGCAGCAGATGTGTTGGCTGACAACACTCATCTCACCCACAAGTATCTCTCTCCGGTACGTTAACAGAACATGTCTCCACCATTGTTCTCTAGGGACAAGAAGCTTAGAAACTGCACTTAATTCTAAAAGGACCTTTTGGGCTGCCTCTGGAGTGACAGGATACTCTGGATGGGTAAGGTTGGGGGTACGGGCCGCCTCCTGTCATGACCCATGAGGAAGGATGTAGGGCATTAATTTCAATCATGTCTCCTTCAATGAAAGGGAAGCCAGCTTAGAACCAGCCCGTCCAGTCAAAGCAGGCAGGGGGCAGCACGCCCTTGTACCCTCGTGTTTAGGCTACCAACAGCCCTTAACACTCAGGGAGCCTTGCACCCCAAGAGAATCTTGACTTTTGTGGTTAATGATGTGCTGTTCCTGGACATCCATTACGATGCCCAGATGTAAGTGACAAATTGGTTTTTGTTGTACCCAGTGTATGTTTGACTGGAAAGTATAAATGCGCCAGAAGTTAACCAACCCTCCTGGGGTTATGTTCCCACCATTGTTACGTTATGTGTAGAAAACTCAGTTGCTCCACCGTGCTTAGGGATCGTGTCTAAAATATCTTAGTGCACTCAGTTGCGCACCTGATGACACAATGAGCATACCTCTTCACATAGATTATATTATATTTTGTAATCTAAATGATTAAGAGGACCAGAAGTTAAGCTAAATTGTGAGTAATAATTATTTCAGGTTTTGCACTACTAGTTAAAATTAATTATATTTTCAACGCTAAATTGGAGTTTGCTATTTTACCTTGAGAAACAATATAAATAGAGCCATATATAATTTTGTAATGAGGTTGGATTCAAAATAGTACAGTTTTCTATATTGTATGGATATATAGATATTGTTATTTAAAATACAAAGCTACAACCTAAAATAAGTGCCCATTAAATAGCAAGCACTAATAAGAATACACTAGCACATGAAAACACAAGTAATTTGTTGTAAAATATGGAGTAAATGTCAGTAATAAAAATGAAATGGTTTGGATTTAAATTTTATCAAACGCATTGAAATTTCTTCTCCCCAAATATAATGACACTTAAAATCATAACTTTGATGTATACCTTCATATTCCAGTTAATTGAAATCTGGAGTCACGTAGAGTTTTATGGTCTCTACCATTTTCCAATATCATGGTCTCATGATATATGCTGTTATATGTCTATCACAACTTAGGTGAGATGGTAACTTTGAAAAAAATCAAAAATCAAATCAAATCTTTATTCACATATACATTGAGTACAGCGATTGTGTCATTTGAATTACAATTGTTAAGTTCGAATTAGGTAAAAAGTATGTACAGTAAGAGTTACAGAATTTGTCATTATTCATCTTCATTGCTGAGTTCTCCAATCCAAAAAAACTCCTGGACTGTGTATATTGTTCGTTCCAGCAGCCAGTCCATGAGTCTTCTCTTCAGATTCTTCTCAGAGATTCTCTTCATTTCTTCTTAAACACAACTTAGGTGAGATGGTAACTTTGAAACAACAACCAACAACAAATTTTAATATCAATATACAATATTTTAAGTGACTGGAACAAAGTTATAACCTTCTTACAAATGATTTTCATTCACAACAATCCCCATAATTTAAAAGAACCAGAATTGGTTGCAGTGGGCAAACGAACCTTTCTCTATTAAACTTTTTCCTGTTCAATGTTGCAGTATCTCTATGACTTTCTCGATGCTCTAATAACACAACAATCGTCTCCCGAGGAAGCGTATCGCAAGTTTGACGAACTGGCTTCACGTCACACAGATGTGTTGCGCAAAGCAACACGCCGAGTACAGGAGGCAAGAGAGTCCCACAACGACGCTGCTGTTAAGAAAGCTGTTACAGAATATGAGGATACCCTTGACAGGTACATCATTATAATAAAAAAAAAATAAAATTGTAAAGTATATTTTATTGCTCTGAACAGAAACAGTAAAACTTTATACTGCAAATAAAAAGTAATTGAATTGACTTAATATTACAAACTCTTTAAGGTAAGTGTAGTTTAAAGTAATGTAGTTAGTTCTATAAATGAAGAACATCTTGTGAGTTACATAAAGATATTTTTCTTACAAAAATGTGCTTTGTATTTTGCAGTGTAGTAATAAACTTGAATTAAAAATTTCCTTCTGGTACTTGGCCAAATTTAAACTTCAGGGAGCGCTGATGGCCGAGTGGTTTTAGATGTCAGACTTTAAATCTCAACTAGAGATATTTCAGGTTCAAAAACCCTATCTGTAACCATAGCACTTTTTATCAGTACCATTGACCTTGTACTGTATCAACTCCTCCTTAATCTGTTTGATAAGATCCTGGCACAGGCCAGTGGCCCATGAGGACGGGCAGAATAAGGTTTAAAAGATTGGCCTTTCCTTTAAAATAAATAAAACTTCAGGTCAATTTGTCCATCAAACATAATTTCATCCCACAAAAACCCCCTTTTTAGTCCTAGTAATGACGTGCACTCTATTATTGAAAAGGAATTGTTACTAACCCATTTTCATTGGTACTAGTTAATAACTTATGTGTAATTCAACTTGAATAATTTATATGAAAAATTTAATTCCTTGAGTTAATCTGTATTTACAGAATGTAATTTCATACAATTGATTTTTTAAATAAATAAATAATTTTATTTTAAAATGTTTTACATAAATTACATAATTATACTGCTAAGTGATTTCCAGCAACAGAACGTGGCATGACTGATGAACAAGCATGTAATTTAGTATTGACAGAACTGATTGAGATCCTGCCCAAGCATACACCAATCCTATCAATGGCATTATCTAGCGATTATCAGTGATTACCACAAGGTAACCAAATCATGTGACTGGGTGGTCATTGATAAGTGATCAAATCATTGTAAGCAGTACTCCTGCCCCACCATGGGTGGTGGTTTAGTCACCTTTAAGCCATTAGCTTCCATATTAATCGTTAAATAGAGCTTCTTGGTACTAGCTGGTACTAGCATATAGTCTGATAAAATAAAACTTTCTTTAACTTTATTTTAGTTTAATTTATGTAAAATGGTAGATAATAGCCAATGAGAACAGCTTCTCCCAAAGATAATTCAAACAATAGAGCAATAAAAAAACTAACAGTTAACTAAGTTTTCTATTACTGTACTTGGTTCCATCAATCTGGCAGTCAGATTGCACTGTAAATAGGGTTTTTAGAGAAATTATCATTGCTTTTTTTTCTGCAACCTCTTTTTAAAATCCTTTACACACTACTTAGTCTTTGTTAAATTAGAATCATTTAGAAACATTTTTATGCAACAATATTTCCGCATTGAAAGTAGGAAAAGACCATATAGAAAATTTAACTATAAGATTTATTCATATAAAACATATTAACTTGATTTTTCAAGAATCTTCAGAATAGATATGTTGTATACATTTATTGTGTTAATTATTCTTAATAAATTGTAAACTTACCTTCTGTCAGTTACTTATTTTTATGATGGCATGTGCAGTATTTCCTGTGTTTTTTATACGATAAAATGAAAATACTTAGTATACAATATAGTTACACAAAAATATTTTAAACATTTACAAAGATATTAAATAACGCAATCATATGAATCTTGCTTGTGCCATGAATACTTGATGATGTCAAACACAGAATAACATCACTAAAATAAGGAATTTGGCCCAAGGTAAATTTGAAATTTATTTATGTTAATGACTTTCCAGTAGTAGGAAATGAATTTGATACTCAATGATAATCATTTATTACTGGTAAAGATTACATGGCAATTCGTCATACATTGTCACATTGAAACACATTATTGGTACAATCCAATGAGCAATGCAATCCTCCAGTTTGTCCAAACCTTTAAAGAAAAGCAATCAATACATTAAATGAATAAAAAATCAACTAAAACTAATTAATTAAAACCCCCTTTACAACACAGATAATACTTTCCTAACATCGAAAATAATTGTTTAAGTCATCAATACTTACTGCCGTGGCTCTTGGTACCCAAGGTGGTACTTTGCCTCGCCAACACACTGCCTCCAGATCTCTCTATCCATTGCCTCTTCTTCCCTTCTTCCCAGTTTTCTTATGTCTCTTCTGATCTGGTCTCGCCATCTCAACTTGGGCCTTCCTGGTGGTCTTCTGCCCTCCGGATTGTTTACAAGGACGTTCTTGACTAAGGAGTTGTCCTCCTTCCTTAGTAAATGGCCAGCCCATCTCATTCTCCTACTTCTCACCTCGGCCACTATGTCTGGGTCCATATATAGTTGATATATATTATTAATTCATCAATAATCCCAAAAAATTCATCCACTTCATAAAATGTGTGTTCCAAGAGGAAATGCCAATTTGTTTTTTGAATATACCAAAAATGGTAGTGAACTTAATCTGTTTGGCAGTGCATTCCATAATTTTGGTCCAATAGATAAAGTTGCTAATGAATATTGTTTGGAAGTAATTTTTTGCTTGCAATATTGTTTGCGCTCCTTGTGTTATATTGGTGGATGTTTTGATATGTTAAATTGTTTGACGTAGCCAAAATGAAGTTCATGAAATTTTTGTTTACATGGATATTTATAACCAATACTAGAGATATAACGTACTGCTTTTTTTTGTTAACTTACATTGTTTGATTGGTAATAATAATAATTAGCTGGAAATACTGTAGCTTTTGTACACAAAAATTTTATTTTCATACTTTTAAAAACACAATAACATTAAGTATTTTAAAAGAATGGAAGAATCATGTTGTGAATCCAGTTTTCATTGCTCTTTGAGTATTGAAGTGTGAATACACAATCAATACTTATAAATTGTGTGCAATACTCTTAATTGAGTTGCTCTCAATTGTGCACCTGAGACAATGAGAATACCTCTTCACCTAGATTACACTATATTTTGTAGTCTAGGTGTCTGATGTCGAAACAATGTAAAGAGTTCATTCTGAACTTCTTTGTCAACGACTTTTTCGGATCTCTTCATGACTTCAGATTCCAGGAGTCAAGTCTGTGGCAGAATCAAATTCCAGATGCTGCACTAAGACAAAGGTGAACTGGAGCTAAACTCGGCATTCACATTGAATCAATCCTTCCCACCATAGCTACATGTGAAGTTTCTCTACCATGGATTTAGGATATCACACAGTTGTCTGGTGTCCGAAGGTACATCCCGGTGCTGATGTCTCAGGCCAAGATCTACTGGGACCTGGAACAGTACTGGCAGGTGGAGAACATCTTCCACAAGTCGGTGGAGTTTTGTAACGAGAACGAGACCTGGAGGTTGCATGTTGCTCACACAAGTGTCTCGTGTCCGAAGGTATATCCCGGTGCTGATGTCTCAGGCCAAGATCTATTGGGGCCTGGAACAGTACTGGCAGGTGGAGAACATCTTCCACAAGTCGGTGGAGTTTTGTAACGAGAACGAGACCTGGAGGTTGCATGTTGCTCACACAAGTGTCTCGTGTCCGAAGGTACATCCCGGTGCTGATGTCTCAGGCCAAGATCTATTGGGACCTGGAACAGTACTGGCAGGTGGAGAACATCTTCCACAAGTCGGTGGAGTTTTGTAACGAGAACGAGACTTGGAGATTGCATGTTGCTCACGTCCTCTTCATGCAGGACAACAAGTTCAAGGAGGCGGCTGGCTTCTATGAGCCGATCGTCAAGAAGCATTACAATAATGTAAGTGAGTTATACTGTATACACCTTTCTTAGAAACGTTTCAAATTGGCCGCAAATGCTCCAACTTTCTGTACATATATTTGTACTCTCCAAAAATAATTGTTAAGTAGTCTTGCAAGATTGATAGTGTGAATTTTAGAAATTTAGCAATTCTAAGGTAATGAATTTGTCTGCCATTCTAATGTAGCCAGTTTACAAATTCTAAAAAGATTCCTAGGGGCACATCTCCTCAGCCCCAAGGACATCAGAGAACAGGAGCCCTCAAATCTGATCGGCTTCTGTAAAAGTCTCAGATTCTGAGGACACAAATATAAGCAAGGGAGGCACAAAGGTTCTTTTAGGACTAAGTGCGGGGACAATTGTCTCTTTCCCTCAGGTAAAAAAAAATGTTGCCAGTTAACACCAAGAGTTGACCATGGTTTCAAGTCTAGCTGATTGCACTACCATGTAAATTTTAGTTTTCAAGTCATGTAAAGCTCTCGTTTCATCAAAGCAATAGATTAGAAATGGGTAGAGGCAGCTCTGTGGTGAAACAAGCTGTGCGATTATCAAAGATCTCTTGTCACCAAAAACCTTACGATAATTCAATTAATTTATATTTAGATGTAATACGATACAAAGTTGACTCACTATATAGGTATACTTTTAGTTTTAATGTAAGTAAAAACTATATTGTTACATTAAAATACGTTTGATTTATATTGTCATGTGAATTTTAATTTCTTACCATTTAGCTCTTCCTAAATAAAAATTCAATTTTATGACTAAACTCAGCAACAGGTACGAGGGTCATCCTGAATTAAGGTCTATTTCGCAGTACAGCGAACAGGGCAATGCACAATGCACATGCCTTTCATTTAAAATGACATAATTTGCAGTTAAATCGTTGTAGAGTGCTGTTTACTGTGTGAATTAAGATGTTCAAAACAATTGATCAACCCGCTGACTGAGAAATACGATAAGTTATGCCGGTGACTTCTATAACATCGGCATTCAAAAGCTTGTACAACGTTATGACAAATGTTTAAACAAAATTGAAAACTATGTTTAAAAGTAAATCAAAATGTCAGGAATAAAATAAAAACAGATTTAAAGAAATTTGTTCTTGTTTATTTTTATAAGAAATCATACCTTACTTTCCGCATGACTGTTGTATTTGAAGTGAGTTCACAACTAATTACTTAGCTGATCTACTCGTATATCGACTGACTTGCCTTCGGCTCGCTACGCCCCCAGGCCCCCAAAGTGAGTGCTTAAAAATTCGGGGATTAGATGGATTTGGTGATTGGTTAAATTTGGACATGAGGTTGCATGTTCCCTGCTGCATCCGATCCCGAGAATCGTACGGGTCATAATGCTTCGCTAACGCTCAGCTAAATTGCGTGTGGTATATAAAAATAAACAATGGATTTTGGCGAAAAATTAAGTGACGTGTTAGCAAATTTAGGAGACAAGAGAATTGGGGAGATAACTAAAGTCCGAGATTAGGTTCGCCAGAAAGTGGTAAGTTGAGTGTTTAATTTTAACCAGAGTTTTGAGTTTGAAGGCGTTTTGTGGCTTAACCGTAGGAGTTACGACAAAAAATGACTGGACCTTTTTTGTCAAAATCTAATTTTGTGTTTCCATTCTGCCGTTGGATTTGATGTAGGACCTTTGGTTTACCCGGCACAGAGCTTGCAAGAAAAGTCTGCTACACAATTCCATTATTTATATTTTAGACTAACCAGAAATTTTTCCTAGTTAGTTACAAATAGAAATTCCTATAAAATTATACTTTAAGCACTAATTAGTTCATAAACTTAGTATACAAAAAATTGTCAAAAATGTACACATTATTAGACTAACTTGATAATGAAACATTAGAATTTGCTGTTTTAATTAAAAAAAGAAATATAAACCTAAGGAAGACTGCTGGCTTTTATAAAGCAATATGTAACCGCAACCTTTTTATAGATTTAACCATACTCAACTTAACATTCCAATTAGTTCACTATAACAGATATGCTCTGTAAACTAATAACTCTACAAGTTAGCTGTGTTAAGATGCGTTTTACGATTAACGATGGCGAATGTCCAAAATTATGTTATCCTTTCAGATCATTCATTACAATAATGAGGTTGAAACAAAAATTATTAAAAATGTTTACTAAATGGTTTTTAATTCCTAAATATTAGAATTATTATAATAGAAGTTCAAATGAATAAAAGTATCTAATTCTGTCTCCTTCTAAACGTGTACACGTATACATACACTAACCGAATAGAGCTTTAATCCATCTTTTACTAATTATTTATGGTTGCCACTACCTTTTAGATTCTGGGTGCCAGTGCCATCGTGTTGGCAAACCTGTGTGTCTCGTATATCATGACGGCCCAGAATGACGAAGCTGAAGACTTGATGCGTAAGATAGAGAAGGAGGAGGAAAGGCTTGCGTACGGTGATCCTGATAAGAAAGTGTTCCATCTGTGTATCGTCAATCTTGTCATTGGGTCAGTAAACAAATGTGTTAACGTTTATAATTCATACAAATTAAAGTTTAACCCTTTTAGTGCCAGGTCCAAAAATTAAAAGTCATTTCAAGAATGCCGGGGAATTTCCATCTAGTACTAATGGCAGGCCTATTTTAGCCGTTTTGCACTGTTTTACTAAAATATTTGTTAAAAGTACAGATATTTTCTTAATTTTTTTACCTGTTAGCAGAACAATAAATTTCATTCTTACGCACTATAAAACAAATCTTATTCTTAAATGCAATGTACTTATTAAAGTTTAAAAAAGAATATTTACGTATAGTATTAATTACTTATACTCGTAGTATTATTTTCCTGTTTTTCATGAGAAATAGG
Source organism: Homalodisca vitripennis (assembly GCF_021130785.1). Taxonomy (NCBI): domain Eukaryota; kingdom Metazoa; phylum Arthropoda; class Insecta; order Hemiptera; family Cicadellidae; genus Homalodisca; species Homalodisca vitripennis. The sequence goes on from NC_060214.1 coordinate 107,776,852, forward strand.
ACTTTAAAAAAATTTTGCTATAAAACATATCACTTGAAATGGAAAATTAAAGTGAACATAAACATAAAAAGTTTTAATTAATATTTTTAAAACTGTAAAAGTAATGTTCGAGTTTTAGAAAGTAACATTTTCACTTTGTTGTGTTGTTTTGCACCAAATTTAAAACAAACAACTGACTAATCTTCCAATATTGCTGTATCTCCTTTTTACTTGCAATTTGGTTCAGTTTCATTATTTATATGCCAACAAATTATGGTATAATATGTCAACAATTTTCATGGTAGAATATTGTTTTCATCAACGTCTGTACCTACGGACATTGGTGCCAAAAAGGGTTAAGTATAAAACAGGATTATGTACATTATATTATTTTTTTGTAGCACAAAAGAGTACAATATCTTTCAATGTATTAATAATGAACATTTAATGTGTGATTGGAGGAACATACATTACTGTGATATCCAGGAAAAGTAATTAAGTTCTAATTAAGTAACTGACTAACACGGAGTAAAAATAATCTACTACAAACTCTCAAAAAGTGTAGTAGTCTAGAGTGCAATTTCAGTCTTCAAAATAATGATTAAAATCTTTTTTAGAGAGGAATTTCATTTAGATATGCCATTTGTGAATTTAAATGTTTTTTTTTTTTTTTTGTGGGAATAAAGTCAATGATCATGTCAATAACATTTTCCTATATTTTTAGTTATTATCTACTGGAACCATTTTTAGAGAGTTTAGAGATAGTTGTCTAGGAACAATTTTTGAACCAATCTCCGAGAAACAGATTATTTTGGTGCGGATTAGTAATGTAGAATGGATTTTGAAAAGATCTAAAGCCATACAGTACAAGTTATAACTTACAATTAGTTAATTGAATTTATTAAATTTTTTTACAGAACATTATATTGTGCGAAGGGAAACTATGAATTTGGTATCTCTCGACTGATCAAAAGTCTAGAACCTTACAACAAGAAGCTGGGCATAGATACGTGGTAAGTAAAAAAAAAAAAACACATTAATGTTAAGCATCTTATTTCTGCTTTTTCCTTTGAAAACTGAAATTATTATAATAACTTCCAACAGCTTCTAGTCCTGTTATTTTTTGTAATTCACTATATTTATTGGACCTATTTATATATCAATAAATCAGGTCAGTGACATGACTGTTGAGCTTTCGGACAGGCTTCAACGTGCTCAAAACTATTGTATCAGATTTATTTTCAATCTCAGACGTTATGAGCATGTGACTCCATTTTTCGAACAGCTATCGCTTCTGAAACTTCAACAACTTCGCCAACTTCACATTCTTTCAACTCTACATTCAGTTATCAAAAACAAGTCACCTGTTTACCTGTCCGAACATTTCAAATTTATTTCCGATATAAGTGAGCGACCTACGAGAAGGGGATCCACCTTACTGTCAATTCCTGTTCATCGATCGAACTTCTTCAGTAAGTCGTTCACTGTTCAGGCATGTCGCCTCTGGAACTCTCTTCCTGATGATATACGTATTATAGAGGGCCGAGCTCGTTTTGGGGCAAAGGTCAAGGACTTGTTGCTGGCCGGTCTGTGGGGGTGACGGGTGGCGGTGCTCGTGGCGTGCTTGTGGTCGGGCTGTGTGTTTGAGAGAATGAATGTAGTAATAACGAGAAATTCTTTAAAAAGTAATCTGTTAATTTAAGTTTTAATTTAACTTTGTTTGAATTTTTCTACATATTAAGCTGATAAATTTTATTTATAATTATTAAATAGTATGTATATATTTTGGTTAATTTTTAAGCATTTATTTTAATTTAAAATTTGTTATTAGTTAAGATCATTCACTGTACATATATCTGTATATTATGTGAGGTTGAGTGGTAGAGAGGGCTAAATAGCCCTAACTCCGCCTCTTAAATAAAGGCATATTTCATTTCATATATAGTGCAAATATCTTAAATTATAATCTATGTCAGAATTGCATGATAGGCTTGACCATGCTCTCAGCTGATCTTGCCTCACTTTGTGCCTCTATGAGAACATTGCCACATCAATGTCCTTATGCGCCTTACTGCATAGATCCAGTTTTAAATTTGGTAACTGACATAGCCCAAGAAATTAGGTACTGTGTATGTTTAGTCATTTAACTCAGACAACAACAGAAATTTTAAGCTGGGAAACTGTTTTTGAAGAATTAATTTTGAAAGGAACATTTTTCAAAAATACTGACAGATTAATTATTTACAGTTAACAAAATCCATTCTCATTCTTGTTTCTATCTCTTTCTTCTTATAGAATTTGCCAGTTGTGAGATTTATAGGTGATCTTATTTTTGTGGATAAATACATTGAAAAAGTGTTTGGACATTATCAAAGAGAAGTTTGCTGTTAACTGTTACGGAGGTTATTATTTGACTAGCTGGTGGTTAGAGAGAACGAAATAAAATTAGTGGAACATCTGCGATTTTAAAAAGCCACTTTTGATTGTTGGTGCATTCCAGATTCCACCTAATCCTAGAACTCTTTTCTCAAACACGGGCTATATCTGCAATCCATCTGAGGTAGGTTTTTTCAAAATTGAAATTCAGAGATTTATGTAAAAATTCCTTCAGGGAGCTTGAATTGTTGACTTTGCCCGCCCTGTCTCTATATCCATGAGGTTACTCTGTACTGCCGATTCAAGTGTATGTTGGTCCAAGGCAGGGACGTTCACCAGTATGGGACTAGGGCCTGGGACAACTTCCGTATTCAAACAGCACAGAACTGTCACGTTTGAATGTTTACCATCAGAGGTGGGCGTTAAGTTGATAAATAAGCTCCCTGATGAGATAAAAAATTGAAATGTTCCAAAAAAATTCAAAGCACGATTGAGAAATCTATTACTGTCTGATGATCTACTCTGTTGAAGAGTTTAAGATGGGATAAAATTTGAAATGAATTAAAATTTGTTGGTTAAATCCTTTAGTTCTGTTCTAAATTGTAATCAGCATAGCTGAAAACTGTTTAATAAGTGAAATGACGTGTGTTTAAATTGATTTCTACAATTCAATTATATTTTAATACATGTACTATATTGACGATTGTATACAATTTTTCTTAAATTGTGAACACAATAAAGATTTTTTATTATTATTCACAGGACAAGATGAGGAAACCCCTAATTGCACTTAGTCCTAAAAGAACCTTTGTGCTGCTTCAAGAGTGACAGGATACTAGGATGGGTAAGGTTGGGGTGTGCCCCATTCCTGTCGACATAACGGGCACTGTCTCAGTCATATCACCTTGGAAGAATGGGAGACTAGTTCTGCTCCAGCTTCCTCCAGTCAAAGTAGCCAAGGGAGATAATGCTCCTTCATATCTTGGCTTTAAAAACCTTTAACATTATGGAAGAGGTCCACCCATTCCAACAGTCATCCTCAGTAAATTAGATTTATTGACCGACTTGTTTTGTCCCGTTATTTTGACATTTGAAGTTAGTGATGTGCAATCCCTGAACACCCATTGGGATGCCCACACTTAAGTGACATATCGGTTTTGCTGTACCCAGCATGGATTCTACAAGTAGGAGAAATGATTCATATATATATTTTGTGAATAATGATCTATACTGGATTCATGCTTGGATTTGGATATGCTAAGACTAATTGTGTAGCATATTTGTATAGAATTTAGAGAAAATCCATACAAATACATTTTGCCAAATTAAAATATTTTGTACATCTGTTTCAGGTTTTATGCCAAACGATGCATGCTGTCATTGATAGAAAACCTGTCAAAACACATGATAACTGCTAGAGATACATTTTTTCAAGAGTGCATTTCTTTCCTGGAACAGTGTGAAGGTAAAAATACTGTTTTTTTACATATATATTTTTTGTTTAGTAATGATAAAAAAATACTATCGGGGCACTCCCATTAAAACTCGAACTAATGCATAAAGAATGAAGAAAGAATAGTTATAAGTTTAATGAATAGATAATATAAAATACAATCTTATTGGCTGAGCGTTAGCAAAGCCTATCACTCAAGGGGCTAGAAAAATGTAATTTCTGTCTGTCTGTCCGTACGATATCTTGAAAACGAATTGACCTATAGATTTGAAAGTTGGTATGAAGCTTCATTTCTATATACAGTGTGTTCCAATTTTTAAGCACACTAGAGGGATCTTGGAAACGATAAGAGATACAGCAAAGATCAAATAGACAAAGTTGTGCGTAATTACAATACCAACAAATCAATGTGGTTAAGTTAATTATTGGTTGTATCGTTCATTCGCTGCACTCAAAAAATTGTTTTTGGTCAAAATCTTCAAACTGTCACAGTTCTCTTATTAATACGTATGTTGTAACGTTTTTTACATGAAATCTGCATGAAATTTCTTCTAGCTTTTAAATATTATAATGAACAAGTTTTAAGACCAGCAAGCACGGGTTGTAGGGTTAGAGTTAACTTTTTAAATGCAACAACCCATTTTTATTTAAATAAAAGAAAGTAAATTTTTAACTAATTTCAAAAATATTCTATGTGTTGTACACGTGGTTATCATAAAATAAAAACTGGTTTTTTGTATGGTCATTTGAAGGGAAATTTAATTTCACCAGTTGGATAGTTGGTAAACCAGTATGTAGTAACATAGAAGGTGTTGATGGGTCAGACCAAATGTTGTATTGTTATCTAGATGAACGAAGGACAGTAAAATACTGAAAGAAAGTCACATTTAATGTGTTTACCTGAATGATTCTGAATTCCTATGTAATATATAAGGAAAATTGTACTGGGAAACATATGTCAAGACTTCAGTTCAGTTACCATTATTGAGGACCTGTCTCAAGAGTGGCTTGATTAAAATAATCAAGCCCTAAATATGGGCGGAGGAGATGCACAGAACGGTTTTGGTTTTGAACATTTACCAGGGAATATGAAGAGAAACTGTGCTGTTTGTAATAAAATAAGTACTGCAGCTGAAGGGCGTAGGAAGAAGTCAAGACTTATTTGTTAAGAACTGTAAGAACCTCCTTTGCTTTGGTGAACACTGATGATAGAAAGCCTCAGTCAATAAAGTGTAAATAATGTATGTAGCTCATTGAAGTGTGTTTTATGATGTTTATAAATAAAAGACTAAGTAATGGTTATTTAGTTTTTTGTTTGACATTTTTAGTTTTGGGTATAGTAAATATATAAATATATAAGTACGAGGGGTATTAGAAAAATAAGGTTCCCTATTCCGCCGAGACAGAATGCGATATGTTGGGAGAAATCTGGTAACACTGTCTTACTCATCAGCTGTCCCTCTCTCTATCCATACCACTCGCGCCTCGCTACGTCCAACAGTGCCGGCCTAGCTGCCTTCGAAGAGAGAGCTCCCTATCGTTGTTACCGCCAGATGCGAAATTCGTGCTGTGATACGTTTTTAAATGCAAAACAGATTTCACCTATTGAAATTCATCGTCAGTTAATCGAAGTTTATGGGGAAAACTGCATATATGTTCAACACGTTCGGAAATGGTGTAGAGAATTCAGTGGAGGCCGCATGGAAATTCACAATGAAAACTGAAGTGGACGGCCTTCAGTTTCAGATGGAGTTGTTGAAAAAGTTGAAACAATATTGCTTGAAGATTGGCCATCCCCATCACTTATTTCCAAAATTAAAGGAACACTTGGGTGGCCAACGCTTCAGTACCGATGATGAAGTCAAGGAAGAGGTTACTCGATTCCTCAAAGGATTGGCGGCAGAATTCTACAACATGGGGATAGAAAAGTTGGAGCATCGTCTACAAAAGTGTTTGGACAGAAACGGTGATTATGTGGAAAAATAGCTTAACTTTTAAGTTTTAAATTGATGTATAACACTAAGTAGAAATATAGAGCTGTCTATTTTTAAAAATCATGGGAACCTTATTTTTCTAATACCCCTTGTACAAGTTGAATATAAGTTATATAAGTCAGTTACAAGAGTTGAATGAAGTTGGTGATTTAAAATTTAAAGAATATAAGAAATGAATGGATTTATAAGAAAATAAGAAATATGAAACTGTGAATCTGGAGAAAAATAAATATGGATTAACAATCATTGCAGAACTGGAAGATTCCAAAGTTCATTTGCCAAATAGATTTTTAACAGTTCTAAATGATAAGAAAATTAAAGAAATGGTAAATTACACTTAAAAGTTACTGGAAAGAAAACTATCAAAGATAAAGAATACACCACAATTAACTTCGTAGGATAACCATTTTTCATTGGTTATTTTCAAATTTTGCCTTAAAGGATTTTAAAGTTTTCATTTGATTTCAAAGATTTTTCATTAAAACAGCTTAAGAAATTAGAAGCAAACCTGAACAGTAAAACAGTTATAGATTCTGTTATTTGTCATTGAATTTACTGTTTGATTTCTCAGATTCGTTTATGGTCCTTTGAACAGTATTTTTGTTTGCTCAATTTCTGTTTGCCTCCAAAAGTGCGCTAGAATCCCCATATTCATATCTACTTAAATATACAGTATGATAGTTTACTTCAGCATCTTACCAAATTTATATGTGTGTCAACTTCTAGGAAAAACGTTATAAACACAATAGTACATTTTGAAAATTTATAATTAGGTAAAGAATTATATATACTTTAGTCATGTGTAATAGAAAAGCCCCAAATATCTTTTTGAAAATGACTTAAGTGTGTAGAAATGTAAAAAAAATTGTTTAGTCTAACTTTTTTTATTACATAAATTAACTAATCATAAAAATTTTAAAACCCCATTTTCTTTGAAAGAGCATTTATTAAGGACAAAAAAACAGTAAAAAAAATCATGAAGATATGTTGAAAAAACCAAACATACAATGATTTGTATCAAATCTTGCCGAGAGGTTGAAAAACGCTTTGGCATTTTTGGCTGGTACTTTAAGAAAATGGGCTGGTGTGCAAAGGGTTAAATTTGACATTCAGCCATCCTTAAACTTTTGACGCGATTCACGCACAACACCATCACTCATAATGTTTTCTCCGTAAACACAGCACATTCTCCAATGGATTTCTGCTGCACGATTCCCTTCCGCTTGCAGGAAACGAGTAACACTTCAATTTACATTTGGCGAGAGAATCAGTAGAGGCGACTATGTTTATGAGACTGTAGCTCATTGCAAACTGACTACTTGAACTCAACAGTGACAAATGCGCGATTGACTACTGCGCACACCGCGAACCTGCCACGTGTCTGGCTGTCATGGCGTTTGATTGGAGGTTGAGAAAAAAGACCCTCAAAGATACATAAAAATATAATAACATTATTTCATTTAGTTAATTATTTTGTAATTTTATATTCATTAGTTAATTTAATATATCATTCAGGGGACTGGAATTTTTTTTATTTCTGTCTGTCCCCATGATATCTTGAGAACGAACCTACCTATAGACTTAAAATTCTGGTATCAATTTACAATAACGTGACCATGGAAAGGTATGTTCATTTTTTTTCCTGAAAACTACAATTTTTCTTGAAAACAATAGTGAAGAAAAAATTCGTTGGCAACGAAAATCAAAGGAGTTATGATTTTTTGAAATCCTCTGAAAACTCTGTTTTTGACAGTACCTCTGGCAACACTATCCATATTTGACAGTTTGGTATTACTCCGCGGCTCTCTCAAATAAAGAAGGGACGCCATTTTGAACTATTTTGTTCCTCCGTGTCTATTCTTAACCTCCTAGTTCAGTAGTGGTAATGGCACACCTTTGTGTTGGATGTTCATTAAGGTAAGTGATAAGTTACTGAAATGATGCTGACTAGTACGTTAATCCTGTCAACGATGCCTGCCCGCTGCGCACTGCTTGCTCTTTTAGAAAAAAAATTAACTCGAGCTTGCAAAAGTCGAATCCCAGATCACGTGATGCCCCTGCTCCTTAACGCAATAATGCCCGAAAGGCATCAATATAATACAATAATATACTTTCCCCCCAGTTTATATGCACCTGTGATAAATAATACTTGGCTATAAATGCCCAACCCATGAAAAAAAGTCCATTTTCTATGGTCACGTTATTGTAAATAAATACCAAAATTCTGCATGAAGCTTCATTCCTACATAGGCTTTAGTGATGCTCAGCCAAATCATATTGATTTCTATGGTGCCTATCATTCAGTAGGCTTGCACAATTTATCCTTTGTCCATGGGGGGAGGGGGAGGGAGATGAGAATTTCTTTTCTGTATGATTGTCTGTCTGTTAGTCTGCAGCATATTTCAAAAAGGAAATGCATAGACTTGAGATTTGCATGTATCCTCAGTGAAGCATATTTTGTGATATGTGGTGTGCATTGTTTATATAATTAATTTTAATATAAAATTTAAAATATTTAATTTTTAAATGTATGTAAATATGTATATATATCGATGATCAAAATTATAGTTTATTATATAGTTTTGGTCATGGACATTCTAAATTCAAAAACACACACACACACAAACATATAGAATACATAAAGAAATTTATTTGAATCTTTGTTTGTTTAAGCTCATGGGAAGGAAGTGAAGACAGTAGCAGAGAATCCTCTTGAAGAGTCAACTGTTCACAATGGCAAAGACACAGTTACTTATGAGGCTAGACACTTGAAAGCGTTGTTCCTCAAACTGCAGATGTTCTAAAGTAGCATTTATAACTGGCTGTCTTGACAAAAAAGAAATAAAGTTAAAAAATGTGTTGAAAACTGAAGTTTAATCTTAAAATAATAGTTAATAAGAAGACCATACAAGATTTATCAACCATTTCTACTCAAAGTACGAGGTCTGTTTAATAAATACATGAACTTGTGCAAGCTAGCAGCTATGACATGGACTATAGGTCCACCCACTGACCTAGTTGTGTTGGTTTTTGTTGTCCTTGATTGTACTACTTGTCGAAAATGGAAATTGACGAAATCATGGAGCAACAAACCAATATCAAACTTCTGGTGAAGTATGGTAATAGTTATCAAGAAATTACTGAAATATTGTCATCTGTTTGCGGTGATAATGCTCTAAGAAAACATTAGTTTTTAAGTGAATAAGCGTTTAAAAGATGGGTGATAAAATGATGCAAGGCATCAAGGTTTTGTTTGGTGGACAACCTTCAACCACCTGTGTTAACGCCAAGATTGATCATGTGCAGTCTTTGTCCTTACTGATCGTCAAAACACTGTCCAATTGATAGCTGATGAACTAAATCTAGAAAAATCAACAGTGCTCATTATTCAAATCGAACATTTGAATACCAGGGATCACTTCTGGCTGGTTTATACCTTCCAGTTGAACCTACCACTGAGCACAGAAAAAAAACCGATGTGTCACTTAAATCTGAGCAACGTTATGGATGTCCAGGAGCGGCACATCACTAACCACAAATTTCGAGGTTCTGGGGTGCAAGAGTAATTCGATAGGTCTAGTCTACTGTGAGAGATGACTGTTGGAGTTTGTTTCCTAAGTATCAGAGGTTCTGGCTTGCCTCAACAAGGGTGTGCCACCCCCTGCCTGCTTTGACTGGAGAGTATGGTTCAGAGCTGGTCTCCCCTTCTTCCGGGGGTACATGACTTTGAGATTAGTGCCCTAATTCTTCCTCATGGATCTCGATAGGAGGCAGCCCCTACCCTTACCCATCCTGAATATCCTGTCACTCCAGAAGCAGCGCTAAGATTCTTATAGGACTAAGTGAAATTTATAAGCTTCTTGTCCTAAGAGAACAAAAAATCAAACATTTGGGTTTAAAAAATGTGTGCAAAAATCGTCCCAAGCTGCTGACGCCAGATCAAAAGTTGAAAACAGTTATATGTGTTACAGACTGGAAAAATTAACTTGAATAGAACTAAAATCGCAAAGCAAAGAGTGCAAAACTAAAGGTGAAGCTTGAACCAAACAATCAAGAAAAAGCGAATTGAAAATCAGTCATACTCCTTATTTTTTTATGTCAAAGGTGTTCTTTATCACCAATTTCTTCCTGAATGATGAACAATAAAAGCTGAGTTCTGCCTCACAGTTCTCGAACATTTCAGAGATTGTGTGCATCTAAATTTGACTCAAGGTGAAGGATGGATCCTTCACTATGACAATGCACCAATCACCATCCTTGATCATCCTCCTTATTTACCAGATTTCGCCCTCTGCAACTTTTTCCTAGTTCCAATATGCAATAATGTGTTGAGGGGACATCACTGGGAAGATTTAGACGCAGTAAAGCAAGAAACTATACAGCCTAACTGCCAAGGACTTCCAAGGGTGGTTTAAACAGTAGTTGAAGAATGGAAGTAAGTGCATAGCAACGAATGGAGAGTACTTTGAAAGTGACAAAATCGATAGACTAAATTTTGCAAAATTAAAGTTTTTACGGCCTCAATTCATGTATGTACTGGACAAACCTTGTAAACTTCATTATTGTTATTCGCACAGGGTATACCATGTGCATTGTCAAGTGTAGATAAAAAAAATTAGTATATATTGCCGAAGAATAAATGTCAGTATTCAAATAAAAAATTTCCAATGAAGGGTGTTATATGTATTTGCAATCTATTTTCCATGTATTATAATAGTCCATCCACCTCAGTCAGAAAGTTTTGTGATAACTGAAATATTAATAATTTATTTCTTATGGGATTTATACCTAATCGATATCTTGGAAACTGTCCTGAGAGTAGAAAACGTGAGGCGTGTGCCTTAACAAAAACAGAATGCACATATAATGTCCAAAATAAAAAAAAATTGTTCTTTACCAAAGGTTTAGAAAATATAACCATTCCAAAACACTTTTTTCTCTCTAGGCCCATGAATAAAGGAGCTGTGTATGTTTTTGGAAAAGTTGAAATTGCCACCAAAATGAAATTGGTGGAACGAAATGACACACAGAGCTGGCCAATAAACTTAACCAAGATAACATAAGAATAATGTTTGCACCAAGTTTCAACATGTTTGGGCTTTTTTTGGGTCAGTTATTGCTTCCACAAGCCGTGTTATATAGATTAGATATATAAATAATAGTTATGGACAATTAGAAAAATGTAAACTGTAAGTCATTTTCCTTACTATTTTGTAAGGTTTGTACGGTATTTCATTTGAGGTGTAACTTTAAAATGGCTTTGTATAAAATGTTAAATTTATACGTACTGACTCAATTGAGCAAGATTTTGCAAGGGTGAACTTGAATATCGTGAATATAAATAAATGGTTAATGAAACATGGTCTCAAGTTAAATACACTGTTCTACTCTTTACACAACCCATTACAATTGAGAGAATCTTATATGCAACGGAAACTAGAAGGTAAACATTTGAGGGTGAGTGATTCTGCTAGGTCTTTGGACGTAGTACTTTACTTTAGCCTCACATTCTCTAACCACATCACTCAAGTTTCATAGTTGGCTTTGGGAAGGCTGCGTACAGAAGCTGATCTCTCTTACCAAAGTTAGCAAATATTAATTTTGGAAGTGCTTTACTACTGCTTCCCTGTATATGGCAATGGCATAACTAACGAACTTCTTCGTAGATGGGAGACTGTACCTGCTTATTTGGATACTGCTGAACTTTGCTAATGGCTGCCATATGCAGGATGCAGACTTGTTCTCTTGTCCACCATATGTTGTTATTGTGGGAGCCGTAATATCTGATAGAGAGATTGGTAACCCATGAGGTTATCCGATGCAGTACTCAGTAGAACAAATAACTGCATCTTCTGAAAGTGCGGCTGGAATGAAGACAGGATTCCCTTACTTTGTTGTAAAACTGTCCTATGACCTTCCCTGGGACCTGAAATGATTGGCAATCATAACTTACGGATTAAAATTAAAGAAAGAACAGATATTGCTAGCAAGTGTCTAATGTAAACTAGTAACTTGTGAAGTTTCCCTAGGCAGGGCTCCCTAAGTGTTAGGTGCAGTTGCTAGCCTAGACGTAAGGACGTGTCACCCCCTGCCTGCTTTGACTGGTGAGGATGGTACAGAGCTGGTTTCCCTTCTTCTAAGAGACTTGAATGAGATTAAAGCCTAAAATCCTTCCTCATAGATCTTGACATGAGGCGACCCCTACCACCAAATTTACCCATCCAGAATACCGTGTCACTTTGGAAGCAGCACTAAGGTCCTTTTAGGACAAGTGCAATTTCTCAGCTTCTTGTCCTAAAATAACAAAAAAACTTATGAAATTTTATAAATATATTTACTTTTTAGATAGTTTTAATTGTTGACAAGTTATTCTGTGAAACAGTCATATTATGCTGAGAAACATTTTGACCGCAGTACCACCTTGCAACAAAACCCTATACATCCTATCACGCCAAACTTTTAAATTTCACAATTTAATACTTGTAAAGAAAAACCAAAATGAATTTGTTTGTTTTAATGAGGTCCATGACTATTATACTCGAAGGGCACAGGATATTATTATACCTTCTTCCAGACTACAGAAGACTATAGCTAGTCACAGACATTTGCAAATTAAGTGTTTTACCAAACTACCACAAGAGTTCTGAAGTTTAAAACTTCAACCATATGCATGTAAATTGTCACGTTGGCTTATAAGTAAGGCCTTTTATTGACTTGAGGAATTTTTTAAGACTAATATTAATCTACCTTAGAATAGGTGGATGTGTGGACAGTTTCTCACTCTCTGAGTATGGCTTTTTCTGTTTGGGCTGACCTGAATCTATTACTAGTATTCTTTCCATGTTTTTATATAAGCACTTCAATGTGTCTGGATTTTACAGGCCTTTGGGCAGCGTGGACTTTACCTTAGTCTTACAATTGATTATGTTTAGGCTAATTATATTATTGTTTTTTAAATTAATATAATGTATAGTATGTATGTTTTGTATAGTGTAATTATTATACATTCTATTTCGTGACATTGTCTATAGCAATGTAAAATTGACAAACGGCAATAAAAAACAACTAAACTGCTGCCACGTTGGCTATGGCAGACTCCATTGAGAGACACTTGCATCTTTAGATCGTCAGTTTTGTACAGAACACTCATGATTACTTGAAATACATAACAATCACAATGAATATAAAAATACCATAATCATAAATAAACAACTGCAAATTATGAAGCAACAACTGGATAATGCCTAAGCAGTAATGTTTAGGATTCTGTTTTGTATTTAAAATTGGTTTGATTTTACTTTTTTGATATCTATGGTACGATACATTTTTATGTGGATGTGAACTAGTCTGACTGGAAATTGATAACTTGCGGAGTGCTCCAAGGATCCATACTTAGACCGTTACTATTTGCTTTGTACTTAAATGACTTGTCATGTTTAGTTTCTTATGTAAAGTACTGAGAAGGAAACAGGATTTTTCCGGACATTTGCCATCGTTTAGTGAAATAAGAAATCAGTAACACTATGTTTCCTTCACAATCCTTCCATCGTCAAAAATAACCTTCAAATAAAGTACTGACATGTACTAAATTTCACTCATAGACTGACGATCTTTAAATATATGCTCTTTGTAAAGGTGATGATCTGAGTGAAATTGTTAATGATATAACCAACGATATACTCGTATTGTGAATTTTCATGCACTTAAACTAAACTCAGACAAGACAAAACTAATAATTTATAGCCCACTCTTAACTGTGAACACAAATTATGTTATTAATGTATTCAAAGTAGTGATGATTGGAATAAAAATAAAATACTAATAGTGAATCATGATTTTAACAATTCTACAATGAACTGGTCTGAACACATAAGAGCTAACCTTAAGAAAGTCTGAATCAGTACACTCACTAAAGAAAATGGAAAGGATTACCATATCACATTAAACTTTTACTATTAAGAACAATAATATTTCCTTACTTTAATTACTGTAGTCAGTGAGGCGACTGTGATACTAAGCAACTAACTTCAAAACTGATATTCTTGTAGAATTTGCAAAAATGAACCTGTACTACATTTGTTTATCAATTGTAAAATTATATGATTTAAGAATAATTATAACCCTGAATGTGATGCACACAGTTCTGAACCATAAATTTATCATGATACTTTGGTAGTGAAATACGTGCAAGAGTTATTCATGCCAGTTTTATCTATGCTGTGTATCACACACCAAAAGTCTGTAGTGCTCAATAAATCATTCAATGATACTGCATATCAAAAATAAATAGCTATCTTACTTATATATTTCTTAAAAACTCAGGAGCACCAGGTACAGTTCGCATAAGCCTTGAAAATGCTGTACTTGAACGAATGGCAACATGGACTAATGGCACTTGGCTTGTACACATAGAGTGAATAAGTAAAAAGTGCCTTTTGTTTGTTTATTAAATTTGAATGTAATGGTTTTTTTTTTTTTTGTAGTTAGCAATTATATTAAATAATTTTTTAACACCTTTACTGGCTGGTCTATACTGAATGATAAGTATTCTCATAAGACAGCAAGTGCACAAGGGCGTCTGCTGCAGTCAACGTGTTAAGGTAAGAAACTATTGGATTATTCTTAATATATTTTGTATAGTTATCAAACAAGATTATTAGAAAAAAAGATTATTAGATTATTAAAAAAGGGTTATTAGAACCATTTGTCATGCTCCATCATTAGAAATTGCAAATGCCTATTTATACAATTACAAATACCTATCATAATTAATAATGTACACACCCTTAAAGTAATGACTTTCTTTCTCTTTATCTAGTTGTCTGACGGTGATAACTATTATTTATTTGTCTGATGGTCAGTTTTAACTATAATTTATTTATCTGATGGTCAGTTTTAACTATTATTTATATGTCTGATGGTCGGTTTGAACTATAATTTATTTGTCTGATGGTCGGTTTTAACTACATTTTATTTGTCTGATGGTCGGTTTTAACTACATTTTATTTATCTGATGGTCAGTTTTAACTATAATTTATTTATCTGATGGTCAGTTTGAACTATTATTTATTTGTCTGATGGTCGGTTTTATCTATTATATATTTGTCTGATGGGTGGTTTTAACTATAATTTATTTATCTGATAGTGGGTTTTAACTACATTTTATTTGTCTGATGGTCGGTTTTAACTACATTTTATTTATCTGATGGTCAGTTTTAACTATAATTTATTTATCTGATAGTCAGTTTGAACTATTATTTATTTGTCTGATGGTCGGTTTTATCTATTATTTATTTGTCTGATGGGCGGTTTTAACTATAATTTATTTATCTGATAGTGGGTTTTAACTATTATTTATATGTCTGATGGTCGGTTTTAACTACATTTTATTTATCTGATGGTCAGTTTTAAGTATTATTTAGTTATCTGATGGTCAGTTTTAACAACCATTTATTTGTCTGATGGTCAGTTGTAACTATTATTTATTAGTCTGATGGTCGGTTTTATCTATTATTTATTTGTCTGATGGGCGGTTTTAACTATTATTTATTTGTCTTATGGTCGGTTTTAAGTATATCAAACTAGAAAAAATATCATATAAACACGAAATTATCGTTTAATATTTTAACCTTTTCATTCCTTTACATTTCTACCTTTACTAAAACTAGCATAGCTGACAATGTATTCTTTCTTTAGGAAAAGTTTCTTTATCGATTTCAAGAAAAACCAGGTTGTATGCTTATATGGTACAACTCTTGGCTCCTAGATGATGAGTCAGTTGAATGGTCTTCATATAAGTTAATAATACAGTTTTCAAGTTTATTATAAACAGTTTATAAATTATTGTTTGTATTTCTTGTCATTCTCATATTTTTCTACAATCTTTGACTGAATGTTCTCAAATTTGCACCTTGCTAGATTTCAAAATTCATTTTTAAATTTAACGTTTGCAACAATCTAATTTTTAAAATCCGCCAAGATAAACTTAACAGCAAAAAGCTGTGGGTAATAAGGAGGCAGTATTAAAATGTCATGTCCATGTACTCACCTCACTTTTGCCAAACAGTATGTTTTTAGACAATAGTCAGATTTGCATATCAGACTTTTACTATTTGAGGTAGAGCTCTTATCCAGTTGGATGTACATTGTGTTAAAATAGTCCAGTCACACAGTAATGGACCATTCTCTTTAAGATCACACATCCTAGATAAGAGATGTCATTAGATTTCTGTACGCTTGTTTTAAAACCCGCAAATTGAAGTAATTTCCATTTGAATATTTAAACAGTTTGAAGACATTTTTGCACTGAAAAATATTGTTTATAATGTGCCAAACGACACTAAGATGAAAATTATTTAGACCTACTAAATTTTGGGTGCTTTCTTTTTTTCTTTTGACTATCAAATGATGACAAAACGAATCTCATAGTATTTTCCTTTTTATCACTCATTCTTAGTGGGTACCTACTTTTTTATGTACCAGTTGCAGCTTGAACTCTTATGAACTTTCTTCAGACTTCCATAAAAACCATAACTTTGGAAATCGGTTTTCACACTGGCTGTGTTGTATACTCTGGTGCATAGTTTTGAAACCGAGCCTTAGGAATTGGCTATATAAAGTTTTACTGAAATTCAATAATAAAATGAAGTAATTGTGGAGAACACTACTAATTGACTAAATTATATCTGAATGGACACAGAAACAATTGTACAAAATAAAATTACCAGCCCAATTCACTTAATGAAGCGACTGACAATGACAGAACAGCACTGTTTCGTGTGGACTGTACCACATAATTTTGTGTGGACTGGAGAGGGAAGGTGGCTTGTGCACATGTGTTTGCCACGGTTCGTGGCAGGTGGCTCGGTCTGTACACATATATAGTATTTATAAGAAGGAATTGTCATTTTATGGATACATTTGTATCTTTACAATCAGTTCAGATATCAAAGTGCAACATTTTTATTGAACCACACCCATATATATATATAAATAAGGGAGAAGGAGAGGAAGAGGGATCAAGAACAAGACTCAACCACAGGGACATATCTATTATGTTAAAGAAATATACAATTGACTTGTGCTTGCTGCATTTTTCATTCTCAACAACGATAAAAAGGACAATAATTTTAATCTTTTTGTTGATCACATTTTGCAACCCTTCACTTAAACGATAAAGAGCGCTGCACTTTTATATTACAAGAATATTAATAAGTTTTGTTAATTATAATAATCTGATTACATGTAATAATAGTAAATAGTAAGGCTTGTAACGTTCTGAATAAATTGAAATTACATGCTGATACAACACCCATATTAAACTATCCTGACACAGATCGTCTACCACAGAGATGGGAGTATTGCCTTTATACAGGGTACAAACACTCTCTCTACCTAAGTACAGTATAAAACTATAGGCCTGATACCGATCTCTCTCTCTCTGTGACCAACAATTATAAAAATCTCTAAACTAACAACAGAACATGACCTCGTCCACCACTTTAAGTAGTCGACGAACATAAATACATCAAAGAAACAGTCAGTTAATGTACAAACTATTATACAATTTACACTGGTATCTACTAACAATATTAAAATATCAGAACCACTTCTTGGAAGTAAACGGTTTTGTTTCAACTGGAATATATAGATTTATACAAGCCAAACCTTTGTATCTGATACATACAGGGGCTAAGCTTTATTTGGCGGACCTGGTCTAACCCTAGCGACGAAAGCGTCAGTTAAAATCTTATTGGGAATTCAGCGGAAAACAGTACGTGCATGCATGACTCGTTAGAAACTAATCATATAGCTGCGGAAAATACTTTAACTCTAACTCTAAGTTTATATTTCGGGTGAAAATTTACCAATGCTTGAGTTTGTGTAAACCGAGTATTTTCAGCCCTATATAAAACACATGAATTTAAACCTTACACCATTGTATCCAACATTATTCCATAAAGAGCACGATAAAAATATAAGTTTGGAGCACACACTATACAAAATATGATTTTCCAACATAAATTTTCAAAATAATTTCAAATTGCAATAACATGTTTTTGTTTACATACAATTGGCTAACCAAAATAAGATTTATATTAGTATGATTTAGGATAGTTTTAACATTCTCTTGGTTATTAAAACTAAGAAAATAACTCAAAAATTTAATTTTTTTATTCCTTTAAGTAATCCAATTGAGAGGAATATAAAAATAAACTAATGGTATACAATCTTGTAGAAAGACCAATACAATTATACTGGATGTGTCCCGCGTTTTATTGTCACTGATTACGTAGATCAAACACTCCAACATCAAGTGCTAAACTTAGCCAATAGGAAACAAGGCGCACACTTACCAACCTACGCACTACACTAATGCATTTTTTAGATTATTAAAAGAACGTATTCCGTAATTTACTGTCTTAGTAAATTTTTTTCAAATTTTAGTAGACTTTAGAGTGTAAAATTTATATTGTATTAAAAGTTATAATTTTGACTATTATAAAAATATTTTATAAAAAAGAAATAAATTTTATGAATGGTTAATGAGAAAAAAAGGCAAATTTTCACTTAAATCCATTAGAAATTAAATATCAATTCAAGTAATATTAAATGACATAACAAAAATCCCCCATAACTGTCCCAATAACTAGCCAACTCCAGGAGGACTAGACACGAGCATTGGTTAAGTGTTAGTCTAGTAGATACCAAAAGCTTGCCACAGATTGGCCCACTAATCAAGGACAGTGCCCGAGTGTTATTCCAGTAATTGCTAATAACTTGCCAGAGAAGACTTTGGTAGACAATAAGCAGTACCTAAGTGTTAGTCCAGTAGTTGCTAATAACTTGCCAGAGTTGAATTTGGTAGCTAATGGGCAGTACTTAAGCGTTAGTCCAGTAGTTGCTAATAACTTGCCAGAACAGAATTTGGTAGACATGATTATAGCTGTACCTGAGCGTTAATCCAGAAGTTGCTAGTAACTTGCTAGAGAAGAATTTGGTAGACGTGGACTGTACTTGAGCGTTAATCCAAAAGTTGCTAATAACTTGCCATAGAAGAATTTGGTAGACATGGGCTGTACCTGAGCGTTAATCCAGAAGTTGCTAATAACTTGCTAGAGAAGAATTTGGTAGACATGGGCTGTACTTGAGTGTTAATCCAGAAGTTGCTAATAACTTGCCATAGAAGAATTTGGTAGACATGGGCTGTACCTGAGCGTTAATCCAGAAGTTGCTAATAACTTGCTAGAGAAGAATTTGGTAGAGATGGGCAGTGCCTAAGTGTTGGTCCAGTAATTGCCAACAACTTGTCAGAGAAGAAATTGGTAGAGATCCAGTGATGAAGTGTTAGTCCAGTAATTGCCAACAACTTACCAGAGAAGAATTTGGTAGAGATGGGCAGTGCCTAAGTGTTGGTCCAGTAATTGCCAACAACTTGTCAGAGAAGAAATTGGTAGAGATGGGCAGTGATGAAGTGTTAGTCCAGTAGTTGCCAACAACTTGCCAGAGTTGAATTTGGTAGAGATGGGCAGTGCCCAAGTGGTGGTCCAGTAATTGCCAACAACTTGTCAATGAAGAATTTGATAGAGATGGGCAGTGCCCAATCATTAGTCCAGTAATTGCCAACAACTTGTCAGAGAAGGATTTGGTAGAGATGGGCAGTGCCCACGCGTTGGTCCAGTAGTTGCCAACATTTGCTAGACAAGGACAATGTCTGAGTGTTTAACTAACAGATACCAACAACTTACCAGAGATGGGTTTACTAAACAATGACAGTACCTGAGTGTTAGCCCAGTAGACGGATCAGGTTGGTGACCAATTTGCATACAATATTCAAGCACTGAAAATATTTTACAATTGAAAAATTGGTTTTATCTGGAGGCCATCATTATTTTTGAAAGTTTTACTGTACCTTTAAAAAAGGGTAACATTATTAATTTTAATTAGTGTAAAAAATAACTGTAAGTTCTGTAAAATTGCGACATGAAAAGATATTTGGGTTTACATAGATATCTATTTAGTACAGATTCATTGATATATGTACAAATAAATCTTAAAATACACAAAAATGAATAAATATTTGCTATTTAGCTATTAGGGATGTAATAAAACAAATCACTGTAATTGATTTTATTCAATTCCTATTATTTTAATATATTTTTTGTACTTCTATTTTCGACTGATATTCTTTCTTGTATTTTCAAATAATTTAAATTTTATCATTAGGTACCAGAATTTAATTGGATCAAGTATATTTATTTCATAATAATAAAGTAAATTTTCCTTAATAAAAATTAAATAACAATAAATAAAAACATAACTTGGCTATCTCCGATGTCGTCTAGCACGGTAGTCAGTACAAATTTTTTGTGAGTTAACAAACTGAAAAGCGGAATAGTTATAAAGGACTAAAAAATAAGTGATTAGCTACGATTATATTTTAAGTTGGCGTCCACACTGAGAAATATTTACATGGCTTATTAAACATTTTAAAAAATCTGAAGAAGGAACTTTACAATAAAAAAACCTGTTCACTACCCTACATTGTTCGAGTCTAAATATTTCTAGTACTGAAATAAAAATAAAACACAAACATCAAAAACGTGAGATTCTTCTACTGAGCTCAGTTTCTTGATTCAAGATTCAAGATTAGTTGAACTTTCAAACTAGTGGACAAACAAACAACCCGACAATCCCCTCCTCTCTCATTAAGTCAACAACCAACAAATACAAATAATTAATTAATGTAGAGCAAAGGCAACATTATGATAAAACTACAGTAGAATACTTATACACAGGCTTATCACATGAGAACTAAACCTAACCCAGGAGAAAGGCGAGCGACAGACACAACTAGGTTTATTTCGTTAATGAGTCGATAAATACAATATGTACAAGGCTACACTAACATACAGACGCCTAGTCGAATCTAGCCAAGTACGTAATTGACTAGGTCAAGTATGTTATAACAATCTCAAATATTATCTAAACAAATTTATTTATTCCAATTGCAGCTAAAATACTTTTTGCTTACTTTTTCTTAGCCAGACATGAAGTAAATCGAGAATTTCTTCAACAATGTGCTGTAAAGGTTCACTAAAAACTTGTATGATTACAATTAGATTATTCAAATAAATATACATACAGTATTTCTTTAATCGAAATAGTGCACTTCAAACGTCCTCTCCAGTATGTTTCATAATTCTATTACCAGGTTATGCCTGCAGGACACATTTTACAATTATTATTTTTTTAAATTGTTTAGCCAGTTTTATAAAATAATTTTTAAACTAAAAGTTTATCAATTCAATCACAACAAAATTTTTAATTTATTAAAATCTATAAGAAAATTTTTAGCAATGGATGCTAATTACATAAGATTTAATATTACAACGCCATAAAAAAAGCGTATAATAATAATTTATTTTTGCTAACAATTCTGTTAAGTATTATTTAATTATGGTTCGAATACAAATTTTTAAAACAACATCTTTTATATCTGTCAACTTTTTTCCCAAATATTTGTAATAACCAACTTATTTAATAACGCCATTAACTATTTTACTATCACACCATTAAAAATAACATAATTGCTTCATAGGACAATATTTAGTTATATATTTTATTTTCAACACCAACTTATAAACACTTTTACAAGTAAAAAACATATGAACAGTATTAATTTACAAGTTATAGACAATCATGGTACGGGTAAAATTATTCACTTGACAATTTCCTTCAACAGGATATAGATTATTGTCGAAATTGATGTGTCTGGGAATAAAATTGAGTGAATTCATGAGCAAAAACAACAATGACAACACATGCTGCTAGGCGAGTCATGAATCTCGGTGAAAAAACAAGCAATAAGCATTTTGCACCTCTAAGACTCGAACGACTCAAGTCTCGACATGGATGCGTTCAACGAAACGTAAACGTTACAAAACAATAGCTTACGTGTACGTTACTAACTACGATATTATAAAATAGTCAACATACTGAACACTATGAGTACAATTATAGACATGTAGAGTATCGTAACTTGTCGGACACACTCACGCACACGTACGTACGCACGCACACATAATATACATTATTGCTCTGCTTGGAACGCAGCAACAACACTACATCTACCCTCTAACACTTATACCAAATGCAAGTATTGTTAAAGCTGTATCAGTGTAAGTCAGACTAGATTTTACTAGACCTGTATTGATTTCGACTTTCAAACATTTTATTAACACGGATCAGTAATACTGGTATTATTGGGTTTACTCATTCTTTCTAATGTTAACATTGGAAAATAACAGTCCCCGACTGATATTGTGATATTATGTACACGAGGAATCATCAATACAGATCACATCTTTGATAAAATAACAGCCGGGACTTTTTTAATAGTGGTCGAACTTCCACAACTTAAGTGACAGAAGGAGAAATTCAACAGTGTGATATGTGTAAACAACTCCTGATGGCCAACCCATAACCATTAGCGTTGCGTAAACAAAATATTCCAAAACTCAACCGTTAATAGCAGTTAGCAATTAAAAACTCAACATGGCATTCTTAAATTTAGTTTAGATTTTAGTAAACTTAATTCAAGAATACTCCAATATTAATCAATGTTAGTAATATATCTTTAAAATAAAAATACACATAGAAAACTAATACTTCAACATTAATAAGTATCACAGGAAACTTATATTAATTCGGTTATAGTTTAGTTGATATGGGCATCTATATTTTAATATGCATTATTTAATAACAAGAAACTAACATTACAACACATTGTCAGCTAAAATTCTGTCCCTTAGTTGAAAAATAAGACATGAATAAAAATACTTTATTTTGCATTACCTCTATAATATGTAATACCTAACGTATGTACCCATACTGTTTCAATATATTTCTAGGAAAACTCACAATTGAGATGCTCTTCGTTTATCTGCTAAAATGTACTAATTAAACCTAAATATTGTACTCGAATAACATAAGTAATTAATGTACGCTACATACTAAAAGTCTGTTTCTGACTTATGGTCGTGAGTAGGCCATCCTTACCACTGCTTACAGTTAATTTAAAAAATCATAAGTGTTAATGTTATTAATGGTGATTGTTCATTTGGTTGAAAATGTTTCCAGAAAATTCTACTGATATTACCTCAACAATATGGAACTAAATCACTGAAAGTGTATTGAAAGTTAGCTGTCAAAGTATCGGAGGGACACAACGAAAGGTGCACATTCTGGACAACACTTCTGCACGACTACAGAGGTGATGGAGCGGGTTATGGCAGTATCCCTCCACTCGCTTCAAGCATTCCTAGGAATGAGTTCAGAACGGGAAATCAAAGATGAAAGACTATTGGCAGCGATTTGTTAACAGGAATGGAATGAAGTGTATCTTACAATCAGTAGTTGAGAAATTAGCGTTGAAATATTAGTAAACACTTATTTCAAACTAAAGAAAAACACTCTCTGAGCTGTTACTTTTTATTACATATAAAATAAGTTTTATATTAATAATGGAAACTACCCCATGTTGAATTTCACTAGACGTCTGTGGTACAGAAAATTTAAGGTTCGGTTCAGTAAAAAGTAACAAGTTATTCCATTTTTTTTTTTTTAGCCAAAATACAATTGAACAAGTTATAATGGTTTTAATACAAATTTCTTGCACTCCATAATTACACTTTTAAAGAACACATTACTTTATTAAATTTAATTCTCAATTCAATATAGTTAAATATGAAGTTTTACATTTGATTCGATGAATGTTGAAAATGGTCTCCATTCATAATTATATCCTCAATTTCAATAAAAGACCAAGCTGTTCAAAATTTCATGAATAATAAAATCTTATTTAGTTACTGCAAGGCACTTTACTGTAAATTAAATTTAGTAATAGTAAATTGGTTAAAGGTTGTAATTTAAGGAAATGTTTGGAAAAATTTAATTTTAAGCTGCATTTATCTTGAAAATATATCAGAAGAGCAAAAAATTAATTTTCAATACTTAAAATATTAGTAAGATTTTAACAGTCAAATCAGAAAACATTACAATAACATAATGCACTGTTAATCAATCTATTAATCTCAAAATACTTTCATCTTAAACCTAACAATGTATAATTCTTTTTTCTTAGTTTTGATCCATCTATTGTCTACCATTCATCTGCAAACTGACGAAGAAATAAGTGACCAAATAATTTACCACCTGATAAAATTTTCATTATGATTTGAACATAGTGATTATCACTTAGTTCTAACATAGTGCATTAATCCAATTGGCTCTTAAGAGTTGGCTGCAGTGAAACGTCTTTATCTCAAAAAACAATTTTAAACTTCAAATACGTTTACACGTTCATTAATTTTTGGTTATAGAATTACAGAAGTTTTTTATTTTATAGGTATGATTAATAAAAACTATAGAGTTTTTCTTGTGGAGTGCATACTTAATGAAATTTTTAAACAATGAATTTTAAAAGTTGAAATTTTTTTAATAAATCATAAAAATATTGGAAAACTAAATCGGATGTAGTTGTGTATTAAGGACATTTAAAAAATTAGATAGTTCCCATAATTCTATGAAAATCATGTGAGAAAAATTGCTTGATAAATAACACTGTTTTCCTTAGGTAAAAAATCAAAATGGCCACTAATAGAGCCAGCTCTTTGGTAATGCAATTAATTTTGGCGTTTTTTTAATGTTAAATTACTGCTCTTAAAGATAACCTCTCATAATTTATAAACATTTATATGGATCACTCCACGTAAAAATGTCTGAAGATAAAAATGTGAAATTTGTACAGTATGTGCAGTGTTATCGCAGGGAGTGAGTGATGTTTTTTTTATTCATGTATAACTTAAGAAAATTTTATTTTTTAACTTAATAAAATTTCAGAAAATGACAAGTCTTCAATATATTTTAAACTAAATTACATTTGTTTATAAATAAAAAAAAAAACTTGTCACTTCTTGAAGTTAACTCTGGACGTACTATAACAATTTCACATTTTAATCTTCAGCCATTATGATTTGAGCCTGATTTCAAAATTGTCATAATTTCCTGATTTAAATGCCTGTAATTGCAGTTCTTAGGAAATTATACTTTTTCTGTATTTTGGGATTTGTTATCTTACAGGGATTTGAATGTAACAAAAAAATTCCACACCCAAAATCAATTGCACAACTTTTAATGTCTCGTCAATAAATCCTTGAAAACAGAATGGGAGCCAACAGATAACAGATAAACTTAAGCATTTCTGGTTCCCTCTCCTAGTTGGATTTATAAGGGTAATCTCTGGAAGAGAATTTGTGATGGCGTCATAACCAAGATAATTACAACAACTGTAATTGGTAATAACAAAAGAACAATTCCTGACATTCATATTATCTACCTAAGCTCATAGCTGAGATTTTTTTGCAAAATTAAAGGTGGAATTCAGATCATTTTCCTGGTTTAGGTTTAAATTTATTTACTGCATTGAAACAATCCTGTACTGGAAAAAATTGTCCTGAACCGATGACAGATTTTTTGTGTATAGTACCAAACTAAATTTTCGTACACAGCAGACCTCTAAAATGAAAATTAAAAAACAGTAGTAATAACTTTAGAAACAATTGTGATTCATCCCATAGGTAATAAATTGAACCACAGAATATTATGTAATATTATATCAAATACAACTTTTCAAGTTCATTAGTGATAACAAATTTTGAAAGCTGAGCTTGAGAGGTTTTTCAAGTAATTAGTCATTTCTATATGGAAAAAACTCACTTAAAATTGATCCTTCATTCAATTCCAATTTCCAGTTATTATAACTAATTAATTTATGTCCACAGTTTTGTTTAACACTTTGAGAGTGGATCTCATAGTTTTGCAGAGAGCCTCACTCCCTAAAAATGGAGATCCTGTAATTTTACTGGAGAACATGTTTTACTGAATTGTAATGAGTAATCCATATTTTTACGGATTCTGCTCACTCTATGATGTCAATTGGGATATGAGTTAGACATTTCAACACTATAATGTGCATGATGAATTAAATAAGTTAATCAAATTCAGTTGGTTTGTGCCATTAAGCAAAAACACATTTGAAGTGTAGTGTACCATATTAAAAAATATACAGTGTTGCACATTTTGTACATAATAATCAATTGACAGTTGCTATGTTGAAATGAAACATTATAAAATAATTGCAAATACATTTAGTTTAGATCATTTGGAATAAACTTACGTAACCATTATTTAAAATTAAAATATGTACTAAGTTTTATTGAATCAAAAGAAAGAAGAAAACAAAGGAAATAGAAGTTTTTAAGCATTGTTTCCATAATTATATGCAGATAGTTTTTTACTTTTTTTTAATCATTCAAAATATTCAGCTGTAGAGGCTGTAATTTTGAGTCAGTGCTCAAAGTGTTAAACTTGTAAAATATTATCTTTTTGCTATATTAAAAAATGTATTTCCATTTTTCTTTCATAACAAAAATATTTAGTAGATTCTTGTTAACTTGAGTATATTGCGAATGTGGCTCTGATTCAATAGGGATTATTGAGTTGAATTATTGCCCTTAAATTTTCATGGAGTAAGTAGCAACAAAAAAAGCAATTAAAACATTACTAAAAAAATGACTACTTCCCAATATATAACTATCAACACAAATTCCAGAAAATCGAAAGCTAAATTCAACTAAACTTCTGGAAAGTATTTGTTAGCCTTGATCTGTTTAGTAACTGTTAATTTTAACAAAATTAGGCAAGTTTTGGATATGTACGTATTTACTGTAAACTATGCGTACTTTACTAGGATCGGTTTACAGTTCTGGTAACATCATAAAATAATCACAGCAGAAATTTGTATGTGTTTTACATATTATTTGCAGTATGTCTACAAAAAGATCCTTACATTTTTATATGGTTTACCATCATTCGTGAAATTTTAGACTGGATCAAGAACCACCGTCCTTCCACAAAGCTTTTGTTTTTTGACAAAAAATAATGCTTGATGTTGGATTAGGCAAACTGAAAAACAGCAAAAATTCTATATCATCACTGGTTTCTACCACAGTTTCAGAAGACAACAAGTGCAATGTTAGTAACAAGGCTCCTTTGTGGAAAAAATTTTGCCAGTGTTTGATCAAAGTTTTTTTACAGCTGATCTGAAGAATTTTTTTCTTTAGGCATAGGTGAGTTGAAATCCTGCCACTTTGGTTCTGATTAATCTTTGGAGCACACTAATAAGGTAGATTTTTTAATGTTATTATGACAATGGTCATAATAATGACAATGGTCAGCATTATGACAATGTATGACATTCCTGACTATTGTACAGGAAGATTAACCCTTTGAGTGCCAACGTCCGATTTTACCGGACGACAAAAGTTGGCCGAAAAGTGCTGACGTCCGATTTTACCGGACGTTCGGGAAAAAGTCACTAAAAATTGTAACCTTTAATATTTTTAAATAATATCATATTGAAATGTTTGTGAAGAATCGTTCTTTTCAAAATAAATTGTTATAGTACACTTCCGATCAAACTTCAAATTATGAAACTCACATATAAACATTTTTGGTTGCCATAGCTACCAGAAAACAATGTGACAATAGTTTCTTAAATGTTGTATAACTTACTCATTATTGAAGATAATAATATAAATTTTTCAAGATTTACAGACAATTGCATACACTTTCCAGTGATATGGACTAAGAAAAGGATATGAATTTTTTTGGTCATATTAATTTGGTTGAAAAATGAAATTAAAAAATATTTTTGAATTTTTTTTAGGTAAGTCCATTTTTGGTATTCCTAAATTTAGTGTTATGGTAACTTTGTTATTTTATGTTAATTAAACAGAGTTTTCAGAGAAAAATAAAAAAAGAATCATGTTGATAGCTTATTAAATAATCAAACTGTGAATTTTTTTACTAAAACCTTGCAAAATGCCTGAAAAAGGGCTGGCACTTTTAGGTACACCCACTAGAAAAATACCTGGCACTTTTCAGTATACCCACTCAAAAAATACTTGGCACTCAAAGGGTTAAAAAATGTCAAATAAACTTATGAATATTGGTAGTGCCTATATTGTAGTCTTGAAGTAACATTATAATTTCTGCAATGATTATTTCCAAGTGATATTTAATACGTAAAACCACCCCTCATATGGCAATAACAAGCCCAGTAATAATATATCTTAACTTAATAAAGACTTAGGGAACCTCGGATCTGAATTCTTCACATTAATTTCAGTATGTACAAAACAACAAATGCTAACAAACGAATGAGCTGTACAAATTCTAAGAAAAACGTTACACTATATAAAAATATGATGACTGAAAGTAATTTTAGGTAAAAAAAAAACAACAATGTTAACAAGACTAGAGTAAATGTAAAAATATACAATATTTACAGAATATAACAAAACAAATATCAAACTCAAGGATAAAAACGAAGTGAATTACAAAGTTAAATATTCAAATAACATCCTACTGCTTGAAATTTACGAATTACCTATACTGTAAGAATAAATCACTAAATAACACAAACAAATGATAACATTACCCTAAACTACCATAATATTAACAAACACATTTCTTTCAGCATCTTTATTATTGTTAAACTATATTCTAGAGAAACATTCAAGGAATATATCACAGTATTTATCCAACATCAAAGTACAAACCAAATGAACAATCATCATATTAAGTCCATTCGAAGGTATAAAACTAATGCTAATGTGGAAGGTATCTAGAGAGACTATGGTGGCAGGGCCGACTAGCGAGTCATCACAGCGCACGCACTATAACACAAGAACAAACGTGGTAGAACATGTTTACTAAGTTTATATATTAATGTAATAAATGGCCCTTTTAGTACTACAACATATGGTCTGCTACAATGCCGATTACACTCACAAATGCTCTAGTTTAGGAAACAATCATAAAAAACAACAGTCATTTGAAGATTTTAAACTTTTTTTGTTCATCAAATAACTTAGAACAGAAATCAACTCTACCAGTGATTGGAATGGTTTGTGTATTAACAGTATTGAGTTGATTTGTATATTTTAAAATGAATTTTTAGTAATTTGAATTGGCATTGACACTGTTTTAAATCTATTGTTGTTTACTCGTATCATACAATCGCTTTCTACTGAGACTCTATTTACGTACGTAACGTTTTATTGTATATCAACACACATTGAGTCAAATAGGAATGATATGATATGAAATGAGAATGATATGAAATAGGAATGATCAAATAGGAATTATTCTGTTTGAGTTGGTGAGATTACTACTTAAATGTAAATTGTGAATATGCATTAATTTGATAATTATTTTTAACTGGGTCTTGTTCCATCGGGAATGTCAAAGCAAACAATTCATAATCAACATTGCGTAACTGCAATTTTTAAACAGTTACATTTGATTAAGTTCATACTTACAGGAAAGAACTGAATTTCAAATCGTGGCATCATCTTTGGAATCATAATGAAGAGTTTGTAATTTGCCTGTCCGTAATTGGAATAAAATATATTACCTTCATGTTCCAAAATCATCGGAAATAATGTTGATCTACAATGAAGATATCGTACACTGGTTATACTTACGTTATTTAATGGGTCATACTTACGTTATTTATTATAGCCCTAACAGGAGATGGTGGGAGACCGACGGCCGAGTCAACAGACATCACCTGTAACAGCAACATCTCAGCAGAACTCTGTTAGTTGTAAAGTCCGTACATAATGAAATGGAAGCATCCGATAAATATATCTTTTAGAAAATGGGTGCTTTGGTATTATCCGGAAGCCTCTATATTTTGAAGTTTTTCTTATTGAGGACCTAAAAAATTCTACATTATCAGAAAGAACAGACTTTATTCAATTTACTGTAAAAATTATATGTCATTATGGCAATCGGTTCTTGTTTTCTACCTCCCAAAAGGAAGCGATGTCGGCAGGAAGAAGACTACTCTGTACCTGTCTACTACTGATTATGCCATATAAGTAGGTTTACATTAGGTTACCATAAATATGTTACTAGTAGTACCAAAGTTGAAAATAACCTTTATGAGCTCACATGATCTATAGGGATGTTTTTATTCTTTCGCCAGAAATGCGGATTAGCGCAGAATGCGTCACTGAAGCCCGCACTGATGGTTGAGCATTTCCGATCGGTACTTAGTTTGATTAATATCACATTGTAATGTTAAAATAAAAATTTAAATAATTTGACTTATTAAATTGTTTTTAAATACTGAAATAAAAAATTGATTATAAATGGGTCTTTTTTACTACTACTGCTTACATTGTTGGTGTGATAAACTGTATTAGGTCATTACTATTTGCATAATTGTTGGATATATTTTAAGTTGATAAAACTGATAGAAACCAAAAGAATACCACTACCCTTCTGAACCTTGTGTTGGGAACTTCTCTTTTCACACCTAAACTGAGGAAACCAAACCTATCCTGAGGATTATCAGTGTTTTTACACATGTGACTCTTTCCAGCACATTATTTTAGCCTGTCTTGTTTGTTCTCCATCAATTTTCTCAAAAGGTCAAAAGTTTCTAGCTCTTCTATAAGCAGTAACAAATTAAAAATATAGAGCTGAGGACAGATCCTTTGGACACTCCATAATTTATTCTGAATTAATTTGCCAGTTAATTTTTGATTTAAATTTGCTGTTTTGACACAAGATTTGATCAATTTCCAAGATCAATACATAAAGGTTTAAACATTTCAAAAACAATTTCATAAAATAAATAAAGATAGTTGAAAAATAATTATACTCAAACTTTACATACATTGAGTCTTTTTTTGATTTGGCTAGACAAGAGATAATATAACAAGTGTAATGTTAATACTGTGTACTGTAAAGCATAAAACTATAAGTATTAGAACAAACAAAAAATTTTCAATGTATAGAATTTACATATCTGTATTAAGAGCTGGCTGTAGTGAAACGGCCTAGAATTTTTACCCCGTCAGAACAATGGTAAAACTGAAACCCCTTTACACACTCATTTCTGGCAGTTTATCATGGAAGTTGTCTCATTTTAAAGATGTGGGTAATATGTATCCAAACGCATTTTTACTTTTAAAAAATTCAGAAAATTTTAATTTTTCTGCATGAACATTAAAAAAATATATGAAAAACTAAAAGTGTTTGGTAGTGTAATACTATAACATTAAATGTACATCTTCCACATCTTTACAATCCCCAAAAAAGAACCTAAAAGTGTTTGAGGTTTACCGCTGTTTTTGAGGACGTAAAATCAAGGTGGCCCCTAGTTCAGATGGTTCTTAATAAATTTACAAAAGCAAGTCAAGTTGTGATCGGAACAGACTTTTAACTCAATTACTAAAAGCAAGGTACTTATAATTCCTTGGAATCTATTCAGCCACTGATGGTGATGCTAAATTTGAGATCAGTAAGGTTTTATCACAATGCAAAGTTCAGTCTTGCAAGAAGCAAAGCTAGTATCATGTTGTAAGCACTGACTACCATGCAGCGGTTGGCATTACCTGTTCAGGTCTAACCGAGGCCAGGCACCTTACTGGCCACCCAACCTCCCACCACGAGGATCAGGATAGTTACGCAGATTATGATCATGATCTTTTTCTGCGCATTGGACAAACAAAATTACATTTAGTCACTTTTTTATTAACAAATGTAAACATCGCACGTAGAGAGCCATTGACTTAAAAATGCTGACTGCTACCTGTTATGTGGCAACATTACCAAAAGAACATTTCAGCAAACTACTTCCAACTTTTATCAAACAAAGGGAGCTGGAATTTTCAAAACCAACGCTACCTTTGGAAGAATTTCTTCAGGTACAAAATTATGAGATTTTCATGATAAAAAGAAAAAGGCTAATTGGAAAAAAGATGAATTTGTGAGTTAAGTGCAGAGTTATATTCCACGCTCTCTATTAATGATTTATCAATAGCCATCAAATGTTTCTTGTATTCCAAATTGTAAGAACACTAATACGGAATGTTTTATTCAGATCAAAGTTTATTTGATCTAGAACAGCAGTTGTACACCATACTATGCTTCACTACAGTAGGATAGATTGAGGAAAATCCCATGGACGAAATTGATCTTGGACAGAGAGACAAAGATAAATTTTGCCATCCCTCTGAGCAGTAGTAGGCTTACTAACTGCCACCAAACAAAATTCAATCTTTTTACATGACTATTGGGTGAAGTGAATAAAAAGAAGTAAATAGTAGGAGGAAGTACTATGAGTAATAGAATTTTATTGAAAAAGAGTGAATAAATAACTTCTACCACTACGCAGTTACTACTAAACGCTGTCCGGAATAGATGGTTGTTATTACTTCTCTACCATCTCTTACATCATTGTAATTACTCTACTTTTATGAACTTTTAGTTGCACAAAATGATAAGTGTTTGTGTGCGCAAGAAACACCTATTGTCTATATGCCTGACAAGACCCACAGTTTAAATCACCGCTTGACAATGTTGTCCAGTGATCAAGTCTAGAGGTCTTGATAGTACTGTGAAAAGAGCTCAGTGAACAGAATACACCAATTATTCGTCTTTTCATGGAAAACCCTCTAAAATGTCCAAAATTCAATTTTACAAGGCATTAAGTGATCGACTGAAACTTAAAATCATGGATTAGCCACAAGACGTAAAAGATTTTTTCATTTTATTTCTTAGGTATAGAAGTTCCTCCTAGTTCTGATCACTTTCTGACAGAAACTTTAGCAGTAGAAAATCAACACTTTCCTACTCAAACGTTGTTTATCAGTGACATGGCAAGGCTCATGATAAAATTTACATTCACTAAAGTGCAAGCGCATCACCATGATACCAACTGAACTGAAATAAAGTCTGATACACTTAGTAGTTACTACAGGGTCGAGAAAATGTAAAGCAAGTACTATCCTTTGGTAGAGCTAATTTTTACTTCCTTGAGAGAAAGTAATTGCTTCAAAATCAATAAAAAAGTAAGTACAACTTTTTACTCATTTCACCCAATATATTAGATGTTCTAATGGCAAACAGATACAGTTGGAGGAATTTAGCTGTGCTCGTAGGGTCCTAATACTACCCTTTCAACAAATAAACGCTATCTGTGTGGCGGGTTGCGTTTACGTGCTAGCCGCTGAGATGAAGGCGCAACAATCTCTTTAACGACTTTAAACTCACGATTTCGATTTGCAGATTAGTATTGACAAATATGTTATTTTTAAAAACACGTTAAACAACACTCTAACAACTGAAAAACAAGGATAAGTCCTATTATTGCTATTATTTGGTATTCTCTTAATATTTAATTCCACAAAAAATCAGTACTGTCACAAAACAGACTGATTGTAGTGAGTGTGATGAGTAATTTGGCTCAATACGATTCCTGAAAGGAGGGTTTTACCCATGAGTCACGGGAAAATGTTTTCGGGACGCAGCGCATAATGCTACCCCACCCGCCTATCACCACACACTCAAGGTCACGCGCACAGCTTAAGTCCTCGAACTGTAAAAGTCATGGAAAATGTTCCTCAATAAATAATTAATAGAACTAGGATTTTTAAATTTTACAAACAAATTATTTCTGTGTAGAACAAAGTATTTTTAATGTATTAAATTGTATTATTTTTTCTTACATACTTGTATACACTTCTTGTTGACATAGGAAATTTTCCAATTAGCCTATATGCACAGAGAGAAATTAGAACCATTTAGAACTTTAAGGAATCTCCATGAAAAGGAATTTAACAGAACATTATGTAAAATTGACTTTAATATATGAGACTTCAAAGTAGCCTGAATAAAGAATATAGACACTGTTTTAATTCTTTAGAATAAGCAAACAGTGACCTGTTAATAAAGTTACAACTGCTGAGTTGTAAATATGAATTTTTAAAAAGTGGGTCTTGAAAATCAATTTACAGCCTAAGTACAGAAGTGGTTTTATTCTATAAAGAGTATTTTTATGATGTATACGAGTTGCTGAAGAAATATTTTTTAGTAGAAGTTTGTACCTAATCCAAAATTTTGACCATTTATTCTTCATGAAAGAATTAAAATTTAGTGATAAAGAAGAATAGAATAAACCGTAAAAGAGTGATGATTTGAAAATTGCAGAGCTTTCAATAAAAATCTCCAGGGAACAAATAATTTTAAAAGGAATAACTTTATCGAACAGTGTAAATTTCAATGGCTCCCCATGTATTATGTTTATGACATCACAATAAAAATTTACAATTCCTGTGTTTCTCAAGTTATTAGTTAAAAGAATCTGTTCAACAATCCTGGTGGTGGTGGAGTTGTGGATATTGGACAATCTAAAATTCCAGGTAGCGTTTCCAATTTCACTGTAGTGACAAATTAAATGTGGCTAGAAAAAGAACAGATTGAGGCTGATAAAATTTGAATATGTTACTATGTACAATTTTTACACTATAACCTTCAAAATCCCCTCGTTCCCACATTAGTCATGGAAATTTCCACAGTAAAATACAGCTCTGGAAGACATCAAAATTAAGACCAATCATAACCTCCTAGCATTTTACTGCCACTTCAAACTCAAAAACTGGTTTCTGACACAGCTGTTTGCACTTGATTTAACAAATAAATTCACAAAGATTTATATTAGATTTGAAGAGAGGGTGGTCTTGTACAGAGTTGTCGTCCTTCGCCAAAAATGTATTGAGGAAAAGGCATTGTGAATTAGGCTACTACCCGTGAATGATTTTCACTAACTGTACTATTGTTCTGTATGGACTGTAACAAAGTCGATTTCCCAAAAATCAGTTTTTCCAATGTGGGTGTTTTCTTTGAAATTCACTTTATCAGATGACTGGTAATCACTTCTATACATAATCAATGCCTTTAAGGAAATTTTTAAACACCTAAGACACTCAGTAATCCGTACACATGATAAACAATCATCATTATTCAATTGGAAAGGACCTCAGAAAAGGTGCTCATATGTTTGATTAGAAAGAAGTGTGGGGAAACTCCCACATTATATAATGATATGTTTATTTCCTCAATAATAATTAACAGGGAAGACTGACAAAGAGATGGTTCTGCACCAGAGATGGTAAAGGCATCACCAGAACAAAGAAGAAGAAGAAAAGCACCTGATTGGTTTTAAGGTGGATAATTACCGTCCCAATTTCTTCTATTTTTTGTTTGTTTCTGAAAATGTTGAGATTTGTCTTCTTCTAAGGAGCAGCCTATTGCCAAGCATTGAAACCTACTAAACACCCTGGAAGTGTACAATAAAGCCTAACAGCTAAAATAAAAGTGGTTTACATCCCGGTATTGAGGGAGTGTCTTTCCTGGCAGTAATACTGTATCGTCAGCTTAAATGAGTCATTTATTGTAGTCTTTTGCATATAGTTGGGAAAGTCATTCTTGAATAATATAAAAAACACAGCACCCAGCATCGATCCCTAAGGAACTCCTTGAGAGATCAATTTTGGAGTTGATTTAATTGTTCTATTCTATCCTTGCTTGTGAGGTGCCTTCTATACCAATTGTCGTTAATTTCTCAAAGAGTTGTTCCTGAGAAATTTAACCGATTATCAATGTGGCTGTACAAGTATTACTTTCTTCAAGTTTAACTATCACTGAACACTGAAGTTATTGTTGATTTCCTGTTAAGAAGCTATACTGGTGAGGTGTCAGTAGTTGGTGGGTTGAGAGATGTTCAAGAACTCTGTTATTCAATTTTTTCTATTACTTTAGAAAAGGTCGGAATATTGATATTGGTGTATAGTTTAGGGCTAGTGTTGTACAACCTTGCTTAAATTTAGGATATAGAGTATACACTAACTGGCTTCAAAGCCGATTGAAAGATTCCAGAGTGGAGATTTGCTTGTGATATCAACTGGGGTTGGTATTAGTTCATCCTCACATAATTTCAGTCAGCACCATTGGTGTAAGGGTACTGTTTTCTTATAAAAACTAGATATTGTATTTCACCATGTACGGTCCGCATTGCTGATATTTGTAGTCAATAAAGTTTTTCACTTGGAATTGTAAACATTTTTTCAAATGTTTAATATAGGTCTGTGTGGCCCTAATTTTGCCTCGATAAAGTAGCATTTTCTCTTCTACTCTATTTTGTCAAGCAACCTATTGCAACAACTAAACTACAATTGTATTAGTAAGACAGTTTTACAAAACTAGTCTGCATCACCGTCTAGCTTTCAGTCCAAAAACGATGGAATGAGACAGTCTTGACTTTATTTGTGAATGGAATAACTGTTGGGTTGTTCGTTGTGTGAATCTACATGTGCAACACTACAACAGTGATAACCTACCTTGTGTTACGAATTTTGTCTTCTCTCACTCAACCTACGGCAGCTATTGATAGTGGCAAAATATCAGTGTCGACTATTTACATTTTGTGCAACTTTTCCCTTGCTCTGTAGGGCAAATTAACGTGCCTTTCTCACAATTTCTCTTAACCTTTATTTATTATCAATAACTGTGGAATAAAATTGTATTATTTTGTCTAAATCATTCTATAAAAAAGTTATCCTTTCATATAATACAAACACATTTTATTAGGTGAAAGCAAATGCGTAACTCAATTAAATCATTTGGAATACTGTTATACAAAAATCGTAATGGTATTCCTCAATTTGCGTGTTTATCAATCACGTAAAAACTACTGGACTGATTGTACTGAAATTCATACAACCAGGGACAAACTTGGGGTCCCTGGTTAACATTTAGGCCCATTTATATTTCAAAAATCCCTCTGGACTATGCCGAGGCCAGCATAAACTCCGGGCCGGCAGGCTGTTCCCTCACCACTACTATTACGTCATGAACGGTGGCTGAATTGTCGCACAGGCATCTGCACCACGACATTCACAAACTTATTCACAAATCACAACACAATGTGGTGATGGCTTTGGTAGAATAGTACGATGTTTCATTAGTGACTGAATAAGTAAACTAATGGTTATTATTTCTCTAACATGAAAGTAACTAATTTATTTTACAGTGATTTACAGGTAAATAAATACGAGTATTCCACTAAATATAGCTGTGAAAGTGTTGTGCTTCAGACTGCAATTCAAATTATAACGGAGCAGAACTAAAGTTATGTAATGTAATTCACAGTTGGTATTAAAGTTTCCGCTAAATAATGGTTTAATGCAAATATGAATTAGATCTATTCATCAAGATAATTTTGAACCTGGAAAAATTATGTACTTTGTGATCATTTTCTTCATTACGATATAGGTAAAAACTGTGGTTATCTTCCTATATAGGTAGAAAGATAACTGTGTAAAAAATAGATGGAATAGTTATTAACTGTAAAAGGGCATTTCCAAAATTGATGAGATGGATCTTTTCCTACAATAGATAAAAACCAACCCAGTTACATGTTACAGACTTGGAAGCAAAAAAATAGAAAATGTCTGAAAATAGACAATCTGAAATTTTCTTCATTAATAAACGAATATGAAGGGGGCAAACAGAAACAGAATAGATAGTTGTAATTTTAGTAAACAAGTTTTATAATAACAGGCTTGGTTTTATTCCATTAAAAAATTAAAATTGTATAGCCTTATGTAAAATCAACAAACTTATAAAGTAAGTTTGTCAGTTTGCGTTAATACACTTTTACAAGTTAATATTAGTTTAAAGGATTGTGCCATTACAAATAATGTGTTTAGCTTGATAAGCAATAAAAGCCAATTCCTCATGGATAGCATTAATTGAAACATTAAGAGTATTCCTCAAGTTTGTAAATTTGCCGCTACAACACTCAGAAAGCTATTAATTTCAATATAAATCTTATTTTAAAACAGCGCAATCACTATTGAAAACCTGTCAAAGTATGATAACTTAACAACAACATTCTTTCAACTAAAATTCAAAATTGCAAAATGATTACATTGAATCAAAGTTTGGGCAGTACCGCCAAATGAGTAGTGGAAATTATCTCATTAGAATAACAGAGATTTTGGAATATGAAAATAAACTTAAAGTCTATAAAGACTTTAAATATATTTAAAGTCTTCAAACTTTAGGTTGTTTTTTAGGTTAAATCAAAATCCTCAAAAGTGTGAGAGCTTCCTGTTAAAGATTTTAGTTAAGAAAAAACCGATTGTGAAGTATCCCAAAATGAATGTGATGATTTTGTATTTGACAATACACATAATGTGCTAGATGAAGTGAAGAATTGACATGTCGGAAAATGAACAGATGAGCTTGATATAGTATATGTGTATGTGTGTGTGTGTTTTTTGTGTTAACACACAAGTGTTCAGCTTGCAGAGAAATTATTATTTATGATGACAAATTAGTTATTGAATAAAGGATGCAGGATGCAAGGATTATCTATAAGTTGCGGTAGTTTGAAGAAACCTAAACCTAAAATAGTGTGTATCTTTATGGAAATTTTTTTAAATTGTTTAAGTATAGTATAGAAGTACAAAAAGAAGTTCCTAACAAAAAGTCTGAAAGCAAATTATTGTACATGCATAAATTAAAAATGATTCAAGAATGCTGCAATTCATATTTAACTACATGTTTTCAGTTTGAAATATCTCATTTGATTTCAATAAAAAAATTTGCCTAGTTTTGCAACGTACAGCTAAAAAAAATATTCAAAGAATATTAAAAACATATATGATTTAAAAAATACTAGATAAAAATCTGTCAGCAAAATAACATGTGGAGAGAAAGTTAAACAAGCTCTGTTGTGATAGTTAATTCATAATTTTTTATTTAGTTCCTCAATCCTAGTTATACATAATTGGTATCATTTTGTTCCCTTGTTAATGCAGATCAAAATGATATATAGTTTGTATATAATTTGAGCAATAGCTATTGGGACTAGGCCAGTAAGTGTGAATGAGCGTGTGTCTTCGCAATGCTTTACAAACTGGCACAGTTCAGTTTCTCAGCCACCGTTCATGACGTCATAACGGAGCACGCCGGCCGGGAGTTTACCCTGGCTGTGAAAATTCAGCACAATCGGTCCAAGTAGTTGTTACATGTTGCGTAACACACACAAACAGACACCATTAATTTTTATATAATAGTATAGATTACATGAGAATTATTGGAGGTTTTGTGTATAAAGTTAAAATCCTCTCAAACAAATTAACGGCAGTCTAAAATAGACTGTTTTTAACCATCAACCGACTAAAAATTCCAGAGTTTTGAAGTTATTAACTAAAACAGTGTACACTTATTGAAATTCTATTTGCAATGTAAATTATCAGTGTTTGGCCACCTCATCATAACTTGGATACCTCAAGATTTTTGCCGCACGATCCAAACACGTTATTTTTGTGCAATGTTAAGTCAAACGATAGTGTTTTCGCATTTATTTCAGCATGCGGACATAGTAACAGATTTATTGGGAGGGTTATGTGCACTCACAGCACTCGTGACGAATACACTCACAACAACACACAGTTACAATACAACATTCCAACATGGGAGGGGTGGTTGCATCTGGAGTCTTAATCTTGCAAAGTGACGATAACACCAAGAGGAAGGAAAGTGCCGCATCCACAAGTACAAACACAAAGTCCTTAAATTAATCCACAACATGGAAGTTTTCTGTGTGACGTGAATCTGAGAGAGATAGAGAGAACGATTACAGGCTGGATGTGAATGTTCAACATGGTGGTAGAAGAGAGAGAGAGAGAGAGAGAGAGAGAGAGAGAGAGAGAGACATGTGACGTGCGAAACACAATTGAAGGGGGGGGGTGAATCAGGCTACCAAACGTCACACCTACGGCCGGATACTCACGTTTAGCCGAGACCTGGCACGTAACTGGCCACCCAGCCACCAACGATCACCACCAGAATTGTTACACAGATCATAATCATGATCTTTTTCTGTTGATCGGACAAACACAAGTACACATTTAGAGATAGCATGCTCTTTTAACGTGGCAATATAATTATTTTACAAACTATCACAATACACAACCAGTTAGCATTGTATCAAGAACATTTATAATATATTAAACTAAATATTAGGAACTGTTATGTTCACTTAATTTAAAAAGAGTTACCATTTAGGGTTTACTATTTTTTTTTTTATACAGCCAATTTTTCTACTCTCTTTTTGATTGTTGGCTACCCTTCAATGGTTTAAGGCTGTACTATATTTTCTACCCCAGTTAAACAGTCTTCCTTACTGGATTATCTAATCTCAAATTTACCTTTTTCAATGATCTTAATCTCATTTACTCGTACAACTTCTGAAAATAATTGCTAGCATTTATGTTTTCTTAAGAGGGTATATATGTAATGTTGCCACTAAGCAATTAAAAAATATCTACAACTATAAATATAAACAAAGCAATATTTATAATAGTAATTTACCTCAAAAATGTTATGATTAAATTATATATAACATAGTCTTTCAATAACTCAATTATTACATGTTATAAAGCACTTAGTTTACATTGGTTCAATATTAAATGAAATAACAGATAATCAATGCTTTCAATG
The DNA here is from genome assembly GCF_021130785.1 of Homalodisca vitripennis. Lineage (NCBI taxonomy): Eukaryota > Metazoa > Arthropoda > Insecta > Hemiptera > Cicadellidae > Homalodisca > Homalodisca vitripennis. The sequence goes on from NC_060214.1 coordinate 107,817,148, forward strand.
TATAAAATAAAACTAATATAAAATAAAAGTTTGAAAAGTGGGAAGAATAAAATTAAGAAGGGGAAAGGCATTTAAAAAAGGAAGTAACTGTACTGGAAGAAAACCTTAAGTGTATGTGTGACTAATGCAACTGCAATATTGAAAATTATTCAAGTACTAAAATTAAAAGTACCAATACTGAAATGACAACATGGGTGTGTGTTTTATTCCTTAAGTCCTTAATTCGGAATGCCGCTGCAGTTAACAATACAAGCGTTACTGAAATTACTTGATTCAATGGTCGGTAAGAATCCTGGTATATATACTTAGAATAATATACTTCCTGCAAATTAAGATTATTTCTATATTTCTAACGAACAATAAAAGAAAATTTTGTTCTCACAATTAAAAACGCAATGTAATATCCAAATATACATGGAAGATTAATTAAGCCATTTGCTTTCATATAATAGTTTGCTAAGAAAAAAATCAGCGCAGTTACAACACCAACGGTATACATTGACAACCAGAAAAATGAGAATTGTTCAATTTGCTTAGTAAGAGAAAGCTAACACAAAACAAGCTTAAGTCAAGAGCAAATAGCCACAAAAGTTAGAACTTGAATAAAAGCTTAAAATTACAAATAAAGCACAGTACTTCATATGAGAAAGTGCAATAAATAACTTACCTCTTCAAACGTGACCATGCTAATATTCAGATGGGGTGACTGTTACAAAATGAGAACAAGAAGGACCAGAAGAAATATCAGAACTCAACATTTGCAGTAGATTAATTTGACCAGAAATGTTTTCTTAAATACGTTCTTACGCAATATTAAATTAATTTTTAAATTAAAAAAAAAAACAAAAGTATTGTTTAGGAAGGTACATAAAAACAGTTTAAAATTATTAAAACATTAAAATTTACACCTATTTTAAAATTATTAATATTGGTGTATAAAACTAAAACTGTGGTCCTAGACCAATGAAAACATTGCACATGCAGTAGCGCTTAGAGTGTTACGAAGTGTGACCAGAAGGTAATGCTATGAAAAATTATATACCTTGTTTAATTACTGCGTTAGAGCTCATTCTAAACTATATTTTAATAGATTTCGGCTAAATGTGGTGGAAGACCTCCTTAAGAAAATTTCCGTCAAGAGAACATCCTACAAGTAAGACAGCTATGGGTCCAAAGTGATTTTTTGCACAGTCGTACTTTCAAAGCACTAACCACCAAACTCAGGTTTAAGGTGGAGGAGCAATGGGTACTCAAGACAGTCCCATGCTTTACAGCTTTACAGAGTGTGGTGAAACTGGCTCCAAATGGACAACTGTATTAGTCCTTGAAGTGAATTTTCATAGAGCGACAGAATGTATTGCTCCGTAACAGTTGCATTTCATTATTTTTATATTTAATAACACATTTTTACACAACGTCATCTCCAATTACTTGCTATCTTCAACTGATTATTACCAATAAACATGAAATGTATTGTTAAAAATACTTTTTAAAACATAGAGACGAAATCATAAATTTGACCAGCATTACATTAAAAATTTTATAACAAAACAAACCTTTCTTGTTTAAACATTGTAAACAAACACAGAAAACTGTGAATAGACAAAGTTCAGTGAAACTAGGCGGAGTGTTAACATTAATGCTGCACTGATAAAAAAAAAGAAAAAAGGACTAACTCTATTAAGTAACATGACATTTTGTTTAATACAAAATGTAATCTTGAAAACAAAAAATACAAAAAAGTACTTAAGCATTTGATAGGGAGGGATCAAGGTTCAAAAACATTTGTTAATTTTTAAGTGTCTGTAAAATAGAGAAAATAGTGAATAACTATACTCTGTCAAGTGAGCCGTGGCCCTGGAAGCATTACCGATCTTTATACCTAAACACGTACTTCCAGTGCTGACCGAAGCAACTCTTACTACTTTAAACATTTTTTTAATAACATGACAGTTTTATAAAATATTTTCTTCATGAAAAGTAAAGAAAAAGAGCTGATATACAACATAAATGTAATATTATAAAAAAGTCGAAGATATCATACCTAAGGTAGGAAGAGTTGATTCAATGTAAATATTGAACTTAGCTCTATTTTAACTTCCTCTTAGTGCAGCATCTGAAATTGATTCCAGTTGTCAAGGCTGTGACAGTGACTGGGTGGTAAAATGGAGCCAAACTCAACGTTCACATAGTAGATGGTTTTACCATTTGTACGTTTAAAAATGTTGTAAATGCAAGTGATTTAAATATATTTTCAGGATATATATCCTGTCACAACAAATAGCTGATTAGCGCTTTAAGGGTTTTGTTTCCATAATTTATGAGAAATTTTCATTTGAACCTTTGTATCCTATATGTGATTTGTACACATTCCCAGTATATATAATATATATACTCAAAGTATTTTGTTTTTACAGCTTATGAGGTATTGTCAGTCAACCTTGTGTATGCTCTATTCGAACTCTCAATATACATTTCCGGTCACAAAAAATAGTTGTTCAGCGCTTTAAGGGTTTTGTTTTCACAGCTTATAAGGTATTGTCAGTCAACCCTGTGTATGCTCAATTCGAACTGTATACTCTCAGGATACATTTCCCGTCACAAAAAATAGTTGTTTAGCGCTTTAAGGGTTTTGTTTTCACAGCTTATAAGGTATTGTCAGTCAACCTTCTGTATGCTCAATTCGAACTGTATATACTGTACATATACCTTTGTACATATCAATGTCAGCTTTACTATTTAAAAAAATATATTTTCTCATTTGTATTTATTTTTATACGTAGATTATGTATTTAAAAATTGACTGAATAAAATAAGGATGAACAAAACTGGTTATTGCACATCGAGAACTCAATCAATGATTGAAAGGCCACCTAATCATTACTGCAGTCAATGTGTGTCAAGCACTTGGATGTATGAGAGTCTACAATCCTTCAGGGACAGATCATAGAGTATAACCAATGGCTGTCTGGACACAGGGTAGAAAAATATTACAAAAATTCAAACAAATTTTGAAAACGCTTTTTCAATGCTAATGAGTCATCTAGGAACCGATTTCAATATGCACTAACAGAAACTGCAACAACACAATAAATATACAACTTGAAAATCAACGATTGATTACTATAATAAATTAACACCTTCCCCATTATTTAGTCATTTCTATATTTAGTTTAGCGTATGCAACGAGAGCTGTAGGTATATTAATAAAGTACAAGTAAATAAAAAAATAATCGTGATATTAATAATTTAAATATATACATAGAAATAACAAAGTTCATAAATAATTATAACAAATGAAACATAAATAAAGTATTGGTTACTTAATATAAATTTAAAAGTAAATTTTAAACAATCTCTAAAAGCACTTAGGACATCAATGAACATTAGCAACAAATTGTACAGAGAGGTACATAACTACAGATATGATAACTACAGAAACCTTCAATAAAGGATCACAGCATCAAAAGTAAAACAATGTAGAACCTCAATAGAATATTCTAGGACAAAACAACAATAAACTTTTTTAGTTTTAACTTTTTAATTTTAAACTAGAACACTAGAAACCCTTAGACAACTGACTGTAACTGAGAATGTAACATGTAACACATTTAAGTCAACAACAGGTGTAAGTATTTCAGATTACATAATTGCATTTTTTTAATAAAAATAACAGCAAAAAAATGTTAAATTTGTAATCAAATTTCCAGCTTTGACTGTTGCTGGGAAAACAAAATAGTAACACTTTTATGCTACAAGTTTATATATCTATTAGTCTCATAATTTATTTTCAATTAAAACATTATCTAAAGATGTTCCTGAACAATAAATAAATCACAAACAAATATGTAACAAGCTAGTAATACATTATCAATAATTTTACCATGGATGGAATCGATTTTCATCACTCTTAGTGATGAAGACAGTCACAGTGAAAATATTGTTCAGAAAAAGGAACAAAAATTTTAAAATTAACTGTGTTAATATAATCGAGTGGAGAGTTCACAATTTACACTGAGTAATTCGTTCAAATTTACAAGAATTTTAATCAATAGAGAAGGAATAGTTGAAACAATAAATAACAATGTTCAACTGAAATGTAAAAAAAGAACATTTAGTGTGGTGTTAGATGAAAAATATTTGATTTTACATGGTGACTATTAATAACCTAGAGTTTTCCATCAGGAATCTTTAAATGAATTCAGACCCAAGATTTGTCTTTCTAGTAATTCCCTGTGAAATTTAATTCCTAATCTTGCTGTGTTTTCTTTTATAACTTTAAATCATAAAACCATGTTAACACATTCACTGCGGGTGACGAGCATGCTTGACATGCGAAAATGGCGTGCCGGGCGGTGGACGAGCGAGCTCAGCATACAGCAGGTGCTTTCATATTGCCTCAGTGTGAGCTGAGCAGTTGCCCGGGAAGGCTGTAACACTCATAGCGAGGTGTGCCTATTTCGGTGAGTCAGTTGGTGCGATTCGTCGCCGGTTCGCCATTTTCGTTTGTTGTGTATGCTTTGCGATATTGTGTGAGTGGATTATAGTGTCTGTTGACTGTGTAAGTGTATGTACTCATAATGGAGGAAGACGATAATTTTTCATCTGATGAAGACAATGAGTCGAGTTTGAACAGTTCTAGGGACGGTGAAGGCGGCGTCCCCCACCCCCAGTGGGCCACCCCACCCCAATACGTGTAATTGATGTACTATCTATGTGTCATTCATGTACTATATACATGTAATTCGCGAGTGTTTGTGCCGAAACCTAGTGCGCTGCGAGCACATACAACACGGTGATCGGCACCCGGTGCGGATGACGAGCAGACTCGGCACGGACATGACGTCACCCGTTCCGGCTAACAAAGCTTCCGGGATACCTTGGACAACCCTTTCGGCTATCCTGACTCCGTTTTGGGTAAGTAAAAAACAAAAAACATTCCCGCATTTTCTGTCGCCGGTAATTTTGTCATCCGCAGTGAATGTGTTGAATTTACTAATCAAAGTTAGAAATGGATTTACACTGATTTCCTTTTATTGGCTGCAAAATTTATTGTTTGGTTTTAGTTAGTAAAAATTACAATTTTGAATTGTTCACAAAAAACAAATAACATAAAGCACCATTGCAATAATCAGCACTCTTTTAAGTATGAGGACAAGTCAGATATGAACCAGATTTGCCTTGGTTGATGTATTGGATGAAGCAGACAACCACTGGAGTATTGATAGAGGATATTCAAAATATATTTTTTAATGTTTTACTTTCATACACCAACATAGATCACACAAAATCTTTCTTTACACTTCATACCTAAAGTAAAACGGGTATTTTTCTTAAAGGGGTGTTCTTTCTACACCAATGGCATTTCATTCAATTGAGTGTACGAATGTTTATATGGGAAAACGGTCCAAACCCAATTACAAATATTTATTGACCTTCCTATGAATCGAACGTGTGACCTCTTGGTTGGAGAGCCACAGCCTTACCCCTACGCTACGGTGAAGGTTAGGTATTGAATTACTTCTGTCTAAAAGACACCTAGTTCAGCCATGTTATTGTAGGACGATGTAAGCAGAGGTTACACCTGGAATTCTCCAACATACTGCTGCCATATTTTTAAACTTCAAGAATTGCACAAAGAAACTTTTTGACATTCATTATATTATATATTTCCTTCTACTCATCAAAGTGTCAGACTTGGTTAACACGTTGACGATGCTGTGTACCCCGTCAGGTACACACGATCTTTCACAGTAGATTAGACCTATCGAATTGCCCATGAACCCCAGAATCTCAACATTTGCGGTTAGTGATGTGCCGCTGCTACTGGACATCCATAAGGTTGCCCAGATTGAAGTGGCACATCGGTTTTTGCTGTGCCCAGTGGTGGGTTCAACTGGTAGGTATAAACCAGCCAGAAGTGATCCCTACTGGGTTGGGTTACACATTGCTATGCATTTCATTATTGCGTTTTTATTGTTCTGCCTGTCTTGGTGGTTTGTTAAATTTGATCCCCCACTTAAATAAATACATCAGATTATCATGTGCCCTGTCGAGCGCACGATTGCTTAATTTTAAGGTAATTTTTTTTGGTACCCCTTGAGGTGCACGGAGAAAAAAAAAAAAAAAAAACATAATTAAATAATTGTTTTTGTGCAAAATTCCGAAGCCTACATACCTTTCTCGTTATACTTAGACATTTGACGTAAAAAAACCTATTACGGATTTTTGCCATTATTATTGAAAAATTTGACAGAAATAAAAAAGTCCGATAAAACACTGACCTCATGAACGTTTTAAGGAGACTGAGAAGTTCTCTTGTAACGTTTATATTGCACTTTTCTCACATTCTTTGGCTATTAACTCTGTTTTATTACTCAATAAAAATAGTGATTGCAGATAAATTATAGCGCAAAACCACAGATATCGGGTTCCTTGTCGTGTACAAATTTTGTTGTTGTAAATATCCAAAAGACTCAGAATTAATTATTCAAAAAGAAAATATGAAACACTGTATAACGAAACAACAATGTACATGTTATAGTAATATATACAAAAATGCAATGGCTCAATAACAGGATAGGTCATTATAAAAAATATTGTTTTACACAAATGTTATATCACAGTAATCCTAAATAGAAATATTATTAGGAAAATCACAACTTCACAGCTTTTATTTTTATTTAGGCCTACTTAAATTTATATTTATTCCAAACTCCCATTGTGATGTGCTCTTCAATCAGATTCATCCCCTCCCCCTAAATCCAAGTCTTAGTTACGCCACTGCACTGTCTCCAGATATTTGGCAGGTTTCTGTGATTTCTTTTTAAAAACTGGTAATTGGCCCATGACACATATATTGTAAGTTAAAATTTTCCAATGTGACGTTTCTTCAATCAAACAATAAAAGAAGAGAGGAAATGATAAAAATATTATGGCTCTAGCGTCTCTACTATGCTTCAGAAATTGACAGTGTAAGTAAATATTAGATTTGTATAGTACAAATGTTAAGTAAAAAAGATACCAAATATATAGGCATATGTTTATAAACTTATTTAAATTATTCATAAAAAGGCTATTTTGGATAAATAAATGTAATGGATTCGTGTTTCTTATCAGGAGGATGTGCAATGTTTCAATTTTGACAATGTTTATATTTGAAACAACACATCTAACTAAACAGTACCTAATACAAGGAAAGGGAACAAAATATTAGTAATATATTACGTCTTTGCTGAAATATGTCTAATACGGAAGTTTCTGCACATTTTTAGATGAAAATTTTTAGAGTTTACCAGAATAAACATAATACATCGCAAAGTGATCATAGAACATGTGTTTTGGAGGGTTAAAAATTCGACAGTAACACACTGCACGATCGCTGGTGTGACTTATGTCTTAGACACAATTGTGGTGATGACTAAAACACATCTTCATCCCCGACATCCCCATACCAATTTGTCTGTTTCACCAAGTACACAGTATAAAAACAAAAATCTGGTTTATATTTGACAAATTCTCAATGATATTAAACAGTTTTTGACTCAAAATAGTTCTTAACTTTGTACAAACAACAGATAAAAGGTTAAAATATTATATTTGTACAAACTTAGCAAAAACGTATCTCAGGTTGGATCAATAGTACACTTTTTCATATTTCAACTAGTTCATCAAAAATTGATTTAACCCTTTCCGATTGAATTATTGGGACACACCATTGGTGCTACTGGGCTGAATTGATTCATCTGCTGTCCCATAGGACAATACTTTATTTATTTATATTTTGTTTTAATTACTCCATTTGAAACAATATATTACATTTTATACAGCTTATTAAATTCTTGATGTGGATGTGTGATATATGAAATAAGAATGAAAATTTGCATGTGTTGTATGTACGAAAATAAGAATTGTGTGGTAAACCTTAATTGATACTATGAATTACATAAAACTTTGACTTACATATTATGTTACTCTTGTTGCAAAGTCTGTATTCCTTTTTCCTACTGTTACACAAAAAAAAAATGGTTTTGAAAAAAGAAATGTAATATTATCAATGGAGAGAAGTAGAAACGTTTCTTACAACTAAGGTAGGATGCAATGCAAAAAACCATTCAGTGAATGGGCAGCATTTAGTAGATCATTTCGTAAAAAGTTTAAAAAGGCCTACAGAACAAAGCAGAGTGATGAGAAAGCAGATCAAAGAAAAATTGAGGCGATTGAATTCATAACAAAGTGATTGGCCAGATTAGTACAAGTTTTAAATGTTTCTGATTCAAAATTTTTTTGCAATTTTATGTTCATTTAGTTATTAGTAAACATTTTCAAAATTTATAAAAAAATACATCTTTTCAACTCCATTTTCAAACGAAGGATAAGTTCATGGGTGGAACCATATTTCAGGGAAGAAATATGTGGAATGAAAATTCCCAAAATTTTGAAATTTGTCTATACTGAGTAAAATGTTTACATCACGATATATGCAATATATAGTTTTCGTAATTTTTATATTGATATTTTGTATTTATCAACAATTTGTACTAATATACTTCTTAATGTTCTTGGAATAATTTAGAACAGCATATGTACTTGCACACTGTAATACTAATTAGAATATATTGCAAACCTCAGCTATAAATGAAATTCTGATTATACCCCAACTTGAAATCCACTGGCTGGCCATGGCTAACAATTTGGCTATGGCTAACGAGAGATTTTAATTGTGATCTCACAAACTAGTGACTACTTGAGCATTTGTGTGATGTATCATATGTATAAATCCATCAGCTGAGAATTGTTCAAAGCAACTGAAAAGTTTTCAGAATGCCAACCGGTTTTCAGAGAATATACAATTTTATTGACAATATTTGATGAACATTTTTATTTTGAATAAAATGATCAATTTTTATTCAGTACTACCAAAACCAATTTCTACTTAAAAAACAGAATGTCGTTTGAGCAAAGAGGGAAGACAAAATTCTTGCAGAAACTTCAACTCGTCATCTCAGCGGTCCACAAGAAACATTTTAAAGGATTAAGACAAAGATTGAAAATGGGAATGTTGAAATTGAAAAAATCAAATATCACCAAGAAAAGCAGGTTTAAATTTAGTTTAAAAAGAAAAATTTAAAGAAAATTGTACAAAATTCCTAGTTTTTCGCAACAATGTTACCAATTGCATTAAATTTCTTATTTCAGATAAAATTCAAATGTTTTAAATTCTAGTACGGAAGAGGATGTCAAACAAGATTCACATACGCTGAGCTACCTATTTGGTTTAATATTTATTATTTGGTGTTGGACCCCTAAAAGTATATGTTTCATAGTGACCCCAGAGGTTAAAACATTGTTGATAAAGATTTTACAAAAAAAAAAAAAAAAAAAAAAAAAAAAAAAAAAAAAAAAAAAAAAAAAAAAAAAAAAAACACAACTATTAACAGCATAGCATACCTATCTTGTCCTAAAATCAAAACAAATATTCATCTTTAAAAAGAAAATCACCAATTTACTATTTTCTTTGACTTATCAGCTTTAGAAACTAAACTATTACTTAACTTTAATACATTACTTTTGTTCAAAGTAATTATTATTTTTTTTAACCTGGTGTTGTTACTTGTTTCATTAGTTGTCATACTACTAAATGCATTATTATTATTTAGTATCTAGGTATTTTTAATTATGAAGACATATCAATTCGTCAAATTAAGGATCCTTTAATACGAAATACAATCCTTCTAATATGGGCTTGTAAATATACTAATTGACATACATATCTATTTCAACCCCTCAAAGACAATCAAGTTCAGACCAACATGGTACAGATAGGAATTATAGTAACTAAATTTAACAAATCTGACACAAAAATATATTTAAATTGTGTACATATCATAAAACAGTTGGTATAATTTTAATTAATACGACTTTGTAAAGTGTTTAACTTTAAAAATGATTGAACTGAGGGCGTACAAAAAACTAAAATCAAGCAAAATCCCTACCAGTGGCATAAATTTGACTTTCTATGTGACAAAGCCAGCCACATTTTTTTATAATGTACAAGTCTATGTATCCAAAGCGATTTATACACCACTGGAATTACAACGTAGATGAATCCACACGTTTTTTTTTCTACTGACAATATCATGTAACAAAAATGTTGTGAATTTTAGTCAGGGTTTGCCTTTGCTTGTGCAGGGCCCTGTGCAAACGTTTACTGGGGGGTCCCTCAATTAGACACCTGACCCACTATATATGGACACAAAAATCGCGTAAATATAACATAAAATGTAGATAACAAGAAAAATCATGTTGTAATATTCATAATACTTCACCACAAGAATAAAATTAGAAAAAAAAATTTCCTTTTAATAAATGAAAACTAACTTGACACTGGAAAATTTTTTCACATTAGTATTATCTTATATTGTGAAATCAACAGCCACTGGTAGGGTATAAATATCTGTGACAATATAGTTAATACCTCAATTCAAATAAATAAAGAACTAACAACAAACACCAAACATAGTAGTAACAATAAAACAGAATGGTATATTACATAGTTTCAGAGAGCATTAATTAATTCTACAACATATACAATCTTAGCATTTTAAACTTTTTTATATATTCTGGATTTAAAACATTTTTGATAATAGGTGAAGGAATGTTGTGGCAGTTAAAAAGTGTGATTATACTAATTTAGAATGATATATTGCAAAATATAATATTTTACAACTACCCACCAAATGCGATAACAAAATTTCATATTTTTCTCCAAGAAAAGTGCTTACAGCAAAGTAACGACAACTGCAGAAAAAAAATTAATATTATAAAAAAGTATAAATGCATACCCGTGGAGAATTAAACAACTTATATGATCCTAACTCATTAAATGGAGATGATCCAAACACGAATATGGGATGGTCAGTTGGCAGTTAAAAAAATAATATTATTTTAATACTAATGTAAAACAATTACGTTTATTTTAGTTTCTTTCTAATATTATACAGTTTCATACATATGTTAAAAATACGTTGTAATTGAATAAATAAACTACAGTTTTATAATGTGAATGGAGCAAATTTAGTTCAGACTGTAATCTCTAGTGCTTTTCCTGCATATAAGTGACATCACTTGAGTGGTCGCACCACCTCACCACTACAGCTCAAAAGGGCACATAAGGGCTTACTGCACAGTAACTTTATTACTTTTTTATTAATGGGTAACTGTTCTGTTAACTCCCAGAAACATGTACCAATTCCAAAATTTAGTTTCCTCAAATTTACTCCAGCTGTGATTTACACAACTTTGATTTCTGTTGGTAAAGCCCAAATTTTACATCACATTCTCATTTGTGTATTTTTAAGAGTAGCTAAAAGTGGTTCCAAAAGAGTACTGACGGTTATAGCCGTTTGATCGCAAAAGAGACATAAACGGCAATAAAAAAACCATTTGTTATCAGCCATTTCATTGTTATATATTTTTCTAATTGGCATTATCGTTAATAAATAGATAAATAGATAAATAATTAACACAGTAATGATGATTTTATCCGTCCATCACAGGATTATTAAAATAATCAATATTTATGGCTGATCATGTTCTTTAGTGGGGCGTTTTTATGTACTATTTTGCCCGTTAAATGTTCAAAACAGTTAATGCTATAAGGTGCTGATCCTAGCGACAGAATATAAAATCACAGCTTTGCCCCCAAATGTCCAGTAATTTTCTCACACCAAGTCCACTTATAGGTTCATTCTTTAGTTTCTACAATTCATTGATCATTAATGTACAGAGCTGACTCCTAGCGACAGAATAATAAAAAAAAAAACTAAATAAGTAATGAAAGCGCTGGATTGTGTGCTCAAATACAACACGGATTGAGTGTAAAAGAAAAGAAACTGCTAACGAGTGCACTAAAAGTAGGACTTTCTGTACACCCGTTTCAAAGAAATTATCATGTATACCAAAATTCTTTAAAAAAAAACTAACAAAATATACTGTGTTACTGACAAGAAAGTGCAAATGTAATGTCTCAATACACTTTGGATAAATAGAATTAACAAGTATTCTTTAACCCCCTGAAGTTCTTTAACGATAAATTTTGCTTACTCTAGTAGACCCTCTAGGTAGGTTGACGGCTATAGCCTTCAGTACTCCTTAACAGGTTAAAATGATCAAACTTGAACCTAAAATGGGTTTTTTCTACAGATCTACCAATGTTAACACAATTTTACAAAGTCAGAAACCGACCAGGATGAAGAAAATCTACAGAAAAACAGCCAACATATTTAATAATATAATTATACTACATCATATTATTATACTTAATGAAGCAATAATTTGTACAGACCTTACATATTATACATAAAAAAGTAATAAGCCAGTCCAATCGAGCTGTAGACGCGGTGCGGTTACAATAATATACAAGATGAGATGGTGTAATTGAATATCTACATAGGGGTGTTTTTGAGCACAGAGTGGACAAAAACGGTTGTGGAACTGGCGTAGTGTGTTTGTATCTTGCATATTGCTTTATATTTATTTATTTATTATCTATGCATAGTATAAAATAAGTACATTATATTTTATATTACTGTGTTCACCATTTTTCCAGGAAAATCTTTCTTACGAGATAAAAATATCACATTTTAAACTCGCCGTATCCTCACAAACACACAAAAATATTAAGAAAAATGAAAATTTTTGTTTTGATAAAAAAATATACTTAGTAATATGAAACAACCAAAATATATCTATGGATTGAACACTCTTTTACAAATTTTAATTGAAAACTATATAAACATAAAAGTTGCATCAAGACTCAATTAAATTGCCCGAACTTGTAATTGAACTTGTAACTTTCAATTGACAGTCTGCATTTAGTTTTTCTTGTCATTTTATACATTTGTTCACTTTTACTCAGAGCATAAAACAACTTATAAATCGAACATTTCTCTTTTAGTTAGTTTTTAAAACCAATACTGTTTAACCATATTTTTAAGATGAAATAAAAAAAACCCTTAAGATAAGTTAAAGGATTTATTATCAGGTTTTATCATCTAGACTGTGATTAAAATGCCTGATATTGGGATTTTAGTTAAAGGGTTACGTACATATCTTCGTACAATATTTCAAACAAATATTTTACGTAAAATAAAAATATTTATTTAAATTTGTATTTTAACCATTAACGGTTATAGGGCGAACCATTTCCATGTAAATAAGAGGGATTATTGTTAACCCCACAAGTGCTGTAGGCATATATCTATATCTGGAGCCGACAATATTATTGAGCCGAGAATAACTTCATGGTATTGAGTTGACAGCCACCATGGCAACTTACTCTTTTGTACGAGTAAGAGGGAGGGGATTGCCTGGTAACTCATGCCACATTGGCATCTGCCATCACCCTAGATGTCATAAATTACCTTCTTAACAATGACTCTGCGTTGTAAAAAAATATGTCATTACATATTATTATTGATAAATTAATTTTTTTTTGAAAAAATTAACCTTACTAAAAAAATTTTATGCTTATACTCCTCCCTCTCCTTTTCTGCCATTTCCAAATTCCCAGAATATTAAATTTCATAATTTTAGTACCATTATATAACTACGAAATGCCTTTATCAAAGGTTTATAGTTTTATATAATTTTTGTAATTAGCCAAGAATATTCGGAGTACAAAATACTAGCCAAGATAGAGCACACGTCCTAGAATAACCCAACACTAAAAGGGTTAAAACAAGAATATAAACAATAAACGTACAAACCACTACTACCAGTTCCACACTGAAATATATATTTTTTAATTGCTGTACTTATAATAACATCAACATCTGTACAACTGATGTTAACATTTCAGACCACCTAAGGTTGGATCTAAAATTTTCAATTTTCAATTTATAAAGAAAATAAAACTATTGAGTAGTTCATAGCTTCATCTTTTGTTACAAGAAACTACCGTATTTTTATTTATACACAAATAATAATGTAGAAAAATCAACTAAAGCTACAATAAAAACATCACTTTCCTAAAACAAAGCATTATTTTACAAAACAGGTATGTCGAAATATTATTTACAATATAATTAATTATTGTTCTAGTTGGTTTTTAATTTATACTAAAGTACACTATAATATCGTGAGATTCCTTTGAAAGGAAAGAAAATTGCTCTTCTAAAGATCCAAATCTAACAGTCTTTTATCTAAAGGTAACGAATTGACCTTACAAAAGGTTATTACGTCATTATACGTCATGGAGCTACGTATGTACGTACACTAAAATCACTAAAGTTTCCTTAAATTATGTATCTCTGTACTCCTTGGAAATATGACTTAACATTCCACGCAGTAAAAATTCAGCCATTAGTGAACCAGCTTTCAGACTTAACAGACAACAAAATAAAGGTGGGGGTAGACACAATGGCTGCTGGTTACGTTACATTCATTACGTACTATTTTGGGTCTACATATTGTATTATGATTCAAATAATTTTTGTTCTACAAGCTTGTCACAATGAAGATTTGGTTCATTTTCATATTTTTTGAATTGTCATATTCACCGCTATGAATGACTTTATTCTGGGAAAGTTAAGTTTGCAGCGACCTCCTTAATAATGTAAGAATTATAGTAAGAAGGATATACGGTTTAATAATGAGTAATGCCACAATTGTGTATGATCTTTGAACATTTATGGAAGAATTGACAACAATCCTGTCAATTTACCTACAGAAAACATCCATATTGGATGTACAGGACTGCTTGGTGTTTCGGTTTTATTTCTATTATGTATACATTCAGCAAATGGTTGATAAAATCCAATGAAGAAAGAAATTATCTAACAATACAACCCATACAAGACTTTTTTAGAACATTTTAACTAATTCATCTCATTCTTTCAGATCACTAAAGAACCATTAGGAGTTTTCTCAGTTCTCTAATGGGAACTGAAAGAGAACATTTTCAAAACTCTTAAATCTACACAAAACTCTCTCTGAGTTTTGTCTCTTAGATGGACAAAACTCAGATGATAATTTTGCAGTTATTGTAAATAATTTACTGTGAATAAAAATCAATGTACAAATCCAGAACTATACTTAAAAATACACTTCAATTTTAATTGACTCTACTTTTAAATTTACTTAATTTTGTATCAAAATACTTGATTTTATTTTAAATGTCTCACAGCGTATAATACCACAAAACGTTAACTGCAATAAAATAGCACATGTAATAGTAATATGGGCTAATAAAATATTGAATATTTTAATTTTAAAAATCTATTGTTTTTAGCTTTTTTCTCCGTAAAACTGATATATTGTGGTTCAATGAAGAGACATAGTTAATCACTTTACCTCATTTTACCTAAAAGTCAACCACTTTGTAGGCAATATACTCATTGTAGGCATTATTAATTGGCAATTAGTGTTTTAAGGCCAAAACCATACATAGTATGTGGAGCATTGTGTGAATGTGTGAGCACTTTACAATACCTGTGTTCATCATATTCAATTAATTCAACTGTAGATAATTAATGAGTTTCGTGGTTGGTAAAGGTATCATTTGGTGATTAAAAAGGCTAGGTGATGTAAAAAATATTGTCACCTAATATTTAAAGCTTGTTTATAATACTACCTAAACTTCTAAGATCCTGGTCACATAAAATTAGTCTACATAAATGGAGCTGTAGATAGAAATGGCCTTCAGAAAGATATTTCATATATTAATTTTTCATTTCTTTGCTTTGATTTAGAATTTGCTGGCCATCACAGTTTTTACCTTTCTGAACCACCATCACCATCATCTTTCCAAGGAGTTTACACTACGAACACGTTTGCTCATCCTTATTCATAAATCTCTTTTGTATCGGCAGCTAAGTGGTTAAGTACTTTTATCTAATTATAATGTCATAAAATCATTACTAAAGCTTTGTTGAGATAAAAATTTTTGGATAACCGTTACACTTTAATGGTAACATGGCGATTAAAATTAAACTTAAGAGTTAAATAAAAAATAATTATCTTTTAAACCAAGTATTTCTTGACTTTTTCCAAAACTGGTAAATCGAACACTACAGGCTTGACAAAGACTTGATAAATATATCGACCTCTGTAACTGAAAACGTTTACCACCTTAACTTACAGAAATTATGTACAGAGATAAAAGGAATTGGGGGTGGATCGATGGTCAGTTGTTCCAACTGTCGCACACTGAACACTAGGTCTGTCGGAGAAACGGTAGGACTGAACAAACGGAGACGAACAATTAATGGACGTGGCTCGGCAGATCTTCAGATGCTGAGTGCAATCATGATTACTAAAATGGTAACAAGCACTATGAGGCAGATTATAATCATCACCTTTTTCTGTGAACAAAAAAACAGAAACACAAAAACATTAATTTGTTCAAACTGCAACAGCTAAAATAATATTAATTTCATATTTATTTATTTTAAAAACTGGCATGTAACATTCTTTACCTCCCTTCGTTTTGTATAAAAATGATCCCTTAATGAGTACAACTATTTTTATCCTAACTGTATTTTGATTTTAATAGTTGTTTCTTGTTCATTAAAAAAATAACTAAGTGTTGTTTGGAAACATTTCAAGTGATTTTAACTGTTTTGAAGTAAAATTAATTTTATTACCACACACAGATTTAGAAGAAATGCATTACCATAAGACAAAAAAAAAAAAAAATAGCTTGAACTTTACATTTTCAACCAAATAGTCGTTCCATATCTTCTATTTAAGTCTCTGAGAAAACCTGTGTGACTAACAATCAATGTCTTTCTTAAGGAAAATTTCTCTCAAGAAAAACCCAGGTTGTGTACTTTGTAAATTGGCTCTTAGCTCCTAGTCCAATTAGTTTGGAACTGTCAATATAATTTTTGTTCGTTAATTTTACTTCTTTATGGAATTGTACAGCATAATTGTCAAAAATTAATAAAAAAATAAAAATGTAAAGCAACGTTTTGGTTGTTGCTAAGGATTTTTATTGTAATTGAGATTTATTAATGTTCGCTTGTGTCACCTAATAACATTTGTACAATATTAATTATAAGAAAAAATTTGCCTAAGTATATAGTTGCTAAAGCTAAAAACATTAATAGTTTGATTTGGAAACCGTGGTAAGTTATAAAAAATTATAACTATGACCAGTTTTTGATTCAATAACAAAAAAGGATTGAATTCAATTTAAAATGTAGCTCCACATACTTTCCTCATTATTGAATCGAATAAACAACTACAAATTATATTACCAGTGAAATCTGCTCCACTGGCAGGTCCGTAACATGATAATGTATGATTCTGATACAATACAGACCAACAATTTGGTTACTAATTTTCAGATTGCTACCTTGAAAAAGCAGATTAACAAACAAAACAAAGCTTTGTTTCGGCATTTTTCAAATTTATCTATATCACGTTGGGGAAAACTGATTAAATTCTAAAATCATGTTAAAAAATCAAAGTGAAAAATAGCCCACTCTGTAATGTACTTGATTTTAAAATGTAATCATATGTTTAGTTTTATTATTTTTTAATGCGGATGGGTTTGTTACGAATTAATCTTCAGTTTTAGTCTTAACCTACATATTGGAAAAAGTTAAATTTTTATTTAAGCACATTTCATTTGAACCAAAATAAATTGATTCTTAAAAGTTTTTCTCATCTTCAATGTCTAATTAAAAAACACTGGCTATCTTGAGTACCGGTGGTTATCTTAACTTTAGCATCGTACTCGTATAATTGAACATTATATCTCGAAAACTTTCACGCCTTAGTTTGATTACAGAATAAACATCCAAACGTTTTTTGTGTTTATTTTTATTTCTTGAAGGACTTGGGGTTTAGAAGAAAGAATATAAACGAATTTCTGAGACAATTCTCTAAGGATACATTACAGTCATCTTTTCGTTTGTGGGCAGAAGATGCACAAACATGCATTCCTCTTGGGGAGAGAGGGGCAAGGGGAGAGTTGTGGTCACATAAAAGTACTTTAACCTTCCACCCCATATCTGCAGTCCTGGACCACTATCTGCCCTTCACTGGCAAACCCTATATCATCAAGGGGTGATTCTACTATTCCAAGGGTTGTTCTTTGGATGCCTCGGAGTGATGAATGGATCTACTCATATCAGTAGGACCTTTGATGACTAGGACCCTAGGGATCCCCAGGGGTTTCTGGCAAGCTCAAGAGATTAGGATCAATTGTTGTACGAGGTTAGTACTCAGCCATTTCAATTCGCTTTAAATTCTTCTAAGCATATATGCCCTCAGGTGACTCAAAAGAGCAAGAGAATATGTCAGCATCGGACAGTTCCGACGAATAATGACCCTGGCCATGTTACATGGTCTTGTGATGTTTTATAAGCGTTCATCAATTTGTATGAGAAATCATGGAATGCACATGTCGAAGGAGGTCGAAAATAAAATTCATAAAGATCCTTTCAAGACGGAACCTTTACAAATATAAACAACGTTCCACCTATTGAGCAAAAGCATAGCATAGCAGCCAGTACTTCTATTTTTAAATGAGATGTTTCACAAGATATTTCAATCCTTAAAAAAATCATTTTCACACAAAATTATGACACATCAAAAGTAGATCCAAAATTTAAAGAGATTATGAAGATTGAGAAAACAGCAACTTTGCTTCCACAAAGCTGCGGCAATGGCCACGAGAATAGCAGGTACAGTGGTTATCACAAGATAACAGAATCGAGCAACGTCAAGCGTAACTGCTCGTTGGATGGGTGATCACTGAGCAATCCTGTCCTTGCAAGCGGTCTTTGCCTGGCCATTGGTGGTAGTTCGGAGACCACATTTCAACTGTTGGTTCCCAGATTGAGTGTTAGAGAGGGTTGGTAAAATAAGAGATCCTTTATCATTTATTACTTTTTCAAAAAAACAGATAACCACTCGAGGACGAAGAACAGTTAGAAAACTAGTAAAATTCGACTTGATTTGGATGTTTTTGAATGTAAAATGTAATCATAAACTTGATTTTAGAAAATTTATCTGAATATTTTTGTTATCAATTAACCCTAAACATGGTGTGAATATACATTCTGCTCTAGATATTTGCTAATTGATTGACTGACACAACTAAATTGTTTTTCTTTCTAATTATTTAATATTGTATCTTTGATGCTTATGTTAGTCTCTATGAATTGTGCAAATAAAGTCTATTGTATATTAAGTATAATGAAATATTATTGGTACCAATGATGAAATATTAACGTTTAATATTCAGTAGATGGTTTTGCTAAGCTATATCATAAAACTGACTCATCAATACCAAAAATACAGACATTCTTTTCTTTACATTGCTAAAAACTAATTACTCCAAGTGTAAATACATTTAAGTTCCATCAATTTCATTATAAATGCTTAAAATTTAAATTTCGGGTCGGTAGCCATAAGTGAATACTAGAAATAAAGTACTGATGTGAATAAAAATGTAATAATAATTCTGACCTACTTAAAAAATACTCTACCTTTTTATACAGTTTTACTTATGAAATTTATTCAAGATTTATTTTTATTTTGGAAATTTAAGATTTGTGAGACAAACTCATTGCATTTGCTAGCACATAAATCTTACTGATTTCATTTGTTGTAATGGAGGTAACTTTACAATTTGTGATTTCTCAAACACAGTAGTAATAATAACAGTAATAATAGTATAAACCAAAAAAATAACTAATTTATGTAATGATGTTTATACATTTAAATGTAATAATTAAACAAAAATGTAGTACAAGTTTTACAATTCCCACGATAAATTAAATTCCATAGAAGAAAATATTAATTCAAAGGAAAGTTTATATATTTTGAAAGTAAGATCTGGGACATGTGCTATGAAAAGCCGGTTAAACCTAAAATAAACACCAGCTTCAACAGAGCATGGGTGTAGAAAACAATTTTAGCAGTTACATCATGTTCATACACGGTTTCTTGTTTTATCAAACTTGTCAAATCTAGCAGTAACAGTGCAATGAAAATATAATCTTATACCATTATTTTTGACACTTTTAGGGATTTTTTATTATATATTTCTTTCCGGATTATTAAGTCTTACTTAACAATATAAATGGAACAATGAGACTACAGTGTCTACGCTACTCAGGACTGAACTACATGGTGCGCTACATGACAGTGCTATACCTATACTAGTGTGCTCCTACAGTCAACTACAGTAAACTGTACAAGATAAATCACTTACTGACGCTTCAGAGAATCAAGAGATTTTCAATCATAAGAGATCATTTTCAAGAATATCGTAGACAACTTTGATTTTTTTAAAGCTACATCAATACGAAGACTTCTGTTGATACTTGACTACAAATATTTTCCACATATAAAGTTTAATTTAAATTTTTGTCAACCAGCAGTCTGAGAAATTTTAATTCATTAACGTGTTCTAAAAAATGTTCATTTAGATATATGTTGTTTTAGAGACATTAGATATTCTAGTACTAGCAGAAAATTTAACGTAATTTGTTTTAATTTTGATGAACAATAAATTGAGCTGAGCTAAATTTAAGTTAGATTGAAAAATGCTGAAATTTCAATACTATTTACTTGATTAATGGATAACTTTAGATTAATTTACCACCAACATACAAAACAATATTAGAGGTGTGATTCAATTGAGAAGATAAAGAAATTCCAATGATATAGCAAAAGAACAACAATGGTCCCAAAACAGATCCTCGAGGAACTCCATATTCAACAAGACTCGGAGTGTAAAAAATAAAGTGTCTTAGTTTTTAAATAATTTAATTCAACAAACTGATCACTGTCAGTTAGGTACGATTCCAACCAGGAACAAGCAAATTTTGTATGTCAACTCTTTTTAGGATTTCAAGTAATTTAAAATTACAGACACTATTGAAAGCTTGACTAAGGTCTATACATGAAACCTATTACTTTCTCACCATTATCAAGTAACTTAGTAATCGCTTTCAAGAGCTCAGTAGTTGCACTTATAACAGATTTTCCCTCTCGAAGGCAATGTTACAAATAAGGTTATTATTTTGAAACTATACAGTTAGCCATAATTTGTTCAAGTATTTTAGAAAAAGAGGATGTGAGGAAAAACTTTACAGTTTTCTACTTTTTGAGGATCACCAGAGTTTAACTGTTTTAAGAAAAATTCCAGAAATAAAAGAAGAACTAGATGACTCAAAGGTTTCAATGCACTTTGTTTTACAAGCATAATGACTGAGAATGGAATTTCATCAAAACCGATTGAGTATTTATTATCAAATTATGTCAAAACTTTGTCCATGTCTTTTTCAGATACTAGTTTTGATGTGAAGATTTTTAAAATTAAATATTCATTTTTGATGTTTGCTTGAAATATTCATTATTGTTACTAGAAGGACAAACAGATTCTAAATTCTGAATGATTTCAGTCACAACCATATTAGTTTATAATTATTAAAAACTGTAACTACATATTGCGAATTTTTTATGACATGTCACAAAATAACATCATTATGTTAACTCATTTTTCATACAGATTTCACCATTTTAACATTCCAGGTTGTTTTACAGAAAATCTTAATATTGATTAACAAAAATGGTTTATTTATAGAACAAATTACACTGACTTTGACTTAAGAACCCCATACCCTTATTGCACGAATAAATAATGTCCATTAGATCAACGAAAACGGTACATGGCACCACTGCCGCAATGTTCCATTCCCCACGCATTAAAACAGATCTGGTATCTTCTGTGTAATTTTATACATGCTTCCTAAAGCGTTAATTAACTATACATTTTTATGACTTGACTAGGCTAATCTTTTCTGAGTAGATTAAAAGCTCTACAATTTGAGTCCATGGCACTCTGTACCTCAAATTGTTCTTAAAATGTAATCATTAAAAAAATTGAACATTTTTAAGGTGATATTTCAGTTTTCAATCTTTTTTTACACAAATATCAAAGAAATTACTAACTAATACTATGAAGAAAATGGTCCAATAGTTGCACAAATTTAATTAGCTTTCATTAAAGCAGGATGGACATCTGCATCCATAGTGATTTAACAGATCCTGAAATCCTTAAAGCTGAGAAAATTGCTCATTTTTGCACATGTAATCTTATCAGTTCTCTTGAAAATTTGACCCTAACGGTTTTTGCGTACTATGAATGAATACTATTAAATATTATTTAGAAACCAATATACATACCATTAATTTTAATGAAAAATAAACTAATAAACACATGAAGTATGTATATATTTTTCCATCTTTTTACTGTAAATGGAGGATAGTAGTTTGATTGAAATCCCAACATAAAGAATCTAAAAATCTAAGCATATAAAAAACCAGATTCATTTTTATTTTTACTTTGTTAAAATGTTATATAGAAAAAATACTAAAAACACACTAATACTAATTATAATGCAAATTCTATTCTAGAGAAGTATTAAGGAAAAGGTAAGTGGATAATCAACTTCTACAGAAAAAACAAACTCAGTAAGAGAGTAGTGAAATGTATTATAATCACATGCACTAGACATTACATAGAGTAGTAGCTTGCACTTCACAATATTTTTAACTGATTATAATAATCTAAGTTGTTACGACAATTATCTCAGCATTAATCTACATTGGTCTGAGAGAGGGTACAATATTTGTGGATAAGATGAAGAATGGAGAGACCTCGTCAACTGCTTATGTCACTAACCAATGAAAGATACCCTAAAATAAAACAAAAATACAACATTACTTAAAAATTGTTTGTAATATTGATGTAAAATGTTAATTGTAATAAAGTAATATTTTTACAGCCCCCAAATAAAAGTAAAATACAACTGAAACGTTTTGTGTTATATTTTCCTCCAAATATTCACTATTTTCTTGCTAAAGCTCTTAAAATATAACAATACACTTTTCTTTAAAATAGCAGTTACAGTATTCATGTCAAATGAAACTTCAGGGTTCCTTTAATGACATATTTGGGTTTGTTTTTACATAGCTTTATTTTCACAAAAATTGTACAATTTACTAACAAAAGGCATCTGATATAAATTTTGAACTACATTGCACAAAATCATGTGACCTAATGAAATTTTTATATTTTTACTGAATTACTAACAATTTATTTAGACAAAAATTGAATAAACATTCCCACAAAACTTTCTTGAAATTTCCTGGGTGATTTTCATTAAAATTAAAAATTGAATTCAAAAACATAAGAAATTGGAGTTTGCTATCATTTTATTGAATAATGTAGAATCCTTAATGTAATAGCTTAAGTTTTGGAAAAACAGGATTTAAACAAATTTTTTTAATTGTAGAATATTTTCTAGAAGTATGTCACATTGGATTAGAATGTGTTTATGATTCACTAATAGTTTAAGACTTGATTTGTAAATTTTTAAACCAATGAAGTTTATTATATTTCTAAAATAATATAGAATTGGGTGCTCTTCAACAACACAAATTGACAAAGTTAATTTGTGCAATTGTGTACATTTATTTTGAAGTGGTACAAATTGCACAGAAAGCTGGTATAGACTTGGCCACATGTTGGTGGTTGTAGTAGTGAAATGCGCTGTTGTCATATCTTTTTACACAGACTATATTAGCTCACCAGTGACAGTGTGAGTTACAGACAAATGTGATCTCAACGAGAGTTCCTATCTGCCAACGTGTGTTACAAATACAGTGAATAGTGAATGAACATTGATTGGGGATCATTAAGCGAGTAGACAGATCCACCATCTTACAGTGAAGTGCAAGCTACCACACACTCATAGCACACTAAACATAGACTAAGTACAGGTGTGAGAGAGAGAGGATTTTTACCTTTCGCGCTTTCACCGCAAACCCTTCTGCCAGCGTGAGTTCTCCCCTTGCGACCGTGACCTGGTCCTTGGTGTTGGTGACGTTGTACTCGATCCGGTCGACGAGCTCGCCCTACAGGAGCGGGGGCGGGACGGAACGGAACGGGGAACATTGAACAGAGAAAGACAGAAGAGACAAGCAAACCCGACCGACACACACCCATGTTAGTACAGTTAGTGTACATCCAGTAGAGGTAGGTGAAGTAGGAGGGGAACGGGGCAAGGCGCAACAAAACAGAAAAAATTAAAGTCGTGGATAAAGAAAATACAGAACGCAGAGTGAGAACAGTGAAAATAACGGCGAGAACGGTGGAGGCTTTCGGCGCAACTCACCCGCCGAGCTTTACTCTGGTACTTGAGGGCTTTCTTGGTGTCCTGAGTGGCTGTCTGTACGTAGTCGACTGCGTGCTCCACGTGGTACTCTATGCGATCTATCATCTCACCCTGCACCGCCAAGCAGCTGTTAGACATGCCCCCACACCACAGGCAGTACAAACCCCAAATACCAATACAACCCCATTAGTCTATCCCAATAGCTTATCACAAATTCCAAGGAATGTTTATCTACAGTGGAATCTCAATAACATGAATCTCAAAATAATGAAAAAAGTCTATATCAACTAGAACTTTGAGGCTATAAACCATTAATAGAGGTAAAACTTTGGGCTACTGAGTATGTGTAAGTGGTGATATGTGAAATTATGAAATTTTCACATTTAAATTTGTACCTGAATTATTGTTTTGCTTGATAAATTCACCCTGATTCACCTTATGGATTAGTTTAGCACAGTAAGAATTTGTGCTAAAGTGTTAAATAGATTTCTAATGTAACTGTTGTTCTGTGTAATTCGTAGATAAACCACTAGTCAAGTATGTAATACTATCATCAAAATTACACTTGTAATAAAAGTCAGTCTCTGTGGAGAAGCAGAAGAATCAGCACAGCACATGCGGCTGAACTGTCCTGCTGTTTGTGTAACCAGGACAGAGTTCCTAGGGGCTTATCTCTTGACCCAAAAGGACATACGAGAACAGGAGCCCAAAAATCTAAACGGTTTTTAATGAAGTCTCATTTGTGGGATAAATACAGTATAAGTAAAGGATGATTGAAGGCCCTTTTGGAACTAAGTGCAAAAGTCAGTAAGTTTCTCACACCAGTAAGTGGCAGAGACTGGAGATCTCAAAATTTCAGGTGATGTCAACAGTCCATATCTTTTATGGTCATCTAGGAGAATCTACTGTGTCATGTTCACTGCTTTGTTATATTTGGTAATCTATCTCACATTAGGACCTCAGTCACCAGTGACTCATAAAGATGCATTATTTCAGCATTATATCGCTCAATGGCGGTTAATTAAGATGGCTGACTTTGGCGTCTGATAGTTTAGTGTAGGTCAGAGCTAGAGTACTCTAGGTGAAATCAGAGGAACCTTCAGACTGTGTTCTGTTAGACAGCACCATCATGTAAGGTAACTGTCATGAGTCATCCGTGACTCATGCTGCACACTATTTATATTCAATTGGACCAATATCGAATTACAGAATAAAGCTTAAACACATGACAAACATAAAGATCTACCCTGTAGCTTGGAAGCTGACGCAGTAATGTGCTGACACAGACAATGACAGCAGCTGAAATCGGTGCATGACTGCACTGTCAGCGTGACATGTCTGACTCATGCTGTACATGAGAATTTTCACCAGAAATAACAGTGTAAGCAAAATAAGTTGTGTGCGCATGAGCCAACCATGACTCATATGTAATAATTATAAAATATACTGTTCACCACTGTAATCCCCAATTAAATTCCACCATTGCAATCCCCAATTAAATAGTTAAAAACTGTTAAAAATATATGCTTCGTTTTGTGGAGTAGGTTCAGTAATATCCAATAGGGTAATATCCTCAAGAACAGCTTACTTTGCACTATTTGAGTCCCAAATGCGCTATGGGCTGACTGTATGGGGGTTTTCATCTCTGCAAAATCTACACAGGGTACTGCTCCTTCAAAAAAAGGCAATAAGAAATAATGGCTGAATTGGGTTTTCGGGACTCTTGTAGAGGGGTGTTTAAGAGACTGAAACTGCAGACAGTTGCCAACCTGTACATCGGTGAGGTAATAACCTATACAGTTAACAAAGGACTCGTCCAATTCTTGGATACACATCCTTATAACACTAGGAACAGAGCTAACTACAGACTCTCAGCACATCACCTGACTGCCTATGAAAAAAAACCGTCCTATATCGGGGCTAGACTCTTCAACATCCTTCCACCAACGCTGAAAGAACAAAAAAGCAACATGAACTTTAAAGAAACTCTACTTGACTGGCTGTTGGACAAGGAGTTCTACTCTGTTGAAGAATGCCTGCAGATAGGAAGACCTTCTCACTGATGACCACGCAACTCAAGTTTAAAAACTCTTGACGCCATGACTGTACTCCATGTTTATGTCAATAAAGATCATTTGTATTGTATTGTATAACTAAAAGAGGACTATGACATCCCCGGCGAACCATGGCAATTCAAACGATTAAAACAATTTCAATTGAAAATTACAAAAACCACCAAACTTGCTACCATAAAACAGTAGTAATTTTGTTGGATGGTAGTAACATGTGCGAGTCAAGTAAACCAGAAAGTCTTGTTTGTTAGTTACAAAGTTTAATACCAAAACATACAAATTGACTTTTTACAATAATACGTTGGCTAATGGTGTGTAATGGACACAAAAAGTTTTTTTTACTTTAAATGTGCATAAAAAGTTTATGGGAATAAAAAAAGTTATTGAGATTTCACAGCATGACTAGTTTTTTGCACTAACTAAATTCTGACCATACAACCCAAATTAACACAAGTTTATTGAAATAAAAAATATATTTACAAATTTGTTTCATAATATTTCCCTAATTTATTATGGGAATATTAATTAGTGGTAATATTTATTTATTACCGTAACATATATTATTAAACGCGGAGTTGATAAATTCAATTAGTACAATGTTTGTATTGCCTTTGTTTAGTTAACATGCATATTCCATACATACACCTGGTAAATGAGGTGAATATTAATTAAGACAGAAACCAACAAGAAATTATAAAACATTAATTTTGTAAAGTTGTATAAAATCTCTAAATTAAGATTTACATTACATACTACAACTGAGCCTGTCAAAACATGCTACTTACAGATGCGTTCAGATGTATATATACTTTTGAGAAAGACATAATGTACAGTAAGGGAAAAATAAATGTGCAGAGGTTTCTTATAAGAATAAAGAAAAAAACTTCATACAATCCTTTAAAATTTCGACATTATGTCTTTCTCAAAAAGGATATAATTTTTTATATCCTTTTTGAGAACGATAATATGTCAAAATATTAAAAGATTGTACGAAGTTTATTCTTTCACTCACATACAATATATAATTCATATATATATATATATATATATATATATATATATATATAAATTGTATTTTAGTACAACCAAAATTGTTAAATTTGTTATTACTTAATAAAAAATGCTAATAGGAATTTTATATACATTACAATACAATTTAAGAAGGCATCTATAAATTTATTATATAATTGAAAATGGTGACAGAAAGAAAGTGACACAAAGAAAATCTCTATAAACTTAAAAAATGAAAATTTTCAATAATGACTTTATCCAATTTCACAATGTATATGTGTTTGCTACAGTACTCTGTTTAGTTTATTTAGTGGCAAAATTTTTAACAATTTTATGGGCGGCTATTTAACAATTCTTTAAAATCGAGGAACTCATAAATAAGATGAATATAAGAATCCCACTATCTCATTTAAAGATATTTTCAATTCTTTTTATTTTTAAATATGTCAAAGATATATTAATAATATACAATGAAGGTTATTAAATTTGATTCCAAATTGACTTTAACTAAAAACTGAAAGACTGCAAATTTTATACATGCAAAATCACAACTAAAGTTTTTGTTATGATATGAGTATATATTACATAAGCTGTGTTCCAGTATATATTCCTCCCAAAAAATACCAACCAAACACTTGAGAATGGCAGAAAGCAGCATGATTTGAAACAGATAAAGAAGCCATATCCCTTATAACCTCAAATTATAGGATATTGGATGAACCATGGTTTTGTGTTACGCACCAATCCGTTACCATATCACCCTTCCAGCCCAAAGCCACTTCAAACAAAGCATGCAGACCATACCTTACGTTCTCGGGTAAACTGCTCTAGCAACGATTAGCGTTCACTGCCCCTGAGCTTTTGTAAGGAACCGGAATGTCTAACACTAAAATGTTTGTAAATTCAATAACTTAACAAATAAAAATCAATATTAACAAATATCAATGAACAGAAATTTGGAATACCTTTAGAAAACAAATAACATAATATTCATTAAGTGAATATATCTAGAAAAAAAAATGTTTTATACAAAATGCAAATCTAATTTTTTATGTTTTGACAGATAAAATGGTACTGAATTAATTAAGGAAAACATAATACTGTGATAATTACATAAAATCTAATCTGTAATATCAACCCTCAAGCTGGCAGTCCCTGAATAACCAATTCTAATATTAAGTAATTCTTTAAGAATCAAACTTCTAACTTATACTGGGTTTTATTAATTTACTTTTACTTTTGGCTCCCTTTGTTGTATCAGTTCACATATCATAATTATTATAATATTGAACAAAAAGTACTAAATGCACATTTCGCATTAATTAATATAAACAAATATGAAAAACATACTTTTTAGTCATATAAACTTTATATTTCATATAAATCTACATAACGCATTGGATAAAAATGTATACAGTAAATGTGTCATATCCAGGCCTCCAATGGCCGACCTGATGATGAACGATAATACATTTCGTAACTGAGTAAAGGAAGCCACATGGGCAAGCTGGATCACATCCTCCCACAGGTTCGGCTGAGGGCAGGAAAGAGGAATGAGAGTTTCGTTTCCTTTCCCTTACAATTAATTCGCTTAAACAGTTTTGAGAAACAATGACTTTGACGAAACTATGATAACAGTACTGTTGTGTCAAATTTTTGAATCTGCATTGATTGGGATGTGCTGTTGTGGTGGTGATATCATTGCATTTAATTTTTCAGTAAATTAAGATCTGAATTTTATGCATTGATCATAAAAAATATCAAAGTTTGAAATAGGATAAACTACTTTTGTACAATAAATTTGGAAAATTTAATGAAAAACAGTTCTTGCAAAGTATTTACCGTTTTTATTATTATGCAGCCAGCGCCATTAAAAAGTAAACCATTACATCGTAGTGCATTTGCCGTAAATAACTTACATTCTACATATATAAAGCATATATCTGGCTTTAATGATATCTTACCTACAGATATGATAGGTTCTACTGAATATCAATTTTTTTTCTTTATACACTAAAAGTTAGGTAAGAAATTTAATTTGGAGCCTAAATTTTTATACATGTTTAAATTTTTTTAAACAGCATATACTTACTGACAAATTTCCGAAACACTGTTATGTTTTAAAACTATCCATCATCAATAATGATTTTTTAAACAAAGATTATATACTCGTCAAGACAAAAAACTAACAGAGTGCATAAACAGTGTCAATAGTTTGTATGCCAGCTTGAGGGTTAAGCTACAGGAGGCTATAGACAATGCTATATGTCTAACACTAACATTGTTAACGGTCCAATCAAATTTAATGAATTAAGTTTTATGCTGAAGTTTACTAAATCTTAATTAATATTTATGACTTTTTATGATTGTTACAAATTTTGATTGTAAAAAATGTGAAATATAAACAATAACAAATAAATTAATAAACAAATATAAAAATTTGTAAATAATATTCTTTCTCTGTGTTTATACAATATTGAACTTGAGACCAAAATAAGAACTCAATAATAATTCACTCTCTTAAAGACAATTTTATATTCCACAAGTTATTCTTTATTAATAACTGAATATACAGTTATGTAATTTATTTCTAAACTCTATTCAAGTTGTACATAGTACTAAAACTTTTCAAAGGTGTAGTAGTAGTATATTAGTAACATTTTGAAAATTATTCTCATCTGAACTTTTTTTTTAAAGAAATGCTATGATGAAGTGGAAGACAGCATACCTGACTCTCAACCAGCATAGCCATGTCCATGAACATGTCGTGCAGTTCCCGGATGGAGTTCTCCAACTTGATGATGTCCGCGTGTCTCGCTTCGATGTCCGCTAGAGTCTGCTTCGCTTGTTGTGTCTCCATTATAATCTGCAAACAAACCATCATTATATTATCTCATGCTTAAACAATGAAATGTGAAGCGTGTATAAAAATAAATAAATAAACATTTAAAGTCTTAAAATACATGAACTAAAAATATTTCATAGAAAAAAATCTCTTCGCAATAAAAAAAAACAAAAAAAATTAACAATAGTATAAATAACACTGCAAACTGTACAAACAATAAAATAAACTAATAAATTGTATTTATTAAATTATAACAAATTTCTGATTGAAATGATAGTTTAAAAGCAACAAATTTATAATCACATACTAAGTTAAAGGGTTATTTTAATCTCTCAACCCATGAGTTAAAACATACAAATTATTACATACAAATTAAAACATACAAATATATTTTTGAAAACATAACAATTTTGAAATAATAATACTATCTGACATAATCAATCAGGGTGTTTAATTTGGAAAACAACAAAACCTTCCTCAAGTGTTGAAAGAGTTTTTCTAAGGATACATTTTTCTGTGAAACATCACTAGAAAATTCAACAATATCGTAACTAACCATGTTATTCATCATACTCTCATAAGGTCCTCGAAAATCCAGGGAGGTGTTATAATGTTTGGAGTTGGCTCAAAAGCTTTAAAAAGCTGGTTAATTCTTTATCCAAACAAAATGCACTTATTATAGACATGCTATTTGCCTTCAGCAGCACCATTTTAGATCCTACTTATGATTGTGAAGAATACGAGGTCTGTCCAAAAAGTATCCGACTGCCAACCAGTAGGCAGCCGCGGCGTAACCGACCGGCTCGAAACCGGTTATTGGAGGGGAGGGGCGAGCCTACTCCTTCCCATATTAGGCACTGAATACAATCCGGTCACTCAGTGAGTCACAGCGCTCTGTTACGTATAGTACTGCCGTGTGTGTGCGTCGCATTTCAATATGATTGAACGTGTTGAGCAGCGCATTTGCATTAAATTTTGCCAAAAACTTAGCCATTCAGCATCAGAGACGATTAATATGATACGGAAAGTTTATGGTGACGTGTCTATACACAAATAAAAGAGTGGTTTAGGCGGTTTAAAAATGGCCGCATATCAGTGGAGAGTGATGACCGATCTGGCAGGCCTTCAACGGCCAGAAACGCTGAAAATGTTGAAACGTGTTCGTGCAGCAATTAATGAAAACCGTCGATTGACTGTCCGAGAGCTGGAAGAAGATTTAGGAATATCAAAATCGTCAGTTTCTAACATTTTACACGAAGATTTAAAAATGAACCGTGTTTCGGCAAAATTTGTTCCTCAGCTGCTGACAGAAGACCAAAAGAACTGTCGACTTGAAATCGCACAGAACAATCTGGATTTGATAAAAAGTGACCCAGGGCTATTTAAAAAAGTTATTACTGGTGATGAGTCATGGGTTTATGGCTACGACCCTGAAACTAAGGCTCAATCTTCACAGTAAAAAAATCGCGAAAAGCAACGGCCGAAAAAAGCAAGACAAAGTCGAAGCAATGTCAAGACAATGCTGACAGTTTTTTTTTGACCAGGACAGCGTTGTTCATCACGAATATGCTCCAAGAGGCCAGACAGTGAATAAGGAGTATTATCTTGAGGTCCTAAGGCGGCTACGAGATGCAGTGCGAAGGAAACGACCTGAACTGTGGACAAGCCTTGACTGGATCCTGCACCACAACGCGCCAGCTCATTCCTCAAATCTGATTCAGCGTTTTTTGGTCAAACACGACATCAACATATTACGACAGCCTCCCTACAGTCCTGACATAGCTCCTTGTGACTTCTGGCTATTTCCGAAATTAAAAATGCCTTTGAAAAGGAAAAAGATTTGACGATGTTGAACAAATAAAACAAAATGCGAATGAAGGACCTGTTAGCCATTCCGCAAAATGAATTTAAGGAGTGTTTCCGGAAGTGGGAGGAGCGTTGGAATAAGGTAGTGGCTTGTGGAGGGGAGTACTTTGAAGGGGACCAGATTACCGTTGCCGCCAAGTAACGTCAGTTCATGCCAGACGTCAAGGTCGGATACTTTTTGGACACACCTCGTATAGTCATGATGACCACATGACATTAAGAGATAAAATTTATGTGCTCATCACTTTTCAGAATTATCATGATATATTTTTTCAAAACTCAGAGAAACTGCAGAATCTCTGGAAGACTATCAGCGGTTTGACAAACAACTTTATTGTACATAATGACGAAAGATTTAAGAACCCTAATGGCATTTCTTTCAATTAACCATAATTTGAAAGCAATTAAGCTTGTATGTGAATTCTTTTTAAATGTGGAAAATAAAAGACTGTGCTCTAAAAATAGGAGTAAATAAACTATAAATATATATTTTCATCAACATATACTTTCTTAGTTAAACGTAACAAAAGTACACTCATTTACGTCCATGTTTGCTTCGAAGAAAATAACTCCAGTTCAATACTCAAAATACTAAAGTCATAAGTTTTCCTTCTCTGAGCTCAAAAGATCTCACGCTATTGAAAGTTTATCAAAACTCGAGTAGAGCATGAATTCTTGGATTTTCCTCCAGCATTATCATCATGTGATGGAAACCTGAAAAGGCCTGCTACGTAACTTTCAGCAAAAGAAACAGAGAATTAAACTAAATGTGCATTCAAAAACATTCCTGAAACTCCTTGTCAGATCCACCTAGTCAACGGTATGACTTTATTAAACTCAATACCTGTCTCACTGTTTATAGCCTGTGATACTATTGAAGACTGTAAAGTTTATAGTGGACCAAGTGTAAAAACCTCTTAATCCACTGACTACCAATTAACTTTCGAAGTGGCAGTAATTTTTTTCCTGAGATGGTAGGCCATTTTTGATTGTGTTTTGTACCCGTACTTTTGTGCAAAAATAATTTTTAAATACATTTTTACAATAAACCTAAATGTGTAATATATTTTTTCAGGAAAATGTGGAGATAATTATGGTATAAAAACATTATGCATAAAGCTTAAAAATTACTACACTAAAAAAAATATTATTTGTCTTTTTTTCTTAATGGTGGGATTGCACCTGGTATAGTGGAATTAGAACAAATATTCGAATCTGAGATGCCAATTTATTCTTCGTTTTATCTAGTTTCAGAAAATATATTGGGCATCCAGATTATCTTGAAGATAAATAAAATATATATCTCAAATAGTACACGAAAGGCTAAATTTGTTACTACGGGTACGATGATATTGAAAAATTGATAAAAAATATAATTCTTACACTAAATGTTACCAAAATTTAGAGAAATATACACACTACAAAACAATAAATAAATTAATGATCAATTTTTAAATTTTTTTATTTTTGAAAAGTGTTGGAACATACCTATATTTGTTACTATGGGTACAATCTTTTTGCACAAATTGGTAAAAGAATATAAATTTTACACTACGTTTCCAAAGTTAACCAACATAACAAACCATACCCATGATATATCACTACTTTTCAAAATGGCTAGATGTAGGTATCTTTCTTGTAAGTTTTATGACAGCACTGTAGCATCACTGTTACCAAAACAGCAAAACAAATTTAACCATTGAAAGCAGCAATTCTTTATGTTCGAAATAGTGTATAAATAGTGGTGGCAGTGTTGATTTATGTACTATATGAACTGCCAGAACATGTGCGTGTCAGATCAACAATATGTCGATTGCCAGTTCTAAGGTTAAAATTCAAATATTTTCACCCTCAGGTACCAAATTAATTTTTCATTTCACAATGAAAATCATTGTGTGAGTGTTTAGGGTCAATTAAAAATATCAAACTACCATATAACATGTTGAATTTGTATTTTACTACCTTATATTTTAAGTATTTAAGCAACAACTGGATTTATACCAAACCTACCACTAAAAATAAAATCATTTGGAACATTAGCTTGCCTTGGCCACTCCCAAGTTTGAAGACTAGAACTCTTATCATATAATTTTCCTTAATGAATTCATCACCAAGCAATTCTTTCCTTTCACTCAAAATTTCATCTACTACTACTTTTTTTCAATCAAAGTTACCATCACTCACTTCATTTTTATTTACTTTGAGTATATTCCCCACAAAGTTACTAAAACTCTCAGAAAAGAAATGATCTTACCGCAACATCATTTCAGACGGTAACTAACCAAAACAAACAATCAACAGATGAAATGATAAAGAACCGATTTTGAGCGAGTCGACCAGCGAGTCGACTCCAAAATCAAACATGTTATATTTTAGTAGATCATCGATATAATAAGAGGGTGGTCTGAAAAGTTTCCAACCTAACAAGGATACAAGACATTTTTTCTGAAATTTTTTTAATTTTTCTACATAGTTTCCTTGTAACTCTGCACACTTCTTCCAGCGATGCTCCTATCTCTGTAACCCGTCCAAATAGTACTCAACATTTTTCTCCGCAAAATAATTGTTCTAGAAGGTGTATGCCTCTTTGATTTTACGTAAAAATCTTGGTCCTCCGAGCACAAGTTTTAAATGATGGAACAAAAAGAAGTCACTTGGAGCTAGATCTGATGAGTAAGGCAGATGGTCAAGCAATTCAAACCGTACTTTGTGGATTTTCGCCATTGCAACTGCTGAGGTGTGAGATGTTGCGGTGGCTTGGTGAAAACAGGATTTTCTTTTTCTGCAAATGTGGCCGTTTTTCCACAAGTTCTGCCTGCAGCTTGTCAAGTAATGATGCATAATATACTCCTGTAATGGATTTTCCTTTTTGAAGATAAATTAAAACTCCATGACTATTACAAAAAATAGTCGCCATCACTTTTCCAGCCGAAAAAAAGTTTTTACTTTATTTGATTCCGTAACCCCCTTTGCAGTTATCTGTTTAGACTGTATTTTTGTTTCAGGTATATAACTGGTACATCTAAGCTTCATCTACAGTAATTAATAGGCGCCAAAACTCAGATTTATTTTGCCTAAACTGTGCCAAAAGAGCGTTGGAAATGTTCATTTGAACACGTAATTTGTCTAATGTGAGCAAACACAGCACCCAGTGTGCGGACAGCTTTCTCATGTCTAAATGTAGAATAAATAAGTGACAAACACGTTCTTTAGACATGTTCACAACCTCTGCTATCTCTCTCACTTTAATTCGATGGTCGTCTAGCACCATTTGGTGAACTTCTTCGCGATGTTTTTCTCGGTAGTTGCAGTTTTTGGACATCCCAAACGTTCATCGTTTCCCAAGCTCTTATGGCCATGTTTAAATTCAGCAGTTCAAAATTTCACTGTGGTAAATAATGGTGCAGAGTCCCTATACACAGAATCCAACATCTTTGGTTTGTGAAGGCGTACTACTTTTCGAAAACAAATATTTAATTACAGCTTGATAGACGATTTTGTCGATTTTCACACAAAAAACACACAAACTCACTCAAACAACTGTTACTAAAAACTGCGAATCCAAAGTAGCTGAAACTTTGGTGAGTAAGTGTAAATAGATAAACAACGAAATTCAGTAGCTTTTATTTACAAGTGACGAGTGCTGCCATTTTCACATTGAGGTCACAAACTTTTCACCACCCTTGTATAGGCAAATGCCAAAATAATTGATTTCGGAAATATTTTTTGACTCCAAAATTACGAACTTAGCACGAAAGGCAGTGCCTGTCATCAGTAATTACACCGATGCTAACTGATGACAGGCAATATACGTCATTGATAACCAATGGGTTAATTACAAGCAATTTCTTGAAGTTGACCTGGTATTTAGTATTTACAAAATAAGTCACATTTTGTATGACATTAATTAAAGGGCCTGGCTGAAATCAGTGTGAAACAATCGCAGTATATAACATTCTATCTGAAATTTTTACTACCTCACATATATCATGAGTGACATTAAACCTGGGTGAACATCTACGCTATTTCCATCCCTAATGTCATTCTTTGCTCAGACTATGTTATTGGATTGTACAGAAATTACAGATAATCTGTATGTACTCACCCCCTGTGTGAATACTGCTGGGTTGCCCTGTTCTAACATCTCCTCTAGTTCTTCGTTGGTTGTTTGTCTACCCGCTGTAACCAATTACCTTGCATTAGTTTAGTTCACTGAGCAACGACTAAAACAATATAATGAAAGATACTAAAAACTATCTGTATAATATAAAACATTAAAAAAAAAAAATTTACACATATGCTCTAAATTGTAGTTTAGTTCACTGAGCCAACGACTAAAACAAATTGTAAAACTATCTGTATAATATAAAACATAAAAAAAAATTTTATGCTCTAAATTGTAACACTTATTTCGGAAGTATGACATTTTTTTAAATTCCCCGTGATTTGTATTCTAAGTAAGTGACAGCAATTTACTATATAAATAAACAATTTTCATTAATCAATATTAAGTTTTGCTCTACACTAATAGTAATTTGTAATCTCTGTATTATCAGAGTTTTTCTGTATACAAGGTAATCCAATTTCCATTTAGCTTAGTTGTTGATTGGATTTTTACTAATAAACAAGTTTTTTATATATATCAAGAAAACCACAAGATCAAAAGATTTATTAGTGACAATTGATGATATTGAATGTCAAAATGTATGCATGGATTGGATTTCAATATGGTGTTTGTGTGTTTCAGTGTGGGTCTACATTGTAGAGCATTGTCTCTACTGTTAACATTTTCCTATTGACTACAAGGATAAATATAACTTAGTAACTATAACTATAACTTGGTAATTTCTAGGAATTTTGAAAGACTACACATTGTTACTTACTAATTTCCAGCTGTCTCTGTATTCTGCCTTTACACCGCTCACGGTAGTCGGTCTGTGTGCGGTTGTATTCCGTCATTACCTCAACAAATTTGCGTGACAGAGTCGAGTGCTGCGTTTTACGTATCCTCAGGTCTGCCGATGACTTGTTCGTGTGTTCCTCTTGTTCTATATTCTGTTCGATAACTGTGGACAAACAGAATCACATTAGCTTAATTTACGCATCCATATTTCTGATTCTTGCACATCTGTACAATAATGCATTAAAAATGTCTTCTACGTGATGACACAACTAAGAAAATCATAAAATCTACTCTAATATTATTAGTAAGTAATGTTCGAAATAGATTATTTAAATTATTGGACTTTGAGTAATTAATATTTATTATAGAAAAGTCTGTTAAGACTATCAACTTTACTGGCAACTTTGATTTTTGTCTTCAAATAGTAATTCTAAATCATTATATTCCTTTATTTTTCTCTTGTATAATTTTGACTTATTGAAAATGTTTGATTGATACGCATAAAGCCTTTTTATATATCCTATAGTTTTTTTTTGTTTAGTA
Source organism: Homalodisca vitripennis (assembly GCF_021130785.1). Classification (NCBI taxonomy): domain Eukaryota; kingdom Metazoa; phylum Arthropoda; class Insecta; order Hemiptera; family Cicadellidae; genus Homalodisca; species Homalodisca vitripennis. The sequence continues at coordinate 107,854,591 of NC_060214.1, forward strand.
ATTATGATTTGAAAGCAGTGTTCATGAAAAAATTGGTTGCTTGAAGTGGACCTAATTAAAAAAGGAAAACAGAAATCATAAATGGCTACCGGTTTAGACAGAAACTGAACCTGTGGAAAACGTTTTTTTTTCCATACTCCTACCTAACCATGTGTTGTCTATGTCAAGGTAACAAGCCTAGATGTTCATAAAATCATTTAACCATTCAAATTCTAAACAATTAACTTAAAAGAATACCTGACACTGACCGGATTTGTGGAATATTGTCACAAGTCTAGTTCCACATAGAAAAGAATCAAATCTGCATCAAAACTGTCTTAGATCAGCTGATCATTGATAAATACACCTTTCTGATGTGCAGTAATATACAGCAACACAAAATTGTATAATAAATTGAAAGACGCTACAAGTAATAATAATATATAAATTACTCATAATCAGTTTAGAAAGCTGATTTTATTCAATACAATGTATACATACTGCATGATTTTTTGGAAGAGGAACATTGCAGGGTCTGATGATAATTCATGAGGATGATTTGATAAACATCTTGGATTCTACACTAATGAATAATTCTGACCTTATCTTCAAATTAGTACTCCTATAAAAGATTATATCCTGAAATAAGATAATGAGGGGGTCTCAGTTCATTTTGACTTTTATAGGTTGTTTGCCAATGTTTTCAATAACTGCGGAAAACAAATACAACTGGAAATCACTGATTGAATCAATTCTCTTTATTTCTTGGAAGCTCAGCCATTACCTGTGATATACTCAAAGTCATTGATAAAGCCCTTAACTTGGTTTCGGCCGACAGATTATTCAAAGTACAGGAGTTAGCAGAAGCCACATGCATTTAAACCAAGTGGGTACACTCCATTTTACATAATGAATTAAACATGAAGAACCTTTGAACAAGATAGGTGTGCTTTTTATCACTTCAGAACAAAAAAGCAAATCTAAATGTGAATATATATAAATTTTTGTATTGTTTTGTGGCAATTTATTGATTAGGGTACATTATTACACTCAGAGCAAACTCAAATCGTCTGGAATTTTGCAACATTTTGCACTGATTTTATTGACTTACATTACTACATTCCAGAACAAAAGCAAAACAAAATGTAAAAATTCCTGAGAATTGTACGTGTGAACACAGATCCACTGGAATTTTGTACCATTTTGTGGTAATTAAAGACTTGGATAAATCAATACACACCAGAAACAAAAGCAAATCCAAGTAAAAATATTGCTTTGAATTAAAGTGTTCCACACAAATAAACTCAGATTTTTTAAGGAGGTTTTGTGTTAATTTATAGACTTAGATATATCATTACATAAGAAAAGAATAGTAAGCGCAGTGAATTACAAATTTACTGCAAAAATGGTGGAAAGTGTTCCAATCGCTGGATAGATGATGGCAACAATGTAGTGAGATGTTAAACACTAAACATACATTTTGGACATATTGAAGATGGCAATATTGAAGTAATACCCAAAAAGTGGCTAAATGAAAAGAGTTCTTTCTTTATCAAAATCGGCTGATCTGCAATTTGAACAGTTCCTGTATCTTGCTTATTCATCAGATATAGCTCCCTGAAACCATCACATTTTCTTTTACTTAAAATATTCCCCTATTCACTTTAGAAGAAACTTTTTGAAAACTGGTAAAACAATCGTACAGAAAGCGAATGATGAACATTTTGGAACTTTCGAGGAAGCCCATTACTGTAATGCGTGTGGATGGAGAATCATGCGTGCAAGCAAGTGCCTTGAAATTTGAGACGATTTTGTTGATAATACATAATAAAGGTAAAATTTTTTGTTCCTGCCAAAATAGTACTATAAAACAAAAAATAACCATAACAGTGTCTTGAAATGTAGCAGTTTAAACCTAGTCGATTCACATACATTTTTAGGACTGAAAATTGATAAAAATTTTAACTGGAAATTTCATGTTAATAATCTAGTAAACAAACTAAGCTCTTTTTGCTTTGCAATGAAAATATTAGCAGATTCAAGTATCTATTTCTACTTGTAAAATTGTATACTATGCCTATATACGATCAATTTTGAAATATGGTATTATACTCTGGGGTTCATCTCCTGATTTTGAAAAAGTATTCATAGCCCAAAAAGCTGTTCTGAGAGCAAACGGTTGGTGCAAACCTTAGAGAGAGAGCTGCAGACCGCTATTAAAAAAATCGAAAATACTCACACTACCAGGTTTATATATTTTTTAATTGTTGAACTTAGTCCATAAAAATCCAAACATATTTGACCAACACAAAAATCAGCATAATTATAATACTAGACACAAAACTCTTCTTGCCTTTCCAATTCATAAACCATCTTTATTTGAAAAAATCCACTATGTATGGGAATTCGCTTATATAATTGTTCACTAAGAGCTTAAAAAATAGTTTTCAAAATAGTATTAAAAACCTCATAGAAAAAGTTTATTAAAGTGTAAATGAAATGCAGAAAGATTTTTTAAAATAATATAACTAATCAATTTTAAAATCCCAACCCATGCAATTATTCATTATTACAAAATATTATCACTTCAGTCTATGTAAAATATGGATGATTTGTTATTCTTTATAGACATAATACTATATAGACAATACATGCAGTACATACTGCAACGCTTGTATTTTAGTTATACTTTTAAAAACTTGACCATGCACCTGTTTGTATTACTTATGTAATTATTCAAATGTCAATGAGCAATAAATACTTTGAATTTGAATTTTAAACCAAGTTGTTTATTGTATCCATATAATACAATCAACACTTGGTATAAATTGAAAGATATCATGACAAGAATCACAAACTTTATCAATTAAATATCCGATATAGCATTGTCTTCAATAACGATCGTACGGATGTTATAAGACACGTTTCCGAGGAGTCCCAACTGGCAAGACGTGGTGTAATCACACCTGGCCTTGTCCCAACAACAGATTATACCTGATGACGGTTTATTCCACACTATTACACCCCTAATCCTGTGGTAATCAGGTCACCAAGCTCGGTTCCCCTTCCGCCCTCTACCCCCGCTTTGATCACTTCTCCCCCCCCCCCACCTCCACACCTGGCCTTGTCCCAACAACAGATTATACCTGATGACGGTTTATTCCACACTATTACACCCCTAATCCTGTGGTAATCAGGTCACCAAGCTCGGTTCCCCTTCCGCCCTCTACCCCGCTTTGATCACTTCTCCCCCCCCCCCCACCTCCACACCTGGCCTTGTCCCAACAACAGATTATACCTGATGACGGTTTATTCCACACTATTACACCCCTAATCCTGTGGTAATCAGGTCACCAAGCTCGGTTCCCCTTCCGCCCTCTAACCGCCCGCTTTGATCACTTCTCCCCCCCCCCACCTCCACACCTGGCCTTGTCCCAACAACAGATTATACCTGATGACGGTTTATTCCACACTATTACACCCCTAATCCTGTGGTAATCAGGTCACCAAGCTCGGTTCCCCTTCCGCCCTCTACCCCCGCTTTGATCACTTCTCCCCCCCCCCCACCTCCACACCTGGCCTTGTCCCAACAACAGATTATACCTGATGACGGTTTATTCCACACTATTACACCCCTAATCCTGTGGTAATCAGGTCACCAAGCTCGGTTCCCCTTCCGCCCTCTACCCCCGCTTTGATCACTTCTCCCCCCCCCCCCCACCTCCACACCTGGCCTTGTCCCAACAACAGATTATACCTGATGACGGTTTATTCCACACTATTACACCCCTAATCCTGTGGTAATCAGGTCACCAAGCTCGGTTCCCCTTCCGCCCTCTACCCCCGCTTTGATCACTTCTCCCCCCCCCCCCACCTCCACACCTGGCCTTGTCCCAACAACAGATTATACCTGATGACGGTTTATTCCACACTATTACACCCCTAATCCTGTGGTAATCAGGTCACCAAGCTCGGTTCCCCTTCCGCCCTCTACCCCCGCTTTGATCACTTCTCCCCCCCCCCCCACCTCCACACCTGGCCTTGTCCCAACAACAGATTATACCTGATGACGGTTTTATTCCACACTATTACACCCCTAATCCTGTGGTAATCAGGTCACCAAGCTCGGTTCCCCTTCCGCCCTCTACCCCCGCTTTGATCACTTCTCCCCCCCCCCCACCTCCACACCTGGCCTTGTCCCAACAACAGATTATACCTGATGACGGTTTATTCCACACTATTACACCCCTAATCCTGTGGTAATCAGGTCACCAAGCTCGGTTCCCCTTCCGCCCTCTACCCCCGCTTTGATCACTTCTCCCCCCCCCCACCTCCACACCTGGCCTTGTCCCAACAACAGATTATACCTGATGACGGTTTATTCCACACTATTACACCCCTAATCCTGTGGTAATCACCAAGCTCGTTCGGTCCCCTTCCGCCCTCTACCCCCGCTTTGATCACTTCTCCCCCCCCCACCTCCACACCTGGCCTTGTCCCAACAACAGATTATACCTGATGACGGTTTATTCCACACTATTACACCCCTAATCCTGTGGTAATCAGGTCACCAAGCTCGGTTCCCCTTCCGCCCTCTACCCCCGCTTTGATCACTTCTCCCCCCCCCACCTCTTTTCATTAATTAATACTCTGAACAAATAAGAGCAGCTTCTTTCAATAACTGTTTGATGATACTTTTATCTCGGTTAGTATTATTCCTGTCCATAATAATAATAAAAAAACCAAAACATGTACTGCTCCTCCCTCATAATACTCACCATTCTATACAATACAGTATCAGACCGAAGTGATGTAATATGGAATCACCCAAAACGTATAATACTTGCTTACAGTTCATTAATCAAAGTCAAGCTCCCAAACCTTTACAGTAAGAATATGTTATTTTCTATTTTTACTATATCATAATATGTTAAATAAAAGACAGTAGAGATAACTCTTCTACAATCAAAAATGAAGAATTATGTACAAAATAATGTTACATCACCTCAGGGTATGACTTAATTAACAAAACTGTTTAAAATATAATAATAGTATAGACTTTTCATTTTAAAAAAATTGTAAATTCCAAATTATACTTATTGAGAAGTTCTTTTTTCAAACAACCACACACATAATATTAGGATTCAAACTAAAAGTAAAACAAACTATTCATATAACTAGAACCCTCTATAGTTTTTTACAATGTTAAAATAGCAAGTGTTCTTTAGGTATATTGTAGGAAGTATTATTTGATCATTTTTAAATAGAGAAAAGAAATTTTTGGGTAACTCAAGACTTTCAAATTGTAGTTTAAGAGATTTTAAAGTATACAAATGGTGAACACTAATGAATTTTATCTAACCAAATTCATAACAAGTTAAAGATTAAATGGAGCCTGTATGTTAATTAGTTTTCCTTAGTCCTATACTGTGAATAAAAGGTTATGTATATATAGTAGGGTTGATAAATAAGTCGTATCAATGGAAAAAAATTCTCTTTCATATGGAGAGAGTTTGTTATTTGAAAAGAGTGGCCCTGATATTGCGCTACTTCTCAGTGTTGACCAGGGGTTTCAACTTTATTTGCCCACTGCATATTACATCACACTAACAACACAACTCTAAGTTAAATTACTTGTAAATAAAAGTTCAATAATAACTACTATACATGGACTGTATATGTTCCAAAACTAATAAAGGAAGAATGGCTGGCTGCATATAAGACTTTTAAATTCTTTCACAGTATAAAAATTAGGCTTTTGAAAAATATTTACAATCTGTTTTAGGAACAGTTTGTTGGTTTAGAGGTTTTCTAAATTTATTCTTACGCGAGTCAAAATAACTAATATAAATGTTTTAACTTAAGTTACAGACTTTGAATAGTAATACACATTAATGATTTTAAATGTGAGCAGAGAACTTACATTTTCATTTTATTAAATTCTGTCCTGGAGAACATTTTTATTGAACACACATACTGTATTAATGGTATTATAAAAATGAACTGATCAAAATACCATTCCATACTCTATGTAACTTTCAACTGATGAAAAAAGTGCCAGGAATACCTATGTTATTTAGTTTTTAAAAGATGTTTGTGTTCTAAGCAATCAAAGGCTTTTGTGAAATCTAGGAAAATTTCTGTATTAGGAGTTTTATTTTTAAGACCACCAATCAGTGCTTCTACCATTTGTACTATTGCTGTAGATTTGCCTTTAGAGAACCCATGTCGGACATCGTTAAGTAGCTTGTATTTTAAAATTCTTTTTAGGATAACTCTTTTAATCAGTTTGGAGAATGTAGGTATGAGGGAAATAGGCCTATAATTACTGGCTTGGGAGGAACTTTTATTTTTGAATTTAGGGTAAACTTAGTTACTTTTATTAGTGAAACTAGCTCATTACAACAGAACTTTTGAGGATACTGCATTGATTCCTGAGTTTTTTTGCTTTTAGTTTATTAATAATTGCCACCAGCTCCACTGCATTTGTATTTTCATAGTTCACCAGCTGTTGCGTTGTTGCCTGTCGAGTTGCGAGTTGCAGTTGTTTCTTCAGGTTTTTCTAATTCTCTGCTATACTTATAAAAAGAAGGTTTAAATATTCAATAACTTCTGGTAAATTGCTTATGCATATTCAGACAATGTTGTGTTGATTGTATTCCATATTGCTTTTGATTTATTTCCTGCATTATTAATGTAGGTAGAGTTTGCATTCTTCCGTGTAAGTTTCACATGGAGTTTCTTTTACTCTTGACAGATACTTTTTTGCCATTTGCATCCCCAGTCAGCTCAAATTTCTTAATAGCTCTTAGATACTCCTCTTTAAGGCTTTTAGCTGGATTCAATTTAAATTACAATTTGTGAAACTTTTGCATTTTGGTTTTTCTCAGGGGACATGCTGGGTCCATTGCAACTCTCACTGTATTATTAAAAACTTTAAAGGCTTCTTCAGCATTGTAGTTTTAATAAAACATTTTATCAGCTCTAGCAGACCAATGTTAGTTTGAGATTTTGGAGGTTATTCTTTCCAAAACTCTGGCTAATTCTGGTCCACCCCCCCCCCCCCCCACCCCCCCCCCCCCCCACCCCCCCCCCCCCCCACCCCCCCCCCCCCCCACCCCCCCCCCCCCCCACCCCCCCCCCCCCCCAATTGTTACCACTTGAACCTTGAACTCCGCTGTATTGACACCCTTGTTACAACTTGAACCTTGAAGACCTCCGCTGTATTGTCACCCTTGTTACCACTTGAACCTTGACCTCCGCCGTATTGACACCCTTGTCACTTCTTGAACCTTGAACTCTGCTGTATTGACACCCTTGTTACTACTTGAACCATGACCTCTGCTGTATTGACACCCTGGTCTTTGAATCATTGTCCGTATCATGCTTTATCAAGGTGTTGAAAATTTGGTGAGAACTGTAATTCTCTGTTTCTCATTCATTAAATACATTCCAACTTCGTTTTCTGACATTTTGTAAATAAGAAATTCTTTGATTAAGTGGTTTTTTCGATGCGATGTTGGACTGTTTTAACCTAATTTAGGTTTTGCTGAGAATATTCAAATTAAATGAACCTGGCCAGTTTGACCAGCTAGTATGAGGACCCTTTTATTTCATATTTTAATTTTTGATAAATTGTATTAAATTGTAGTCTAACACCAGTGTTAATATAAATTGAGATTTCAATAAGTATAAATATTTATTGAAAAGAACACAACTAGCAAACGTTGACAAAATTCCACACCGCTTGCAGAACTCCAGAACAATATTTAACTATTGTAAAGATTCTACAATTTATCAGTCAGTTTAGCAAAACAGGCGGTTGTCAAAGTAAATAAGTCAATTGGTTTAACTACTACCTGTAAAATACTAGTTTAAATGGTGTGTTTATGTTGTGTCTTATCCACTAGTGGATGATAATTACTACAGGATAACTAACTAGATGCAATACTAGTCTAGCACGTAAGAGCCAATTTACACTGCATAAGTACACAACCTGGTTTGACAAAGGAACTTTTCCCAAGGAAATCGATTGTGAGCCACGCTAGTTTTGGCGTAGGTTATAATGGGAAGGGATAAAAACATTAAATGATCATTTTTCTCAGATTATATTTTTCCTAGCTTCAAACACCCAAAACTGACTGTTAGACACATGAATAATAGTTACATCACCGTCAGATAACTGAATAAAGAGATTGAAAATCACCACTGTAAGGGTCTGTATAAGGATTGTTGACGCTGCTGATTTAACATTTACTTACATGTCAAATGGTTGATTTTAAGCATGTCAAGCTAAGAAAAATTTGGTTTACACCTTTAGCCATTTTTATAACTTCCATTTTGACTTTCACCCAAACGACGATCGAATTCTTTGTTAGAAGAAATGTATGTACCGAAAACTAGGATGTGTGCTTATACAATGGAAATTAGGTCTCTTTCTGGACTATAAATTGTTCTTTCTGTTCCCTATTTTCTGGTATATAGGTCGGAGCTTATAGTAGACAGTTGAAAGAAATATGAGTGCAGAACTCATAAAAAGCTTCCATAAAATATTCCAAACAATTAATCGCCTGGATTTTAATAAGTCGCCAATTACTGAAATAGTTCAATAAGCTGTATATAATTACTTGACGGACGGTACAGTTTTCCCTAGCCTCACCACACCTTTATAACTATCAGGTACAAAGAGTCTAAACGAAACCTTCCTTTTTAAATTAACTTGAATACGTTTATTACAACTAAAAATTAATGTTTTACTAGCTCGTATACAATCAATCAAAATTCTTTATACAGAATCATGGAGATTAGATATGGCATCATAAATATTGCATAATACTGTGTAACAGAATTATAACAGAAATTCATGTTAGCTCAGTGTAGAACTGTTCCTCCAAATTAGGAATTTCTGTTCAGTGTTGAATTGATGGTCTTGAAGTAAAAGCTGTAGCTTCCTCTTGTAAGACTTGGTGTTCCACTTTCAGCTCGTTTGCCTCATTGTTAAAAAAAATGGCCATTTATGATTGCTTTCTGGTACACAGAGTTACATGGTGTTGAGGTAGTAGTATGTAGCATTTATAGTGTTGCAATGGTCGACATTTTGGAGTCTCGTTTCGTTTGAGTTGATTGTTTACAGATTCACTTCTTTCATAAAATATTCCAAACAATTAATCGCCTGGATTTTAATAAGACGTTAATTATTGAACTGGTTTTAAGAATTACTTGAAGGACAGTACAGTTTTTTCTATCCTCACCACACCTAATAATTATCGAGTATTTGGGTCTACACGAAACCTTCCTTTTTAAATTAATTTGAATATGTTTATTACAACTAAAAATTAATGTTTTACTAGCTCATATACAATCAATCAAAATCTTTATATAGAACCACGGAGATTTGATATGGCATCATAAATATTGCATAATACTGTGTAACAGAATTATAACAGAAATTCATGTTAGCTCAGTGTAGAACTGTCCCTCCAAATTAGGAATTTCTGTTCAGTGTTAAATTGAAAGTAAAAGCTGTAGCTTCCTCTTGTAAGGACTTGGGTGTTCCACTTTCAGCTCGTTTGCCTCATTGTAAAAAAAAATGGCCATTTATGATTGCTTTCTGGTAAACAGAGTTACATGGTGTTGAGGTAGTAGTATGTAGCATTTATAGTGTTACAATGGTCGACATTTTGGAGTCTCGTTTCGTTTGAGTTGATTGTTTGCAGATTCACTTCTTTAACGTAAATAGATATTGCAGTATCATTAACTCCTTAAAAGCAGTACAACAGCTATCTTAATATTGTAGATGTTTCAGAATTTTTTATTCTTCTCTTTTCTGCCATAGTAAAATCTATACTATGCCCAATTTTTTTTTTCATGTTGTTACGTTCCAAGCTACTATAATACACATCAAGTGTGATTAAAACAATTTGTGATATATTGTTTTAGCAGTATATATTGTTTTATATCGTTTTAGCTATAGGCCACTTGTCTGCTTAATTCGTTTTGTAACATAAGTAGCAGAACTAAGTATTTTTGCACAATTCCACAATATGTCGTTTCCAAGATAAAGTTTGAAATACTTCCAGTACTTCCTGAAAACATTTACATCCATGTGTCTTCTAATCTGTAAGCTGTGTAAGACTTACGAGCATTGGTCTTTAAATTACTTAAAAATTTTTAAGTAATAAGTAAATAAAATGGAATTGGAAATTTAAATCCTAATGGATGTTACATAAATCCAAGATGTTATGTAAAAATCTGTTTCTTACTTGAATTTTTATATTTATTTGTGCGTTTAATTTATTTATATGTTTTTAACTTATTACACGTATTGTTATAAATTTTAAATGTAGATATTGTAATTATACACTTTTGTTGACTATAAATGTATTTTATTTTACCCATTTAATTTGACATGTAACCTTTAATACCTAAGATTAAGGCTACACTAAGACTAAGTGTAAGTTCGACTATGTCTGTTGCAACCACTGTTGATTAATAACAATAAACATATTTCATTTCATAGGGTTGTTTAAAAATATACTCTATCGCATCAACGCTTCTTACATGCACGACTAATTACTTACATTTCGGTTAAAAATTAATTTTGTCTCTATACTGTAATGTCAGTACTCAAAATTATAGGATTATTATTACGCTTATTAAAAAATACTGATTTCTTTTTATGGTATAAACTGTTTAATTAAATTTTATCAATTAGTCTACAATTCTTCTGGATGAACTAAAAGAGGTGATGTGTCTATCTTTAATGTTTGGAAACCTTTTCAATGTTGAGAACACACTCGTCCCTATATATTACAGGTACTGAAAGTGCACATGTGTAGACCTCGTGTGAAGATAAATCCAAGGATGAGTATCTCACACCATCAATGGGGGCTATCAATGACTAATGTGTCGCTGGGGGAGGCAGCAACAGGTGTATAAAACAGGCTGACTGATTAAACCTCAGCATCATCACTTTGTCACTGACGCTCTTCTCTCCTGGCAGATTATACCCCCCCCCCCCCACCAACAACCAGCCACACACACACACCTAACATTCCTTTCCTAGTACTTTAATCTGTTGTTTCTTACAGAATATCTGTCATATCCATTCACCTACTCCACTTTCCAACTGAGCACACGACAAATATGTTCAAATCACTTTTATCGGTGATCACACTACGTGAAATACTGGAAATGTGTGTGTTTTTTCCACTAAACTAATTTATAATTAACGTTTAGTGTATAATTAACAGTTACTTCACTTTGTGCCACACGTTAACTTTAACCTAACAAAAAATTCATACGGTTTCATTCCACAATCTTTCTTTTTAGTTCTTTAAACTGAAATGAGATATTGTACTGAGTATGAATCCTAATACCTTGATATTGAACTTTCTGCTCCAATCATATTTAAGCCATAACAATACTTAAAAAATCTAAGTTGAATTTGAGAAACACTTTGCTACTAGAAAAATTCTATAAATACAATTTGTTCAATAAAAATATTGTTTTCAGTGTTCTTTACTTACATTAACTTTCAGTGCTAATCAATATTTTTTTATAAATTTAAATGTCTGGCATACGTAATATGAAGGGCAGAATATTTAACTAACACACTTGGTGAACTTATTAACTAATCAATATAAAACTTACTACATATATATGCTTCTTGAAATTAATTCACTGCATTTATTCCCCCCCATCCTAATTTAATATATTTTAAATACTTTTAAGTAAATTCACAAAACAAAAACATTATAACTAACTGAACTGAATTATTTTGACAGATCCAGAGAGTAAAGATTATATATCTATAACGAAAAAAGATACTGAGAACAGGCACATAACAACATATACATTGTTTTAATTAACAATACTTATGGTAGTTACCATTTAGTGCAATTTAAATTTTATGACTAAAACTATAACACTTGTAGATTAAACTTATCATGCATGCTTATCAATGTTTAAAATCGTTACACTCGTGAGAAATCTTTCCTCTTTTAATATATAATATACAACCTCTGCAGAAACTTTACTGGTTCTTTCCTTAGAACAATTCGGACAACACATATCATGACTCATCATTAATTGATCAGGTTTCCTTTGACTCATCATTAATTGATCAAGTTTCCTCTGATAATGAAGATGCTTCCTTCCTTCGTTTGCAGAAGCCATTTCTTTCTACTAAGTACTTTTAACTACATTTGTATTAAAAATATATCATTATGAATACAAAATTGAGGAATATCAACAATGACTTAAAAACAAAGGGTTTCAGAAGGGCTCTTCCTTAAAATCTATTGGTTCAAAAATTACAAGCCACAGGACTAAACACAATATTATGAAATTACAATAGGTATCCAATTCTGAATACCAATAGAAAAAAAATCTTTCTCATTTACAGAAACTAACTTTAATACAAACAAACCCCTGTGATTTGATTGTTTGAACTAAACCTATTTAAAGTAACACTATTGTAAGCTTTGTAACACGTGAAAGGCAGGTTTATTTCGGTATCAAACGAATTTGGTAGCTGATCTATCACACTTCAATCTAAAAATTTTAATAATTACAAAGGAAGAATTCATTTCAAGCTAAACAGATTATTAAAATAGGTCAACTTTTTCCATCTGTACTTTTAACAATCTGCACATCACAATCCACTTGTTAAAAACTGTAGACACAAACTTAACATAACATAACATTGACACTGCAGCTGTTAGGGATAAAAACATGTACAATGATAAGAAGGGGTTGACAGTTAATCTTATGCACACCCACAACCCACATGTCTGGAATCATGTGACCTTCTTATAGCAATGACACAGTAGCTCTTAGGGATAAAGACATTTGCAATTAACCAGAAATGTGTTTGACAGTTACGCACACCACAACCCACATGTCTGCAATCATGTAACCTTCTTATAGCAATGATGCTGCAGCTCTTAAGGGTTAAAAAAACACTTGTAATAAACCAGAAATGTGTTCGACAGTTACGCACACCACAAACCCACATGTCTGGAATCATGTGACCTTCTTATAGCAATGACACAGTAGCTCTTAGGGTTAAAAAAACACTTGTAATAAACCAGAAATGTATTGACAGTTACGCACACCACTACCCACATGTCTGCAATCATGTAACCTTCTTATAGCAATGACGCTGCAGCTCTTAGGGTTAAAAAAACACTTGTAATAAACCAGAAATGTGTTCGACAGTTACGCACACACCACAACCCACATGTCTGCAATCATGTGACCTTCTTATAGCAATGACGCTGCAGCTCTTAGGGTTAAAAAAACACTTGTAATAAACCAGAAATGTGTTCGACAGTTACACACACCACAACCCACATGTCTGGAATCATGTGACCTTCTTATAGCAATGACACAGTAGCTCTTAGGGATAAAGACATTTGATTTGCAGTTAACCAGAAATGTGTTTCGACATTTACGCACACCACAACCACATGTCTGCAACATGTAACCTTATGGCAATGATGCTGCAGCTCTTAGGGATAAACACATGTATACTTTTTTTATATCTGTAGTGACAAGTAATCTGCATATAACATTTATACTGGAACTTTCGAGGTTTATTGAAACAGTACATTCTTCTCTATTCCCTTCTATTGTGGCTACATTGTGTGTATGTTTGCATGATAACCCAGTCTATAATTAATCAACTTCAACTGCACGCATCCTTTCCCACTAGTCAATGCCGAATGCCCAAGGCCAGTGGCATTTATAGTCCGCATCAGGTGTATAACGACTTACAAATTACTACACTGATTTACATAGAATAACTTAATGCACATGGCAAATGCACATTTTTTATATTACAATTAGATTTAGTTCAAGATTTTAAGACGAATCAGAAGTCCCATTGTACAATTTTTTTATAAACAATAAATAAAACTAAAGGAAGCTATTCTTTACGTGTTGATCACATCAGTTCAAAAAATAACGATATGAAACGTCAATGGAAGACAGCACATTTGTAACAATTCATATTCACTGAGTCAAAGTAAAGTACTTCCTTTGGTGAGAATGACCATTGCTGGTAATCAAGTCAGATTTAATATGTGATAAAACAAAATATATTGTGATACACCCAAGTAGTATTTGATGTCATATTATGACTAATATGTTTATGATTTGACAGCTGATAGGCTACTCAAATAATATAAAACTCCAAATCAAGTTGTCAGGTGAGATGCGTGACCTTTCAAGCCAGTTATTTAAGTCAATATTAAAACTGAGCACTGAAAGAGCATACATTCAGCCAGGTGCTTTTTCATAATATGTTTATACCTAACGATAATGAAGTAGTTAAAAGAGCTACTCTCCGGACACAGGTACTGGTATCTTAAAGTTACACTTTCAATATCCACTCCTTGAGATTTTTCAACCATGTGCATTTATACAAGTGCTAACCGGTGTACAGTCAAGATGATTACAAAATATATAGCGAAAGTGCATCTTCGCTAGTACATATGTGACGTGTTATTTGTGCAATTGGCTTCTGTGCAGTGGCATCACTTGGCTTCATACTGTTAGTGTACTAGTCAGGTATCATCTTAATTTTGAGTGCCACTTATTTTAGTTTTAAATTTGTTTCTAATGTATTTGGGTTATTTTAAAATGCGAAGAAGATTCCCATCCTCAAAATGTGGTGTTATATTTTTTGTAATATGTTATGACAACAAATGTCTGAAATCCTAAAAATTCTATTATTGTTTAGAATTATCTATCGTAAATAACGAACTTTAAACAAAGGATCTGATCCAATTTTGGCCCTTATTCCAGATATGTTTGTCAGATGAGTTATAGTTTATTGGCCTTTGTGCCTGCCTAGTTGATGAGACTGCTGCTAGATCACGTTGGTATATTTACTTTTCTAAATTAAAATACCCGTACTACAATTCTTATTACAATTAAGAAAATTTCATTAGACATGGCTTGTTTATTTAGAATTTGTTTACATATGAATGACAATAGCACTGAAAACATTTTTTACAATAGTGATAATGGCAATATTTTTTGTGATGAAGAGATGTTGAGTTTTGAAAATGGTAATCAGAGAGAACATCCATCCATCAGGGAAGAATTATGAACACAAAAATGTGGAAATGGGAAATTACGAGGTACACAATTTGGTGCACAATTTATGCTTTAAAAGAGTAAATGAAATAAACAAATAAAAATGTACAGTTTCCGTTGGAATCAGAACTTAATCAATACAGTGTTAGATAATTTGTTACTGAATAAAAAAAAATTCAATATGTCACATTCACTCAAACTTGCTTCCAGCGATACCTTGTTTGACTACAAGTACACTTAAATGTCAAGAGGAGGCTATTGCACGAGTACAGTCAAGTACGGCAACACTAGACTTGTAGTACAGCACAATAACAGATGTTAATGGTACGTGTGACTGACAGGGGTCAAGTAGTGGTGACTGCTGTCGCCTTCATTGTAACCTTCTATCATACACATCATTCATTGCTACTGTGTTACTGCCCATGTTTATATACCCCACCGGGAAGTGAATCAAGTACAAAATTTACAGCATAAATAATTTTCAAAAAATTTTATGTGTTTCTCTCAAAACTGATTATTGTTTAAAATAAAATAGTCAATGTAAGATCTGCATACATATAAAGTTACCTTTTTCTTAAAAAAAGTTTAATTCATTCCGATATCCGAGTTTTACTGTGTAATACGAACATATATTTTTATACTTTACACAGACAATTATGCATTGATAAGATCCTTGATATAATATGTTAGTAAGTTAAAATGTGATTAATATTTTCTGCAGCTGGTGTACTGTAATAAGAGAAATATAGTAGGTTTGTTTTGATGGCAAAATTTCTTATCGAAAGGTCAACCTTTCAGAAGCAAACTTGCCATTCTATATTCACTTATTTCAAGTTCAGAACAATCTATGTTTCATCATACATAATTATTATTCTTAGAAAAAAATTATAATTCTCATTTTTATTACCTAAATGTTTTCCCATGATAGAAGGTTTTCTACCGGCTCTCCAACTGTGACCATGAAAATGTCCAGGTAACATTTGACTAATTCTCATAGATTGATTTTGCAGACTGATATTGCTCACCAATTCAAAACTATACATCCCCTAAGCCTACTGCCTTTATGAGCTAACTGTATTCCATATGTATAATTCCAATGAACAGCTCCTCCCATTTTCCACCCAATAACTGAATTTCCTGTATGAAGATGATCTGCTAAAAGCTTCTTATTGACAACAATCTGGCAAAATATAAAACCAGTGAAATAGAAGGAAAGTGACTTACTCTCATCTGTCTGCGGCGCAGAGAGGATGGCACTGTGTTTTTTCTTCACCTCCTCCACATTGGCCTGTATCTTGTCTATCATCTCCCGGATCTCCTCCACCTGTCAACAACATGCTGTTAGAAAGTGACTTACTCTCATCTGTCTGCGGCGCAGAGAGGATGGCACTGTGTTTCTTCTTCACCTCCTCCACATTGGCCTGTATCTTGTCTATCATCTCCCGGATCTCCTCCACCTGTCAACAACACGCTGTTAGAAAGTGACTTACTCTCATCCGTCTGCGGCGCAGAGAGGATGGCACTGTGTTTCTTCTTCACCTCCTTGCACATTGGCCTGTATCTTGTCTATCATCTCCGGATCTTCCATCCAACTGTTAACAACATCCCCTGTTAGAAAGTTGACATTACTCGATTGATACTTTCTAATAATATCTTATAAGCGACGCAGAATTGGATGGCAGTGGCTAAGCACTGTATTCTTCTAGTCTACAATCGGCAACTTCAGTTGAGATGTTTACGATTGATACTTTCTAATAATATCTTAAGGTCTGTATGCATCTGGATGGTTCAGTGGCTACACTGTCAACAACTCGCTGTTAGTCTACAATCGGCAACTTCAGTTGAGATGTTTACGATTGATACTTTCTAATAATATCTTATAAGGTCTGTATGCTAGAATTGGATGGTTCAGTGGCTAAGTGCTGTATTAACAACTCGCTGTTAGTCTACAATCGGCAACTTCGTACGATTGATACTTTCTAATAATATCTTATAAGGTCTGTATGCTAGAATTGGATGGTTCAGTGGCTAAGTGCTGTATTAACAACTCGCTGTTAGTCTACAATCGGCAACTTCAGTTGAGATGTTTACGATTGAGGTCTGTATGCTAGAATTGGATGGTTCAGTGGCTAAGTGCTGTATTAACAACTCGCTGTTAGTCTACAATCAGCAACTACAGTAGAGATGTTCACGATTGATACGTTCAAATAATATCTTATAAGGTCTGTATGCCAGAATTGGATGGTTCAGTGACTAAATGCTGTATTAACAACTCGCTGTTAGACTACAATCAGCAACTTACAGTTGAGATGTTCACGATTGATACTTTCTAATAATATCTTATAAGGTCTGTATGCTAGAATTGGATGGTTCAGTGACTAAATGCTGTAGTAACAACTCGCTGTTAGTCTACAATCGGCAACTTCAGTTGAGATGTTCACGATTGATACTTTCTAATAATATCTTATAAGGTCTGTATGCTAGAATTGGATGGTTCAGTGGCTAAGTGCTGTATTAACAACTCGCTGTTAGTCTACAATCGGCAACTTCAGTTGAGATGTTCTACGATTGATACTTTCTAATAATATCTTATAAGGTCTGTATGCTAGAATTGGATGGTTCAGTGGCTAAGTGCTGTATTAACAACTCGCTGTTAGTCTACAATCGGCAACTTCAGTTGAGATGTTCACGATTGATACTTTCTAATAATATCTATAAGGTCTGTATGCTAGAATTGGATGGTTCAGTGGCTAAGCACTGTATTAACAACTCGCTGTTAGTCTACAATCGGCAACTTCAGTTGAGATGTTTACGATTGATACTTTCTAATAATCTTATAAGGTCTGTATGCTAGAATTGGATGGTTCAGTGGCTAAGTGCTGTATTAACAACTCGCTGTTAGTCTACAATCGGCAACTACAGTAGAGATGTTCACGATTGATACTTTGTAATTAATATCTTATCCGGTCTGTAAGCCAGAATTAGGTGGTTTAAAGTGCTGGATTTGTGATCAAAGGGTATCCACTTTGTAAATGAAAATGGAACGCTATGTGACTTGTTAGTTATTGTCAAACAAATTTCGATCAAATTTACCACCACCTGTCTACCCAATATATTATAATTATATAATTGAACAGTGAAAGATATCGTCCAATGACAAACATCATCATCAAGCAACTGAGCATAAAGTGTGAAACTTGAATATACCAGCAATTAGGAGCTTTGAATTTTAAATTAATAGCAGTTTTAGGTGGAAATAATTAAATCTTATGTGGTAAAAACAGCAACATGTTTATTTCAGTCTGAAACTTTCTTCTAAAGGAAAATCTTGAATGGTCATATCTAACAAAGGGGTCAAGCAGTGATTGACAGAGAAGCCTTACTACGCGTGACCTGTACAAGTCTAGTAATAAGGATCAAACTAAAATATCTCCACAGCCATCTGCAACATATGTAGTTTTAAAATGATATACAAATAGTCCGATTTTATATTCAAAGAGTACTCTTTGTACGATATGACTGCCCCTACATTTAAGAAAAATTAATGAAGGAGGCCAATTAAGCACAGATCAGAGCATACAACCAAAAATACTAAAACAATTTTCCATTTATCTTTTATTAATTTTTTATGGGGGAATCAATATGCAAAATAATGTTATGCATTTGTGCTTATTGTTAGGTCCTTGTCATTAGCTACACAAAAATAGTAAAAAATCCCATTTAATTCAATTTGCATATTTATCATTTTTATTATTATTTATCACCTCTTCCATTACGCATAATGAATAAAAAATCTGAAATTTGAAGTTTTTAAAGAACTATTTTTTAATATTTCATGTTATATAAGTTTAATAACAGTTTAAACTAAATCTTTATCATTTATTAAAAATTCAAAATGTTCACTAAAAGCTCATCAGATACTAGATAAGATCACAAATTAAATCTCTTCAAGAATTCTCGCTCTAGAAGACTGAATTTCTATTTTGGGTAGAAAGCAATTGAAATCAAGATGGAAGGTCTGATTTTGATGGAATTCAACATGTGAGTCTCATTTAGACTATAAAAATCTGAAAACAACATTTTCATATTCTTCATTTTTAAGATTTTTGAAACTAATATAGTGATTTTTACCTAAATACAATCTATAGTTTAAAAAGCAGTAAGTTGTTAAAAAGGGTCTAGTGATTTTGATTAAGCTTTCACCAATTTAAAACTATGACATTTCACAAAAATTTTTAAATGAATATTTAGTTGCGATTTTGTGAAATAAGTAACTGAAACCTAAAGTACCCAAACAATGCCCCAACCATGACTTTCCATAACCTCTCATTGAGCGGAAGGAGGTAGAATACAAAGTCTAGTATTTAGAAGGTGTAAATTATTTAAATGTAATTTATTGAACTTCAAAAGTTTGGATTCAGGAAATACTCATATTTTGAAGTCATATTTCAGAGGCCTTGGGGAGCGCTAGCACAGTACATAGCTTTTACCTGTCCAAGACATTTAACTGTTTGAGCCATAAAGTAATGATAAGTAATCTTAAGTAAGTTGACATTTCTGTTACACTTTAAAATAATGATCTTTTTGTGAACAAAGAGCAGTGCCTTACAAAAACACATACGGATTCAGTATAGGGTGGTGTTTCTCAAAGCTCCATGCTGGGACCAATGTTATTTTTAATTTTTATAAAAATCCTGCCCTCATAGGTAACATATATTTTAATTCTGTATGATATAAATTACTAATTTAAATTTTAAATGCTTTCTAGTTGCTATAACAAGTATATAAACACACTGTATATAAGTTTATAGTTGTTATAAACACCGTACAATTTAAAAGAATTTTGAGATGTATGTATAGATTTACACTTATTTATAAAGCGCCTATTTTATGTTACAATGTAACTAATGAAAAGTCTATTGTGCTAATATAGATTGAATTGAGGGAGATAGTTGGTGGTACATGTCAGTACTCTTTATTGGTATATATCCTACCAAAAGTTCCGACTACCAAACCATTATGATTTCACTCTGACCCTCATTCAACAAAATGATTAACTATAGCAAGACAAGAGTGACATTGTAGTCTACTGTGTGTGAGTGACAAGCGGAGGCAAGATCTGACATCACCGAGGCCAGACATTCCTGCCTGGTGAGTAAACCTCAGCTATTGTCTCATCTTATCTCTGCCTGCTGCTGTATCATATCTCCTAATTAATTTTTATTGTTATTACTGCTACGGAAGTTACACTTTGTTGTACTGCATTTTGCTCGCTTGTAACGATTTTCTTTACTGATAAAAAAAAAACAATCTATTAATAAATGCACATTCTTATTTCAATTTTAACTCCAGTTCCTTGTTCCTAACACATTTGAAATGATTTATACTATTAAAAGCATTTACAAACTCCACAATATTGTTTTATTACCAGTTATAAATAATTACTACTTTATAAAGTGCCGTATTTTACGTTTAAAATTTCACGTAATATTGGAAGTAATTTTTAGTCGAAAAAATATTTAGAAATATTAAGAAATGTTATGTCTGTTTAAATAACAGTAGCCAAATGAACAATAGCTAAAGTATGATATTAAGTATCAAGACATTTGACCACGACACTAATTGTTCCATCAATACTACGGTGACCCTAATACTAACGGTTTACTAGTTTGCCACAAAGTGATATCCGTTTATCATTAACATCTTCCATATCTATGAATACATCATATTAAAACACTTTTAATAGAGTAGTCCAGGATTTGAGAGCAAACTTGCTTTGTATACACACACAGCCTTAAGGCCGGTATCAACAGTGCGAGGCTGCTCGCTGCGAATGCCTCGTGGCGGATGCTCGGCTTTGCCTCGGACTGTGGATACCGGGGTTGCTCGCTATGAGGCGTTCGCGTCACACAATGTGAGGCGAGCCGTGTGCTTGTCGGTTTTAGAGCAGTGCTCAAAGGTGCCTCGCTCCGAGCTGTGCGTCAAGTGGATACCTGCGCTGTCGGCCTCGCACCATACAAGACAATTCTGCACTACAAACCAATAAACCTCCACAACGAAAATGTCATCATGGATAATCATGGTATGATCAGACAATTAGTGGAGTGTTATGAAACCAAACGTTTACTGTGGGACTCGAAACACCCTGAATATTATAATAACAAGAGAGAAGACTTGTGGCGCGAAATATCGCAGTCAATGATAACCGATTTCGATAAATTTTATGATTCACCAACGGGATTTACGTCGCTTTTCTGTTGTTTTTTTCCTAATAATCGTCGCCATCACAACAAAAGCAGCGGCAGCAACTTGCGCATTTCTAGAAAAAAAAAAAAACATATTGTTCTAACTGTCTTCACTATGAATGCGGGTGGTTCGCGTGCTCGCAGTGAGCATTCGTTGCTACAAACTAGCTGCTAGCTGAAGAGCTCACCCTGAGGCAGATGGCACGAGGCATTCGCAGCGAGCAGCCTCGCACTGTCAATACCGGCCTTTATTTTTTTTCTAGACATTACTGGAAGAATTTTGCCTAAGAAAGAAATTAATCATCAGCCAGGCTCGTTTTAGTGGAGGTTGAAAGGGGCGGCATTACGAGTTTAAAATAATTTTTTCTTTAATATTTTTCTTAACTGGACACAATTAATACCAACTGCAAGACACGTTAATAAAACTTAATTAACCATCAGTCAACCGAAAACAGACTGAAAATTTGGTGGAAAGTGGTGATTTTTAGTCTGCTTACCTAGTATGTGGTGTGTTATAAATATTAGGCAATTTATGTGTTTGACAGACAGTTTAGGTTTGTTCAGCTACGAAAAATATAACCTAAAAAGGAAATTATAGTTTATTTTTAACTATTTTGATACACTTCAATTTCGGCCTCCACCAAAATTAATGTATTTGGCAAACAATTTCTTTCTTAAGTGAAATTTCTCCACAGATTTCTAGAAAAACCAGGTTTTGTGCTAGAACAAAGTGGATTGGCTCTCATACCGTACACTATAAGGTAGTATCCACATGCCAAAGAATGAAATAGACTGTCCATAGGTGACCAGCCATATCAGAGCGGTGTCAGAAATGAGGAGTGCATGGAAATGCATGAGCCACCCAGTACGGAGCATAAGTCACGCCTCCCTAATATTTACAATGGTAGATTAAAAATAAGAATAACAAACATACTGTATTTTGAACATTTTATGCAAACAACAACTCACAGTAAGTTAGTTTTGAATGTATTTTTATGTGTTCTGTGTTTGATCAAAATTTGTAAGACATATACACTTTGTTTTATTTACCACTCATCACGTCAGGTAACGACAATAGATGTAATCACTGTAATATAATTTCCCCTTCAACAGGTTTACTATGGTAGTTTGTATAGTATTTTATTTAAATACTCAATTACAACATAGTTATCAAAATTAGCATATCTTAACAGATTCTATTCTCAATGTAATTGACAAATGTAAGAAACAAATTCACTATAGGAGACTTAATGGGTTAGTTTGGTAACATTTTTAAAGATACACATTATTGGGTAGGTTGTGTCACAGCTTGGCCCACATGGCTGTCTCATGCAGGGTGAGGGCCCACTTACCGACCTATTTATGGCCAAATTTTTCATCATTTATGAATAAAAAATGAAAAATAATAATTTGTATACTCTCTTTTCTAACAAATTTCCTGTTAAAAAATATCGCCTGGCCAAATAAACAAAAACTTTCCCAGAAGAATTTGTATACCATTAGAAAATTTCAGAATTTTGTACAAATACTATTTATATTTATGTTATTTTGTTCACTTGTGTTCTTTTCCATAAATTCCTAGATATGTTTTTTAATATGATAAATTGTACTGGAGTTAAGTGGAAGAGAGGACTTCATAGTCCTAACCTCACCTCTAAAAAAGTCTAGTTTTATTTCATTTCAACTGTAACTACGTTGTACAGTAATGTTAATGAAACACGATAAATTAATACTAAGTTTCAATTTTGGACATTGGTTCAAAAAAATCACCAATGGAGTGTGGTTTGGCTTCAATTTCTGTAATGACTTTTATATGAGGAGAATGCCCAGTCTATTTCTTTCTTTTATCCGTGGGTCCCAGCACAAAGATGATTCAACGAATATAAAAAAAATCAACATTATTTGCTGCACTTAAAAAAAAATTAATTATCTTCATCACTTTACACCATAACTCATCATAAAATTACCTGATATTTATTACAGTAGATATCTGTATTTGTAAAAAGCCAATACAAAACTCTCCACTGATACATCATATCAGCAATATCCCCAATCACTTGCCAATGTAGATAATTGCTGTAGCGAGTCAGTTCAATCTACTATTCGCTACTTTTCCACTTGTTCCTTTTACCTTGAAAATTAATTTAATTTACTAACTTATCTATTAATTGATTGGTCAAGAAGTTTGAGTATGAGGGCTGTGTTCTTGACAGTTGTGTTGATGACTATAGAGACTTATACTCCTATAATCAAGACTATAACTAACCATATAAACATTTCATCATGGTCAGAAACGCTGATTATACTTTTTTTTAATGGTAAATACTTTCAACCTTTTCAGCAAGATACACTAATGGATGCTGTAATAGAATGTCGACATGAGGGCTTTAATTTTCAAGAATATTTTATAAAAATAACAACCTACATCACTATAAAACTTTAGAGTATACAGCATCGCATTGTATAGCTTACCTCCATTAAAATTCTTTAAAGAATCCAGTTTGATTTTTGACAACAATGATGTTATCTATCTCAAAAAGGTTGCTAGTAGCGAGGTATTTATGGAGAACTACATTAATATATTTAATATTAACTCTTTGAGTACATAAAGGCTTAGTATAGAAAATTATTTCAGGGGGGCTAACTCATTGGATGGTTTACTTACTCTTACTCCCATGGCCATGGATACCCTAGGTGGTATTTGGCCTCGCCAACCAGCTGCCTCCATCTCTCCCTGTCTTCACAATCCCCCTGACCCGCTCTCAATTTCCGCAAGTCCTTCTCCACCTGGTCCTTCCAGCGATTTTTGTGTCTACCTCGAGGTCTTCTTCCAACTGGATTGTGTTTCCAAACCTCTTTAATCAATTTATCATCCTCCCTCCTCATCACATGGCCCGCCCACCGAAGCCTCCTGCTCTTTGCTTCTCCTACAACGTCTGGAGATTGAAACATCTCTCTGATTTGTTGCTTGTGCCTGATTCTCCATCCATCTCCATCTCTAATAGGTCCGAAAATTTTCCTCAAAATTTTATTCTCAAATGTAACCAATTTCTTTTCTGCCTGTTTATCTATAATCCATGTCTCTGCTCCATAAAGAAGAACTGGTCTTATAACAGTCTTATATATTCTTAATTTTGTTTTGTAAGACAGTAACCATTGGATGGTTTAGGATGTATAAAACACCTTCCAGAAATACAGGCTCAGGAATCTTTCCACTGGAAATGTTTGAGCTTAAGACCCCATACTTGTGTTCTAGCTTTAAACAAACTACTGTGTCCAATTTTAATGTATGGCTTTCAAACTTTCAGGTAATATATACTCCATATCCTCCCCACTTAAACACCCATGTAAAGGATGCATTTTTATGGAAAGGTTAAGCACTATAAAGTGTTAATGTGACATAAGACGATATGAGTTTACAAATTTACATTTAATGGATCAAAATAACAAAGGTTTAATAAGTGTTCAAAACCCAAAAGAAAGTAAATGAAGACATTGTACTTGATCAAATAACATGACAAAACACACCTCACAAGAAGGGTCCTGTTTGCCTTACAACAAATTCTTGATATAAAGGAAAAATACAAAGGCTTATATTTATGATTAAGGTATAAACCATCCACAGTCTGACACAAATCCGCCAAACCAAAGCATTATTCAAATAAAAGCAAGAAACACTGACAGTACCGTTCCTTTATGGAGGCCTTGCATGACAAGGGGCAGATGACAAGGCAAGAGAGATGGGTAGCCAAATTTACCAGTTTGCCTTACTAGGTCCAATTGTTATTATTTCAAGAAAGATGGGTAGCCAAATTTACCAGTCTGCCTTACTAGGTCCAATTGTTGTTATTTCAATATTATATAGAAACTTGGGAATGTAGGCATTAATTCTCCTCAAGTCTTTAGGATTTTTATGAATCCTAAATACAGTTCTAAAACTCCAAGATACGTGTTGGCAGTAATTCCACAAAATATTAATGATACTAAATTCTATTTGTAACAAATGCACAGTTTTAAAATCAATACAAAATCAAAAGGAACAATCTAAAAATTAACAATGCTTCTTTTCGAAAGTTTTCTCTCATAATCATATACTTTGTTCAATTCTGCTCAATATTTCGATCCCTTCCAAATAATATAATAATTCCAAAAATAGACAAGTCTCAATTACTTGATTGAACAAAATCAAGTGATTCAGACTAGCCGGATGCTCTGGCTTGCAATTTTTTCATGTTGGGTAACAGTGGGTGGTAACAACCAAATTGAATTGAAATTGAAGATTAGGGAACTTCCAGGAGAGGAATAGATAGATTGTAGTGGAACTCTACCTTCTTCAATTTTGTGACAACTACTCCCGAGTAATATGTTGGAAATTTTTATAATGGAAAAGAAATTCATATCACCTTGCTGTGGACATTGGTCTTCCAATAACGCATAATACACACAATCTTTAATTGTTTCATCCTTTTCCAAACAGTAAAAAAAGATCTTATCTTAAACAATAACAAAAATAGTCTCCACTACCTTCGCTAAAGGAACAGTTTTTGCCTTTTGGTGCACAACATTCCATGGAAACTCTTAGTTTGTTTATGTTATTTGGTTTCAGATTCAGGCTTGAAATATAAAACCCACTTTTCATTCACAGACGATTAATGTCCTGTGTATTACATTGATATAGCTGCAAACCACCAGCGACACAAGGTTTGTATCAAAATTGTTCTTTTGATATCCACTTTTTTTTAATATGTGAAAAAGTATATTCTATTGACTTAAAAAGGTCTTCCAACACTCATTGTTTTATCTGCAACCATTCAAAATATTAGGAGGGAAGGGGGAGACTAAAATCACCCTATGTGTTTAAGCTAATGGGCAGGAATAATTCTACCTATTAAAACACAGGATTTAAATTTTGAATGATTTTACATCTGGTGTTTATGAGGTACATGAACATGTTCAATTGAATATTCCAACGCTAAATCAAATTTAATTCTCGTTTGAAAGTTGGATAAATTAAAACAGGTCACTATTATCATTATGGACACCCTCCCTCTCCTCTCCTATTTCCATCCCTTTATCCATTTGTGTTCATTTATATTGCTGGAAATCAAATAAATACAAGGTTTCTTTATAATAAAAATTGTAGAGTTTTGCACTTAACAGTTCCTGTTTCCTTTTTATACAAACATTAGTATGACTTTATGTACTTAAAGGTACTTTTCACAAATAATGTTATTTTCTATGCTCAACAAAAGTTACAATTTGTCTAACGGAATCCGAATTTCTTCCATCTCTCAGAGGTTTTTGATAAATCTACGATATAACTAATAATTTTTTGATGCACCAACAGAATTTCAACATTGCTGCATGTTATACACATAGTAACCTAGGTTTTGGGGTTTTGGAACATGTAACTTCTAGTTATGCAATATAGCAAATGGGGTAACTGTCACAATTATGGGAAGTTTTTCTATTAACTTTATTATTAAATACTAGTATACTAATAAAACAAAACACTTATGTATAAAGATTTATATTTTTATTACAATTATTCATAATATTTTATTGCTATGATTAGTTTATTTTGTTAAACATAACTGTGAAACAAAGTTTGTTAATCCGGAAGGTTTAAGGAAAAACAGACAAGTTGACAGCTACCTAGACAAACCAGAGAGAGATTGGAAAAGTTTGTTGACTGACAGAGAGATTGATTCGTGACTCATTGTCCATCCAATATCGCTGTTGAAGAATCGTAACAAACTTTCAACTTGCAGTTTAATTGGATCTATTTTTATCAATTCATTTTTAAATCAATTTACAGATTTTACTTGGAAGAAATTTTACTACCAAACAAAGATATCATTGAGATCTCCATGTATTATTACTTTGTTAAGCAGGACTTTCTCCATGTCCCTAGGTGTCGTATTACATTGCCAGGCAGGATTTTCATATCTCTAGATTTTTAGATGTGGTATTACTTTACTAAGCAGGACTTTCTTCATGTTTTTCAGTGTGGCAATACTTTGCAAGCAAAACTTACTCCATGTCCTTAAGGTACTACTTTGCCAAGGACTTATTCCCTGTGTCTAGGGGGGGGGGGGTTATATTACCAGACATGACTTTCCTGATGTCTCTAGGTGTGGTATTACTTTACTAAGCAGGACTTTCTTCATGTCTTTCAGTGTGCAATACTTTGCCAAGCAGGACTTACTCCATGTCCCTATGTGGAGTAAGGGTATTACATCACAAGACAGGATTTTCATATCTCTAGGTGTGGTATTACTTTACTAAGCAGGGCTTTATTCATGTATTTGGGTGTGGCAATTCTTTGCCAAGCAGGACTTTCTCAATGTCTCTAGGGTACTACTTTGCCGAGGACTTTTTCCCTGCCTCTAGTTGTGGTGTTACTTTACCAAGCAGGACTTTTCCCCTGTTTCTAGGGATGGTAAAACTTTACCAAGCAGGACTTTCTTCCTGTCTTTCGGTGTGGTATTGCTTTAGAGCATGACTTTTTTCCTGACTCTAGAGGTAAAAATTTTTGCCAAGAAGGACTTTCTGCTTGTTTCTAGGGATGGTATTACTCTGCCTAGCAGGACTTATTACCTGTGTATAAGTTCATTGTACTTTTTAATAGTGTCCTCTTATTCTATTGCCCACAATGTATCACAATAATAATGTTAACCCAACGGTTTCTGCCTTTAACACTTTTCGCAATTTTACTGCATAACTTAAATGCTCCTACAATACCCACGTCACATGTTACTATTTGAAGATATTGCAATCAAATTTATTTTTTATGCCTTTTTCTGTTTGCAGTACAGTAAATAGTCAGTCCTACTTCCTATTTCTTTTATAAAAAGCAGTCCTCGGATTTTTTTAAACACAATGGTTTAACTAAAGATATGTAATACAGCTAATACAATAATTTGTCAAGCTAATTGAAATTTTTGTTATAACTCGCAATGTGTAATATAATTTATTTCATCAACAATTTTACAATTAGAATAGAACCCAACAATTTCCACCTTACATCTAACAGGACCTCTCCACAATAATCTGATTGTAAATGTTGAGTGGGGAGGTGTGAGGGGAGAGCAACCAACTTCCACAACACAGTAATCTCTGACCACTAACCACACCCAAGGACAGAAACCACGGGCGGAACGTACATTCTATAGATAATATAGGGTAACAAGCTAACCATGCACCTAATACGATTCATCCTAAACATTGATTTACACTGTGTTCGGATTACCCATGAGTCATGGTCAGGATCAAGAATGTAGAGAAAGAACAAGCAAATTTGGTCTGGAACGTAACCTGATAAAGTACCTAAGTACTTTTTTAGGTTACGTGTATGTAACATGTATTTGGAAATCTACCCAATACAACCACTTCAGTGCCATCTACCTCCTCATTAACAATTCAAAAGTCCAAATTATTCTTTTCCAATTTGCACCCAAAAGTATTTTTTGTTGTTTTGCATGGTTTGATGAAATTGTTGGGGAGTTATTTATGTACTGAATTATTTTTTTAAACTATGTTTTATTTCCTATTTTATAAACTGGACAACCAAATACAATTAGTAAGTGAAATTGTATACTTTACCCTAAACAAACTGTAATATTAGAAACAAACCACTCACAATTCTATAGAATACTATGTATACGCATGTTTAATTAGGCTTAAAAAGTAGGATGTTAGAATTATCCATCAATTGGTACAAAACAACAATCAAGATCAAGATCAAGATTTATCAGGATGTTGTGATATAAGGGGGTTACATTAAGTGTATGTCTTAAAAAAGTCTATAAGAATTTATAAAAATTACAGTTAAGAGTCGTGTCAATCTTTTTTTAGTTTAAATTTATGATCTTATTTTGTTTATATATTTAAGAAACAATTATACATTCAAAATTTAAACATGGACTGTACATTTATTAAACGCTTTTTGTAATAAGCAGAAGTTGCAAATATAACAAGTTGTACTTTTTAGATAAGTTTTTTTTTTTAGATAACAACGTGAAAATGGATTGTGAGTTTGTGATTTATTCTCATAATGACTTGTTTTAAAAGACGTCATTTTTAGAGCACTGCTTGATCGTAAACTAGTTGTTCATTGGTTATATGGGTCAGGTGTCAATATGATCAATATAGCTTCAATAAAAAATATTTTAAAATAAACAATAGGGAGAAGACTGAGCGGTGTAGAGTATTGAACTTCCGGTCTGAGTTAGATATACAAGTTCAAATC
The DNA here is from genome assembly GCF_021130785.1 of Homalodisca vitripennis. Classification (NCBI taxonomy): domain Eukaryota; kingdom Metazoa; phylum Arthropoda; class Insecta; order Hemiptera; family Cicadellidae; genus Homalodisca; species Homalodisca vitripennis. The sequence goes on from NC_060214.1 coordinate 107,884,171, forward strand.
CTGCCTGTGACAGTTGCACTCTTTATCAGTGCTGTAGATCTTTTAGTGAACCGACTTCTCTCCTTATTCTACATGATACGATCCTTGCACAGACCAGTTAGTCATGAGAACAGGTAGAATAATGCTAAAAAGAAAACCCTCTCCTTAAAAAATATGTATATATTCACCAGACCATACATCCTACATCCCTCTTCATTTTGAATATGTTTTTAAATTAGGAAATATTCTTAGCAAGGAATATTTCTATTTAAAAAAATGTATTATTGAATAAAATATATATTTTTAAATTTCAATTTGAGTTACTAAAAACCTATAAATAGTTTAAGGTAGAGCAACAAATTTTTTCAAGTTGAAAGTTTCTGGTCAAAGTCTTTAACAATTTTTCTGGAAACAAAACAACTGAAAACTTTTGTTATCACTTCATAAGCAGTCATGGGCATTGTGAGCAGAATTTAGGGGTGTCTTATAACCACAAAAGTCCAAAAAACAACAAATAGGGATATTACATTTTTACAGTATGCATATATAAAGGGGACTGGAGGGAATGAAATTTTTCATATAAAAGAAATAGTTTATATACAAATGACATATTGTTTACTTATAACAAAAATTATATTCTTTACAGAACCGATAGAAATATGTGTAGTTTTCTTAACATGTTCACAACGATTGGATTTTATAGATTTTTGCAATGTTGCATGTATTTAGAACTATATATATGTTAAAAAACAGTAAAAATGGTTTTTTGAATGAAAAACATTAAAGGCCATTCCAAAATGGTGTATGATGTATTTGATGGAAATTTGGCTTGGTTAAACTCACCATACATTGAAGCATGGAATCTAGAGCCCCAGGGTGGGCTGAGGTAACGGTAAGGATTTTATATGATTATTCAAAACATATTGAATAATCGCTATATTATATGACCTATTTGTAATTTAATATCCAATAGCAAAATTTTGATTATTAAGGTAACTGCGAAAAATATTAGTACTAGTAGTTTGCTACTTGAGTCACATTTTAAAATGACTAATGACTAGTCTCTTACCACTACCAGGGTTAAGAAACATGTCACTCTCTAAAGTTATATATACCTCATATATAAACGGTAAAAATTACATTTTATCTTCAACCATTTTATTTTGGGCTTTGTAGCAAAATTACCTAGATTTCCTAATTTAAAATGCTTGTAATTACTCGTAGAGAGATAAAAAAATTTCTTCTTTTTGTCTTTAGAGAAGATATACTAAGGGTTAGGGACTTTAAAAAAATTATTTCAACCTAGTGTCATAACTTTTTTTAGCATCACAGTGGAGAGCCATTTATAGTCAACAGATGGTAAAAAATGTGTGATTGAGAAATACAGTTTACATAAAACACAAGTCTAGGAACCAATATTAAATCTGAATGTTTTTCTTATCTACTACATTAAATCCATTTATTTGTGTACCAAATTCCTGGTATAGTGTAGAAATCCAAGCTAACTGGAACCCACACAATTTATCAGCAAACATATCAACAATATAAATGAACACCTGCTAATAAATGTACACGTGATGACATAATCATGGTGGAGTTATCAATTAACACATTCGTGACAGTGGTTAATTTCAGGGCTCTTTTATATACCGTTGAATTTTTCAATAATAATGGCAAAAACCGTAATCTTTTTTTACATTAAATGGCTAAGTACAATGAGAAAATTATGTAGGCTTTGCAATTTTGCACACAAAATATTATTTCAATATGTTTTTTTACTGTTTCTCCACATAATCCAAGGGGTACCTAAAAGTTTATGTATTAAAAAAATTAATCAATCATGCAATCAACAGGGTACAGTACACGATAGTCTGACGTGTTTATTTAAGAGCGGGATCAAATTTAACAAATCACCAAGACAGGCTAACAATAAAACTCAATAAGAAAATGCTAATAAGGACAATGCTACAAATTATATTTACTGGTTTGTAAAATATATGTTATCCATCTAAATTTTATTATATATTAAAATTCAGAAAATTGTATAAAAGTGCTAAGACAACGTAATAATTTATTTTGATGCTAATAAAACAATCTTGTTCAGCATATCAACACTTCATCTGTATATAATTTTTATATATATTACAAGCTATAATTTTAATAAAAACAATAAATTACACTATCGCATAATGTCTAAATTTTAAATTAAATTGTTGAACCAAATCATAATTATTGTTTGTTAGTGAACTTAGGTAATATTCAAATGCTGATTATTAGTGAGTTCATGAACTGAAATTTATTCAAAATATAAAAAAAAAAAATAAAAGGATGAAGGGATCGGCGTCACCTTAAAAAACTGACTCAGTAAGTTCCCAACACCACAAAAAAGGTCGGGTTGAGAATTATCTTCATTGTAGCAAAGTTATTTAAGGCTGTTAAATAATTTGTTAATTTCTAATGGAAGGTGGCTGAACAGTACATTTCCCATATGAATAAAAGGCAGATCAAATTTAAAAAAATTAAATTAATCTAGAATTCAATAAGATTGGATAAAAATCAAACAAGACTGGTGATGTTCTTATGAGCCAATTTAAATTTATTTTTACAAATTTGCATAAACATTTTAGTGTGTGATTTTTACGGTGCATGTTTTTTATCCAATGTAAAAAAATACAGTTGGAGGAATTTAGCTGTGCTCGTGCAGCCCTAATACTACCCTTTCAACAAACAAACGCTATCTGTGTGGCGGGTTGCGTTTACGTGCTAGCCGCTGAGATGAAGGCGCAACAATCTCTTTGACGACTTTAAACTCACGATTTTGATTTACAAATAAAATTGACAAATACGTTATTTTCAAAAACACGTTAGACAGCACTATAACAACTGAAAAACAAGAATAAGTCCTATTATTCCTATTATTTGGTTTTCTCTTATTATTTAATTCCACCACAATCAGCACTTTTACAAAACAGACTGATTTTAGCGAGTGTGGTGAGTTATTCGGGCCAATACGATTCCTGAAAAGAGGGTTTTAAACCCTTGAGTCACAGGAAATGTTTTCGGGACGCAGCGCATAATGCTACCCAGCCACCCCTCCCGCCCATCACCACACATTCAAGGACACGCGCACAGCTAAAGTCCTCAAACTGTATGTAAGGTCAATTGTGTGTTTACCAAGCTTGTTGTTATGTTATTGTAATTTTTTATAACACAATTTTTTTATTTAATTTCTAGTTTTGTAAAACTATCCAACTTTTAGGACGAGTGTAGTTATTAAAACCAGTTAAAATATTATATATAATTTTTTTACACTATAATTACTATGCTTTAGTTACACAATGGAAGTTAGATATCCGGTTACAACACTAAAACTCAAATGGTTTATAGAAACTATGTTATTTTATTTGAACTATTTAGTAATTTCACTCTAATTTTCAACTCAGTAAACAAGAAAAACAGATCTTGATACTAAATTAAGTGAGGTATGATTCGTTATCAGAGACACTTAACATTCTAATATTTTTTCTGATGTTTTGGCTTTTTTTAATTATGTCCTTTAAAACTGAAAGCTTTCAGTACATTACAGTAATGTACTGAATATTCATGTACTAAGGACGCTACCGAGCAAATACTAAATCTTATTATCAGCACTATTTGTAGTACAAACTTTGACTGTTTATAGTTGAGTGTCTGTAGAAAAGAGGTTTTAAAACCTACAGGAGTTCACTGAATAATTCTTAGATAAGCCTTTTAAGATTTTACTGACCTTTTAAGATTTCATCTAAAAATCTACACACTATTATTCCAATAATATGCTGCATTTTTTTTTACATGAATAGAGAAAACGTTTAACACTTTTATTGCCAAAGTCTGGAAAATCATTCTAGCGAAATGAACTTACCCAGTTGTCTTACACAAATAATTATGAATAAATAAAAAGTGAAATTAATACATTAAAGTGAAAAATGCCTTCAGGAGTGAATGAGATCTCTAATGTACAAATTAAACATTGTTAAGACGTCTAACAACTCCTCTTAAGTGTTAGTGAAGTTGACACACAACATGGTGATTATAATTCCTACCTTATGTGTGTCACCAACGCTCTGGTATGATTTGATCATTTTAACCTAGATTGTAATTATATGTTAGATTAGTCGTTCACCTGAAGAAGAGATCATATTGCAGATATCGAAACGTAGTGTTACTGATTTTTTGTATCACTGAACGATGGCAAATATTCGGAAAACCCCTGTTTTCTTCACAATTCTTCCATTGTCAAAAACAAACTTAAAACAAAGAATCCCTCTTGCTAGTACATTCAACAAATCTCTAAAACTGGTCTTTTTCCTACAGGTCTCAAAGTCGCAAAATTATACCCAAAATTCAAGAGCGGATGCAATATAGAAACAAGCAACTACCGGCCCATCTCACTCACGAATTCCAAATTTCTCTAAGTAAATGAAAGTGTTGTTTTGAAATGGCTTATGGATCACTGTGAGCAGAATAATCTACTCACATAGTCACAGCAAGGCTTTGTAAATAAAAGATTAACCACCCCAGCTATAACTGAATTGATAAGAGTTTATAGTTGATAATATTGAACAGGGTGAACTAACTACCATTGTTTTTGTTTAAAGTTTGTTATTGATGATAGAAGGTTTTAAAGGATAATAGGATTTCGGACATTTACCATTGTTATAGTGTTATACCATTTTATAACCTATAACGATGTCAAATATCCGAAATCCTGTTATTCTTTCATACCACCATAATGCTTGAATTCAACACATTTTTGTAATTGCCTGGGACAGGACTTGATCATTAGTAAATTGTAACATCTTGGATTAAAAGGAACAACTTGTTAATAGTTTAAAAGCTATTTAGAAGGTAGGAAAAGCTGTTCGAGAAACAGTACATGTAATAAGATCTAAAGCTCTACCTATCACGAGAGGAGTGCCCCAGGGTTCAGTTTTTGTTCCCAGATCTTCTATTGATTATATTCAAAAATGACCTGCCAAGTTTAAATGAACATTGCTCTACATTTTTGTAAGCGAATAAACTCATACAGCTTTAAATATGGCCTATCAGTTCTGCGCCATGCAAATAAATCAGCTGTCAATATGACAAAAGGAAAGCAGCTAGCGTTTGGCAGAAGAAAAGAAGAGATCCCAGAATTATGATGATAAATTACCACCCCAAGCAAAATCGTTAGGCATGACAGTAGATAACAACATTTCATGGACTAACCACGCTCTTTGACGAAAGAAATTGAACACTAGTCTATATGTCATCAAGAGAATTAGGAACATCAGCAAAATATGTCCACAACAATGACCACAGACTGCTTACTCTTTGAATTTCATCTAAATTACGGTAAATTCATCTGGGGTTGTACTAATGCTGAAAAATCTACAGCTAATTTTGATAGCATAAAAGAGGGCAGTCATGGTATTGAAAGAAACAACTAGATTCCACAGAAGGGTAGAAAGGTCATCACTCTAGGAAAAAAATCCTTCTGCAATCGCACTGATGCTACTCCCATAGGAGTGGTAGTAACAACCCTATCTGTGAGCAGAGCTCTTTATCAAGTCAAATATCTAACCATCAATGTCATTTCTCAAGACTGTATTGACAACTGCCTGAGTACCTGTGTTGTCAAAAGCCCCTTTGATGTCCAGAAAGACACCTATGGCTATTTTTTTCGCTGTCAGTGCCTTGTCAATCCTGTACTCCAATTGATGTAAGGATAGTCAGATGATTTTTCAGGACTAGTAAGCATGCCGATTTTGATGAAGAGGGCACTTCAAAACAGATCCCTCCTAAACAAGCCTAGCAATCATCTTCTCCATTATCTTGAGGATAAACAGACATATCGATTTAAAGGACTTGGGACGATCTATGCTAGACCTCCCCTGCTTCAGTGTAAACACCACCCTGGACACTCTCCAGGATAGAGGAATATACCTGAGGGCCACAGGGGCCTTGAACAGCTTGAACAATCAGGGGAAGGCAAGATCCAAACTCTATTGCAAGCAAACCAATCTCACTCTATCCCCCCAGGAGCTTTATAAGGACAAAACTATTGTTTTCAGCATAGTGGGGCCTTAGTCAGTCTTGGGCTGCAAGAGTAGGATTGCAAAATTAGCTGTTGATTCAGAGAGAAGTTCTGCATATGACCTCTGATCAGATGCCTCAAATATTTTCCTTTAACAAACCCTTCAGGGTTGTGATATGTTCTAGGGAAGTTTGGTTGGAGGGAAAGAACTCTTTTCCACCAGTGGAGCTTGAATGGTTTACAGATGGCTCTAAAATAATGTGGCACAGCTGGAATTGTGGGACTGCTCAACTGTTATGTGGTATTCCTAGGTGTTGATTCTTTAGGGCTGACTAAAAGTGGGTTCACATTGAACATGAGAGAAGGTGGACACTGCATCCGGTCTGAGGGTGAGTATGTTAGTCCTGTAGTTGTCTTCCCACAGGGTGGTATCTTGATTTTCTTCTTAGGTATATCAATGTCTTCTGAGGTTGTGGGTCTAATTATGGGACATGGGCACTTGAGGCAGCATCTTCCACTCAGCATTTTCCGAGAATATCTTTCTGTTGATTGAGTGATGAACAAAAGACCACTGCTGAACATCTGCTCATGATTGCCCTGCAATAGCAAGCGAGCACTAAGCCATCTTTCATAGTCTGATAAGGGTGCCAAATTTCACCAGGAAAACCTAATTTGTAGTTTTCAGAAGTTTGTAGAACTGCTGAAACTGTGAACTGTTTGGCGTCATAGTACACTTCTGGGGTGTAGCTAAAGACCCTTGAAGCTAAAGTACATAGCAATTGCCCCTAAGAAGTATAAGATGGACAAACAAAATAGATAAGGATCCAAAAGATTTAATTTAAAATGTTTTCCAGAACAAAAATTTTAATGTTTTCAAAAAGAAGATGGTTTAAGAAACTAAAACAGTTTTATAATGTTAGCAAAACTATACATGTTTTTATAACTACCGTAACACATTTTGTTATGGTCCTCATTCAATGAATATTACCAAAAATTTAATTAGGTTTTCAAATTGTGTAAAAGTATATATGCTATTGTTAAATATTGTATTCCTTAGTTTTCTAATCAAATCACTCTGTGTAATTTATTCCTAAAACCATTAATTTAGTGACTGCAATAAAAATACTGGGGAGATGATAAATAAATAGCATGAAGCATTCAAATGCAGATTTATCATATGAATGGTTCTCATATCTAAAATGATTCAATTGTAATCTCTCACAATCACAAATCACATCTTGGTAGTATTGAAACAGTCTGTGAGCAAATCACCTGGCAGTAAAAGGGTTAACAATATTTTGTTCAATTCCAAATATTGTTTAGAGCATGTCCTTTTTAAAAATATAAATATTATTTAACTAAAATACTTATTAGTTATTTACATATATAAAGCTTAAACAATGAAAGCCTTAATAAGTTTTATAGTAGAATAATACTTCCAAAACTTAGTCAGAGAATATACTATAGGGCCGGTGCATATACTAAATTATTGTTACATTTTACTCTTTTTTCCAACTTTTATTCCTAATAGGTTTAAATTTCTACATATTTCAACAATTTCCAAAACAACAATCAATCAAAGATCAAAATTACAAATTTCAACAAAGGAGACAAAATGTGTGATATCTAAATCACTGAAAAATTAATTATTTGCAGAAAATTACCAAACACAAAACTTATTATTTATAGACAGTACACAACAGAAGAATAGAAAACCAACTGTTTATAAACATATCAAATATGCCATATTTTTGGGAATTAAAAACCTTCCCTTTAAAAACCTTTGTAAACAGCTGTCCACTCATCTAATAAGCGACTTTGAACATTTTAACTATGTACCAGGCAATCTGAGAGTTTGACTTCTACCACAAGGTTAAAGTTTACATAATGCATAGCCTATACAATAAATACAACTACTGTACTTCTTTTATTAACTTACCTCTGCAAAGAACTCGTCCATGAACCCATCGCGGCCCTCGACGTTGACGGCCACATCGTCTGGGCCCACGTCGTCATCGTCACTTTGCGCCTGTAACATGGTACATTATCACTTGTCACTATTTATCACAATTAACATTGTATTGATACAAGAAAACATCATTTACAAACTTGTCTTACTAGCCTATTTCAGATATGTTCCAGGCTATTTATTTAACACTACAGATATATTCACGACACTAAACTAGTGAAAACAACCACGATCTAATATATCAAATCACATAATTTTATATTTTTTTGCAACTCCTACCATTATTAACTAAGTAACACACAGAAAATACTTTGAGGTCTTTGCTAAAAATGTTTGTATATGTATTGTTTGTTAATGCTTCTTGGAGGGGGACTCTTGGATTTTCACTACCCATGAGAACATAAAATGTAATACCACATCAAAGGACTTCTATAAGCTTTATAATCTGGATGTAAGTTGATAAATCACAGAAAAGAGACACAAGGGATTCGTAGTTTTTAAGTATAAGCTCAACCGACTTGGACTTAACTACTATGCATACAATACCAAAAAACTCTGCCTTTTGGAGATAAATCCCCACCATTAAAGGAGCAGTTTTTATAAAGAGGTTTATCTCAACAGGAATGAATATCACAAAAATTCAGGAATACTGGATTAATAAAGTAATCATAGGGGCACCTTATATCCTGATAGATAATTTTATATATGAGGGCTATCCAGAAAGTAGATTACGTTTTGATATAAACAAAAAAAGTAGGTACAACAAAAAAAATTGTATTATATACATTTGAAAGTGACACTAAAATACTATTTTTCAACATAGTCAAAAAAACTCTGCCTTTTGGAGATAAATCCCCACCATTAAAGGAGCAGTTTTTATAAAGAGGTTTATCTCAACAGGAATGAATATCACCAAAATTCAGGAATACTGGATTAATAAAGTAATCATAGGGGCACCTTATATCCTGATAGATAATTTTATATATGAGGGCTATCCAGAAAGTAGATTATGTTTTGATATAAACAAAAAAAGTAGGTACAACAAAAAAATTGTATTATATACATTTGAAAGTGACACTAAAATACTATTTTTCAACATAGTCAAAAAAACTCTGCCTTTTGGAGATAAATCCCCACCATTAAAGGAGCAGTTTTTATAAAGAGGTTTATCTCAACAGGAATGAATATCACCAAAATTCAGGAATACTGGATTAATAAAGTAATCATAGGGACACCTTATATCCTGATAGATCATTTTATATATGAGGGCTATCCAGAAAGTAGATTACGTTTTAATATAAACAAAAAAAGTAAGTACAACAAAAAAATTTTATTATATACATTTGAAAGTGACACTAAAATACTATTTTTCAACATAGTCAAAAAAACTCTGCCTTTTGGAGATAAATCCCCACCATTAAAGGAGCAGTTTTTATAAAGAGGTTTATCTCAACAGGAATGAATATCACCAAAATTCAGGAATACTGGATTAATAAAGTAATCATAGGGGCACCTTATATCCTGATAGATCATTTTATATATGAGGGCTATCCAGAAGCAGATTACGTTTTGATATAAACAAAAAAAGTAGGTACAACAAAAAAATTGTATTATATACATTTGAAAGTGACACTAAAATACTTGACACTAAAAGTCACCATACAAATTTAGGCACTTATCATAGAGGTGAAATAGTTTTAAGATTTAGCATTAAAAAATTCTGCCGCTTCAGACTTCAATCTCCCACAGTTCCACATTGTCATCAAAGCGCTGCGTCGCAAGTCAGGTCTTCATTACTGGAAACAGGTGGTAGTCGCTGTGTGCAAGGTCTATAAGGCGGATGTGAAAACACCTGCCACTTAAAATCATCCAGGACTTCTCAAGTCTGATTTTCCATGTGTGGCCGGTATCCATCTTGCACAAAATTCATGGTAACCTAACTTCTGCATAACAATTTCGTTAACAAACTCTTTGATACTGGAGGAAAACTAATTGAAAGTTCTGTTATTCTGAATCAGCGGTCTTCTTTAATCTTCTCATCGACTTTAGAGCAATTTCATTGGTCACAATGTTTGGCTTTCCACTTCGTTCATCATCATGCACATCAGTTCGGCCATTTTTAAACCTAATGCACCACTGACACACTCCACCTTCAGTAATCACATGGTTCCCACAAACTTCAAAGAGTTGGCGATAAATCTCATTTGGTTTATTGTGCTTATCCAACAAAAACCATATTACCAACCGCACTTCACACCTCACTGGATTTTAAATTGCGTCATACATTTTAAACTGCTATTGTAAAACAACAAGGAGCGACAATAACTTCTCACTAGCACCGCTGTATAGCCACTGAACAGAGTAATGCCCTCATATCAAAATGGTTGCGATACAGACCGAAATGTAATCTACTTTCTGGATAGCCCTCGTATTACAGAATAACAGAAAACCCAAAGCGTGTATCATGTTTTCTAAAACAATTCACGGATTTTGCTACTAAAGAATTAATAACAAGAAATTTGGTGTCACTTGCATCAGAAGTTATCACCTACTAGTTAAGAAAGAGGAGGTTTTTGCCTCAGCCTATTTCCTAAATCTCTCTATAACACATCAACTATTAGTAGTGGAAAGTGTTCGTATATTGAATAGGGAAAAGGAGGAAAGGGAGGGTCTTCTGATGCGATAGCACCCATCACATATTCCGAGTGAGCTCGAATGCAAACAGATAAAGATGAAGAGCTCCTTTACTTTATTTTTGGATTTTATGTACAGAACTAGCCAATATAAAAGCTGAAGTCAGCTGAAATACCAACAACGGCACACAACTGAAAACCAATGAAAACCGTCACCATATATCAGACTAAATTATGAAACATTTTTTTAGAGGAATTTAAGATGACAACAAGCAACAGATTGGAAAGAAACTTAGTTCCTGATGCATAAATATCATTTTTAGACCTAAAAAATTGTATGCATGAACTGACAAAATATATAAGTATATACGTATCATTAAACTGTATCAGTATACAGAATTTGTATGAATAAGAATATCTGTAGTGTTGTTAAAAATATAAATGCAATCAACAAAGTCAATGTGTCAGATAATATTTGTATGACCCTTGATCCTATCTTTGTGATTATATACCAAACAATGTAAGTACAAATAAATAAATAACCAGTTTACTTCACTTTCTCAGATGGAGCCCAGTCTTACTTTTGCCTGTCATATTCCTTTTGTTCTATCAGACTAATTTCTGGCTGTTAAGAATGGCAAACAGCGTCAGATCAAAAAAGTAATTTTCTTGCAATGGAAAGAGCATGCATTTTCTGAGCCACAATACTCACAGCACAGTTGATATTCAGGTCTTGTAAGGCAAACATACTATGACTTCAAACTGCTTCTCTAAATGGTACATCTGCACCAAGAGACTTACTTGCTGCAACCACTGTTTTAACACTTACTACTCACAGGCGTTCCAACAGGGTGGGAACCAGAAATCCTGTATCTTTCCAGCATGTAGGTTATGTATGACCTCTAGTTTAGAATCACTGTATCCTTTCACCCGAATAACAGTCAGGATCAGTTACTTCCAAATGAAATTTGCATCTTTGATAATCTGTCAGATCAGCAACTTCTCAATTAATCCTGCCTTTAGACCCATAATCCACAAAAATTACAATAAGAACTTATCGCCACTTCTGTTCCAAATAACAAACTCGGATGTGCCTGTGAATAAAAGCTGCTAGTATGGATTTTGTTATTTTTCTTCATACTAACACCTCGGACTTTGTTTCAACCCATACTAACTGTGTTTTAGTTTCCTTACTTTTTCCGATTTTATCGTCGTCACTTTCTGGCTGTCTGATGTAAATTGCTTCCTCTCTTTGAATATAAAAAAGTGTCCTTACACCACAATGCTTAAGACACATATTTTCTTACTAAACAACATTTAACAAACATTGAATTGTATCAAACCTAGCCACAGAGCTAAACGTCTCACTACAACTGATCCATAGTTTTCCTGTATTCCCTTGTATGTGTCCTGTTTTCTCACTAATACTTATTTAACACCAATGGCCTTTTGCTTTGGTGGAAACATCACCAAATCGAAAACATAATTTTTCTGCAATGATGCCATCACATCATTCATTACCGCTTGCCAGTGCCCCCAGTCAGGACTTTTCCGAGCTTTCACAAAGACTGGACCAGCATAGGTAAGCAAAATGTATTTTTGAAGATACTCTAGAGGTTTACATTGTCACACTGGCCTTCCAACACCACCATTAGTATCACTCTCATTTATATCAGTTCCTTCATTCATATATTCAACACAAGTAACTCAAACACTAGTCAAGTCATCCCTCTGAATGTACCTTTGCTCGTCTTCTATTCCCTCTACTCTGACAACTCTTAAATAAAGAAGGTACAGAAATTGTTTATTCTCCAACAGTACTTTGAATACATCTTCTTTTGATTTTTCAGGTACTTTATGATTTATTTGTATAGGTCTGTATACAACATCCTACTCATTATATTCTTTTGGCCATCAAACACTCTTTTGTCACAGTAATTAACAAGTCAACCACACACTGACTTTGCTGACCACTTCTGTTGCGGTACATGTACGTAACACTCACTGTAGAATGGCCAAAAATGTTCAACTGGTGCAGGTCCTTTCTTATACCACAGATGTTAAGGTTTTCCTGCACTTGTATGACCAATGCCATTGATAACATGCCATGTTGTGTTCATTACTTCTAACCATAAGCACATTGGTAAGTTTTTATTTGGATATAACATACTACATGCAGCTTCAACAAGTGTTCTCATTTTCCGTTCTATGGAACCATTTTCCTCTCGAGTGAATGGCATGTTAGTTCCCATGAGGATTCCATGATCAGAAAGCATACCCCTTACTGTCATATTACAAAATTCTGCCCCACAATCATAAAAATTTTCACAACATGTCCTGCAACTTGGTATTCATTAAAAAGTGTTTCTACACTCTGCCACCTCAAATTATTTCTTTAAAGTTAATAGCCTCAGAAACTTTGTGAAATAGTCCTTAAACACAAGACAATGTTGATTTCCTCCAATAGATACATTTTCCACAATACCACAGATATCTGCAGTGATTATTTCATTTGGTTTTTTTTACACACAAGTACGATAGGTATCTCAATGTTGTTTATTAAGAACACATCCTTCGCAAAACCCGTAACAATCATGTCAAAATCAACAAATCATGTCAAAAGTAACATTCATGTCTCAATGTATCACCCAGCAGGGATCACTTCTGGCTGGTTTATACCTTCCAGTTGAACCCACCACTGGGCACAGCAAAAACCGATGTGTCACTTTAATCTGGGCAACCTTATGGATGTCCAGTAGCGGCACATCACTAACCGCAAATGTTGAGATTCTGGGGTTCATGGGCAATTCGATAGGTCTGGTCTTCTGTGGAAAATGACTGTTGGAGTTGGTGGGGTTTGTTCCCTTACCTCAGAGGTTCTTGTTAACCTCAACAAGGGTGTGGCACCCCCTGCCTACTTTGACTGGAGAGGCTGGTTCAGAGCTGGCCTCCCCTTCTTCCGGGATGACTTTGAGATGTAGTGCCCTAATTCTTCCTCATGGATCTCGATAGGAGGCGGCCCCTACTACCTAACCTTACCCATCCTGAATATCCTATCACTCCGAAAGCAGCGCAAAGGTTCTTACAGGACTAAGTGCAATTTATAAGCTTCTTGTCCTAAGAAAAAAAAAAAAAAAAAAAAGTCTTCAAAAACTTTTAAACTTGTTTTGTTCTGATGGGCAAGGCACTCATACCAGTCCTGAATGGATTCTTCTACATTATTCAAAAAATTTTCTGTTCTTCATGAAATCACACTTATCCATTCATACTTTAAAAATGTAATCATTTCCAACTGAGCAACTCACAGATTATTCATTCCTACCTATGTCAAGAACATACAAAACTTTCTCCAAATCCCTGATTTTTGACGTCCAGTTGTGACTACGACATACATTTCCTTCACAAAGGGTATTAAAAACATCATCACTGTCCATAATGCTATAGTGCCATAGTGTACTCATTTGGTAAGGTCCTCATGATCCTTGACATCACACAAGTTCAGATAAAGCAGTTGCTCTGTGCTTAAGACTATTCCTCATTTACTTCACAAAATTTAAGTTGAAGTCTTGAAAAGTACTTCACAATAACTTCACTCACATCCATGCTAAAAGTAAAGAACTGTTGTATCATCTGATCAAGTTTCTGACTAGACAATTACTCTTAAACAGTTAAAAATTTCTGTTCAATTCTCCTAGCATGCACTCTCCTGTTAGTAGCAGTCATTTCTACAAGTGCATCAACAAACACGTTCACAATAATTGCTTATGCCGAAGAATCCTCCTTGTCATAAGACTTAGAATCCAATTCATGAACCTTTTTATTTTATTTTCAGGTTCATCAGGGCTGGAATTTTGACACCAGCTCTATTTAATGCTGATTAATTTCCTGTCAGTTTTTTTTATTTTCACTTTAAAATCCATTCTTTAATAACACCTGTGCCCACACCAATTAAACTTATTACATATAAACAGCACATTTATTGGAACAGAACAATAACCTATACAAAATTCAACCATAAACAAGTGTTTCCAAAACATTGTGTTTTATAACATTAATATGACTAATATAATTTAAGTATTTAAAATATAAGTTCCTCACTGGCAAATTAAAATGCACACAACTATAGTTTCTGAACTAATTCATTGTATGGAATGAAATGAAGGATTTACTGAGTTAATCAATATATTTCAAACTTTTTAACTGTGTGTCACAACTAAAACTAAAAAGTATAATTTTTTTAATTGTATTTTATGTAAGTAATAGTTTATTGTGAAATGAAATGCAATATCAAATATATAACTATTTTTTTTTTTTAATGTAGTACATTTTGATCAAAAGTGGCTGGGAATCATGGTTCAAACATGCAAATGTAAGACCTGGTATTCCTGGTACAAATAAAATCGAAAATTTCACTTAAGACTCTTTAAAAGAGTTAACTTAATAAGATTATGTTCCTATACATTCATACTGTCTTTATGGCACAAGTTTCATTTGGCAAAAGTCAAACCTAGTTAGCTCAGAACATTTGTAGAAATTGTCAAAATAACACATCATCATTATAATAGTCATGAATACGATATAATATAATAGGCTATAGAACCTAGTAACAAACTCATTAATATTTTTTATGGTATTACACACGAAATAAGACGAATGAAAAACTACAAGGCGAACAGAAACAATTGAATATCTTGAAAAGGAACACGAGGAATTGTTCCAACAGTTGTAAAGTGTTTGACCTCACACAAACAGCAATACATAAACTTCGAAATGAGGTGAGCAAACAGTGAAGCAATAACTTAAAGTAGGCTCTATATGTAGCCTACAAAGCAACTGTCCAGAAACCAAGACAATCATATATAATGTGTTAAGAATAGGTACACATTATCCCTTTTAGAGCCAACATCCTTATAGACGGACATTTGAAATGCTGCTGAAAAATGCCAAGTCCGTATATACGGACGTCAATTAAAAATTTCCTCACATTTTAATTTTTCAATGAAAAGTGTAGTTTTCATCATAATAATCCAAAGGAACATTAGATCGAGATCTTTTACATAGTTCACAGTTGCTTCCATCGCTGTTTACTGTGTGTGGTAACCTAAATAGATTACTTGAAATAATGTAATGAATCGTTTACGAAAAGATCTACTTTCCAAACGCTACCAAAAAGGAGTTCATCTTGTTTGTTTACCGCATCACATTTGTCAAAAATCACCTCTTCACTCACATATCCTAACTTAATTGCAAATTATTTTTTATTGTTCTTAACAGTTTTATTTATAAATACGATTTTCCAATTCAAGTGTTCACTTAATCAGAACTCGGTGATAGCCTTATAGTGTATTTTATAAACTGATGCTTGTTTTGATGTTACTTTTTTATTATTTAAATAACATTTTTCCTGTCACCAGCCATAATTTTATCATTTGATTAATGTTTACGGTTCTTTTACTATTTATGACATTACATAAGTGTTAAACTATTTCTATTAATTTGAAATATGTGACTATAATTTAGTGTTTTAGATAAGTTGATATATAAACCAAGTCCGCTTATCGTATTCTACCCAATTTTTTTTCAAGTGCTATTTTGCATACGAAACTGGAAAAATGTTCAAACATTTTTTGATAAGTAAAATTTTTTTTTATTTATATAAATTAGCATTATATGAATATTTTACGTGTTTTAATTAAACAATTTATCTGTAAGGAAAGTATATATAAAAATTAGGAGCCTAGCCTATCTAAAATTGTTTTGATTTTAAGGATGTTTTAGTAAAATGTAACAAAATCAATCAAATAGGTTTGGCATTTTTCCGCAGTATCTTAAGAGAAATTTCTGGCATTTTTCAGACAAACTTTTGTACAACTTAATGCTCTAGCACCTAAGGATTAAGATGTGAATAATACCCTGATAATTGTCCTACTGTTAACATTCATTTTCAACAAATGAATAAAACCTCAAATTATTAAAACTAGGCTAGATTTCAAAATGTTGTTACATTCAGTTTTACAATCTGTCTTAGGCTTCTTAAAATCAGTTTATATATTATATAAAAAAAGATGACAACTGAATAAGTAAGGGTATTATATGCCACCAAATTGGACAGATATATTATTAATTAATTTAGCTCTCAATAAAATTATAATTTTACCTTTAAGCAGGAATACAATACTAAATTGGAGTAGGTCCAAATTAGTCCTACTATTATATTGGATTATGCCATTTAGTATAATCTGTCTGACATTAAAATTAAACAAGGGCGTAAGAACAAAATTTAGTATTTAGATTTTACAAATCATGACAATAAAAGATCAGTAATCGAGTTTAGTTTATTTTCTAAAAGGTTTGGGGGTGGGGCTTAGGTTTGCCCACAAACATACTCTTGAGAGGACCAAGTATTTCTTTCGAGTTTAGTCTGAATTATAAATGAATAACAACATAGCTATGTTAACAATTGATTTAATGTTAATCCTATATTGCTTAGCACACAAAACATCTCCGAAAAGTATCATTTTCTTCTTAGAAAATATATTGTTCGGGAGTAGACCATATACCAAATTTTGAGTATAATCCAAATTTGTACAACATAAGAGAATACTTACAGCTTTCAAAGCCTGTAACCTATCCTTGGTCATCTTTGAACCAGGTAATTATCACTGTTAGTTCAATAAAAATCCCATTCACTGAAATTTATCATGAAACGACACTACTACACTAATAGACGGACACTAAAACTGTGTAGACGACAGTAAAAATCGATACGCTTCTGCAATGCCGTCTGTCAAACTGCGGCTGCGCCTGTGACGTCATTACGAAAGCTGCAAAATTATGCTGTAAAATGGTTTAAAGAAATATATTTAAAAAAATAAAATTTATAGCTTACGTCAATTGAATTTAATTTTAAAATGACAAAAAATATTATTATGTTTATTTTTAATTTTTATTCATAAATAACTGAGAATTATTTGAAATTGAACTTCCGCTTCCTCCCTCCATCTTCCCAACTACTCCTCCTCTCAACTGAAACACCATTGTGAACCGTAACGACTTCGGCTGAAGGTAAGTTTTATCGTTTGATTTCCCGTGAATCTTAGTAAATTAACGTCTTAGACTTTTGGTTTTGATTATACATATCACGCTGAATAAAACTATGTAAGTATTTTCTTTATTTGCTTTTAATTGAATGTAAAACTTAATAGTTGTTTCGGTACGTTGTGGCCATTTTCCTGTGGAACAGAATTCGTGGCGCGTTTTCTGATAACGGTATTGAGGTTAAATGTTTTACTATAATTACCACCAAATTTTGACTATCCATTAGTTAATACACGTAGTAGCTACTTTGGCGTAAGGTTATGTTTCATTTTATTCCTTTGTGTTTATCGTTTTGTCGCCTTTGTTGTAGCTATGTTGCACAATGGACTGGCATGAACTGGCCCAAAGGTTGGGATTGTAACTTTCAAGAGCTTAATTTTTGCTTTCACAATTTAGTATTCATTTATATCGTATTAATTAACTTTTGTGTTGCAAGTCATAAAGTCTCGTTTAAGATAATATCATTGGGACATAGAAGTTAACAAGGTTACTTGATTTAGCCCTATGTCTGTCTTGCAGTGAAGTCTGTAGGCTCAAGCTAAACTCATTAGTATTAAAAAAAATTTGAGATACTTCATCTCTTAGGCTTGAATCAGCTCTACAAATAGATTCAGTCCCAATAGGCTATTTCAGTTAAATCCTGTAGATCTAGGCCTATCTGGATCCCTCTTAAATTTGCATGTGGGCCTAGCCTAATTAGAATATTGTGAGCAAATAAATTGCTTGTAGTCAACATGGT
Source organism: Homalodisca vitripennis (assembly GCF_021130785.1). Taxonomy (NCBI): domain Eukaryota; kingdom Metazoa; phylum Arthropoda; class Insecta; order Hemiptera; family Cicadellidae; genus Homalodisca; species Homalodisca vitripennis. The sequence goes on from NC_060214.1 coordinate 107,902,644, forward strand.
ACAACAAAACATAGTTAACCTATAGATTAGGTGTAGTTGTGGATTGACCAACCCAAAATTAATAAAATGTTTTAGAACTATGAACAATAATGTGTTCATTATTGGTAAATAATATGTTAACAAGTATATTACTTTTTATCATTACACAACTTTCATCTGAGTATGAAACACTAGAAGTGGCATGCTAACTTTAGTGGTAATGTGTTTGAGCATATCTTTAATGTAAACGTTTAAACTGGTAAGTTAACTATCGATTATAAATATCTAAACTATTGAATAGGCCTATATAAAAGTTTACCTATGGATATTCATAATTAATAATAGCTAGCTGTTTTATTTTACATAAAAAAATCTTGTTTAATGCAATCGTAAAAGCCTATAACATATTTTGGTTTAACTTTATTGTTCCGAATTCATTGAAACAAATTAAAATCATGTGTATGTTATTAAAGTAATGGCCGGTGGCGCCCGCAAGTACATTGCTGATGTAGGCTACATGTGTTATTTGTGTCACAAGGTGTCCTTACACATTTATACTTCAAAATAGTAAAAAGTAACAAAACCTTACACTGTAAAAAATATGCATAGCCTATATGCCTGGTTTTTTTTTTTATTCATCATTAAATGGCTGCAGTATAGTAAGCGGCCACCGCCACAATTGGATCATAATTTTCGAATTAGCCTATATCCAATCATCGATATTCATAACCATCTAAAAATATTGAAGGCAAAATGTGGAAAGTAATAGATATTTCAAAAAACAATTTAGTTTTCTGGTTTGAAAACTTACAAATTAATATGTAAATTAAAATATATATATATATATAATTACAAACTAAACAACATTAACTTTGGGCTACCATTAACTATTTTCAAGGATAAGTGTAACTCCTTGTGAAACAAAGAACACACGTCATGGTTCTTGCTGCCATTAAGCGATAACCAAACACATGATTTCACTTTGAATGCATTTATAAATATGATTTTACTTTGAATAAATTTTGAACAATAGTGTCGAAGTGAATTAAGGGTACCTACTTTAGGATTATACCGACCACACCCAGACATGAATCGTTATTTGACATTTTGCTTCTACTGATTACTAGATTAGCGTAGAACAATATTTCGTCAATATAAAACCGGAATTGTCTTATCGCAAACCCCTCCCCATCCTCAGACAGAGGTCAAAGTCAAGCGGTCTAGTAGATAACGTGATTGCAGAGTCTCGCTGCCCGTTTAGCTGTGGTCGCTTTGTTGTACAAGTGTTTTACCCCTACATTTCTCCAAACACAAAAATTCAACAAAAACAAACATTACCAAACAAAAACTAAACTCTTTATTGAAAAAAAAACACTAAAAACTCGTTTTTATTCTTATCACAATCCGCCACCCTAAATGCGAGTGCCTGCGGGCTTCGGCAGGGTGCTGCCCCGCGCTGATGTCGACGAAAGAAAAACATCCCTCGAGATAGTACCCATCAGTAAAATATCAAATTCTAGAGGGGCTGATCAGAAATATAAATTGAATTGTAATGGAAAGGCAATTATGTACCGTACAAAAAACTTAAATAATCATGTGATGCCGCGCGGCCTGCCGTAATCGGGATTTTCGAGAAAGATAATATTATAACAGCAACAACGATACCTGGAAATGCTTGTTGATTGATGAAATGTTAGTTCTGTTACTCAACTACATCGTTTTATAACGTTCTAAGTTCATTGAAAAAAGTGTAAGTGTTGGGGGCATACAACGGAATCTGACCCCATTAACAATTGATAATCGTTGTAATTTTGTAATTAAAGAGTTGTTTTTTCATTCTATCATGTTTGTTTTCTATAAATTTATATTTTTGTGTTCTTCATACTGGTGTAATCAATGGTGATGTTTGGGATCGGTATAATCCCAAAGTACCGAATTAAGTCTTGGGTTTTTAAAACTGTATTATATATAGAGAATTTACACTTTTATATGTAAAAGGAATTTATTTATTTCGAATTGTATAAAATAGCTAAACTGTATTTAAACTACTCTTGAGTTGCGTAGTAACTTCATTAACATTACTTCTCGTCGATAATATTTTCTGCAAGATAATGGGCAATGGTCACTTCTGAGACCAGTTTTTAAGGATTTCTTTGTAGTTAGAGTGTTTGCAGAATTTAGTGGATCTTCAAAGTTTGTACTGTAGTTTACAGTAAAATAAGTTAGTTATAATCTTTCGTTTTTAAAAATGCATTTTGTGCCAACATCTGCATATTCATCGCCATTGTTTGTCTCGTCACTAATCGACTCAGTGTGTTATTAAATAAAACCAGCTGGCAATGATTAATTATGGATATCTATAGGTCCAACATTATATTTGATAGTAATATTTAAAATCGATAATCATTATCCGATTGTGGCGGTGGCCACTTATTATAATGTAGCCCATATAATTATTAATCTTTAAGATATAGAAATAGCTGAACTATACTATTATTTGTAGTACCCGTAATGTAAATTGGTTTCGGTAATGATATTGTGGATTCTTTACTCATGAAAATTGATGTTTCAATTGTAGTGGTTAACTATAATCAGTGCTCGAAATGTATAAAATACTATACATGATTTCTCACAAATGAAAATAAAACAATTTTTGTTTATTATCAGCATAATCTGTTTAATGCTTCTAAACTAGGCTAGGGCAGTAGTATAGTTACTGTCCACCATCACAATCGAATTGTGTTACCAAATTATCAATTAGAATGTATTGAATAATAATACTGTTCCTAATTAATTCAGAGTTAAAATTATGTGTATGATATTTGAGTAATGACTGCCAGTACAAAAGCAATGTTCATGTATTATTGGTATCACAAGCTAACAAGACACGTTTTTCCTTCAAAATAAAAAAAATTTATGAATTGTGGGCCAAAGAAGTGCTCTACGCATCCTCTGTTTGCTTTTGAGCAATTACTGTTTATTTTGCAAATGGCATTGTGCTTTTTCCACCAAGATGCTCTCAGATACGTTTGGTATGGTATTGTCTTCGCAGTAGTAGCCTACAAATATCAGCTGTTACTAACATGATTTTCGCTTTCAGTTTTGTTTGTAATAAATGACAAAAAAAATTCAGTCTTTGTTTTGTTGGTCGCGTTTGTTGATTACAATAGGTGATAACTTGTGTTATTCTAAACTTTACGGATTGTTATTAGAAAAATTGCAGTTATGGAGAATATGGTAACAATGATGATTTGTTTGACAATGAATTACAGGGTCCCCACCCAACTGTGAAATCGTGAATTTCGTTCACCGTAAAAAAAAACCTTAAACAGGCCAAGGATTTAATGTGCGAACCGTGAAAATTTCTTCAACTTGCGATTGAATGAATCAACATGCGTCATCACCATGACTATGTTATCTGGTTCACACATTAGAATTAAGCAAGCCTAATCCCGGCGATCGGTCTTGGCTCGATTTCAATAGTGTATCAGATTATATAGAATGGTTTACTTGAGCGAGAGGCCTGGCTGACCGCTGTGTGCCAATCTTTCTCGAAATATGGATCTCTGCGGATTCGGATGGAGAGGAGTCCATAGATGTTCAGTAACGCATAAAGTTTAGCTACTTTTTGTACACTATTATGTAAATTTGTTATAGTTTTTTTTCATTTGCAATATATCATATATCTGTGGACTGGCTACCAAACCAAAACTTTGATTTATTTTATTTGTTGACAATTAATAAACATAACCATGTTTATTGCTATAAAGCACTAATTAGGATGTCCAAGATGGCACAAAGCTAGTAAATGTAAATTACATGCTGGAACAATGAAGCTGGAAGTAATTTTTCTCTCAAAATCGGTGTATAATCAGTTTGCAGACGTAACCTACTTGAAAAAATGAGTAAAGTACACATTTGTTAAGTGCATTAAGTTCTTTTTTAGACAATATACTACTAAGGATTAGAGTAGTATTGTGAAGTTTCAGGCGTACAGGTTTCTTACAATTTAAATTGTGTTGTTAGGTCCGCTCGGTACATATTGTTATATTTAACTTAATATTCTCATTATTTTGATTTTCTACTTATTTTCCATTACTAAATTAGTATTCTTCATGAATTTTTTTTTTTTCAATTAAAATTTAGTATACAGCCTAATTTGTAGCTTTTGTTTGGGGTTTTCACTAAAAATTTACGTTACTATGCTTTTTCCTTTTGTCCCCAAAATTTTAGCTAAGTTTAATTATATTGTTATTTTATAATATGGTATATTTTTCACAATATAATTTTTCACTTACACTAAGGTGGTAGGGGCAAGATACATCAAACCAGCTCATGTATTATGCTGAACTACTTAATTAAATTATAGCAAGGAATCTTATTCCAAATACTGAAATTAAAGCCTACTTTAACTAGACCTATTGCAAATATTATAAACCAGTGGAACAAGTGTTTTCGATTATGTTAATGACATTTGGTCACTGAAAAAATTGACAAATTATAAGTATTATTTAATTAATATATAAGTATATATAATATAATAAGTAAGCGACCCTCGTAAAGGTTATGTTTAACTTTGGTACTACTAGTAATATATCTAAACCTAATCTAAATCTTCTTATATCATCGTGTAATGACAAGTAATAGACAGGGACAGAGTGGTCTCCTTCTCGCTGCCGTTGCTTCCTTTTGAGAGACAGAAAACAAGTGATCGTCTCAATGACATGTAATTTTCACACTATGTCAAATAAGGTCTGCTCTTACTAATAATGTAGTGTTTTAGGTTCCAGGTAAGAAAAACTCTTAAAAAAATAGTAGCCTCCAGATTGTACCTTAAGTACCTGGAATTTTAACAATTCCAACAGTACTTTTTTCAACGAAATCCGTCAAGTCAATGCATAAGCGAGCACTATCAATTTATAGCTATTCTTGCATAAGTTGGGAGCAAAAAACATTTCACATTTGACAGGAATCAGCCATTTATTGCTTATTTATTATTACTAGTTTTCGGAAAGACAAATAATTGTAACTTTAGTTTTGTTGTGTCTTATGATGGTTGTAGAACTCTGTGCTTTGGTAATATCCATAGATCACAAAATTTTTAACAGTTTTTCTGACATGGGATCTAAAAAATTACATATTACTTTGACAATGGGTTCTTGTTTCCTACTTCCCAAAAGGAAACTATGTCAGCGAAAAGGAGAATACATTTAATGAATAATAGTAGACCCTAAATTGAAACTTAAATAAATAGGTGGGGGGGAGGGTTAAATCAAAGTCCTGTTATTAACAATGAAAAATGCATTAATAGAATTGATGGATTTAGTTCCTTTTCCTCTTAAGAACAGAAGCTACACAAGATGTATTGATAAGGGTTTTCTTAATTTCTTGAACTTTCTATTGATCAGCTACACTAACTTTGTTTATTATTCCAGAGAAACTAGATTCTAAATTCCAAAATGGCGGACCAGGAGATGCCTACCTTTAAATGCGTCCTTGTTGGAGATGGAGGTACAGGAAAGACTACGTTCGTCAAACGCCATCTAACAGGAGAGTTTGAGAAGAAATACGTTGCCACATTGGGAGTGGAAGTCCACCCTCTTGTGTTCCACACTAACAGAGGACCAATCCGGTTCAATGTTTGGGATACAGCAGGGCAAGAGAAATTTGGTGGTCTTAGAGATGGTTATTACATCCAGGTTAGAATACCAATTATGAATGTATTTTGACTAATTGTTTCTGGTAATGTCTGATATTTCCAACCAAATTTCTTCTGAATTGAAGTTTAAAAAAATAATTCATGGAAGTTGTGTACATATAAAACGCATATATTATGTTACCTATTAATCCTAAATACATTAAACATCAACATAACTTTTGTTAAAGTTATCATGTGTGATTTTGCAGTATTTATTGTTCATAAAAAGGTGGAAGTGGCGTAAAAAAGTGGCGTAACCGTTTCTCTTTTTTTTTCATCTAAAACAAACAAAATTTATTTGTCCTCATAGCAACCAGTTTTCAGTAAATCTGGTTCATTGATGGCATAAGTCATAAATGCCTACCTTTGTAAAGCATCTGATTGTATTCATATACCTAATGTTGGTTTGCATTTACAATTCTTAATTTTAGTAGAAAGGCAAGTTTCTGCTTAGTTTATCATTTGATCTTGATCATTTCTCAATAAATTTATTTTAAAAATATATATATATATTTTTGTACAAATATTTATATTTTCAGCCAGTTTTTGATGATTCTCTTTACAAAATTACGATTGCTCCGAATGCTCATGATTCCTTAGCTAGTGATCATTGAAACGTTTCTTCTTCAGGGAAGGTGTCTTTATGGGCTGTAGCTCTGAAGATACAAAAAGTTTGCATAATCAAAAGCTAGTCACGCTACCAAAAGTCCTGAGCACATTCCTATTAAACCACATATGTCATGCATAAAGAACCTTGGTTTTTTGGAGTGATTTTTAATCCACACAACATTATCACTGTGGATTTTTCTAGTGTAGAGAATATTAACTTGAAGCGTTTAGCGTACTGTAACACACAATGTCTGTTATAGGGACAATGTGCAGTTATAATGTTTGATGTGACATCCAGAGTAACCTACAAGAATGTTCCTAACTGGCACAGAGATCTAGTTAGAGTCTGCGAAAACATTCCCATTGTCCTCTGTGGCAACAAAGTAGATATTAAGGACAGAAAAGTCAAGGCCAAGAGTATAGTATTCCACCGAAAGAAGAACCTGCAGGTAAATAAATAGCTCAGTTTTAGTCCTTTTGTTATGTAAGAGTAGATATATCAAATAGTAAGTAGTGTAATAAATTGTACATTATTTAGTAAACGATTAAAACCTAATAATTTTACTTTCTTTTGTTAAAAAGATGAAGATCGTAAAAAGTCTTGTTTAAATTTTTAACTGTTTTGGTGTTTTAGTCTGATACAATGTGCAGCATGACACCTCTTAACATACAGTGACAGTTACAACTTTTTTAGAGTCCTTCCACACTCTCAGTGTGGCACAGTTGTCGCTCAATGTGGAAATGCTTGCTTATGACAATCAGCTGTTGTGTACACGCTTAGATTGTTTGTTAACTGACACTACACTCTTATTGATTTGTGCGAGGTTATCTATTTTTTAAATTTGACTCCATTTGTAATTTTATATGGTTTGTAAAGTTATATTTGTATATTTCTATTTTACTACAGCAATCATGGTGAAGAATTATCTTGTTGTATCCTTATGTTTGTTTTATAATCTAAAATGATCTTGTAATAGTATTTCATAATTGGTTTACTAGAATAATATTACTATGTAATGCCAACTATAATAACTACCTTTGTGTAGCCTAATTGTAATTAATTGGTTAAGAAGTCAATATTAGTGTGCTTTTTTAATTTTTTATATTCTCATTATCTTCTGTTAGTGTTCATACTTTTTAATTACTGTAGTATGAAATTACTATTATGCCAACTATAATAGTTGTAACTATGTGTTACTATATAAACATAGTAAGAAAAACTGAATTTGGATTTATTTCAATTACTGTGCACAAATACATGCAGTAAATAAAAATAGTAAATTGTTTTTATTCATTTGGACACCAACACAACTTAAAAAAAATTACACTGGAACATTAACATTTTTATTTATTATTACAGGTATATTAAGTGGTTTTATTACAGCATACAAAAGGTTTAATGTTTGTTAGTTTTCTTGTACCGTAATACGGGGTGAATAGGGACAGTTTTTAAAGTTATTTAACAATATTTTAACATCCAAATGACATCTGACATAACTCACATGGTTAATAGTTGGTACTAATGTCTAGGCATCTAATCACACCCCTCTCCTTTCTCAATCAGTAATACCGATTTTTATATATTTTTTATTAATACTGTCCCTATTCACCCCAGGGTTGGGGTCAATAGGGACACCTATTTATTTTCATTAAAATGCCTATTGGGTGTTACTATGGAGTGTATAGGGACACTTATGTTTTTTTTTCTTCCATTTTAGTTATTAAACATGATTAGATATTGTGTTAACCATTATTTTGTAAACATATTGTCATAAATAAGGATAAATGATTTTGAAAATCGTTGCAAAGTACAAAGTTTTTATTTGTAAAGTAACAAAGTTTTACAGTAGGCTACTTAAATTTCAATGGTTTTTAAATAGGCCTATATAAAATAATAAAATTTATGAAGACACACTTTTTACATATGTTTTGGCCTAATTTAGGGGGTCGGATTCAAAAATATACTGTCCCCTCTGTGAGTGTGGCGGTTTTAAAACTGCCAAAACGTCATCCTTGTTAAATGGGAACTCATCAGGCACATTGGGAAAATAAAAAAATATTGTCACATTTACTGGACTGCCGAAGGAATGTCCCAATAAATTCTGCATCTTCGATTCCTAAAACCTTCCCAATAAAAACCTTTACCCCCTTATCCTTTAATTATTAAAACCTAATAATTTTACTTTCTTTTGTTAAAAAGATGAAGATCGTAAAAAGTCTTGTTTAAATTTTTAACTGTTTTGGTGTTTTAGTCTGATACAATGTGCAGCATGACACCTCTTAACATACAGTGACAGTTACAACTTTTTTAGAGTCCTTCCACACTCTCAGTGTGGCACAGTTGTCGCTCAATGTGGAAATGCTTGCTTATGACAATCAGCTGTTGTGTACACGCTTAGATTGTTTGTTAACTGACACTACACTCTTATTGATTTGTGCGAGGTTATCTATTTTTTAAATTTGACTCCATTTGTAATTTTATATGGTTTGTAAAGTTATATTTGTATATTTCTATTTTACTACAGCAATCATGGTGAAGAATTATCTTGTTGTATCCTTATGTTTGTTTTATAATCTAAAATGATTTTGTAATAGTATTTCATAATTGGTTTACTAGAATAATATTACTATGTAATGCCAACTATAATAACTACCTTTGTGTAGCCTAATTGTAATTAATTGGTTAAGAAGTCAATATTAGTGTGCTTTTTTTAATTTTTTATATTCTCATTATCTTCTGTTAGTGTTCATACTTTTTAATTACTGTAGTATGAAATTACTATTATGCCAACTATAATAGTTGTAACTATGTGTTACTATATAAACATAGTAAGAAAAACTGAATTTGGATTTATTTCAATTACTGTGCACAAATACATGCAGTAAATAAAAATAGTAAATTGTTTTTTATTCATTTGGACACCAACACAACTTAAAAAAAATTACACTGGAACATTAACATTTTTATTTATTATTACAGGTATATTAAGTGGTTTTATTACAGCAATACAAAAGGTTTAATGTTTGTTAGTTTTCTTGTACCGTAATACGGGGTGAATAGGGACAGTTTTTAAAGTTATTTAACAATATTTTAACATCCAAATGACATCTGACATAACTCACATGGTTAATAGTTGGTACTAATGTCTAGGCATCTAATCACACCCCTCTCCTTTCTCAATCAGTAATACCGATTTTTATATATTTTTTTATTAATACTGTCCCTATTCACCCCAGGGTTGGGGTCAATAGGGACACCTATTTATTTTCATTAAAATGCCTATTGGGTGTTACTATGGAGTGTATAGGGACACTTATGTTTTTTTTTTCTTCCATTTTAGTTATTAAACATGATTAGATATTGTGTGTTAACCATTATTTTGTAAACATATTGTCATAAATAAGGATAAATGATTTTGAAAATCGTTGCAAAGTACAAAGTTTTTATTTGTAAAGTAACAAAGTTTTACAGTAGGCTACTTAAATTTCAATGGTTTTTTAAATAGGCCTATATAAAATAATAAAATTTATGAAGACACACTTTTTACATATGTTTTGGCCTAATTTAGGGGGTCGGATTCAAAAATATACTGTCCCCTCTGTGAGTGTGGCGGTTTTAAAACTGCCAAAACGTCATCCTTGTTAAATGGGAACTCATCAGGCACATTGGGAAAATAAAAAATATTGTCACATTTACTGGACTGCCGAAGGAATGTCCCAATAAATTCTGCATCTTCGATTCCTAAAACCTTCCCAATAAAAACCTTTACCCCCCTTATCATACGTAAATCTCACTTTCACCCAGTCTCCTTCACTGATGCACTCCGCTAAATCTTCAGAACGCTCTTCATCTCTCTTTTCCATATCAAAACCTTCTTCATTAGAATCATAATTATAAAATTCTTGATTGTCTGGTACATCTTCGTTTTCAGATCTTTCATTTTCTGTTTCTTCCTCGTCAGGGTCATCAAAATCTGCAAGAGTGACGCTGCGGCCAGCCGGAATGTTCAGTTTCTTTTTTCGGCCTACTGCTTGTTTTTCACTCCCATCACCATAACGCATCTCTTTCAAGAAAGTTGTTAAACTGTCATTTACACTAGTGCTGCTATTAGCTTAACTGCCATCAACATCTTCATCCTCACACAGCTCAGGGGGCAGCCGGTCCAACACACGTTTTCGGTTAAGAGGAAAAATTCCTGCCTTGTAAAAACCTGCAATGATGTCTTTCTGTAAGTTAGGCTCTAGTTTTTGTAGGGCTTTCCTCACATGAGATGGAAAATATCTCTTATCAAAGGCATTGCTATTCCTTTCATGAAATTTTGCTTCTTCCATAACATTACACCAGCATTTTTTCATGGGACCGAACAGTGTTATATCCAGGGGCTGCGTCAAATGGATTGAATTAGCCGGCAGAAAAACAAACTGGATGTTGTTTTGTTCACTTAGCCGAATAACAACCGGTGACAAATGTGAACTTAGGTTGTCACCTGTTACAACTTTTTTCCCATTTGATCTGCGACAGTACGGGATGACAACTCTCTGAAACCAATCTAAAAATGTGTTTCCGTCAATCCAACCTGACTTGGTGCGGTTGTAAAAGCATCCTGGAGGTCCACCTTGGCACCATAAATCGTACAAGTTAGTGGCTTTATAAATTATGTTAGGAGCCAGCATTTTGCCAGAAGCAGTGGCAGCAAACATCACAGATACATTGCTCTTACTTTCGTTCATAACTCGCTCAGGGTATTTACAACCCCTTTTAAAAATTAGTTTGCGACGGCCTGGGTCATCGGACAACGCAGTCACATCATAATTGATTATCATATCGGGAGGAACATCTGTAACAGTCTCCTTCAACTCATCAAAATAGTCATTGATTACTTTTGGAGATAATTTCGCTCTACTTCTTTTAATGTTTTGGCACATTCTTTGGGACAGAATGGCCTTGTGTCTTGATAAAAACCCATCAGCCCAGTCTGCACCAGGAAAGTTATTTTTAAATTTTGATACATTCTTCCCTTCTCTATCCAAATGATACTTAACAAAACACCGGACATCAAATGTACTCAGAGGATAACCCCATTCACCACACTTAGATAGGCTAGCACTGATTTCTTGCTCTAACTTTGAGTCCAACGCGGTCTGTCCCCCTTTCTTTTTAAAAGTAAGTCCTCGGCATCTGAAATCAAACGACACAGATTAGGCTAAGTCTTAAAAATATACTTTAAGACTGCATAAATATCATTATAAAAACATCTAATAAGCAATTTCTTTCATTAAAGGTAACCTACGCAACAAACTATTTTATGTTAGATCACTAGGGGCTTTGACCTCAAACAATGTCCCCATTCACCCCTTTTTTTCTTCGAAGTACGCTTTTTTTTTTTTTAAAATTTGTAACATAATAAATTATTATCCTATTTCTACTTATATTACGTTATTTTACTCACCTCGAGGTATTTAAAAAGGCTAGATTATTCTTGTTTCATAGAAACATCAACTTGGTTCACACCACAACAAACTTTTGAGGTTATGACAAATTCCTAAAAAGTCAACAAAACACAGAAGTTGTAAACATAGAGTAATAAATGTTATGGCTTAACTATTGACACTTTGTTTACCACTATTTGATAAAAAACATGTATGTAACAAAATAAAACAAAACTTTTTCCGTTTTTGTCCCTAATCACCTCGGCGTCCCTATTCACCCCGAAATATGGTATTTGTTACGGTTGGTTTGAAACCATACACAGGCATAAACTAAGATATTTTTTATTGGAACCTGTACTGAACAACGTAAAAACCCATGCAATGCCTACTGTAAATTTATATATACAGTATATTAGTAAAAAGCACAAGATTTTAAGATTGGAAGGAGACAACCATTTAGACGAGTAATTAATTACATAAAATGTGTAAGACACATAACTTTTTTCTGGAAAGAGAGCGCCGTGTAACCCCTTTTCAAGAAACTGTAAATTTTAACTGTTCCTTCTTTATTTATTTTAAATTGTATACTTTACATCAAACAAAACTTAATTCTATGTATCAAAACCTGCATGTTCATCAGTACTGGCTCAGAACAGGTTTTTCAATATCCAATCCACAGATTGGAGTTAATTGAGAAATCACCTCATTATTCTGCAAAAAAAGTTGTGGTCAATAGTGAAATCTGTATTGCAGTGACAATACATTTTTATAGGACTTCCATACCACAATTCTCTCACACATACATGTATTTTGTTCTTTTCCACTCTTTCATCACCAGTTTCTCCTCCTTCAATCATCATTCTAATGGTTATATGGTCTTAAGTAATATAAATTCATTTTAAGAAACAGTAATAACTTATTTGTGTGATAAAGTATTCTATAGTGCTGCCAAGTTTTTTTTAAATCGCAGCTAAATGTAATCTTTAAACTCATCATCATCCGACGTTTCCGTTATCACGGTTCGTCGTACACAGCCTCCTCCACTTTTGTCTGTCATTCCAGGTCTCCTCTTCCTCCACCTGCATTTTCTGTAGTCCCCTTCTCTCTATGTCTTTCCACACTTGGTCCTCCCATCTTCCTCTCGATTTTCCTCTTGGTCTTCTTCCTCTTTCCTCCTTCTCCAGTGCTATTCTAGGCATTCTATTATCTCCCATCCTCTTCACATGCCCCATCCACTGTATTCTTCTTCTTTCCATTGTCTCTTGCAGTGAAACTATCTTTAAACTATATATTGTAAATTGTGTAAATATTTTAAGATCTGATAAGATTTTGGTTAGGATAACTTGACAATGTTACCAGTTACGTATCTTTGCTATACATAAGTCGGAAATGTGACAGTAAAGAAATTTGTAATTTAGTGAGCACAGTTTGAATACACATATTGTGTTCATACTAGGGGGAAATATTTGAGATAAAACTAATGATTTTCAACATTTTAGATGTTATCCGTTAAAGTATATTGTGAATTGTTTTTAATTGTAAAACAAGAGATAAAGGAATATGTTTTTGTTTAGTACTATGACATCAGTGCCAAGAGCAATTACAACTTTGAGAAACCGTTCCTGTGGCTGGCGAGGAAGCTGATTGGAGACCCGAATCTAGAGTTTGTGGCCATGCCTGCTCTCGTGCCTCCAGAAGTCACCATGGACCCACAATGGCAGACACAGATCGAGAAGGATCTCAAGGTCAGTTATAGACAAAAAAGGGGTGAGAAGATTTAGCAGAACATTTGGTTCGAACGTCAACTAAAAAACACTAGAACCACAACATAGTTCACTTGTAAATTTTTTAAAGGAAGATGCCTATCGTGTTGTAATTACTGTACTTTAATAAATGTGTTGCTGATTTTTTGTGAAACAAATCTAGATGAATCATTCTGTTTAGATGAGGAATAATCATTCTTACGCTTGTAGTAATATGACAAAGATGACAGGGAAGGGTGTGGCTGTAAATAAGATAGTAAATCATTGGGGCCATCCCTAAATCATGTAATGCTCCAGTGGGAGGGGGTATTTGGCAGTGGTACATGACTATTAAACCTCAACAATTAATTGCTTGAATTTGTTCACAAAATTTACCTGTTTTCTCCTTAAAGATTTTAAATTTGGTATTATATTCCCCCTTTAAGAGAGTAACTAAACGAAATCTCCTTGATATAAATGCCTTCTTAAATGTTTAAGCTGTTTGTTTAGATCTTTTGACTGAGTTGGAGTTGTTGACGTTTGAGCCAAACGTTGACAGTGAAGATAAAACTTTGTGGAACATTGTCTATTATTAAATCCAAATTTACTTAAGGGCCAGCACCATTGTAAATATTAAAGGCAAATGTTGTTTGTACCATATTTAGATTTTGTCACTATCTAATCACAATTCTGTTTCCAATTGAGTTAAGTCCATTATCTTGTTTACTGCAAGCAGACGAGACCAAAATCTATTTTTACAAAACTGACTTCAACAAACATTACATCCAAAGCCAAAATTGCTTCTTTGCTCAGTCACTTTGAGCTGTAAACAAATAGCAAATAGGCGTAATATTAACTTTCAGAAGTTTGAAGCAGTAAAGTAATAACTATATAACAACCAATAATTCCAAAGTTCGATTTGTCATTAAAATTTTTTTTAACCCATGGTTTAGGGTTTTCTGTAATAATACAAAATTTATGTTTTTAAGAATTTAAGGGCTATTTTATTACAGTACATCAATTATCTTATCGAAATGTTATAGAATTATGAGACAAATAAATAGTTTTTAGATAAACTAAATGAGTGTTTAAAATATAATCTAAATGTAGATTTTGAATTGGACATCCATTGACATAAATGTTGTAATTTCAGGAAGCGCAAGACACACCGCTGCCTGAAGACGATGAAGACTTGTGAAATGTGATTTTAACCAAAATGTTTAATGCCTTCAACACAAAATCAATGAACAGTGTAACGACACATCTTTGGTGTTCATTCTTAAAGATGTTAAAATCTGTCAAGAGCGATTTCTTGCTATGTTAAGTTTGTAAACACCTAGGGTTGTTATAATACTTTTTCTTTTGTTAAATTCAATTATCTTTTTTTACCTAATTTATGTTTCTTCCCTACATGTTGATCGACTTAAGTAAATATGTATAAACTGAATAAACTCATGTTTAATTTGTAGTTGTGTTTATATTATTCATTTGACACCTATATAATGATTTTTCTATAGAATTAAATTATACCATTAACACACAAACCTATTATTCGTAAAATATATAGAAGATTTTGCCCTACAAAAGAAATCTGAACATCAGACACATGATTTGTTTTGGTGTAATGGAGTTAAAATCATTAACAGTTTTTTCTAATATAATTTTTTACTTTAATGCACATTAATACAAAAGTTGTATACAAATCAAATCAAAAATCGTTTATTCTCCAAAAAAAAATTACAAATGATATAATTATATTAATATATTCATTGTCTAAAAATATACAATTACCATAAATATTTGGGTTTTAACGTATATTGTGTAAAATAAATTTATATTTTTCTAATTTAATTATTTGAGAAATAATCGCACATGGGCTACTAAAGCCTGTGCGTGAGAACGAGTCACCACAAAGTACTCGATTGGTATTTCAAACCTTAACAATTTTGTTATATCTTATTAAGTAAAAAAATATAATACTTTTTCTTTTGTTAAATTCAATTATCTTTTTTTACCTAATTTATGTTTCTTCCCTACATGTTGATTGTATACAAAAAAATTAGTGTTACACTGTAATAGTGTATCAGTCCATCAAACTGAGAAAAATTATGACAGCCACCAAAAATAGCATAGCTTTAGAGTAGATAACTTTGAATAGAAGTTTATGTGGTTTTACAATGTTTTATAAGATATCCAGTGATCCAAATTAGTCTATATAAATTTGATTTCATTTTTATTGTTGATATGAGTCGAAGTTAGTGCCACAATTCACCACCACAAAACTCAAAATGTGTTGCTCCCACATACTCTTCTTGTTCACTAGAAGAGGCTCTAGCTTCTGATACCTACCTCAAGGTATTAACTTCAAAACACTTATTTTCATTCATCCACAACAATTGTTCAACAACTTAAAAAGAACGTGATTGATCAATAATCACATTAATTCATTTATAATAGCTGATTCTTAACTAACAATACTATATTAATATCATGTAATTAAAAATGAGATAGTCTATTCAGATTGGTGTCTATTGAATGTTCAGATATCAATGCCAATTTATTGTTTAATTAAGTTAACCACTTCACAGGTGATTTAAAAATGAAATTTATGATTATGAAATATATTGAGTGGGTATTGCACCCAATACTACTGACTATCCAATTGACTAGAGATTTGTGTGTTATCTTGCGGATAACAAAGAAAACTGATTAAAAATAATAAAACAAAGAACAATGTTAGTTAGAATCTAACAATAATAAAAATAACTAACATTTCAAATTTAAGTCTTCAAAATAAGGTTGTTATATAAGATTAAAGTGGAATGGTATCACCAAACAGAACTAGTGTTACTGAACAAAATTTCTGCTGCACAATATCTTGCAATTTATGACCATTTTCTTTCAAAGTTAATTTCTAGTCTAGCATTCTTCTTCAAGTTTTCCTTTAGGGTCTTTTGCGCACCCTAGAAGTATTAAATGAGGCCAATCCGTCTACGGTTTCAGCAGTTTTACAAACTGCGAAAAACAACTAACTGATCAGGCCCTCTTGTGGAAATTCACCACCCTTGTCTAAACTATCTAAGATAGCAAAGCGCTCCCTTGCTATTGCTGGACAGTGAAAAAGCAGGTGTTCAGCAGTTTTTTGCTTGTCACACATTCTACAGAGTGGATCCTCCCGGAGAATGAAGACTGAAGATCCTTCCTCAGGTGACCATGTCCCATAGTCAGACCCATAACTTGAGAAGACACCGATCTACTGAAGGAGAGAAGGTCGTTCTCAGACCTGGACCCTTTAGCCGAACCCATTTCAAGACAGCCCCAAAGGATTCACACCTGGAAATACCTCACAACGGTTGAGGTCCTGTCGTGTTGGACGCTAAGCCCAAGTTGGCCAGGGCCTCAGCTCTTTCTTTCCCAGGGATCCCGTCATGACCAGGAACCCAACAACTACTTAGCAACTAGTCCCTAAATTTTTCTTTGCTGAAAAGTACAAACTAGCCTTCTATAGCGACAAAAATCGATGCCTTAGACCAAAATTAATTTTGTGCATAGCATCTATGTCGGTTATTAAATACAACCACTGTTTCAGGCCACAGCGCAGCCCCCATTCCACGTCCTTACCCCAGTTAATTCAATTCTGAGAAAATAAGAATAGTTGTAGGCTTATTTTATCCAAAGTGGTTCAACACTGAAAGTGTCTATTCATATTTTAATGGTAAAAGCATTATAAGAATCAAGATGGCTACCTGACTAGTCTTGCAGTGAAAGTGATCCAGTAATAAGTTTAGTTTTAAGTGGGAAATAGTGACTACATAATACTTCTATACGACTATAACTTACCCAGAAATTACTGTGGAGTCATTTTCAGCCATTAAAAAATTCATAAAACAAAGTAATTAATAAAAAAATACTCATATTTGAAGCTACACTCTCAAGTGATCACATTTCATTTTTTGGAGGTAGCAAATAAATGAGAAATCATAAACAAGGCCTATCAATATTAGTTAATACTGTCAGCAAGAAACATATTATAATGTACTAATATTTTTGCTGGTAGTAAAGCAACTAAATTATGACGTCATATAGAACTGAATAAAAAGTGTGACGTAGAACTTCAACGAGCAAAGTGACACCAAGTAAAGCAGCTGTGAACACAGACATCCAGACAACCAGGTCAGAGTGCCATGACCTGGAGCAGCTGACGGTGCACCTGACCTCAGGCAACTTAGCTGCCAGACTGGCTGACTGATGCTTGGTGCACAGTTTACTGATACTCTAAATGCTTCCTGAGCGCTTCATGAATATTAATGTCCATTTTTATTCATTTGACATAGTGAACCAGCCAAACACTTCATAAAAAACTGTCCATCTTTATTCACTTGACATAGTGAACCAGCCAAACACTTCATAAAAAAACTGTCCCATCTTTTTCTCAATGACATAGTGAACCAACCAAACACTTTATAAAAAACTGTTCATTTTTATCCACTGACATAGTGAACCAGCCAAACACTCCATAAAAAACTGTTCATCTTTTATCCACCCGACATAGTGAACCAGCCAAACACTTCATAAAAAACTGTCCATTTTTATCCACTGACATAGTGAACCAGCCAAACACTCCATAAAAAAACTGTCCATCTTTTTATTCATTTGACATAGTGAACCAGCCAAACACTCCATAAAAAAACTGTCCATTTTTATTCATTGACATAGTGAACCAGCCAAACACTCCATGAAAAACTGTCCATTTTTATTCACTGACATAGTGAACCAGCCAAACACTTTATAAAAAACTGTCCATTTTTATCCACTGACATAGTGAACCAGCCAAACACTCCATAAAAAAAAACTGTCCATTTTTATTCATTGACATAGTGAACCGGCCAAACACTTTGATAAAAACTGTCCATCTTTCATTGACAACCATGGTCAAACCAAAAAAGGCAACCTCTAAATACCCTTGTGGAGTATGTAGTATTGGGGTAAAATACTCTGGCATTTATTGCACTGGACCCTGTAAACTGTGGTACCATAATGGCTGTATTAACATAAAAGATAAGACTTTGAATGAAATGATAAAACACGATGAAATAAAAACCTGGAGGTGCAATGCCTGTGGCACCTTAACATCACCTACTTCATCAATAACACGGCAAAATGTATCACAGCCTTCTTGTAATAAAATTGTTTCACAAAAAGTTCATACCACACCAGATTTAGAAGAAACAATGTTGCAAAGCTCATGATGAGATAGTAACTCCTAAATCATACCACTCCAGATCTAGGTTAAATAGTTCCTTAAAAGAACTTGAAACCAGCTATCACTTGCTAAACCTGAAGCAGAAGATGAGAAGCTGGCCATGGCCGCTAGAATAGGACTGGCACTAGAAGAGGAGAATAAGTTTTTGCAAAAAGAAAAATAGCAAACTTATGGTAAACATAGTTGAATTTGGAAGCCAAAATAGAAGAGGATCAAAAAAGAGGAAGAAACATATTTTACGGAGGATTGAATCATTACTACAAAAACTAGAGGAAAGGGAAAAACAACTAGAGAAGGAAAAGCAACACTTCCAAGAAATGCAAGACATTTTTGAAGAGCACGATAAGAAACAATTACATATCATGGAAGGATATATCAAAGGACATTGACAATTTGAAATCCAAACTCCTGGAAAAAGAAACAACCACTCAACACAAGATTTCGGACAGACCTTGCCCTATCAGTGAAATAAAAGAACCTTCTAAAGCTCAACCTACAACTACTTGGATGTCACCAACTTTTCTTTGTGACCTTAAGGAATTAAAAGAAAAACAACGAGCTATGAGCAAAAAATCGTACTATTGGAAGGAAAAATTGCTTCCCAAAGTCAAACTAAAAATACAGAAAATACTAAAGCAATTAAGCAAAACAGGAAAAAACCATGTTTCCGTCGAAAAGAGATAACTCAAAAAACATGTTTTAACATTATTAACATCGAAAATGAAAACGAGCTAGCAAATACCGCAACGAGTTTTGAAGAGTATCATCTCCGAAAAGCGACGGCGACCTTCACATTTTACTACTTGATAGCGAGGCTGCAAGAGATGCCTCTCCTCAAGAACTTAGCGATGATGAGGACAATGAAATCACTCAGACAAGAAGCATGAGCAGGAGAATTATTAGAGCTGTAGCAGTTAACTCTAATACCGGTCGCATCTCCACCATAGACCCTCAAGATATATCAGTGATTGGAAAGCTAAAACTGTCCGGCTTCATTCCAGATGAAACACCACTAATATCCACTACTCTTTGCAACGATGATGATAGACCTAAATTGTGTGAGATTGGGTTTCTTTGACGTAGAAAAAACAAAATGCTCCATGAAATTAACCTCAGAAACAGCGGAGGATATTTTTAAAAGGGTGAATGAAACAACAAACTCTCATACAATAGCTTTGTGACATTTTTAGACAAAGAGAAGATCTACTTTGTAATATGTTTCTCATCAGAGCAAAACAACTGGAAAGAAAAACTTTTCAAATTTAACGAAACTATCAACGAATGCATCAAATTCCCAGTACTTTTCTCATTGGATGTAAGTGACATGCTTAGCTCGCTGCAACTAGGTATCACCAGTGTTGCGGATATCCTTCAAGTCTTTCAAGCAATTCTCCTGCAATGCATACTTACATAGATTCAGATTCTATACCACTGACAAAACAATTAAAAAATCTTTGGACAGAATTACTTGAGGATCAATACAATTCACAACTTACAATATCCCGTTTGGCACCTAAGACAGGTATCTACAATGTCTGGAGAAGTAATGAGACTGTAACCCCTGCTCTACACTCAACTAAAATAGGAGAAGAATCAATGGTTCAAAGCTTTGCAGTGGCTGCAATGGAAGAACAAAAAACACTATGGAAAACTGCAGAATACACACTTCTTCAAAAATTCTCCCAATTCTACAAAAATAACACACTAAACAACAGCACATTGGACCAAATTAAGAAGAAGCTGACTGCTTCGAAATTCAGTTACGATGTAATTGATCTTAAGACGGGAAAACTGCTTTTAGGTAACCATCCAAAAATAAATTATCAATTTGGCTTGATGGTATTCATTTCATGGAACTTCAATGCAACAACAATTTCAAGTACTCGGTTCCCTCGAGTGCCAAACCAACAAAATGAAATTATTTTAGTCTCTGACGAAACAGTCATTATGAACCAAATCAGACTCTACAAAAGTGTAAAACACCTCCAAATTAAAGATCCCTCTAACATCAAAATCAAATTGGTTCAGGGAGTACCAGGGTCTGGTAAAACCACTTTTATCACCAATAACTATAAAGATGGAGACCTAGTTGCTTTTCCCTACGAAAGAAGGGGCAAAAGATTTTCGAGAGAGACTAAGCCAGAAGCAACCAAACCGTGATGACACAAAGGATGCATGCAGGACAGTCCACTCATTCCTAATAAACAAGACAAAATATATGGAATCGGGAGGCACCTACAAAAGAGTGATTTTTGACGAAGCCCTGATGATGCACGCTGGTGAAATACTCTATGCATGCGCATTAGCAAATGCTCCAGGAAGCCCTTCTCATTGGTGACATTTAACCAGATACCTTATATAAATAGATAACAAACACAATGACTTAACCTACTACGACATCATGAAGCTGACAACTGTTGATAAAAATTCTACACCATTCATACAGGTGCACAAACAGTGTGCAGCTCTAAATGTCCCATTTCTAACCCACAAGGAATGACAACATGCAGCTCCATAAAGAAAGAAACACAAACTTTTCAACTGGACGACATAAAAAAACTCAACATTGACAAACATGAACACAAAGTACTAGTGTTTAAACAATCTGAAAAACTGGAGCTACAAAAATTAGGGTATGATTTGTCATCTATCCACGAATATCAAGGAAAACAAACTGACCACATTGCGGTTGTACGAACATCAAAGATCCCCCAGAAGAGGAGCTCTACAACTCTAAATCACACTGCATTGTGGCAATTACAAGACACAGAAAAACCTTCAAATATTTCACACCAGTGGCAAATGACACACTAAGCAAATGGGTGAAGCAAATGAACAGTTATTCGGACAACGATCTAGCAAAACATCTTAGGGCTGAATCACACATAGTACCACACACGCAAACAGATGAACACATCCCACTAAGTCAATCTCTTACATTTCAGACTCACAGTGCCTCTACTCTGGAAAATACGGAGAAAGGTAATAACACACCCTTGCCGATTACTCAAGAGAACTCAACCATGATACACCACCACACCTTGCTGCCACCCATTACAGTAGGTGAAGACCACCAAGAAACCCAGGAAAATGGACATGAGTCAAAACTCACGAACAACACCTCTTCAGATCAGTATTACCATACTGAAAAAGCTCCTTTTTTAGAATTTCGACGTCCAAGAAAGACAAGGCACAAACAGGCTACAAAAAAACACAAAATCAAAATATTTTGGAATTCTATCCTACGCAAGATGAAAATAGCTCCCATAACTATATTTCATCAAAATGTCCAAGGACTATCAAAAAAAGTAGAGAGAATAAACCATCTAATGAATGATTTAAAAACCAACAATACTGATACTTTCTGAACATGGATTGAGCACAGAAAAGCTATTACTTACCAAGATTAGTGGATATGAATTAGTAACATCTTACAGTAGGAAAAATCATAAAATGGGAGGAGTTGCAATCTATGTACAGGAAAAACGTAACCTAAAAACAGAAGCAATAGACATATCTAATAGGAACGTGGAACTGGTATGTGAAACTGCATTAACAAAAATTAATATCCAGAATAAAACACTCTATGTACTTGGTGTTTATCGTCCTCCAGGAGGACAAGTCAAATTAGCTGTTGACATATTAGCTGACGTACTTACTACATATAAAGCTGAAGCTAAACTCCAAATCTTAATGGGAGATGTCAATATAGACAGATTAACCGTAAATACAGACAACACTTTTCTTTGAGGATGAACTATCAACTTTTGGTATCAAGCGGCTATCTCTCCCAGAGACAAGGACTACTTATCACTCCAGAACATCTATTGACCCTGTATTTGCACAAACATATCAGAAGATATGGTGAACTTTACAGTAGTACAGACTGGGATATCAGATCACACTGGCCAGATTTGCACCGTCAACATGCAAACAAATTTGTCCTCTAAGAAAGAAGCTACTGTGAGGAGAATATTTTCAAGGAAAAATCTTGACATACTTAAAGACGAATTCTTTCTAGAAAATTGGGAGAGCGTGCATGCTGCATCAGATGTTGAAGAGAGCTATAACTTGTTTTTAACAACAGTAAGACAAACATTAGACCATGTATGTCCTAAGAAGAAAGCACAAGCAAAACCAAGTAGGAAGCTTAATGTACAATACGATGAAGAAATAAAAATTCTAAAAGAAGACTTTCTAACTGCCTTACATAGATATGAACTAACTGGAAATAATGATGACAAAATAGCAATGACAGAAAAAAAGAAAACCTACGACCTTAAACTCCGAAATCTCAAACGAAGCATAACAGCAGAATATATTAATCAGGCTGACAACAAGAGTAAAGCCATCTGGGACACAATCAACTCGGAGAAACAAAATAAACAAAAAGGTGAAGCAAATATGCAGTTGGAGATGGATGGCAAAATAGAGGATAACCCTGTTCTTGTGGCTGAACACTTTAATAAATATTTTTCGAAAATAGCAGCTTCCACATTGGAAAACAATCGTGAACAATTTAAAAACACAATAATAACTCACCAAATTACCCTCCCACAAAGTGATACCCGATTACTATTTTTAAAACCTACTAACACACAAAGGAAGTCATTGCAACAATATCCTCACTAAAATCTAAGTTATCTTGTGGAGTAGACGAGATTCCATCAAAGGTCGTAAAACACTGTGCCAAACAACTAGCACCTCCATTAGTCAGCATAATAAACAAATCATTTAGTTCAGGACAATTCCCCTCTGCTTTAAAAACTGCTAAAATATATCCAAAACACAAGAAAGGATCCCTCATCAAACCAGAGAATTACCGCCCTATCTCGCTAATATCAACACTCTCAAAAATAATAGAAAAGATTGCTCTGTCAAGAATGCTAGACTACATGGAAAGAAATGAACTTATTACAAAAAATCAACATGGATTTCTCAAAGGTAGATCCACCACCACAGCTGTTACCCAATTTACTTGAAAAAATCACAGACAACCTGGAAGATGGCAAACATGTCTCAGCTATTCTACTTGACTACAGCAAAGCCTTCGATTGCTTGGGTCATGACCTCATCCTGAGAAAAAACTCTTGGCTTTAGGTATTGACGGCCTAGCAAAAGATTGGGTGGCTAGCTACCTGAAAGATCGCACCACAAATTACTGAAATTCAACAAAATCTGAATGGAAAAAAATGTGTATACAGATCAAAGCCACTGCCAGTGAGAAGAGGAGTGCCTCAAGGCTCAGTATTGGGCCCCTTTTTATTTATTCTTTTCAACCAACGACTTTTCTGTTTTTATCAATGATGACAATGTAGAGACTAATAATGTACGCAGACGATACAACTCTTCTATTTGCAAATGACACAACACATGAATTAGTAACTAGCATTTTATCATCTACAGACAAAGCACTCCAATACTGTCCCTTCAAACGACTTAGCTATCAATCCATCCAAAACCACACATATCAATTTTTAGCAGAAGACATGAACAAATACCAGATATTCCCAATATTTCGACAGAACGAAAGACAAAACTACTGGGCTCACAATTGATGCTGACCTTTCTTGGGGAGATCATATTAATGCACTGACCAAGAAACTCTCATCTGGGATATATGTAGTCAAAAGAATGATGTGGATGGGAGGCCCGGAATTAGCCAAAACAAGCCTACTACGCGATGGTGGAATCTCACATTCGATATGGATTAATTTCTTGGGGCTCAACATCCGAGGCCAACCTTAACAAAATCCTGATCCTCCAAAAAAAAAACTATTAGAACACTTGCAGGCCTAGGCCCTACAGATAGCTGCAGAGAAGCGTTCAAGTCACTTAAGATCTTAACCGTCACATCACTCTACATACTTGCAGTTGTCATCTACACCAATCAGCTGGACCTTCCAAGAAATGAAGACATACACTCATACAACACCAGGGATAGCAGCCGACTACAGTCTTCCTATTCACCACACAACAACATTTAGCAAAAAACCTTCATACATTGGCCGCAAAATCATCAACTCATTGCCACAAAACCTTAAGGACAAGAGAGGAAACCAGTTTAAAAAATGAACTTCAGAACTGGCTAGTGGAGCGAACCCTTATACTCGACCAAGGAGTTTTTTGACCTTTTATAAGATGACAAAACATTGCACAAAATTAATAAACAAATAGATACATAAAATTGTAAAGCAAGATTATCACATGTTGACGCCATTGTATTTCTTAAAGAAATTGCAAATAAAGAATATTGTCTATTGTCTATTGTCTATTACCAGTCAAAAAAAGCTTTAAATTTTACATCAATTGAGAGCCTGGGTTGTTTTTAAATGTTAAGTGGTTTTTTATTTTCTTCAATCTTGTGTCTAGTTGTTATTTTGTTGTTAACCTCTGTGCAGCAGAGAAGGCTTTTTGTAAACAAATCATTTTGTTCTTTGTTTGGATTGGAAGATTATTTATTTGGCTTATGCAAAGTTTTATCGTACATTGTTGGTTATATTACTTCAAAATGGATGATCCTTGTAGGTCAAGTGATATTTGTGACGTTGTATTGGAATATGATGTAACTGACTTGTCTGAAGTAGAAGTTGTTATTTTGAAGTAAGAAACTGACTTGTGCAATGTTCTGTATCAGTTAGGTAACTTTTTAAAAAGGTAGAAAAACAACAAAGCAACTGAAATTGGGAAAATTTTGCCACTGCGCTTTTCTCTGCAAACAGAAAAATTATTACCATTTTCCTTTCTGAACTATAACACTATATACGAGTATATGTGGAAACGTGTATGTGGTATATTTTTTAACATAATAATAATAAATACAATATATGCTGTCAAATATTTTTATTTGTTGTTTACTTCAAAATTATTACATTTTTATTCTCTAATTTTTAACATGAAAACTTATATGTAATACTGTATACATATACTTTATACAAGATTTGTTATGAAATTTACTAAAGGATGTTGTAAACCCTAAAATACTGAATGATTTTAGATTATTAATAAACATGATTGTTTAATTACAGTACTTACTAAAATGTCAAAGTCGCTAGCACCATTTCACAAGTAGGTTTTTTTCTTTTGTATATAGCTTAGTAAATGATCAAGGTATGTAAGAGATATTCTGTAATTAGAGCTTGGTGTCCTATATATTATAGACATAAAAATTAGATTATAAATGTTAACAAATATACAAAATAGCTTCAAAGGAATCTACATAGGTTGAATTAGATATATCAAAAACCTCAAAAGGAATATGATTATTTACAAGAATATAAGCACCCCCCATAAAGATTATCTATGCAGAATACAGCTAATTTAAAACCAGTTGGGACATAGAAAGGGCTTCTAGCTGATGTAACCAATGCTCACTAATAAGAAGAATAATACAGTCAACTTCATCTAAAAGTACAGATTATTAATTTAATTGATTTCTTATTGATTGAATATTTAAGTGCATAACAAGTACAGTTTCTACTTTGCTCAGAAGAACCTGAGGATTTGCTAACTAAAGTGTGCTCTTAAACTACTCCTAGGATTAGGTACAGGTGTTATAGTATCACTCTTGTTATCTCTTAAGTTTTGTATTCTCGACGAAGGTTCTGCAATTGATACTGCTCAGTATGATCTCAGAGAGTTCATTGATGTTCTGCTCATCAGTTAGTAGTGAAGGTGAAGGACTTTCTTCCTCTGTTTAAGCTGCTGCTCTACATATCCTGTTCACAGCCACTGCTTTCCAAATGGTTGAAATGCAGTCTGTGATTTTTATGAAGGTCTCAGAGATTTACTAGCTTCCACCAAAGTAACATTAATGAAACTTTCATGTAAGGGGTTTTTAAGGGCCATAGGGGGTTAGTTCTCTCTGTTTCCACATTCATACAATTCCAGTCCATTAAGTGATATTAATTAAGGTCAATTAGAACTGTCCTTTGTTCTTTACGTCTTATCAAAACATCGGTTATGGAGTTTATAGTCAGCTGCATTTCATTATGAGTAACATTATTAGTGCCGCAGAAAAGAGTAAAAATATTTCTCTTCAAATTTTTCCCATCAATATTCTTATTATTATACAAAATCTGATTCGCTCTGTTATCAAGTCTCACAAACCCAACTGCATCAGAAGTTTTACATTTATTAACATACCATGCCAGATCTTTACCATGGTTGCCTGTGCAAAGCAACAATTTCGGAGTAATTTTCTCATCTGTTGTTTCCTTATTCATGTTGGTGATGCTGGTACTTTCGAAACTGTCTATGTTAAGAGATAAAACTGCAAAAAGATTTTCAGATTGAAATGAATTTTCCACTGTGCTTCCTACAGTTCATTCTTTCTCTTTGCAATTGAGTCACCCCTTCCGTACGTCACCTTGGTGGTGCCCATATTACTGGATGAATTAGATTCTAGGATATCTGCTTCTTTAGTCAGAGCATTATTTGCAAACAGAGAAAAGCAATTAAGACATTTTTACTTAATATGTTCATCTTATTTCAGTGTATTTTGCAGATCAGTGTTGTCCTGGAAAATGTTATTGACTTCTTCCAGGCTCTTAATTGAGGGTAGAGTATTTTTCATTTCTTACTGCAAAATTGTACTTTGTTTACAGGAAGTTTAAAATTACTTTTTGAATTCCTCTTTGCCTTGTTCACTTTAGTTCAGAAAGACCAGCTTAACTTTTTAAATAGCTTTGCTTAACTGGTTTTCCATTACATTATATTTTTTTAATTAAATCTTCTATTTCCTCTCCTTTCTGGATAACTTCATCTTCGATCTCTAATTCATGAGATGATATGCTGATTTTTAAAGCAAGTTATTGTATTAGGAACATTTTCTTATGTACTTTCTAAATAAAATGGATGACTTTTAAAATATATTTATATACCCGGTTTATTGGGCTAATTTGTTTTACTATAAAAAACATGCAGTGTACAATAATAATAAAACTAAAACATGGTTAGCAAGAGTTAAATTTTTAATTTTGTTGGGGATACGTTAAAATATGCTTATGTACAGAGAGCTAATAAACAACTGGAAGAATGCAACTAAGTTATATACCATTAATTGTTCCTTTAAAGGAAATGCTAGCCTTTCCTTTACTGAAATAAAGTTATTCACATTCTTATGGAATATACATTATGTCCCCTTCTACTTTTTACAAAAGTTCACCAAACATATTTTTCACCTGGAAGAATCAAAAAATGATTGTGTTATTCTCCCTAAGTTCATAATAAAATGTGTAAAAAAATTCCTTTTGAAGATCTTACCTTAAATAGGTGTTAGTGTTAGTATTCTGATATTCGGGGCTGAGACGAATCCAACAAAGCAGAGCATTATACATAATGGGTACAGTCATTCTTGAGTAATAAAAGGTGTACCTAACCCGTATTTGTTTTATGTACATAGGTTGAAAACATTTAATACATTAATTTGTATACATTAAATTGTGTGAAGGAGGAGGAGCTCTTCTTATTGGAATATAAATTTTCTATTATTTCACAAAAGAAAACTCACAATTATCCAATAATTAGTGTATTTTTCACGAGGCCTTTCGACATCGAAGATGCCATCATCAGGTGTGAATCAACAATTTAAAAACAAATATCAGCTGAGTAAAACTATCAACATTTATATGGTTAAAATTAAAATAAAATGAAATAAATATTAGTATATGTATAAAAGTTTGGGTCAAAAAGAGAATTTAGTTATATTTTAAGGAATGGTGAATTTTGAATCGGTCCAAAATCATTGTTTAAAATTGTATCTTTGTGTTTTGTTATGTACAATGTTTCATATGCGTCGAGTTCTTCTTGTTTGTGGACTTCTTTTAATAATGTAAAGTTTTTAAATGTGTGGTTTGTTTCAAAAGCATGTTTGGCGATAGCAGATTTATCAGTTTGTCCATATTTATAATATCTTTCGTGTTCTTTAAATCTTTTTTTAATAGTTCTTTTTGTTTGGCCAATATAAATTTTATCACAATCTTCACAGTTAATTTTGTAAATGCCACTTTTATTTTCATCTAAAATTTTATCTTTAGGATTTCCAATTAGGTTATTTATCTTATATGGTGTGTAAAAAAAAAAAAAAAAAAAAAAAGTATTTAGAAAACATCAAGACATAAACATAACGTTTTACACACCATATAAGATAAATAACCTAATTGGAAATCCTAAAGATAAAATTTTAGATGAAAATAAAAGTGGCATTTACAAAATTAACTGTGAAGATTGTGATAAAATTTATATTGGCCAAACAAAAAGAACTATTAAAAAAGATTTAAAGAACACGAAAGATATTATAAATATGGACAAACTGATAAATCTGCTATCGCTGTAACGACCCGAACCCAATATTAACAATAATTCAAGAAATTATGCTTTATTTGGTTATATACAAATTTCATTCATTTAGTAAAATTTAACTAAAGACATAATAATTGTAAAGTGTACAGCACTGTCGAGGAGGTCAGCAGTAAGACTGCTGACAATGCAGAGTCAGCACCTGCGTGTGCTGGGAAGCTAGTCTAGTTCAGGCCTCAGACTCGTAGACATGTAACTCTCTGTCGCCCTATTATAAAACTTTTCTAAATTCTTTCAATAATGTAATTCAATACTTTATCTCATTCAGAAGTGCTCTCCCCCTTTTTAACCAATGTAAATTGTGTGATTTCTATAAATTAATCTTTAATAAACAGTGTTTTTAAAATTCAAACGTTGTTGCACAAACTTTATTTCTTTTTCCGGAATCATCCGGTGGTGGCAGCGGATACCAATTAATCCCCAAATCGGTCGCGTTACAGATTTGGTGGCAGCGCGGTGGGATGATCGCGTAACCTTGGGACAATTTTAACTGTACAGTTGATTGATTTCCCGACGCCGAAGTGACCACGTGAACATCAAAATTATTTAAACAGTGTAATCCAGTGTCAAGTATAGTTTTAACAGTTAGGAAAAGTGTTTCCAAGTTGGATTTTTCAAAATTTTGGTATAAAAAGTGCAACAAGGAGATGATGGAATTGGATAAAGGAATCTACACGTGAAGACGCCAAGCCGAGAAAGGACGCCGAGAAAGGACGCCATCTTGCCATCTTCATCACGTCGCCAGCCTAGGAGACGGAAGCGGAGCAACCAACCAACATCGTGGGTGACGCTGTCAACAACCAACATCATCTGTCCACAGCCTTAGCAACCATGGCAGTCACAATGGCGGCGATATTTGGTGAGCCTTTGTTCACATTCAGAAACTAAATAAATATAATAAAGAAACATTGGCTATACTTTTAAACTAATTTTACCAAATATTCTACGTTAATTATATAATAAAATAAGACATAGAAATAAGAGAGAATAAAGGTGCTGTGGTGTAATAGTGAATGCAGCATTGAATGATAGCACAATTTCTTATTAATTTTGTGATCAATTATTAAGTAACAAGTAAATTAAATTAAATTGCTCTAACATGGAGTAACAATGTGCACT
Source organism: Homalodisca vitripennis (assembly GCF_021130785.1). Classification (NCBI taxonomy): domain Eukaryota; kingdom Metazoa; phylum Arthropoda; class Insecta; order Hemiptera; family Cicadellidae; genus Homalodisca; species Homalodisca vitripennis. The sequence continues at coordinate 107,932,843 of NC_060214.1, forward strand.
TCAATGTCAGGTCGTCACTTCCAGGGCACCTATTTCTCATTTTAAAATTAAGATAAGAATAATTATTAAATAATGTTTAGTAGGAATTGCCAATGTTTCCAGATAAAAAAATGAACTATTAAATCTTTGTAATGTAGAAGCACTCTTTAAAACAAGTGTCATAGTTTTGATAAAATTAATATTTTGAGTTTAGATAATTGTTATTGAGAAATATTGATGTTTTAAAATTAATTTGAATTTGAAGTTAAACGCTATTCCAGTGCGTTATTTAAAATCTATACTTATACCTTGCTGTGTAAATTGATATTGTTAATTGATTAGGCATTGCTAATCTACTAATTAGTTTTATATGATGTATATGGATTATTATCACTAACATCAATTGATGATGATTGATTGATAGGATTGGGTATATATAGGCTATCAATCATTGATTGGTTATCAGAAAATTTATTTTGAAAGAAAACTTTTGGGATTTTGAAGAAAAAAATAGTATTATTAGTCATAAATTCAGTCGTATATTTTTAAATCGAACTTCGTAAAATTTTGTAGAGTTTCCTAAATTAAATGTTAGATTATTAAGATCATTATAACAAATCAACAATGAGTTCTACAGTAACGTTTGAAGGAAAAACCATTGAATTTCAAGAGGCTTTTGATGCAATTTCAACCAAAGTCAGGTCTCTTCAAGACTGCATAGACGAAACCATCGCGGGAAATTCTGTGCTGAACAGAACAGGAATGTCACCATCCGCTATGGATATGACAATCGGAGCAGCAAGCAGGCCATCATTTGAGCTAGTGTCTAGCATTACTCCCTACGATGGAGAGAGAGCCGATCTACTCATGCCATTCTTCGACAGCATTCAAGGCATAGGAGAACTGAGCAATTGGAACGAAACACAAACATTACAAGTATTGAAATTAAAGTTAATTGGTAGTGCTCTACAGTTTTCAAAATCAGATGAAAAATGCAAAAACGCCACAACACTTAAAGAAATTAAGTCTGCTCTAACAGAAAGGTTTGGAGATAGCCTACCAGATCACTATTATTTTGAACAGTTAGCTAACATCAGACAAAATAAAGGAGAGACTATCGAACAGTTTTCTGACAGAGTAAAGAGGGTCAGTGACAAAACACTGAGAACCACCAATAACGAAGAAGTAAATAGAGTATTAAGAGAAGAAGCTGACCGAAGAACAATGGAAGCCTTTGTCAGAGGACTTTACGGAGAAATTGGCAGACAAACAAGGATTAAGTTTCCAAAGAATTTTAGAGAAGCAGTGACTACCGCAATAGCAATAAATAACTTAGAAAAAAGGCCAAATCCATTTGAAGAAAAACCAAGGAAAGTTTTTGGAAACAATTTAACAAGTAAATGCTACAATTGTGGAAAGATAGGACACGTAGCAAAAGACTGTAGATGTAGAAGCTCTACAGACAGGCAGATGAAGGAATGTGGATATTGCCGTAGAAAAGGGCACAGAGAATCAGAATGTAAATCAAAGGCAAACTCCACACGTCCTCACTGCAGCTTCTGCAAGAAGCAAGGTCATACGGCTGATAATTGCTGGGCCAGAACAAAGAACACGGGTAACGAAAGAGGTCAACCTTCAGGAAGCGGTTATAGTTCAAGAAACGCTCTACCGTTAAACTACAGCGGGGAACCCAGAAGCGCCGCTGGCAACCCCGTGAGGAAGTAAATCTGAACCTACACAAGATAAGGTTTGGACAGGCGAAGAAAAAACCTAAAATTGCATACATCACTGAGCAGGAAAACAACTATGAACTACTAGCTCATGGAACCATTGGGAGTGTCAATGGGCCAGTAATAATTGATACTGGGGCACAAATCTCGATGATAGAGAAAACGGTCACCCAAGGACCTATCTCACCGACTGATGTTCGTGTACATGGCATCACAGGAGCCATAATGCACACCTACGGTCAAGTAAAACAGACTATAAAGCTAGGAGACACAGAAATGATGTGTACGTTCATAGTAGCAGACTTGCCTGACGATTATATTGCAGTTATAGGGTATGATGTGCTTAGGTGGAAAAGAGCTGTCATTGATTTAGAACGATATGTCTTAAGTATTGAAGGTTGTGACGCAGTCAACCTATACGAACGAGACAAAGAAACTACGAATGATTGTGTGAGTGGACTTGGTATAGCCACCAAGCGAACTCAAACCTTCCAAGTAGAACCCGATCGCTCAATCAACGCGCAAGTGAAGCCTAACGAAAACGAAAACTTGCCTGAAAATCTTCCAGCATACTGCAGAACTAACCTCAACATACCTGCCCGTTCAGAAATGTTAGTACAACTAAAATTGGGGAAAAATGTGAAACAACGAAAGCAAGAAATTGAGAACAAAGTTGTAATTACAGAACCAGCACTCGTAAAAATTCATGGAATTTATGTAGCCAGAAGTCTAACTAAAGTAAGAAATGGAACTTGTTGGACGAAAGTAGTTAATACAAGCCCAGAAGATTTAGTAATGTACAAGAACACTCTGATCTGTAAATTAGAAGAACCTCATTTAAAACCAAAGAATTCGACAGAACCAAAAAGGGTCAACACAGTATCTAAAAAAAGCGACGAATTCAGAAGAAAAGTAGAAGAAAAGATAGAGCATTTGAGACCAGAAGAAAAAGCAAAGATTAGAAACGTACTTCATCGATTTGGAAATTTGTTTAGCCTTGGAGGAATTGAAAATTTAGGATGTACAGCAAAAGTAAGCCACAAAATTAACACAGGAGACCACCCTCCCATTAACAAAAGGCCATACAGAGTGCCGCATGCACAGAAACAAGTGATACAAGATCTGATAGAGGAACAACTAGATAAGGGAATCATAATACCGAGTGTATCACCATGGTCAGCACCAGTGGTCATAGTGCCAAAGAAACCTGGTCCAGATGGTGTTGTAACTCACAGAATGTGCATCGACTACAGAGATCTGAACTCATGCACAGTACCAGAAGTTTATCCTTTACCAGATATCCACGAAACACTTGACATGCTTGGTGGAAGTAAATTCTTTACTGCGCTAGATATGAATTCGGGATTTTTCCAAATTAAAATGCATCCTGACAGCCAAGAGAAAACAGCTTTCAGTACTCCAACAGGACATTATGAATATACCAGAATGCCCATGGGTCTTATAAACTCCCCTGCAGTTTTCCAGAGGTTGATTGATACCACTTTATCAGGACTGAAAGGAAAGTCTTGTTTACCATACATGGATGACATCTTAGTCTACAGCCCGACAATAGAACAGCATGCACAAGATTTGAGTGACGTGCTAGAGAGGTTTAAGGAGGTAAACTTAAGTGTGCAGCTAAAGAAAATGCCAAATTGCAAAACCCGAAATTAATTTCTTAGGACATATAATCACGAATCAAGGAGTAAAGCCTTGTCCGAAAAAGATTGAAGCTGTAAAGGAGTTTCCTCAGCCAAAGAATGAGAAAGAAATCAGAGGATTCATTGGATTATGCAGTTACTACAGAAGGCATGTTCCAAACTTTGCGGACATAGCCAAACCATTAACTAAATTGATCAAAAAGAATGAAAAATTTAATTGGACACCAGATTGTGAGACGGCTTTCAAAAAACTAAAAGAAAAACTAACCACTGAACCCTTGCTGATCTACCCAGACTTTTCAAAATCTTTCATTCTTAGCACAGATGCCAGCAACGTAGCGATTGGTGCAGTGCTAGGACAGGAAATAAACGGTGTAGAACATCCTATAGCGTATGCATCAAGACAGTTGAATTCCGCAGAACAGAACTACAGTGTAACCGAGAGAGAGTTATTAGCTGTAGTTTGGGCAGTTAAGTACTTCAGATGTTATCTTTATGGAAGATCCTTTTCTCTTTACACGGATCACAGTGCAATCAAATGGCTACTATCATTAAAAGATCCTTCAAGTAGATTAACCAGATGGGCTTTGAAATTAGCCGAGTATGACTACAAAGTTTACCACAAACCCGGTGTGAAAAACAAAAATGCAGATTGTCTAAGTAGAGTAGTATACAAAAATGAGTGTGAAAAGTTACCTTTATTAGATATAGACGCGATTAAAGCAGCTCAAAAGAAAGATAAAGAATGTCAAAAACTGAAAATGCATGAACATTTCAAAACAAGTCCCCAAGGAGTAGTGTACTTCAAGAAAGAAGATGAAAAATTAATTGTAATACCAAGAGAATTGAGAGAGAGAAAGTAATACGACTACATCATGATTTACCAACGAGTGGACATGGAGGAATAAAGAAGACCATATTAAGAATTCAAGATAAATTCTACTGGCCAAAAATGAGAGCAGATGTAACAGCATTCGTACGATCATGTGACTCATGCAACAGACGAACAGACTATGGAAAATCAAAAGCACCATTAGGGAAGTTTCAAGAAGTGAGTGAATTTGGTTATAGATTAGCATGTGACATAGTAGGTCCCTTACCGTTAACTAGATCAAATAACAAGTACATATTAACTGTTATCGACCATTTCACAAGATTCGGAATATTTATAGCATTACCAGATCAAACAGCTGAAACCATAGCACGAGCATTTGTTCAGAAAGTTATAACGTCAATCGGAGTACCAAAAGAATTAATTACAGACCAAGGGAAGAATTTCACATCAGAACTGATTCAGAATGTTTGCAAACTACTGAAAATAAAAAAATTACAGACGACTGCTTACCACCCTATGAGTAACGGACGGACAGAGAGAGTACACCGAACCATCCCTAAAATGCTGAGCCACTTTGTTAACAAAAACCAGTCAGACTGGGACGAACTGTTACCCATGATCAACATGGCATACAACAGCCAAGAACACGAGTGTACAGGGTACACACCTTTTGAAATGGTGTACGGAAAGAAGATGGAAACACCCTTAGAAGCAGATCTCACTATAACTGAGGACACAGATGTCTACTCAGATTACGTAGAAGATCTACGAACCAGATTAAAAGAGATTCAAGAAATATCGAAACACTGCCAGGAAAAGGCAAGGAAAGCTCAAAAGAAGCATTACGACAAGAAGTCGAAAGAAAGTGAGTATTATGTCGGACAGTTAGTGTACCTGCATGTACCACACATAAAAAAGGGAAGAGTTAAAAAACTCTCACAGTTATGGAAAGGTCCATACAAAATAGTAGAAATCGTATCTGAGTTAAATGTAATTTTAAGAATAAGAGGGAAAAACGTCAAAGTGCACGTGAATAGAATCAAGCCAGTAGTTGAACTGAAAAACAAAGAAGAAGAAAGCGAAGATAGCGTAGAAGAATTCCATGGGAATAAAAATGAAGAAGCACTAGAAGTTCCTAGCAAGGAAGCAAGAAGAGGAGTAAGCCTCGAAGAAGAAGCAAGTGATGCAGAAGAGGAGGTTGAAGATCCAACAGTACCGAGCCAAGCAGCAGAGCAAGCTGGACCGAGTGGATTACAATCTGCCCAAGAAAGAAACAATGAAAGACCAGTCAGGGAAAGGAGGAAGCCGTCCAGACTGGAAGACTATGAAGTTGAGTTGTAAATAGAAGCATACAAGTTGTACTATAATAATGTAGAAGTAAAGTGTTATATCATGAGAGAAGTAAGAAAAAGCCGAAGTTGTTGTGTATTCTCGAAATTTCATCTTGTAGGATTACAACTCAGTAGCGAATGAAGTGAAAATGATCAGTTTGACAGAAGTGAAAATGTGAAACGAATGTTGCTGAATGAGTTTGAATGTTGTGTGAGAGAAAACAAAAAAAAAGGGATCCCTAAAGACTAAAAATTGTCTGAGTACATCCACACAAGCACATGAGATTACTGAGAGTACTAACACAGAAGGCCAGAAGAAAAAAAGTTGTAAGAAGTGAAAGGAATAAATCGAGTTACTTTAAGAAGATTAATTGTGTTATATTATAATAAGGAGAAGTCAGTTAAACAACATTGAATATGCATAACATAAATTAAAGGTTAGATTATGGATGTCAAGTATAACCTTTGTTACAGGACTAATGATTATTACGTTGGTCAAAGCAGCTGAAATGAGCCAAGGAGTTGTGTTTAGGAAGTTAGAAGACTCTGTGATATCCGGAGATGAATGGAGAATCGTTTTAGACTTTGATCTAGTAGAAATCCTTGATGAACTGATACCATTAAAAGAAAGATGTGTAGAATTAGAACAGTTTAAAAATATCAGTGTGAACGTCTGGGACGAAGACTTCGAGTTTGAATATATAAGAGTGAAGGAAGGAATCGAACAATATGAGAGTGATATAACTGACTTATTAAAACTTTTGCCACCTGTAGGACATTCTAGAAATAAGCGTGGACTTATAAATGCAGGAGGTTATGCATTAAAGTGGTTATTTGGTGTACCGACTAGTGAAGATTTAGAACATGTAAATACCAAGGTAGACGAACTAAAGTTAATAAGTGGTACAGTTGTTAGTTCGCGTCATACACAAATAACTTTGATGAAAGATATTAATTCTAGAATTGTAAGTAACACTAAAGCTATTCATGAAATAATGATTAAGTTATCTACAGCCAACGACAGGTTAATAACATCATTAACAAACTTCAATGAACAGAATATAATGATGCATCAGTCCTTAGCAAAACATATGGCAATTACAACAATGTTAAGACATTTAGGTCAAACTGTTGATGAAGCTAAGTTAAGAGTAGTAGAGTTTAGGCAAGCATTAGAACTTATATACTCTGGTAAGATAAGCAGTAAATTACTAAATCCACATGATTTCACAAAGGTGTTGAATAAAATTGAGAAGAGTATACCATCTCATTTGAAACTAATTGTTCCTGTAAATGATGAAGATATATTTTTGTATTATGATCTTTGTACAGCACAAGCATTAGCTAATCCAGCTAGCATAAGATTGATTGTTACAGTACCATTAAGCTCAATTGATAGACAATTTGAAACCTATAAAATCGAAGTGATACCACTTTATCAACCTAGGTTAAGACATTGGTTAGTTTGGAAAATTGAACACGATTACTTGTTGATATCTAAAGATAGGCAGTACTATGTACCTCTCACCTCAGATGAATATGTTCAATGTAGGCACAGTTATGTTAACATTTGTCCAAATTCAATAAGTGTACTACACCATACAGTCGATGGTTGCATCTATTCACTGTTTATGGGATTAAGTTCTGTAACTCAAAAGTGTAACAGAGTTCTAACTGAAAAAGTAAACTCACCGTTTTGGTTACAAAATGGCAATGACTGGATCTATAGTGTTGCAGAACCTTACAAAGTAATATTAAATTGTTTTAGAAATATTGAAGATGATACATCTGTAATTAAAACAGACATTGTAAAAGATTATTTAGAAGTTGTTGTTAACACCTCAGGTATCATTAAACAGATATCAAGGTGTGATATTTTTGGAAAAAGTGGTAAGATATTTTCAAGAATTAGAGGCAATATAGTTTATAAAAGAAATATTACGCACCTTCATATACCGAAAATGAACATGTTGCAGCCGAATGAAACCGCTCTTATATTATTAAACAATAACTTAACTTTTGAAACGCTAAAAGATATAAAAAAGAATCTAATTGATGATCATATAGAAATAGGACTAAATTCATTATTGCAAGGATATAATGTAAACAAACCTGTCGTCATTAATGTAAATAAGAATTATAATTTCATTATCATATATGTAGTTGTAAGTTTAAATTGTATACTGCTCGTAGTTTTTATATGTCATAGGAGAATAAGACGCCTTTGCACGACCAGTCGGCAGCAAAGACAAACTCAGAGCACAAGCGGCCCAGACCAGAGCCAACTGACGGTGAGGGTGGAGGAAGGAACTCCATTAGCAGAGATCATCCACGAAGCCTCCTTTGTTCGGATGACCCCCCCCCCTCATGATTAAATAGTGAAAAAAAATGTGAAAATTTTTAAAATCTTTAAAGTGACAAATCAAAAGACTCTGACCGGCTTGTGACTCTGAAAAGAAAAATGTTGTATATTAGTAATAATCCTAAATCTTAATAGTATCATGATTATGTAAACTTAGATTAGAAATATGTATTAATAATTTGGGGAACACTTCAAAGAAAAAAAACATTTTAAAGTTACAAATAAGTCATTAACATACGAATGTAATAGATTCAAGATGTGCCATCACTTTAATCCTATGACACATCTTTTCCAGAGGAGAGGGTGATGTAACGACCCGAACCCAATATTAACAATAATTCAAGAAATTATGCTTTATTTGGTTATATACAAATTTCATTCATTTAGTAAAATTTAACTAAAGACATAATAATTGTAAAGTGTACAGCACTGTCGAGGAGGTCAGCAGTAAGACTGCTGACAATGCAGAGTCAGCACCTGCGTGTGCTGGGAAGCTAGTCTAGTTCAGGCCTCAGACTCGTAGACATGTAACTCTCTGTCGCCCTATTATAAAACTTTTCTAAATTCTTTCAATAATGTAATTCAATACTTTATCTCATTCAGAAGTGCTCTCCCCCTTTTTAACCAATGTAAATTGTGTGATTTCTATAAATTAATCTTTAATAAAACAGTGTTTTTAAAATTCAAACGTTGTTGCACAAACTTTATTTCTTTTTCCGGAATCATCCGGTGGTGGCAGCGGATACCAATTAATCCCCAAATCGGTCGCGTTACATCGCCAAACATGCTTTTGAAACAAACCACACATTTAAAAACTTTACATTATTAAAAGAAGTCCACAAACAAGAAGAACTCGACGCATATGAAACATTGTACATAACAAAACACAAAGATACAATTTTAAACAATGATTTTGGACCGATTCAAAATTCACCATTCCTTAAAATATAACTAAATTCTCTTTTTGACCCAAACTTTTATACATATACTAATATTTATTTCATTTTATTTTAATTTTTAACCATATAAATGTTGATAGTTTTACTCAGCTGATATTTGTTTTTAAATTGTTGATTCACACCTGATGATGGCATCTTCGATGTCGAAAGGCCTCGTGAAAAATACACTAATTATTGGATAATTGTGAGTTTTCTTTTGTGAAATAATAGAAAATTAAATTGTGTGTTTTTTTTTTATTTATTTTTTTATAGAAATGTACCGTCTGTAATATGACAGTTCTCAACTTTCACATTATAAATTTCTTACAAAATTGTCTTAAAACATTAAAAACAAAACTTCAAGAGACTTAATCAAACCTCAACCATAAGCTAGTTATTAAGACTATAAAATGTCCAGTTTTAAATTAAGAAAGAGAGTTTCATATAAACAGGTCAATGTAAAGGTAAGCAAATTATTTTCGACATTGATTGTTGTTAATTAAATTGAAAGATTTAATTAACAATAATTAATCAACACTATATTTTGATTCTGTAATCTGATTTCTCCTCAAGTATATAAGTATCAGTAACCTAGAGTAAACTATATCGTTCTCATATAAATAGCCTCCGTTATTGCAATTAAAATTAATAAAAACCAGTACAAATTGTTTACAAATGGTCCCCTTTATTCTGTATTTTGTAATAAACATTTCTTGCTAGTTTTTTGGCCCAAATTTATTTCCTCGACGTCCAGTGGATGAGGCGTTTTAAAAGTACAAGTCGCTCCAAGAAGGAGTCTTAACACCAATTAATTGTTTCATCTCGATTTCTTCTGGATCAATATTTTTCGTGAAGCTTTTGCAACATTCTTCAGTTCTTTAAAAATTGTCTTCTGTTTTTGATCAGTTTGCTAATAAAGTCTGCTCTGATTTATTTATTTCACCAGTACCAACTAAATCCAGTGGTGGCTTCCCCCATCGGAGGACTATTGAGAGACTACCAATGGAAGACTAGGCCTAGCTATTCAAAATGGGATTATTGTAGATTTATAAAAATAATAGTTCTTCAATATTATTAAGGTAACGCGCATAAATAATCATGGCAAAATACGATCTTCAGGTTCAGTCTGTATCTGCCAGCCACTATGAAAATCATTTCTGTTCTTTACCTAAAACTGAAGTACAGTGTTTACAGAAGATACATGCTACAATTTTCGTTGTTGACAAACAAAATAAGCTGATCGTCTAGAATACTGAGAGCTATTCACAGTTGCCAGAATAGGCTTAAGCAGCTCATTTTCAACTTCATGTTCAGGCTATCCATTCTTTCCAAAAAAGTGAAAATTTTTCACAAGAGGGCACTTCTTGTGAAAGACACAAGACCTTGCATCCACATGGGAATGTGACAGAAAGTTTTTTTCAGTTCTGTCCAGTAATACATAGATACAACTACCATAATAAATCTTTAGAATAGAAAATGTTAATCTGTAGTATTGTAATATTACTAGAAGCCTTTGTAAAATGAAAGCTTGTCTTTGCCTTTTTCCACTAGACCAGAAAGCCATAAGTTATTCGGAGTTTTATAATTGCAAACGGGCCATGTGCGGTTTTATGGCACAGTTCACTCCATCAAAGCATATGGATGTCATTAGGGCCTATATTGCCTTGTGAACCAAATTACTTAAGATTTGTTTCCATGTCAGATTACAAACTGGGGTCGATCAAGGTAACACCTAGCTTCAATTGGGAGACGACTCAAGGTTCTGTTTCCTGGTGAAGGGGACTACTATTTTTTTGTAGAATAGACTCCAAGTCCCTCCATAAGATACTATGTACATGTACACACAATGAAGACCAGCATTCATGACGTCGGTAACAATGTTATAGTATTTTTCTTGTACCACCAGAACTACTTTAGGGAGCTAAAGTGTGGTGTTGCAAGGGGTACGGGGGAGCAGAGTAGATTCTAGCGAATTCCTCAAACCAGCATCTCCAAAAATATACTGTTATACTTTCCACACCCCTATCTACTATAGTGTCTGCCTACTCAGTCATCTCGTTGCCTGTATTGTGTACATGTGTCTGATTTATATTAAGTGTCATTTTAGTTGTTGTTAACAGTATAGTTAACATAGTGCATTATTTAATCAGTACTTGTATTTTAAGAATGATCAAACTTTATTGATAATTATCGTACGTTTAACATGCATAGTGCCTATTTATATATATATATATATATATATATATATATATATATATATATAAAAGTATATATATATATATATACTTATTATTATACTACATTTTCTAAATTATGGTAACAATTACAAAGCAGTCCGTTTTTTTATTTGTGTTTTATGAATACCTTTATAATGCTTGTAGTTTACACGTGTAAAATAAATTGATAACTAAAAAAGTAGCAGTAAAATTAGTGATACTAAACAATGTTGCAATCATATTAACAAACAATTAATTACAAACATTACTGAACTACTAATCAATGAAATTGTATATTAGATAAAAATAAAACAAGAACAACGACTGAAACAATATGAATAATTGGTCAATATGCAAACAAAAATTTTGTAATTAAAGAAGGGATATACTCAAACTATTTATTGTAATTAAAAATTAAATGTATAAGTCTTTTTAATTAAAAAACTTGAGTAAATTATTCATAGTCTATCATGGGCAATGTTTTTAGAAATGCATGAAAGTGATTGACAGGGAGCCCTGACAGGCGGAGAGCACAGTCCTCCGCCAGTCTCACTCCATTTGTGAGACTGCCAGAAAAGTAAACATCACCGAGGATGAAATGAAAGTGGAAGAGAACCCAAGGGTATCAAAAGATCCAGAAAATACCTTAACTGGGAGGTCTGCTTAAAAAAAGTGCTGAGAATAAAAAAGACCTACATGCTCCCTCTTCCTGACGAGGGGCCCCACATTGAAAGGAACATCGGTTTATAATACAATGCTTAATGCCGATAAACGTCCACCATGCTAAGGGTGCAGCTGACGTCTTAGGGTGGACGTTCATCTCAGCAGGCCTGGATATCGCCCTAATCCAGGAACCTTAGGTTAGTAAAGGAATCATCAGAGTCCTAACGACTCAGGTTGGTAACCTAATGTATGATCGAATTGTTGAAAATCCAAGAGTCTGTGTTTTGCTCTCAAAACAAATTAATGGTTTTCCTGTTCCATAACTGATAACCGAGAGATAGTTGCAATGGCAGTACATGTTGCCACTCAACAAGGCAAAAAAAGAGGTAATTGTTGCCTCAGTATCTCTTTCATTTATAAAAAAAAACTGTCCAAGGCTGCTACAGTACTGTGGAGGAAGAGGAGTAGCTCTAATCCTCAGCTGCAACAGTAATGCGTACCACACCTACTGAAGCAGCACTAACATACACATCAGAGGTGAGAAACTTCTCCAGTTCATCTTCACCCACAACCTTGAACTGCCAAACAAAATATCAAAATCCACCTTTATTGGAAAAATAAGGCAAGCGGTGTTCGATATCTCATTATCCAAAGGCCTAAACGATATGAATTTAATTAGGTGCCATGTCTCACAGGAGGCCTCATTGTTGGACCATTGTTTTTTTAACGTTCAACCTAAAGATGGGATAGAGACAAATGTGACATATAGGGTGACACTAGTGGAAGGGGTACTAGAAATGGATCCCTATCAGAAAAACGAGTTTGAACTGGAAAGGTTAGACCAAATGGTAGAAAATGGCATGGTAAAAGCCTATGAGAAAAACTGCCCCCTCAAAAGCAATAGACTAAAGAAACATGTGCCTTAGTGGGCAAGGAGGTTAGAAATACTTAAAAACAAAATGAAAAACTTTTCAAAAGAACGAGAGCCAAACAAATGGTACCTATAATATAATGCCATGCATGAATGCTAGAAGGAAATATATATATATATATATATATATTTTATATATATATAAATATATATATATATATAAAATCTCGCCTTTTATAGGCGATGGTGGTGGTCGATCTCCTGACTAAAGCAAAAGAAAGAGGTAAAAAACTACAATGTTATGCTGACGACCTAGTGATTATAGTCAGGGGAAGAAATAAAGGCAAGTTGAAATGCCTTACTCAAGATGACCTTAACTTCATAAGCAACTGGTGTCATGGGGAGGGTCTGAGGATTAACCCATCACAAATATGTATAATAACCTTCACTAGAAAAAGGAATCTTCGACTAGCTTAACCTGCTCTGGAAGGTACTAGAATAAAATATTCTGAAGTGGTCAAGTATCTATGAGTAGTTATAGACAAAAAGCTTACATGAAATCCTCATATTGAAAGTACTTGATCAAAAGCAACAAAGGCTTTAGCAAAAGACTCTGGATATAAATGAGGACCAACCAAAACATACAATGATGGATCTATGAAGTCATAAAAAACCAATAGTCACATTTGTATGGTGGACGAAAGTAGATCAAATTACAGTAGCCAAGAGGCTACAGAGTGTTCAAAGCTAGCTTGCGTAAGCATTACCAGGGCAGTAAGTTCCTGTTCAACTCTGGTAGGTACTGGGATATATTCCTCTGGGGCATGAGGTGAAGAAGACAGCCGCATTAAGTGATATGAAGCTGCTGAGTAAAAACGTGCTTAAGCCTACTTCCTCGGAAGGACACATGTTAATAATAATTTAATTTCCGGACGCTGAAATGATAACCTACGTTTCTGAGTGTACGGTTAAAAAAATACTCCTTTAAAAAACTATTTCATAATCATAGAACAGAGATAAATGGAGCAAGAAGGAAGCCTATCTTACTACAGGTGTTCTGAAGTTTCACACTAAGGGCTCACACATAGAGATCATGACAGTTGAAACATGTGCCAGAAGGCTCATATAAAGCCTAATGGTGCAGAATATTTAATACTTTCAGACAGTTAGGCAGCATTTTACACTCAACACCTGCTCCTTTGAGTCAAGAGCAGTATAGGAATGTAAGAATGCAATAGTGGCAAATGGAAACAGTTGCCATTGGCTGGCTGCCAGGCCATAAGCCATTCATGGGAACGAAACAGCCGACACCCTTGCCGAGATAAGCTCTGAAAGCCTTCTGGTAGGGTTCTTCTACAGCAAAGCTCTAGTAAATGCATAGGAAGAGGATTAGATCCGAAATTTGGAGAAAGGTTGCAGGACTCAGGCAATCGAAAATGTTTATTTCTCCATAAGCAAAAGGATGGTCAGTACTCCTAGATCAAAGCAAGGAGGATATATGACTAGTATAAGTGATCCTGACAGGACATGGCCTTCATGGGAAACATCTGATGAAGGTGGGTCTACACCAAACTGATGAATGCAGAACTCTCTGGAGAGGCAGAAGAATGAGCAAAACATATACGGCTAAAATATCCTGCCATTTGCAAACAAGAAAAATATCCTAGGACCTTATTTTTTCAGCCCAACGGATACCAGAGAACAGGATCTCTCAAATCTTAAAGGATTCTGTAAAAGCCTAAAATTCTGAAAGCCAAAAATTTAAGTAAGGGAGGCGCAAAGGTCCTTTCAGGACTATGTGTGCAACTCTACAGAACAACTGTACAACGCTGTGTCAAGAATTTGATAGGCTGATATGCATGTTGGTTTTGATGAAGAGGAGTGCCTCACAGGACTCGTTTTTTAATATATTTCCAACAGTCCCTCTAAAGTCTTCAAGAGAAACACAAATAACAGATATTAGTTTTAAGATTTTTGTTAATGAAAACTGATTATTGAATTTTATACTTTTAAGAAGTAATGAAAAATGTCTCGGTCGGACAGTACATAAAATTGGTTTCCAAAGCTAAATTTACAACATTTTCTCATTTACTTAGGCCTATTGTTGAATTCAGCCGTTTACCAAGATTGATTTATTTACAGAAGCTTTTAACCCCATTTTAATAAAATCATTTTGGCTGAACTATGTGCATCTTACCACGGGTAGCAATAAATTGGGGCAGTCTGGTTGCATGCCTCGAACCACAGTTGTACAAACCAATCAGGTCATTATTTAAAAAAAAAAAATTTGAAAAATACCCTCTTACGTTAACTTGAGCTATGAATTCACTGTAATTTGTGCCTGCTCCTAGCGGCCATGCCATATTTTTGTTAGCTACCGTTTTTTGCACTGAAATTGGAATTTTACTTAGGGCTTAACTATTAATTGAGGTATGTATGGATATATATGCGGATTGGGCAATACTCAAATTTCACCTCACCTTTATCATGACAGGAATTAGAGAACATGGCAGTGAGCTTTGCTCATTCAAAAGAACTCCTCCGTCCACACATCTACGAAACCATCACGAGAGAGAGCTAATAAAAGAGCACTTGTCTATAAATTGAATCGTATATAAAGCAATATAATAAACGGTAGGTGAATATCAAACGGAAACCAAATTGCATCTAGAATAATCAAAACATTTCAATTGTCAGAACCATTTGAATGGTCAATTTGCTTGAAATGTTGAAGCGAATCCATCTTATTTAGTTATCATCTACGTAATTTGTTTAGTGCAATCATGAAATAGTAATAATAATACATTTTGATATAAATTAACTTAATTAATTAATTTGATTACAAAAGTAAAACAAATGTGTAAACTATAGTTTTTTTTTTTTTTCCCTTGGGGCAGCCTACTGCCATGCACTTAAGCCTCAAGGGCTTTTTGCGCACCCCGGAAACACCATGAGGCCTACAAGTCTACAACTTCAGCAGTTCAACAAACCGCCGAAAACAACCTATCAAGTCCTCCTGGGAAAATTCACCACCCCTGTCCAAGCTACCAAAGATGGCATACCGCTCTCTTGCTATTGCAGGGCAATCAAAGAGCAGGTGCTCAGCAGTCTCCTCCTGCTCATTACACCTTCCACAGAGCGGATCCTCCTGAAGGATGCCAACTCTGTGTAGATGTTTCTTCAGGTGACCATGCCCCGTAATGAGACCAATGACCTTAGAAGACATTGATCTGTTTAATGAGAGAAGGTCCGAAGCCACCCTGGAGGAAGGTGACTGTAATACCATTCTACTCACTCTCTCAAACCCGGATGCAACCTCCACCTTCTCCCATGCTCCGCGCGAATCCATTTCGAGACAACCCTAGAGGATTCACACCTTGGAACACCGCAGAACGGTTGAGGGCCCGTCATAATTGTTGCTGAGCCCTGGTTGGCCTATAGTTTAGTATAGGTATAGTTGTTATGTATACTAGTAGCTTGCATAATAGTGGAGTATTTTTTAGAGTAAAAATATAATTTAATCATAAAGTCACCATTAATATAATAATAAAATTCTGCATTTTTATGAGACTTTAAACTTGATAAAAAAACATGACAATTATAATAAAATTTACTGTTTTACTAACATTACAAATCTTATAGTTTCAAAACTAAACCATTTATTTAAAGATTTGAATTTCTTTCGAGGACATTTTTTGGATCATAATCTATATTGTATGTCCTTTGAAATTTAACAAGCTAATGAAAAAATTCACTGTGCTGGAATGGAAGTACAGTAGCTTGAATTTGATGGTAGAGTAACGTTCTTTCAAAAATTTAAGTAAGTATGAAATACAAAGTGGCCAAGTCTGACATGAAATACAACAGCTGATTTTAAATCGCAACTTTTGCAGCAGCAGCTTATCTAACAAAACGAGGGAATCTGTTTGAATATATTCACTTAAAAATGATAACATCTTGAAAATTTACAATTTGAAAACTTAAAATCTCACAATTGTGTATTATTCCTCACAGATGATATGAAAAGCTGTGGCAACATAGAGAAGTCAATGGTAATAACACCAGCAAACAAATAAACAGCAGAAAACACCACAGGTTAGTAATAAAACACGGATTAATGCAGTATTATTATCTTTGTACTTGTTAGTTTAATAGACAAATATAAAACGGCACAGCTCATTATAATCATCGATCATCATTACACAAACATACTTCTTAGAAGCATCATAGATTTCTTACAAAAATACTTTTTCTATCTGCTACATGACAAACAATGAGCCATTTGGCTTTAATATGACTTCTAATTGACAAATGATATTTTCCTCTTGGAGGCTAACTTAACCTATGAAATTCTTTAAAACTCTTAAAAAAATTATAAACGTTCTATTCCTAATTACACTGTTTGAGTCAGGTAGACATTGCAAAATATATAACACTATAAAACAACCATATAACTAAAATGTATATAAAAAATATTTATATAACTAATCTAAAAATCTTAATAGTAAATCTTGGATTTTATTTTATTATTTCACCAAAACTCGTTTTAAAACTACATACCTACTCATATAAATTATACATAACTTAAAAAAACCTGTACGATTTGAAAAAATTACAAAACAGATTAAAACTAGGTGCTCTAATTTGTATAAATAAAATTTTTAAACAAACATTTTAAATGTAATTTTAATTGTGTAAAACTAAAGGCAATACGTGATGTAAATTCTTTAATTAAAAATGGAAATACATTTTAAGCTTTTTATTTTATAATTTCAATAATTTACATATTATGTTCATGCCCTAATCCACACACTAGACTGTCGTATTTTCAAAATGTAGATTTTGGAGGGCAGGTTGAAGAAAAAGACTGATAAGAATAATAACTACTTATCACACACCATCAGCCTATTGTGGGAGGTGTGAAATACTGACAGACAATCCGACTATCTGTATTCACATGTGTACTACTAATCTTCACATCAGTCTAGAATGTGATTTTTTCTTTAGAGTGACCTGAAGTCCACTATCTCACCAACAACTTGAGTTTAACTTCTTATCCTATTAAAATACTGATTCCGATTGTTTACGGAATACATATAATAATGATTGACAAAAGTTTGTTGTCAATACTGATAGACTAATCATCTAAGATATGTATGACAAAGATGAATTTGGAATGCTAATAAAAATATTGTGAAAATGCTGTTACTCGATTAAAAATAAAGAACATTTTTCCTGCTAAAAATGAGAGTTCTTACCCAGCACTTTCCATGTCCTAACAATAAATATAATTTTGTTTCCAAACAAAAGAATAAAAAAATCCAACATTACCCTAAACCTGAAACCATTTTGTAAACATTTATTTATGGCTATAGCATTTATTAGATATTTCAATTAAAAGATACAGCTTATAAGTATCCAAGTGCCTTTCAGATTTTCCTAGATTACAGCTAGGTTTCCAGTATAAAATTTCAACAGTTTTGTAAATTAAAATCGTCAATCATGGAAAACCATATACATTTCATAGAAAATGCCTTAGCATTTAGATATGTAAAATGTAGTACCTTTAAAATGAGAAATCTTTGATCAAAAATAAGAAATAAATATGGTTTTATTTTATGGTACAAAACTCAAGGTTGTTGGTTCATAACAATAGATAATTGTAGCTTTCATTCTAGAACTTTCCTTTCATTGCTTCCAAATTATCTTGAACAATAAAGAAATTATTAATTAACATATTTGTGTCTAGAAAAATGAAAAGGATACACAACTCAAATTATCAAGAAATAGTCATATTAGACAATTTTTGGCATTAGATTTTATTAAGTAGGTCTAAAATTGTCTGCGTTAAACTTATTTTAAGATAATTCATCGCTTCCCAAATTATTCCTGCAGATTAAACAAAGCAACTTTGTTTTCACACAAGGCCTTAACAATGCTTCATTTGGAAAAGATTAATTTTCTTGTCACCAAGCGAACAATCCTGTAACCTGTTTTCAAACACTTAAAAAGTAATCTTACAATAAATTAGTATAAGCTATAGGTGGCTGTCAGTGGAAGCACCCTTTTAAGTTGTAATAAGCAGGGAATCTGGAACAAAAACAGATTAATCTATTTGCTTCTTTGACAATGTAATAGTAGAAAAACACAACAATAATAGTAATATTAGCAATTGTGCGTTAAATAGAGTAAAAAAAGACTAATGTCATTAATGAAAAAAGGTTAACCAAAATGTTTATAAGATCAAGATGGTTTTGTGAAGTACAACTTGATATAAAGTGGGAATGACGAAATGCATATTCACAATTTCATAAAGTCAAATTTAACAAAATCATGAGTACAACCCAATATGTTTGACCTCCTGAACATACATTTGTTGTTGGTTTTGCCCAAACATGTCACAGTTTCGAGACAAGATCAAAATAAGGCCAAAGTGTAAGTAAAACCTCTAACCTTGATCATTTTACAAGATAGTATCTGCAATTTCCTTATGTATTTTGATCACCTGAGAACACTTGTGTTAGACAAAACGAGTCCAATAAGTATTAGATCCAAAATAGCCAAATGTGCCTGAATCAAGACTATTACATTTAACTTTTACTGTCTTGAACAATTTCAGTTTTATGACTTATCACTTGAGTTTTCTGGTACATTTTTGTTATTTACATCTGGTTCCAATGATTAGGGGCACTAGCGTGCAAGTGTTTGTAAACACAAATCTATTATGCATTTTGGAAACGCTCAAAATTTGTTAAGAATGACTGAAACAAGGTTAACTTTAGGCCATTTTCATTGATGTATGATTTGGCTGGACAAGACCAACCATAAATTTGTTAACAAAGAATTTAAACACTCCCCAAATAAAAAATTATTAGGATGATATTTTCTTGGAAATCAGCTATAAAATATTTAAAACAAAAGGAGAAAAACACACAAAAAAAAAAAATTGTCTATCGAAATTTCCAAAAAAAGATTTTTATTTTTTAATTAACTTAACAATTAAAAAAAACATTAAACTTACTAATTATTTAAGTCGACAGTATTTGTTATACTTAAAAACACATTGTAATAATGAAATAATTGTCAGTAAAAAATAAAAAGTTGTTTATATTTTTAGTAATTAAACATAAAAATATAACCAACAAAGCAAAAAAATTGAAATAAAAAAATAAAAATTAAAAAAACAAAAATTTAAAAAATTAACAATAACTTTTTAATTATCTTTCTTGTGAAAAAATATAGTTTAGATGTTTTCTTAAATATCCCAAGGTTTATTAAAATCTAAACAGTACAAAACACCTCGAGAGTACATGGCATTTTTAAGTAAAGATTCACCAATTATGGGGCCAAATTAAAAAAAGATATTAACCTGTGGAGGTAGCGAGGCATGGATATCCTATTAGGGTTCCAATTAGTAAAAATATAATGTTGGATCGAAAATGTACAAATATTGCAACTATCCTTGTAAACATATCGAGGGTGAGAAAACAGCCAGCCACAGGACCAAGAATACAGCAAAATATTTGAAGTATTCAGAGTACAGGGAGCAGTCCGAGTCACCGAGCTCGGGCGCCTCGTGTTAGAGGGGGGGGGGGGGGGGGGGTGAAGCACGGCACGACAACTGTCCTTCCCCCACTAGCAGTCACGGCGGTACAAGGTCTCATCCACCCACCTTCGCTGGCAAGCGACCGACCCCTCCATCCAGGGCACGCCAACGCTCATTATTGTTTTCTTTTCATGCTCCCTGTTTGCGGACAACAACCCCCTGTGTTTGGTGGTTTGTGAAGGAAGAAAAAATGTTATTGATATACTTGTGGGAAGTTTTTGGAGCTGCAATACACCGAAGCAAACTGTATTTAAGTCAAAGCTGGAAGGTCAAAGTTCTGAAAAGTCAGACACTGAAGTTATTTCTAATGTGAATGGATTTTATAAGAGTAATGATAGGGTAAAGAGGAAACATATGGATTATTGACCCCTGACAAAAAGAGAGTGGAAAGAATGGCAATCAGCTCCAGCGCGGCGAGACTAAAACCTGTATAATGAAGTATGCCGACAAAAAAAAGAAAAAAGAAAAAAAAAAAAAAAAAAAAAACAAAAAAAGAGAAAAAAAAAAAAAAATAAAAAAGAAAAAACAAAAAATAAATAAAAAAAAAAAAAAAAAAAACAAAAAAAAAAAAAAAAAAAAAAAAAAATAAAAAAAAAAAAAAAAAAAAAAAAAAAAAAAAAAAAAACAAAAAAAAGAAAAAAAAAAAAAAAAAAAAAAAAAAAAAAAAAAAACAAAAACAAAAAAAAAAAAAAAAAAAAAAAAAAAAAAAAAAAAAAAAAAAATTAGCTGAAACAACAACGCCTTCCTTTGAAAACTCCAAAGAAAAGCGTGAGAGAAAGGTGCCGCAAAAAGGAGACTGGACTCCGATGAATATGATTCTTGGTGTTATCAAATGACAGGAACAATGCAACAATTTTTTATTTGAAACCGAGAAATTTCTAACAGAAAAACACTTGAGAAGGAAAATTTGTTCAAAAAAAACCCGAAAAAGTGAAATAGCCCATTTTACCGGGTCTATCTCGAGTTTTTGGGAAGAATTGTTAGGAACATATAAGGCTACGGAAGGAGAAGAGACCAAATCAACAAACATCATATCTCATTGTAAACCCATGAAATGTTGCTTACCAAAAAAACTATTTGTTATATTTTGAGAAAAAATTCAAGAATACCAAGGAAGAAACGCCCCCATATAAAGAAGTTTTTTTTACGACGAATCATAACATCGAGTTCAGCTCATGTTACCGGAAAAAGGTTGTTCCGATGACTCAAATGCAGGAGTGGCGGAGGCGCCGCCCCATTGGATCCAAAAGGCAGCGACTTATTCTTTTAAATTCTTCTTACAACGCCAGAGGAAGAAAAATGGGGCTTTTCGAGAAAAACTGGTTCTGACAAATATGTGTTGAGAGCCACATAAGAACAGGAGATTATCAACACAAGTGTGAACGGCAAGGGGCATGATATATTAAAAAAATGGCCTGGATCGGGAGCCAAAATAATTATCCAAGATTTACCGCCCTCCACTTGCGAGTGGTGGTAAGTGGTATATTGACCCAGAGCAAGTATCTTAGTCATCATCCCGGAATTCCAAGTAGATACGGGCCCAACTTCTCAGAAAAGGAACACTATAATCAGAAGATGCAAGATTGGCTGATAATAGAAGGACAGAATATTTCAAATTCATCAATACGTCATCGCCGAAGTTGTAGCATCTATGAAGTTGGATTTTAGGCAACAAACGACACAAACCGGCGCACAATTTCGCCAATCACCATTGACGAGATTAATGAAAGAGCATGCATCACGACATCCTTTAAGCGGCATACCCCCCCTCCATAACATCCCGAACATCAAATACCGGCATAGAGCACATGCAGGGCTGAAATGTAAAAAAACAGGGGTTTCAAGCTCACAAATGTGTGACTTTACAACAATACATGATGTTGAGTCGCGCTTGGTGAACCACAAGTTTGAACAAACAGCGCATAACTGAAACGGACTGTGAAACAAAATATGTTGAAAATGTGAAGAAAATGAAGAGAAGTTCATACGAGATCAAAGACAACTGGAAGATAACCATTGGAATCTTTTGTGGGGGGGGGAGGGGGAGGGTGGGATTAATCGATCTTGGTGCAGAGTCCAGTGAAGAGGACAACAGTTGACTTTTCCTGAAGATGACTTATGAAGACGGGGAATGTCTTTATCATGGAATCGAAGAGGTGATTTAAATTTTTATTTCCAATCTACACCCATTATTGTTTTATGGACACAACGAGGAGGAACCAATAATATCACTTTTTTGAATAATTAAATTCCCACAATGTTGTAATTATATGTATATAATAAAATATTTGTTTTGTGAGATTTTGTAAAATATGGTAAATAACAGTTTTAATTTTGCGGAGCGGCCTTCGTTCCGTCAGTCCTCTCAAGTCTGCAAATCCCCCCGCTGCCCCCCCCCCTTGTGCCATGAGTATGTGAAACTCGAACCGCAGAGAGGAGAAGAAGTGATTTTTTCTTTTTTTTTGTTTTTTTTTGTTTAAACCATACAGAGGGAAATACCATAAGCACAGAATCATTATGATCATGATTTACAGGAAATATTATTAAAAACATTTTCTAAAAGACATCAATTTTAAAGAAATTATTTTGTTTCATACTGTTTAATATAAATGTGTTTTCCTCCATTGAATCAAAATAACGAAGTGATATTTTAATTTGTTGTGAAGACACAGGCCAGAGGGACCTGCAAGAGTTGACTGATAACTCGAGGTTAGTACAAGTTAGGGGGAGTGTGGATGGGAGCATTGTGCGTTGGGCTCCCCCCCCTTCAGGCCCCCCAAACCCCTCTCCTACGCTTCGCGAGCACATGGGTGACACTACCCTGTATCAAACACTCAAGGTAATTGTTTTCTAACCATTCCTACCAACTGGTCCATGAATGAAAAGTATAGGTGGAACGAAAAAAAAAAAAAAAAAAAAAAAAAAATATAAGAATATTGTGTGTAGCTTTCCTTGAATTTCAAGTTTTAAAAAACATTACGTGCCTTTTGTAATAAATGCTAACCTTTGATTTTGGCAATGTGGTTAATTTTTTCTTTCTTTCAAAATTATAGCCTAAAAGGACTTTGGAAATTTGACATCATTATATGTTACAAAATGTATAACACTAGGTTTCGAGATCTGCAATCTGATCTCTTCCTCAGGTGAATAACTAAGCTAACACATAACTACAATCTAGTTTGAAATAAACGAATCATTGGCAAATGTAGGGGTGAAAAGTAATGCCACGATATGTATATTTTAACCTAGATTGTAGTTATGAGTTAGGTTAGTATAACTTTTGTAACATATAACGATGGCAAATGTCCGAAATCCAATTATCCTCTGAAAACTTCCATCATCAATAACTAACATTAAACAAAGAATATAACATAATTATTTTCTAATTATAAATGTTTAACTATTTATAATTGGAAATTTTGTATAGTTTGAAATTTTCTCCCAGTCTCTTGACATATCTGTAGTAAATGTAATAAAGCAAATATTACAATAGCCAATAAACCCTTGGAAATATTAATATAATGTTGGATAGTTTTGAATTTATTTTAATAGTTCCTTGAAAATATTAGTACTGGAATCGAGTGAAAAGAGCCAGCCACAGGACCAGGAATATATCAATATTGAAGTATTGAGGTATCAAGTATTGTCCCTACCCATCCCTACTACTCATAAATGAAAACTATTTGTAAACAAAATATGCTCAATACAAAAATAACTTGATTTTTCTAGTTATTTTTATCAATTATATATTATATTCTACAACCTACCTAAGTCACACTTAGACACCTTTGAACCGGGGACAGATCTCTTGGTCGTCTGGAGTGGACACAATCGTGGCCGGTGCCACCAGCAACTGGTCGTAGAATCCGTCTCTGTGTGTCTTTTCGTAGCCATGGAGAGCGTGTTCTCGGATAAACTCAACGACAAGACTTGTATCCACGGTAGGCATCAGGAGCCGCCAACCCCATGTCATCAGTGCGAGCGGCTGCAACAACAACCCTACACTGTACCATCTACTTGAGCATACTACACCAACCCTCCATGAAATTGTTGCACATAGCAATAACAAAATAAACCCTCAACAATAAATTTCCAAATTTCAATTGACTGGATTTCTCCATGTCTGCTCTCTGAACATTCCATTGAGCTATTCTTAAATGTAATATAAAATATGGTTCAACCTTCGTTTGCTAATACTCTGGATGAAAAAGGAAACTTAACTTTGAATAAACGGAAAAGCAATTTCATCTTTTAAAAATAAAAAGCTATAATTATTTTACCACCAGATAAAGGAAAGTTCCATCTCTACCTTGGATATTTTAGAAATTGAATAGCAACGGGATGACTCAAAATGTTATAAACGAATCAATGAAGATTCTACCGTCAAATTTAATAAACAAATAAAAACATTTTTGTTACAAGAAGGCAAAAGAAATGCTGAAATGCTAAATTTACTAGTTCCAAAAGACTTTAAGAACTCCAGTATTTTATGTGCTGCCTGTTGTCCAAAAATCCCCACACACCCTCCATAAACAAGAAGATCCATAAACAGCCTATAAATATCCCACTGAATGTTTTTCCAGCTGCACTGACAAACTGTTAAACCTTTTGTTAAAATTTAGAATCTTATGTGAAAAATACTAATCATTTCATTGAAAGACTAAGAAAATTGGACAACCACTTCTAAATGATATTAGATTGGTAACTATTTATGTTAAGTTGCTTTTTTTACCAAAATTCCCCATAATGAAGGTACCACAATGGTAACAAAGATGGTACCTGCCTATTCAAACCTATTTATAGATAAGCTACATAAACCTTAAATTCATATGAAAGAAACTAACATGATAACATTGCCATAAGATAACCTACATTATAACATTGCCATCCTATTCACATAAAAAGGGCCAATACATAAAAATTTATCAACTCGAACTTAACAATTATAGTACTGATGCCCTGATTATCATCAGTACATGGATAAGTTAATCAAAGTCTTTGCTGATAGAAAATATCCAGCCATAGTCGTAAAAAGGTCAGATAGATAAGTAAAAAAATAGAAGCAATAAAAAAGTAACAATAAAATTATAAGAACAATCAAAAATTTATCATACATTATTTTTTCCCTCTACAAAACTAACAGTATATTAAAACAACACACAATGTTTTCATGGAATGTCAAAACTACCAAAAAATGAAGGTTACGTAAAATTACAAAATGAATGTTTTAAATTTTAGCATATTACTCAATTGCTAATTTTGCATTCATGTAATACCTACTTTGATGTCTATTATGTTGTTAGTAACACAGCTCTCCACTAGAACATACATGCTGTATTACATCAGCTTTTTTATAAAGTAACAGCTAGTGCCTTGCATTGTTTGTTTATTTTCACCTGTAAAGACACCAGAATCGACTTAAAAATATGTTTATATAATGTTTGTTTAAGTTATATAAATCATACATTTCTGAAAACAGCGTAGAATTTGGTGTATATGTATATTTTGGATTGTTTCAAGTTAGGTACAAAGCGGAATTCGGGGATAAACAACAAAGACCTTTATTGTATAGTTTTCCAAGTACAAAATAATTATGATGAAAGTACAGAAAAAAATCAACAAAAACATGATGCTCTGTTTTTTATGAGAAAAATTAAGTAGGTTACATTGGGAGCAATGGCTGTATTTAAAATAAGTTTTGGAAAAATACATTACAGGGTACTCTA
Source organism: Homalodisca vitripennis (assembly GCF_021130785.1). Lineage (NCBI taxonomy): Eukaryota > Metazoa > Arthropoda > Insecta > Hemiptera > Cicadellidae > Homalodisca > Homalodisca vitripennis. The sequence continues at coordinate 107,958,761 of NC_060214.1, forward strand.
AAACAATGTGCCACTACAGTAAGTCTGTGTGCCATTTCTAGGGTTAACAACATTCAATTCACAAACAACAAAACAACGTGATCTTAAAAAACAGAAGGATTGGATTGAATTTTTAGTATAGCTTCAGTTGACCTTCCTTTTATTGCAGCGTCTGGTATCTGACGCCCACTCAGACTCGATTCCTGGAATCTGGAGTCATATTCGTCTGAAGAGATCCAAAGAAAGTTGATGACAAAGAAGCTTAAAACGAAACATTTACATCATTTCAACATCAGAGACACCTATAAATATGTGCAGTGGTAGTCTCATTGTCTCATCACGGTGGAGCAACCATTTTTTCTACACATAGTATGTATCCCATTGTATGTTTGTATTTGCACTAACCCTGTCACGAGGCACCAGTCTTGATGCAGTGATGACATGTCTGTACAGGCAGCTCTTCACAATCTTCTTCAGCTTGTTGACGAGAGCAGGATGGGCACATGGGTGATAAAGCATGATGACTCCTCCGTGCTAAAAAAATTAACATTGCAGTTAAGACAAAATACATTTTATTTTATCTTTCATGCAGTGCCAGCCAGCAACGTAACATAAAAAAAAATGATCTAATGGAAAAACGGGAGAGGAAGGAATTACAGAAAGAGCACTATCTACAGTTGGAAGAATTTAGCTGTGCTCGTAGGGTCCTAATACTACCCTTTGAACAAATAAACGCTATGTGTGTGGCGGGTTGCGTTTACGTGCTAGCCGCTGAGATGAATGCGCAACAATCTCTTTAACGACTTTAAACTCACGATTTCGATTTGCAGATTAGTATTGACAAATACGTTATTTTTAAAAACACGTTAAACAACACTATAACAACTGAAAAACAAGGATAAGTCCTATTATTTGGCATTCTCTTATTATTTAATTCCAAAAAAATCAGCACTGTCACAAAACAGACTGATTGTAGTGAGTGTGATGAGTTATTTGGGTCAATACGATTCTTGAAAGGAGGGTTTTACCCATGAGTCACAGGAAATGTTTTCGGGACGCAGTGCATAATGCTACCCCGCCTATCACCACACACTCAAGGTCACGTGCTAAATTCCTCGAACTATACATTACCACTGAAACAGCATGTCAACATTACTGGCTCAATTTAATACACCTAATTTACACAATGAATTCACCCCTTTTATTAATTCACATGTGGATGAAGCACGTAACCCCGAACAACTCTACAGTTGGATGGTTATTATCTTGTACATTTCTTGCTCTTCCGACAAGAAGCTGAGAAATTGCACACAGTCCTAAAAAACCATTTGCGCTACTTGTGAGTGACAGGATATTGAGGTAGGGGCCACCTCCTGTTGAGACCCTTGAGGAAAGATATTTAGGCATTAATCTTGAGATCTCTTTGGAAGAAAGTGAGGCCAGCTCTGTATCAGCCTCTCCAGTCAAAGCAGGCAGGATGGCACACTCTTATGTGTAGGCTAGCAACTGCCTTTAATACTTAAGGAGCCCCGCCAACTCCAGTACTAGACCTATTGTTCTTCTCTACACTCCAATATCTCTACAATTAATTACGGTTAGTGATGTGCCGCTCCTGGACATCCATAGGGTCCCAGATTTAGATGACACATAGTTTTTTTTGCTGTACCTAGTGTAGGTTGAACTGGAAGGTATACAACAGCATTCCTGGATCTTGTTCCATTAAGACGATCAGATTCTACAGACAGAACACCGAGACCATCAGATTCCTTGTAGTGATCGTGCATGATCAAAGATTATCATCAACACGTAGGACAGTGACATCAGACTCAATGTCTGATTATTGTTGGGATGTAACTGAATATTATTCACACTTGGGATTCTTAAGAAAACGACACAGGGGTAGAACTAACAAAGATAAACTCCACTATACAAGTGGAGGCAACCTTGGATCAACCGGCGTCAGATAGGGCTTGTGAACAAAGAATACCTTGATCTTCATTCACAGTTTCATGGACCACGTCACTTAAATATGATGTTTCGAGATTAACCGGAGGGTCCTGATTCAAGCTTTCAAGTTACTTCTTGATTTCATAAGTTCTCAGAGACAGAAAAGTTGTTTTTGATATTCCGGTTCTATAGGAAGATTCCCTGCTTATTCCCGATGCATAAAATTTTAGGTTTATTCCCAATTGGGTGGCCACTCTCTATTATTGGAGTAAATAATGACAAACATAACTGTAATTAATAAGGCAGTCAGCTGATGTTTTAAGCAGTTAAACCTTTCAGTGCCAAACATTTTTGGAGTATAAGTCAAAAGTGCCAAGGGTATTTTACAGGTGTTATCAAAAGTGCCATGCCATTTTGAGCAATTTGCATACAGTTATTATAAAATTTCACAACATTGTTATTTATTGGCTAATTTTTACAATTCTTGTTTTGTACTCAAATAAGTATATTATCACTGTATGTATTCAAAAACTTCTTAAAATACAAGAGAAATAAAAAAATAACAATAATAAAATCTTGCCTTTATTTTTTATTTTCAAGTTCAACACTCAAATAAGTAACAAAACATCAAGCACACTAAAAGAACACTTTACTTTCAACACATATATAAATTTATATTAAAGTATCACTTAAAATAAAAATATTATAACATTTCTTTTTAATGCCACGGTTACAACCTCATTGATGACCAGCCATTTTTATCGTCAACTTTTGTAAATGCTACTCTTCTATTGATCAGCTATATAACATGCTTATCAGAAAGAACGTTTATTTTTAATTCAAATTGATATAAAATATAGGCAAAAATATAATGTAGGTATTATATAAATTTTTTTCTGAAACGACTGGTAAACCGAACTTTGGAAATTCTTGCTTGATTTTTCAACATATGGACATTGGTACTGAAAGAGTTAATAGATTTATAGTAGTAATTATATAAACAAAGAGTGTTTGTTTTGTTTTCGTTCATCATTTTTCATTGTGTTTTTTATACAATCTCAGTGTTTAAGTTAAATTTGAAGCATTGTGTTTTTTGTGAAAAAATTGTATATTATTCTATACTTTACTATATTTCATACACTTTGGGAAAAAACTGCTTACACTTATATCCACGTCTATATAGCTACCATTTTACTTGATAAAATCTTTTTTAGCTTATATTGTAGACTCCCTCTAGCCTGGTCTAAGTTGCTTTAGTTGGCCTTCATGCAGTGATTACCAATTTCATAACCCAAATCGTTAAATATTTCAGTTGTTTCTGGTTACACTCGTAGTTAGGGTGTAAACAAATCCAAAATCAACGGTAAGCAGTTTTTTTCCCACAGTGTATTAACCCTTTGCACGCCAACGTACCTATATTACGGGCCGTCGGCTACTCAACCGAAAATCACCAACGGCCGTAATATAGGTACGTCACGTTTTTTTCGCCTGTAATTTTCTTATACTTCATCTGATTGCCGTGAAATTTTGACTAATCGATAGTCGATTAGTTGCTTTGCAACCACAAAGTAGTTAATTCCTTATGGACTGTTTGTTTGGTCGTATTTGAGCTTCGCAGCTGTTGGATTGTTTGGTCGAGAGTGAGGTTACGTTTGTGTTGCTGTGCGTTGTTTACGTTTGTAATTCTATCATTACTTTTGTTGTTAGGGAATTTTTATTATGCCTCTTTTATTAGATTCATTGGTACGTTGGGATTATACCGACCACACCCAGACATTGAATCGTTATTTGACATTTATCTTCAACTGATTAGCGTAGAACAATATTTTGTCGATATAAAACAGGAATTGTCTATCGCCAAACCCCTCCCCATCCTCAGACAATTGACATTTAGCTTCTACTGATTACTAGATTAAGCGTAGAACAATATTTCGTCAGTATAAAACAGGAATTGTCTTATCGCAAACCCCTCCCCATCCTCAGACAGAGGTCAACAGTCGAGCGGTCTAGTAGATAACGTGATTGCAGAGTCTCTCGCCGCCCGTTCCCTTTGTTGTACTTTCGTATTTTACCCCTAAATTTCTCCAAACACAAAAATTCAAACAAAAACAAACATTACCAAACAAAAACTAAACTCTTTATTGAAAAAAAAACACACAAAAACTTGTTTTTATTCTTGATCAAACTCCGCCACCCAAAAATGCGGGTGCTCTCCGAAGCTCGCGCTGATGTCAACGAGAGAAAAACATCCCTCGAGATAATATCTATCAGTAAAATATAATTCTAGAGGGGCTGATCAGAAATGTAAATTGAATTGTAATGGAAAGGCAATTATGTACCGTGCAAAAAACTTAAATAATCATGTGATGCCGCGCGGCCTGCCGTAATCGGATTCCTCGAGAAAGATAAGATAACAGCGACCACAATAAGGATCACAATACCTGGAAATGCTTGTAGATTGATGGAATATTAGTTTCTGTTACTCAATTACATGGTTTTATAACGTTCTAAGTTCATTGAAAAAAGTTTAAGCGAATCTGACCTCATCAACAATTGATAATCTTTGTAAGTTTGTAATTTTGTAATTAAAGAGTTGATTTTTCGTTCTATAACGTTTGTTTGTAATATATCTATAAATTTATATTTTTGTGTTCTTCATACTGGTGTGGGTTGGTATAAATCCCAAAGTACCGATTTGTATAGTGTCAAATATTGATTATGTGAATATAGTGTAACATTACATACGTCTATGCAACTTAAAAAAAACTGTGCCCGTATCACATTTAGTGAAAAAAATCACAACTAGACTTCTATATAAGGTAGGCTTTTGAAATTTTGTAATTCGGTTAAGGGGTAGATATGGATTACTGGGACATAACAGGAAATCAGCCTAAATGGTTTTTGAAACCATTTATTTGAGCTAAAAAACATTTTTTTTTTGAAAATTTTAATTTTTTTTTTTTCTAAATTTTAATTTTTTTATAAGTTTAAATTACATTTATGCAACTACAATTTACCAACTGAACAAGAGAATGTTTATAAGCAAAACAATGGCAAAGAAATCATCAATATCTGTTAAAAAAATAAAAAAGTTATGATAAACTTTGTGAAAGCTTGCAAAACTGCTGAAAATACCCTTGGCGTTTCTGGGTAGTACTTTTTGGAAAATAGGCTGGCGTGCAAAGGGTTAAATATAGTAAAGTATAGAATAATATACAAGCTTTCACAAAAAAAACACAATGCTTCTAATTTAACTTAAACACTGAGATTGTATAAAACACAATTAAAAACGATTAACAAAAACAAAACAAACACTCTTTTTTTTACATAAGTACTACTGTAATTATATAAAAAACATCTGCCTATGTAAATATCAATAAATTTATCATTTAGATCATTGTACGTTTTACTAATCTTCAAAATAAACAAAGAAAAACGAAATATGAATGAAAAACTATGACCACTGTTCTAGAATATTGAATATAATAACCCAAATAAGTGATAGAAACAGTAAATTAATTACATTCTTTTCAATTTTGTAACAACAGGTCAAATTAATAGAAGGAATAGTATAGTATCAAATAGTACATAAGAGCTACAGAAAAACCTAACAACTTTGTTGCACTTTAAGTACAAACCTCCATGTTGTGTAGGAAGCGCTGAATGGGCAGGAATGTATATTCTCCGTACCTAGCCCAGGCTGGTCTGTGAGGTCCACTACAACAATATTCCAGTTACAATATTGTAGTTACAAATTCAAGTGGTGTCGAGAAGTGCTCTCTTTTTCAAGTGACATACCAAAAATATTAGAGTCAACTTGTAGAACGGTTTAAAAAAATCAAGAAACATGCTGATACATAACGAATTAAGGCAAAACAACAGAGAAGTTGATGGCACACTTAACTGTCAAGTAAAACGAAACATAAATCACAGATATAGTCACAAAAAACACTATTGCTTCCTAAAGATGACAAAGGTGCAGATAACTTATGCATCTTGCTGTGGCAGGCAACATTGTTGCTGATTTACGTTTCATTTTACTTAATATTGGTGTGTGACATATATCTTCGATTTTTCTTCTTAGCTTTGACACATTTATCGTTATGTTTTTAAATTCTTAATCTTTATAGGCTATGTCACATGAAGAAGAGAAAATATCCAGTTTTCCAAATTTCAAATGTTAAAGCATATGTTCTACTAACAATTAAAAGAGTAAAAAAATATTAGGAATATCAATAAATGTATATGTTAGCATACAGTTAGAATTTTGAATGGTTTTAGTTGTATCTGACATTACTCATATAATAAAAGAGAATTTTTGAAGATTTACCCCCATATATCTCCCTTCTTTGTGTACGTCTCTGTATGATAGAAAAGAGATCACTTTATATTATTTGGACACTTAACAATGGTTTACATCTTTAACCGTTTCAACTTGGATTTGAACTTATGTGATTGTCCTCTCAGCTTACAGGGCCACTCCTGTTGGTCCTCGCTGTTTTGCCGTTTAGCTCGTCAGACCACAATGTGTGATCCACGCTATTGGACAGTGATAAAATTCAATCCTTAACCAGTTGTGGCTGGAAAGTGCTACAACCTCTCGGGCAAACAAATAACTAAATTAATATTTATTTAATATTTCTAAATAATATTTGTAGCACATACGATTGTTTAGAGGTGTTTTTTTTATTAATTTATTAAAATACTAGTTCATGCAAAATATGAATCAGTAGAAAATGTATTACAATTTTAAGTAGTTTAATACTTTTTATTAGATTAAAATAATGAAGCAACAAACAATACTTACAAAGTGGGAAGATCTTGGTCGTAGGGAATTTTCGATTTCATACAGACATGTCTAGCCTGAAATAAAAATTATTTTACTGAGATAAAATTTTTATGTTCTGTGTGTTAAATTACTGAGGTATAAAATCAGTGAAAATAGGCCAACATGTCAACTAACTACATCTACATGTGTTAATAATCTTAATGGGAGCATGTTAGGACAGAATCTCCCATATTAGTTATATGGAAAACGCATTAACACATAGGCACCATTATAGTGAAAATATTGGCTTGAAATGTTTTTGCACATCCGGAACTTTGTGTACATTTTTATACAGCTTTATTAAAATGTATAAAAATAATATTAAAACTTTTTTAAATTGAGTTTTTTTAATTTTAGAAAACCACTTCTTGAGATAAAATTTATACTTCATAAACTTAGAAGTAAAATAAGTATTCAATGTTTTATATATTATATAAGTTCTTAACCTAGAAATAAAAACTGTAATTAAAAAATAAATCTATTTCCATTTACATTTCTTACAACAAGTTTCTTTTGTCTGTTTCTATTCCTAAACTGAAATGTTTTTTACAGCAATGGTATGAGTGAAAAATAATCTGTGATAATTGTGTAGTGTGTTAATTTTGACCTGCTATTCTTTTTTGGGCTTTAAACAGACCACAAATTTCAATATGCAATGAAGTACTGGAAAATGACCACAGGCTATTAGTGAGTAAATGAGATGCATACGAGTGGCTTTGTATGTGACATTTCACTTCATTAGTGGAAAAGAAGTCTTTGCAAAACTGTAGCCTTTCAGAGAAGAGTTCATGTAGTTTTATGACAATGAATAAGAGCCTATACCTTAGCTCAGCAGTGTTGTAGAGTGAAGTTCCCTACATTGTATACCCTTCTAGTACAATAAGCTATAGAAACTCATATCTTGTTAAAAACTCTGGATATAAATTAATTTTTAAAAACTGTCAAATCGCTGACAGATTTGTAAAAAAAAACTGGACTTTTACACTTGATATAATGAGGAATTACATTTTCATTAAGCCGGTACCAGGCAACTGATTTATTTATACAGAATGTTTCAAATCAAGTGTCTCCAAATCAATTGTGAGAGAACGGATTAATGTACAATAGTGAACCAAAGTAAGTAAGACAAGTAAGTTTTGCATGTTCCAAAATGTTTGACAAACAAGGATGTGTTAAAAGGAACAAAGTATATATGTAAGTCTAACCCCCAGCCAGTTACAAGAGGAGTCCCGCAAGGATCCGTCCTGGGCCCAGTTTTATTTATCTTGTTTGTGAATGATTTGCCAGATATCATAAAAACTAATAGTAACTCAAAATGTGTAATGTATGCTGACGACACTACAGTCCTTCTGAAAAATGACAGTGCACAATGGCTTTTCCATGACTCTCTATCCACACTTGAAAAAGTAATTAACTACGCCAACCATAATGATCTGGTGTTAAATGCTTCAAAGACAGTTCACATAAACTTCAGTCGACTTGCAGAGCCAGCATTGAACTTACCAGGTGTTCAGAAACATAATTATTAGGTGTGACACTTGATGACGGCCTCACATGGACTAGCCACATAGATAGCCTCTGCAGAAAACTTAGTTCCGGAGTCTATGTAATCAAGAGAATACACTGGGTAGGTGGATTGATAGCTGCAAAATCAGCCTACTATTCAATGATGGAATCACATATCCGCTATGGCATAACGGTCTGGGGGGGGACTTCAGAAAGCAACCTAAATCGGATTCTGTTACTACAGAAGAAAGCCATTCGTGCCTTGGCCAACTTGCAACCACTGGACAGCTGTAGGGAGGCATTTGAATCTCTAGGGATTCTCACTGTTGTAGCCCTTTACATTCAAACTGTCATACTAGAGACACTTAAATGCGACTTACCAAGAGGGGATAATATCCACACCCACAACACACCCGGAATGCCACCAACTACGTTCTGCCATCCCATCGTACTGCCCAGTTCCAGAGAAAACCATCATACATCGGACGTAAGCTGTACAACGCTCTACCCACATCTTTAAAAGCTCTCAGAAGGAAATCACTGGCAGCAGGACTTCTCAACTGGCTCAAGTCAAGACCTCTCTTTCTATGAAAGAACTTTTTGAGGCTGCACAACAATGAAGAGACGACATGCAAAATTCATCAACTAAAATAATTACAACTGTGTTCACTATTAAAATTAATGTTATTGACACCATTACGTATCTTGATGATACTGTAAATAAAGAATTATTGATTGATTGATGTTCAAAATAATTTATTGTGTTGCCAAGACTTGAATTGAAAAGATTGAAAAAAAATTGAAAGACAAAATCAAACCACTTACTTACGGATTTATGATTTTGGCATATGCTGTGCTTAAAAAAAATCATTACAAAACTTTTAAAACTTTTCTATAATTAATTTTTTTAATGGTTTTATGGAAAAAAATACGTATTGACATATCCTTTGTTTGAAGTTTGTTTTTGACAGTGGAAGGATTGTGAAGGAAACAGAATTTTTTCCGGACATTTGCCATTATTCAGTGATACAGAAAATCAGTAACACTACATTTCGAGATCTGCAATCTGGTCTCTTCTTCAGGTAAATAACTCTTCTTCAGATTGCACATCCCAAATGTAGTGTTACTGTGTCCCCTGAACGATGGCAAATGTCTGGAAAAAATCCTGTTTCCTTCACTGATATATCCGACTCCAGCTGTATCTAACACAAAAATAATAAATTTCATTTAAATATAATTATTCAAATGTTTTAAGTTTTTATTAATAAGTTTGTAAATTACCTTTGATTAATATACTTTAACACAAAAAGGTTTTAAATAAAAAAGTAAATTAGTAGACTTAGCTCCAATTTTATGGAAACATCCACAAACTGTCTATAAAGAATGTACCTAACCTTAAGGGGATATATCCACAAACACCCATTATAAATTATAGTCTTTAGTGGATACATCCATATTCATCTGAGAAGGATTAAATATTGTATATTTTCAGTAAAAGAGACATATATGCCAAAATAAAAGTTTTAAATCAAATCTGAGATATTAAAGTGTCACAATATAGTGAATTGAAAAGTATTGCAAGTACCTGATAATCTGACAATCTGACAAAAAAAGATCATGAAACAACAATTCCGGCGGCAGGGAATTTTATCAAAATTTGTTCATAATGTAACAATTTACCACTTTTTGATGATTCAAAATTAACTATTTCGAACTTATGTTGATGCGGAAAGTCAAACAAACAATAAAAGTTTCTGTCCTGAGTAGAAAACAAGAAATAGTATTAGACACCCAGAGATGTCTACTTACCACATAGGCTGGTGGTATGTACTCCTGTTCCAACGTCGCCTTCACGTTCGAGTCCGGTTCTAAATAGGGGCCCTCGCACTCGTAGTCAAAGCTGTTGGGCTCCCAATCCACCGTCAGATTTTGCTACAGAACAAGACACCACACTTTTTAGGAACAGGAGAATATAATGTAACAATAGATGACTTATAGTTTGTTCAAAACTTTAAGAAGTTAATAAACAAAATATATTCTTTATTAATATTGAATTTGAACCACTAGAATAGCAGACACTAAAATAGTCCGATGACATTAGAGGATTTCTTATCTCTGCTGACCACGTAGCTATGGTCACTACTATCTGTTTACATGTTGTCTATAAAAAATCAAACATACGTATATTTGCAAACGTAAATGGTTGGGTTTTAAACGTTGGTTCACATTGGGCTCTGATATAAAACTATGAGGTACGTGGACCTTTTCTGGAAGCCAAGGACTTAATTCAACACTGTCGGGGGACCTATAGGGAGCGGGACAGCCATCTTTGTAGAAATATTTTAAAAGGTTCTAAAAAGCCCACATGATATCTTCAGTACGTCTTCACTCGGGGCTGGTTACAGCACCAGCTGTTGCCAAGAAAGGCTTGGGATGGCTATTGCCCCGACCACCGGCCAATAAAATAAAAAAGACAAACACCACATATTTGTTTAAGGTACTAATGAATTGTTTACTGTAACATATGTTGAGACGAACCAGTAATTTTCTATAAAACTGGCACCAGTTTGGCGTGGAATTTAGAGGGGGGATTGAAACATAACAACCACCATAGGACTATCTTGATGCGGACTGCTCTTGTAACCTTATTTTCCGACCCTCAGAAAGGCTCACAATAATACTGAATTCTTTCTTTAGTATTTTTAATACAGAAACATTAAAATTACGATTTAGTACACAGTTGACAGCCTTACTCCCCTATCTAAGATCCTAACATGATCTTTCTTCCTTTAATTCCTCTTTGAAAAGAAAATGAAGCTTTTAAAACATTAGGACTTACAAATTTAATGTAAAAACATCTTTGAGTTAAATTCCTGTCATATGTCACCAAAACTTAAAACATTGTCCATGCTACTCAATAACTATATTGAAATGGAAATGCAAACCAAGAAAAACAGTTTCTATGAATGTTTCGACAAGATTAGAAAGTATTTTTAGTTTTTGAACTGTTATTAAATCACAGTTCATACAAGTTGGCAACAATGTCTCCGATCATTAATGCTAGGAACAAAAAGCATCTCTTGAGATAGTACCTATACAATCTCTAAAAGCATCTGCTCCTTGTGTAACTTCCAAAAAAAAGTGTTGGGGGCAAATAACAGAATCAAACCAATGGTTGTTTATATTTTTGTCTGTGTTTATATCATTGGAGTGTTTTCTAAAAAAAGTGTTTTACTTTAAAAACAGTAAATTGTGTTTTGTCCAAGCCATTTTCCTTTGTTACTCTGTTATTTTATAACTGAAATTTCACCATGATATTTTCCTAAGACTAAGATCACAGTTAATAATATTCTGTCCAAGTTATTTTCCTTTGTTATTCTGTTATTTTATCATAAGGCTGACCTTGCCATCATCACAAGTGGAGTTGATCATCTGCCACATGTTATTGCCGTCCATGCCACCGGCAGCAGGAACTGCTGCCGCACTCTTGGATGGAGCTGCAGTCGTTATTTCCGGAAACCACTTCCCTGTCCATGATTCTGAGGGCTCTCTGGAAATGCATGAATCCCATTATGATAAAGTTCTCTCAACAAATATTAAAAAAAATTAACTTTGCTAAATCAACCAAAACACACGAATAATTACATTGCAAACTATGCCATGCAAACCAATAACCAAATCCATTGCTGCATTACATTTTACATTCCGAAGAGATAAACGAAACAACTATAACCACCTCAGCCAATTTAAACAAAAAGTACTAAATTGATTTTGAAAGTAGAAGAAATTCAAGCAGAGTAATAAAAATTTAATATATAACATAGTAAAATATAGTGAGAAACGTTCGTTTAAGAAATGGACTTGCTCCATAGAGAATTTTACTGAACATTTAAATTAAACCATCACCAACCAGTAATGCAGACAATCAATCATTGAAGGGGTTATAATAATAAATTTAGGCTTACGACGAATAGTCTGTGCGAAATAAACGTTTATTTACTGTCCACTACGCAAGAGGGGAGGCCATATTAGATTTTTCATGAACATCTGTTATACAGTACAATTATCAAATTATGTTACGAGCATATATAAAGCGTGCAAAATTTTTTTTCTTAAATAGTTTTTTAAAAGCTACAAGGTAGGAGTATGCCATATCATGTGTTGTGTAATGGGCTTTGCTGAAGTTGCATATATAATTTCAAACTCATTTCACTCCTAAGATGTTTTCCAGAGAGATAGGCAATCATACAGAAAAGAAATTTTTACTTGCCACCAGCAGGCAAAAAGTGACAGCCTACTGAGTGATTCAGTGCCTTCAATGACATTCAGTCAATCCCATGGACGGATATGCACCATCATAGAACTCATTCTTGTCTATGTAAAAATGAAGTTTCACGCAAAAGTTTTTTATACATGAAATACACCATCATCAAAGTCGGTTTTACTTATATACAAATGAAACATCTTGCAAAATTTGTCTATAGGTCAGTTCATTCTCAAGATATTGATCAGACAAACAGAAATGAAATTCGTCCAGCCCTCAAGAGATAACTTCGCTAACGCTCACCCAATTATTTTGAACCTGAAATTGATGCCGACACTTTCAATCGTAGAAAAAGAATTGGTAGATGAAACCACAGATTAGGCAATCATTTATAAAACTAATAAGTCCAAGGAAGGTCTGTATCAGTATTTTGTATAAGATTTGGCTACAGAACGAGTACCAGCTTTATATAACTTTATCTGGATTCTTATCTGCACAAACATTATTTTATTGTCTCCAATATTTCACTTATGAACCCTCCATATAGTAACTTCTATACTGGCAGGCCCACTTGGACGGATTCGTAAAGGTTTTCTAAACTGCTATAAAATGTACATGTTTTATGCAAATGAATACTTATTGCACATTTTTTGCCAAAGTATATAGAATTTGAATATTAAACTGCAAAAAATATAAAAAACTCACTCACAAATACAAAAAAGTAACTTGCAAAAACTAGTATTTGCTGAGCAATTTTAGGGCAAAACCACAAATATTGAATCCTTAGGTCGTGTACAAAATGTTTTTTCAGACAAATCCAAAATAGTCAAAAAACGCAGAATTCATTATTATAAAGGAAAATATGAAACACTATATAAAATATATAACAGCACAGGTTAAACTAATAAATTCAAAAGCAAACAAAACTCATACACCTTAATTGGAACTTTAATTCTTCTAGTATCAAAATGTATTATGTTTTACTCTAAAAATATACATATATACAGTTTTTATTTGTTAAAACAAAAACAAATATATTTGAGTCTTTTTACATTATAGAGAAACATGCTTGTAGTTACTAGAAAAACAATTTTGTATACGTCTAAAAAAAAGTATGAACTCGTAAAAGAAACCACACGTTTAAAAAGAGCTGCCTTTGCAGTAATTTAAACTTCAATCCCAAAAAACGAAAATTCCCTTCGGTATGATATTTAAAAATATATACAGTTTTTTATCCTTCTGTAACTTTGCAGCTGCGCTAAATATGCGACTACCTCATAAGTAGCTACAGTCAAATTACGAGATTTATCAACAAAACCACAATGAAAATAGTAAATCAAATTTGTAACCAAATTGAGTATATCATGTGGCTACATGCTGTTGAGTCATTTGATAAACTGTATCAGTTATTGTGTCTTACGTCGGTCACAGTATTGTGTTTTATGAATATCCAACTACTTACAAAACTAAGATTTATTAAAATCAGAAACTTCTCTTCAGAGTTCTCTGACACTATCACATTTGTTATTAAAACACTATCAATAAAAAACAAGCACCCATAACCTGCTAATAATCAAAAAATCATATTTACAGATGAAAAATAAAACTGAGAAATCGACACACGAATAAAGACATCAATTACACCCGAACAGTGACAGCTGACGATCTAGTTGGATACGGTGTCGTAGTAAGAAGTCCAATCTTGTGTTCTGGCATCACAGGTGTTGTGGATAAAGCAGAAGTTGATACTGCGGTTACATATCCTGCAGTGGAGGGTACTATAGATACAGGTAATACAGTTGTCAGCTCATTAGACGTTGGTACTGCAGTTGGAGCTGTAGATAATGGTATCGTTCTTGTTGATCCTGCGGTTACAGGTACCGCAGATGTCGGTATTGTAGAGGTAGGTTTTGAGTTTTTAGGTACCACAATTTTGGGTTTTTCTGTTGCAGTCTGCGTTCTTGCTGGAAACCATTTGCCTGTCCATGCTTCTTCAGGCTCTCTAAAATAAGTTCAGATTTGAGATGGAACTTCAACCTTCTCTTAAAACTAATTGGTCGTTTTGAAATTTCAATAATACAAGTTATACCTGTGGTCATTCATAACTATTGGTAACAAAACAAGGCAAGAGGAGGTATACAATCGACGTGGGCACAAAAGAATACACTACTAAGACATATTTTACAATCATTCATGAATCCTCAATACTAATCCTTCAATTAAATTAGCGTGTCTTACAACCCTTGATTAAATCAATAATATTTGTACAACCACACATTAGGCATCACTTAGCGCAAAATATGATTGAAAAACTAAAATTCTGTAATGTTCTTTTTAAAACTATATTCTCTTGGATTTTTTTAATGTTCACACTAAAATTATTCTTTGTAATTATTTTCTCTAAATGTGAGTAGCTGTTTACAAAACACAGTTCTTTGCATTTGTTCCAGTCACTTTACTGACTTGCGCGTTTTCTACCAAAACAAGGTATGAAAAAATGTAACATTTTTTAGAAGTTACCAAAGGGAATTTCATCCTCATTATCATTTGGTATATCTCATACTGCCTGTGAAAAGGACAACATGTACAGCATCCAAACGTTCAGTACATGTCATCTTACACAGCAATAACATGCCTGTGAAAAGGACAACATGTACAGCATCCAAACGTACAGTAAATGTCATCTTACACAGCAATAACATGCCTGTGAAAAGGACAACATGTACAGCATTCAAACATTCAGTAAATGTCATCTTACACAGCAATAACATGTCTGTGAAAAGGACAACATGTACAGCATTCAAACATTCAGTAAATGTCATCTTACACAGCAATAACATGTCTGTGAAAAGGACAGCACATGAACAGCATCCAAACGTTCAGTACATGTCATCTTACACAGCAATAACATGCCTGTGAAAAGGACAACATGTACAGCATCCAACATTCAGTACATGTCATCTTACACAGCAATAACATGCCTGTGAAAAGGACAGCATGAACAGCATCCAAAAGTTCAGTACATGTTATCTTATATTGCAATAATATGTTTGTGAAAAGAGCATAATGTGCAGCATCTAAAAGTTCAGTATCATATATTTAAATAAAAAGAGCTTACTACAATTTCATTTATAAATAATCTTGAGATAATTTTACTAATCTTGTTTAGTTTAAAATAAAATTGGCCATAAAGATAAACTTTATATAAAAAAATATATAAAATTTTGTATATGCATATTCAGGGCTACAATAAAATGTTCAACAATTTCACATTATAAGTTACAAGTTCTAAAAGTATAAAATATACAATAACTGTAAAAGACCAAAACTATATGTGGCAATTTAGTACAATGCTGCAATGTACCAAAAGATTTTTGTAACTGAAGTACAAAAATGATCGTACCACGAAAAGAATCGACTGATAATTATTAGTCTTTATCGAAAGTGTTTTTAGTTGTACCGTCAATAATTGTTTCAACTAACTTAACACCTAAAGATAAGCTGCTTTATCCATGGTTAATGCATATGCCACATGTCTTCAAGCACAACTCTAACTGTAATCTTAGTAACCACAGTAACATTCCAGTGAGGAATTGATGTAAAGATGTATCCGGTTACATAACCAGGGGATCAATATAAGTGTGTTCTATGTAATCTGTTTTGATGCTATTCTAATAGTAGTTTTATTACCCTAGCATTCATGGAGTAGTATTGTAATCCTGAGACTCCGAAGCAGTGGGAGAAATGTGATTTATATATACGAGTACAAAGCATTTTCACATTCTTTATATGTCTGTGTTATTTACAGTCAGTATGAACTCAACTATGTCCCAGTTGGCTAGGGCACATTACTCCAGTTTCAGCCAACATGTGGATTGAGATGCCTTTCTCAATTGGTTATTACAATCAGATGAATAGCTAATTGGTTTAGACACCATGTAAAAATAAAATTCTCTTAGCTGTCCTTGTCGCCATTTTTAAATGTGTACAGTGTTTTTAATTTTCATAAAATTGAGATTAATATATGCAAATATTCAAAACCAAACGTTAAATGACAAATGCATTTTATGTGGTTTAAAAAAAAACACATTTACTGTATTATCTTGAACGGTGCAATAGTAATAAAGCAATAAGCGTAATGCGATGAGTTGTTCAAATATCTGTGAAATAGAGTATATTGGAAATATAATTGACATTGTTGTCAAAAGCATAACACTAATGATACAAATCATAATTATGACAGTTATAAATAAAAAATTTACTACAATAATATATTGAATTTTACTGTACCTCTAAGCGTAAGAACACATAAAACTCAATCCAAAATAGTGGAGCAGATATGCAAAAATGAACAATTTTACAGCTGATAAAATGATGACAAAGAAGGAGACAATTGTGTACATATGACAGTGTAGGAAATTGTGTTTCAATGTTACCTGAATGAGGTTGCTACAAAGAAATTAAATACTACAGGCTAACAAATTAAGTAGTGATTCATATAGCAAAGAGACCGACCGGGCTCAAAGAGCATGTCAAAGAGCCAGACTGGGGATTCTCAACCACTGTTGAAACATAGTCAAAGAACCTTACTTAGCTCTTTATCACTACTGACACCAGAGGAGATGTTGGAGCCACACAAAGTAATACCCCGAGACTCACCAGACCAATAGAACTACATTGTGGCTCTCCAGGTCAACATGGCTGTGTTGGAACAGGTGGAAGTGACAGGTTGCAAATTGCCAGTTAAGGGGTGGAAAGTACTTCTGAGGGTCAGTACAGAAGAGGACAATGTCTTCCAACCCTCATGCAGGTCAACGAACCATTGATCTAGAAAATGTGATAGAAAGGAAGTACCTGAAACCTCGTCTTAGTGTTAGTTTAAAAGCAGTAGACATGACCTGACTGCAAGCATTGACATAGAAATGGTGCCCAAAGGTATGGTGACCTTACAGGATGCCGTCATTAAGTCTCAGACTGCCGCCCAATTGCTCATTGCATGCACATGCTTGAGATTTCCATTGCTTGGGACAAAAGCATTACGAAAGGTAATTGTAAATTGTACCATAGCGAGTACAATGAAGAAAAATTGTGCTGTGTAACAGATGTGACAAGGGATAACACACAAACTGCTTCAATCCGAAGATGGAAAATCTTCCCGAAGGAGATAGGTACTGTAGAGGCCAGTGCTGCATGGAATGTGGCAAGAAACTTGAATGCAACTTGTAGGTCTGTGATAGCTGTCCCAAAACCTACCACATTGGTTGTCTACAAACCCCTATTACCAAAGCACCTCAGGGAAGCGTCACTGCCCCACTTGTTTTGTAAAGGTCCCCGTAAGTGGTTGAGCTTCAAGTGAACTGTCGGCCACGCAGCTCCACAACTCACAGTTGTGGAGATGGTCCATACTGGAACCTAACCTTAGCAGCCTGATGGTACCTGAAGAGATTTCTCCTAAATCATCTCCTCAACTTCAGCCGGCTGTGAAAAAAGAAAAGACTATTGGTAAGAAGATGGCCCCTTGCAGACAGCTTCTGAACGAATTAGAGAGTAACGACGAAGCCTTGCCTGTCTTACTGCCAGTCAATACCAGTTCCCTACTTATGAAAAATCGTTAAAAAACCCATGGATTTTAGTACAGTTGGAAAACGACCAATGGACTACGATTACTAGTTACAAGAAGATTTCTATTCAGATATCCGCCTTATTTTTAATAACTGAAACGTTCAATAAAGACAACTCACCCGTTGCAAAAGCCGGTCACAATATGCGAATGTTTTTTTACACAAGATGGATTAAATTAATGAACCAGAAGCAACCATCTTAATTGCATTCTGACATCTTAAATAATATTTGTTTTTCCATTTGCTCTGACATTTGTTGAAATTTTCATTTGTGGTAAAACAAAAAATTATAGTTGTATTTTATAACTTGTGTATCTTTAGCTGATTATCTATAAAGCTAATTGCGCAAGTGGGAAAATATTACGTACACAGTTATTTATTTCATTTAAGATTCTCACATTCACTGTTCATGTGAGTTAAAGTGACTTGATAATTTACATACATAAAAATTCAAATTTCCTAAATTTTAAACACAAAATTCATGAACACAACACTTGTAATAGAAACAATGCTGAAATTGGACTCTTTCATTTAAGTAAAACCTTAAACAGTCATGTTATTGTGTCTTTAAGAGTTTATAGCTTTTTGAAGAAAAAGATTTGCTCATATCCCTTTGATACTTTAAAAAACAAGTTCTAGTCCTGGCTGTTGAAGAATCTATTTTACACTTTAAATGAATTCTTCAGCTCCATAAATATGGATTTTAAATTATTACTGATTTGTTGATGAACAAAAATTGTATATATCTATCTATTTGTATTGTATCTATCGTATTGTATATATTCTAATTTTTGTACGTAATGATTTGGCTGTATTAATAAGCTGTATACCATGACTTTGTCAATAACATTGTACATTTTAATGGCAAATAAAGATTATTATTATTAATGATGTAAAATGTGTAGAATGATTTCATTGCCTTTCTGTGTAACTGGTCTATTTGTTCTTGCGTATTTCATATTTTTTATATACTTACTTATAGTATATAGTACAGTCTCTATAATCCACCCGTGCACCAATCTGGCACATCCATTAATCCGGCACTCGATGGGCATCAGAACAACGAATGTCACTTTTATACATTTTAGAATTATAGACAGATATAAGGAGTATATTTATACTTTCAGAAACCTTTACAACACACTCAACAAAAATAATGCATTGAATTTGGCTTCACAGCTATTTTTATATTTAAATTATATTAAAATTTAAACATATTTTCCAAATTTATCTCTCAGAAATGGTTTTCTCCCTGCTGAATAATTAGACAGAATATCCTTTTAATACTTACGGCACTACTTCAGTGTCTCTTTTAATTATTTCTTCTATATCTTTCTTCATATCGGCAAGATCCAAACCTGCAATACAATTTTAAATTAAAGAACCGTATTTCTTTCATTAGACAATACTGAACTAAGTACTATCAAAGTATAGTAGGCTTACTTTAATTACATAATAAATTGATTATATCTTGTATTTTTCTTCAGTGCTACACACATTTTAAGTTTTATTTCATGCTGCATGTCAGTATTAGTGATGAATTCATGTAGTATGTATACACTATTCAATTGTACAATTAATTGATCTTTACGACATACTCAACACAAAATTATAAGATTTCTTAGTCCAAAAAACAATTAAATTTCTTTATAATTTTACAGAGTTTGTTTGAAGGGTGGGATGGCTGAGGAAAGCTGCCCCGGGTGCCGTAGTTTAGGGTTGAAGCATGAAAATAACACAGCATAACAATAGCCTATGCTTACTTCACTGATGATGTGCATATGGGCATGAAAAGCACATTCTAAATAATAGACACAGATTCCATGAATTTAACTTATTTATGCTCAGGGTTCCAAGAGTATACTAGTTCCACCAATCCTAAAGATTAGCTCTGTTTAAAGATTTGTGAAATCAACAACATAATAGAATACGGTCAAGACGTTAACGTCCTTGGACATTTGTAGATGAGGACAGTGTGGTGTTACTATTGTGAGAACATTGGCAGGAAGAAATACTAGTTGTCCTTGTCAGAGAAGGCTGTGGGAACGGTTCAGTTTGAACAATTACCTTCACACTCATTCTAAAATTACATATATTTTTTACAATTTTACAGATTAAAAAGGGTGAGATTGAGACAAAGAATGAAACTCGATCAATGAAAATAAATTTTAGAGTGAACGACGCATAAATTTAATAACAGATGCGAATGGCCTACTAACTTTTGTTATGCTAACACAATTTAAGTAAAATCAACGATACGATTAGTTAATAATATTGTTCTCCATTATTACAAGTATAATATAAGTTAGTTTGGTCATGAGGTTTGAGTTGGGTAGTCTTGAGTTGTGAAGTTTAAAAATAAACAACTAAAGGTAAAATTTCAATTAGAAATGAATTGTTTTTATTTCAATCATAGGAACACAGCTACAATGAAAGCAATCAATAGCCATAAAAACTGAATACATCACTTGGAAAATAGTGATTTTTATTATGTATATTAGTGAATTTTATTGATAAATGCATACACAAGAATTCTGTTGTAATTATTCAAATTGATGAATTGGAAAAAAAAATGAAAAGACAGATAAAAAAGTAGAAGTTTTTAACATTAGAAATAGATTTTTTTTGTTAAATTTATGTAATATATTTATAAGTCAATCAAAAGATAAGAGGAAAACGTGATAAATTTCTCTTTGAAAACCCAAAGCAAAATTAACAATGGCTATGATTAGTCTAGATATAAATAATCTCAGTTCCACTGAATTTCAACCCTAAATCTATCCTCTTAGACCCTTTCGAATTTGTACGCCCTACAGAAATAACAAAACAAGGTGGAGCATGCAGTACCTTACTTTAAAATTCAAATAAACTAAAAAAGGGTAAAATATAAAATCTTTTTGAAACCTGTTAGGTCTCAACACTGGTTATGTTCATTTCACACAAAAACACAGTGGAGACAATTATCAAAGTACTGTTTGAATAATTATAATTATAAAAGACATTGTAAGGTTCTGTATGAGTTTTTGTTTCACTGACATTGCCCAGAAATTAGTCTTACATTTGCAGACTGAACTGAGCTAACAGAGAGTAAGTAGGTAATAGTTCATATTGAACAAGTTTGAAAAGTTTCTGAAATCTACGGCAAAATTGCATTACATGATAGATAAAATAACAGAATGGTCCAGCATTGGTAACGCAACTGTCCGGACAGTTCCCCACAGTACAGGTGAGAGACACGTTACTATCTGGACAGTAAATCACATGTTAAACTATTTTTTCAACATAGTTAACAATTACATTTAAGCACTTATCATACTTAGGTACAAACTTTGCAATAACTATTGAATAAAAATCGGTCACTTACACATATAGCTGATTGCAGTGGTTTTTGTGGCGACGAGGCTGACCCTACTCTATTAATTGTCTCTTTTGTTTGATATTGACATAAGAAACACATGCTTTATCACCAGTGATTATGGGGTAACAAAATTTGTCACCTTCTTCATGGTACTGAATACGAAACTTTAAATCTGGACCCACACTTTTTGTTTTTTTGAGTTCATCAGCCAAGACTTAGGGTAACCATCGGGCACCCAAATTTATAAAATTTAAGTTTCTTGGTCATAATTTCTTACAATAGATCTATTGATATCTGTGGAAAATGCTTTGAAAGATCTGTGATTGTGAACCTTAGATTTTCCTTATAACTTTATGATTGATTTGTTCAACAAGGTCATCAGAAACCACATAAGGTCGGCCGCTTCACTTATCGTCGTAGTTTGTTCTTCACGAAACAATTGGTACCATTTATAATTCGTAACGTCTTCCCCGTACGGGTCATTCTATATGAAATTCTATATGAAATCAATGCACTAAAATAAAAAATTTACTTGACCACCTCAGAATCTGATAAAATTTATTATAAAGGCAGTCCTCATACAGATTATAAAAATTTCAAATTTCTACCAAAATTATTTCAAACAGTTTCAAAGTTAAGGCTATGTACAGTTTCTTAAAATGAAACAAAAACCCGCAACCAACATATTTTGTAATCACCATAGCTTTACTATTAATCGAGCTAAAGAGATGGGAGTGGTGTCATTTTACTCGGTTTTACACACTCTTTCTTTTGATGTACAACACAACATACTATGTCATTAAAAGTCTTTTTACAAATCAAATTTTTTAAACATTTTTTGACTTACAGAGAAAATTTTACCTCTTTTATCTAATAAAGATAAAAAGAGATAGCCTACTTTTTAGTTTATTTTATACAGGGTTTTCTTTCGCTGGACAATATAAATAAGGGTATGTAAAAAAATATTAGAGTACGGTACGATAAACAGACCCGGTTTTTTATATCAAAGAATATAGTCATCGATGCCTAATATTCACATCTCAAATCCTAGACTATCGATCGATATAAAAGTACCTATAGTCCTCAATAACAATCATATGTTTTAAATTAAAATATGAATTTAATATTTACAGTGATCAAACAAATTATTATAACCAAAATTAGGAAAACTGAAGACGACCATATTTACTCCTCTCACAGTTACAGTTGTTTCTTTCCCACAAATTTCACATAATGGGTTTTTCAGTACGAGTCCAACATGTTGAAGCCACGAAAAAGCAACGTTGTGTAGTTTTCTATAATTGACTGCCATAATCAGAATGACTTATGTAAAATTGAAATATTATCCTACATGTATTAATTTTGGAGTGTTTACAGCTGTTGATATAGATTATTTAAGTTAATAGTTCTAAATGATTAATCAGTATCGATTGATTATATCAATGGTTATGATTTAGTAATATCGTTTGCCAATTTCGATATAAAAAACCGGGTCCGCTTATCGTACCCTACCCAAATATTACTGTTAAGATCAAAATTTCAAAACATGGTGGCCTATCCTAGGCCTATTCAAGGATTTGTTTTAAAATTAGTAGGTACTTTGGGATTATACCGACCACACCAGTATGAAGAACACAAAAATAGAAATTTATAGAAACAAACATGATAGAACGAAAAAACAACTCTTCAATTACAAAATTACAAACTTACAAGCATTTCCAGGTATTGTGATCGGTATTGTTGTCGCTGTTATCTTATCTTTCTCGAGAATCCTGATTACGGCAGGCCGCGCGGCATCACGTGATTTGCACGGTACATCATTGCCTTTCCATTACAATTCAATTTATATTTCTGATTAGCCCCTCTAGAATTTGATATTTTACTGATAGGTACTATCTCGAGGGATGTTTTTCTTTCGTCGACATCAGCGCGGGGCAGCACCGAAGGTGCTGTCGAAGCCCGCGCTGATGGCCGGAGGCACTCGCATTTTGGGTGGCGGAATGTGATCAAGAATAAAAACAAGTTTTGAGTGTTTTTTTTAATAAAAAGTTTAGTTTGGTAAATGTTTGTTTTTGTTGAATTTTTGTGTTTGGAGAAATGTAGAGGTAAAACACGGAAGTACAACAAAGCGATGCACCAGCTGAACGGGCGGCGAGACTCTGCAATCACGTTATCTACTAGACGCTCGACTTTGACCTCTGTCTGAGGATGGGGAGGTGTTTGCGATAAGACAATTCCTATTTTATATTGACGAAATATTGTTCTACGCTAATCTAGTAATCAGTAGAAACGAAATGTGAAATAACGATTCATGTCTGGGTGTGGTCGGTATAATCCCAAAGTACCAGGTTAAAGGGTGTTCTATTTACTATAAACAAAAATTTTTAAAGTTTCATCATAGAATTTGAAAGAACACACAGAATTAAATTTGACACAAACATTTGTGTTATTTTTAACTCTTGGATTTTAAATGGCCATTTAGCAACCAGGGTTTTTTTAAGGTTTGGTCAGTTTTACAAAAAAATTGCAATATGAAGCTTGAGTTCTAGGCTATAGGATATGATTTAGAAACTTTACCAATTACACCTTGTTATTGATTAGAAACTGAAAGCAGCACAAGTGATTAATCTCTACATGAGAATAAAGCCTCAAATATAAATGTAGAACAGTACAAACAAATCTGCATAGAGATTATAATTATGTCTAAATATTATAGAAAAGTGTAATAGACTTGTAAACTACATGTCTACAGACTGTCGGATTGTATTGGTAGTCTAGACATGCAATTAGTTAGTTTTGATTAATTTAATTTACTCAACTCACATTGTTGTGTTTTAGATAAGACTAAATGTAACAGCTGGTTTTCTTTATCTAGTGCTATGGGAAATGCACTATTAATAGTAGTAAGTGTTTTAACTACTGATAACCTAATTGTTGAAGCAAATGTGGTATCTTTAAATCTAGATATAATTGTTTGGACCCTATGGCTATGCCTAGGATATGTTTAGACATTGGTATCACTTACTTAAGGGAAAGGGCCGGTTTATAACTAAAAAATGCGATAATTTATTTACAGGGCTAAACACATTGAATTACCTTTGAGTTGGTTGAGAAAAAAATTTCCAACCCCTTCTTCTCGCTCCTCAGCGAAAGATAATCCTAAGATTAAGATGACAACAAACCAAAGTGGTTGCATGTTGAACAGCACTCAACCTTTCCACGTTCAAACTGAAACTGCTGAAGACTAACAGTTCAATTGGGTTATAAGCAGGTATCACCCTACAATCCCCACCACTCTTATTCACAACCTGCTCGCCTTAGTTGATTCGAGATTTTTTTTACCAAACAGCAATAAAGCTCAACTGGTTTGACAGCTTACTTCTAGCAAGGCATTGTTTTGAATGACGAACGATAAAAATCATCTGTTCTGTTCCTGAATTTTTGACACTCGTTTTCACGTATGTTTTGATTTCTGGCAGGTGTGGCAATACTGAAAGTGAAATAAGAACCTTTCTATTATAAGACACATATTATTATTTTCCAACAGCAATTTCGATTCTATGCATGCATATAGTGTATGTGTTTAATACCTCTATTACATAATCAACTTTACTATAAAAACTTCAAAAGCAACCCTATAGAATGGCTGCTTTATTATATTCACTACACGTGCGTTAATATCATTCCGCCGTATAGTAACTTTATCATATAAATAAAATAAAAACTTATTCGCTCCCAATAAATATACATGTTATAATATGCATGCACTAAACGAATATTTTTCCCACGAGAACTGTACACATGAATAAGGAAAGAAGTAGTGTAAATATTATTCCTGAAGATAAGTTAGAATACTCGGTTAATAAACTAAGCAAATACGTATAAATTGAAAAGTGATGAACAAAATCGACTAAAAACAACCAACATTAAAAATATATATTGCATGGCTCAGAATACGTACCAGAAATCTAGAACCATTCCTAAAATATGTAGGTAGTAAAAAATGGCATTCGAACAAATTATCAAACAACAGCGATGGCATATTATATAGCTTATTTTTTTTTGTCTTTCACTCAGTTTATTACCATCTTTCTTAACAAAGTCTTCGATGGGCGCATTTAAACTTATATTTGATTTCTAAACATAACAGAGTAATCATAAGAATTCTGTTACTGATCAAATGCTCAACCATATTAGTGAAAATACTGTCACTTTGAATGGTTGTGAGTGAGAGAAAGTAAGACGCGCTACAGTATAATTTGTTACATATTAATTCCATTTTTAAATAATTACAACTTTTCAACAAGAGAGAAGATGGTTTGATTAAGATCATATTTACGAGGCGCATATTAAATAAATCAAAGAAATAATGGCAACACTGATCAAAGACATTCAATGAAGGAGAAGATCGGGTCTTATAATGGTTTATCAGACCTCCGAAGCAAAACAAATTTATATCTTTTTTGCAAACATAATACCGTTTAATCTTCTGTAAACACCAAGTGGATTCAGAAAGTCTTTGTTAAATTTAAGTTTTCTTTCACTAACATGATACCAATGGAGACATTGTAAAACTTTAAATACAAAAATGTTTGTTTTATCAAGCTTCAATTCGGTGTACAATAAATCATAGATTGCTATTTGAAAATTTTTGCAGAGAGTATTTTACTAAATTTATGAATTTTTAAATTTGAACAATGAAAGAAAAGTGCTTTATTTTATAATTTTCATAAAATGGTGTGTTATTAGGAGTTATAGAAACAATTGCCTACAACATTCAATGGTGTTATACAAAGGGTTAACCTAGTATTAAAAATGCTAATATACGAGGACCTCGTAATCAGGGTTAGAAACCTTTGAAATGAGGTGTAACACGGCCCATGTTTACATTTGCAAATGTTCCTAATCCGATCCACGTACTTCCAAAAATATCATTTCATGGCTTCTAACAGACTTTGAAATACAGATCAGCATTGTACTGAAAAGAATAATTTTTGCGAGCTATCCAATATTTTGGAACCATAACCAAAAAGTTTGAGAAAGAGTAGCAGAGCATGAAAGTCAGGAGGAATCGAACATATTCAAGCTACTGCAAATCTCTGCATCAAAAAAAAAAAAAAAAAAAAAAAAAGAGGCCGATCTCCTTTTAGACTTATTCTGTCTATTCTCCAAAGCATATAAAATGGAGTGGTAAACTTAATAAGAAAATTAGGAGGAGAGTCAGTGCAGTGTAAGAGGTGAACAGTGTTGATAAAAAGTACACCAATTCGGTCAGAATATAAATCCACGCTATCAATAACTCAAAATTACATTCCGACGTTTTAGACCGCGTGGCAATCGGTTCTGCAATTGTTTGTAAGAAATAATTCTTAATACTGATAAGTAATGAATAGATGTATAAAGAAAGAATCATGTCTGGTTTATAGGTAGGAAAATTATATATATAGAATTGACATCACCAGACATAAAGTTATTCGAGGTCTAAGCGCAAGGTCAAACGCGATCCGAGAATGGACCGAGAAACCTGTAGGAGTGTCCTCTTACTTGTTATAACAACTTGTAACTTTATCCTAACAATCACAACACGCAACTAAAATTCAGTAATTGGTGATATCAGCATACCAGGTGACACACACACACACACACACACACACACACACACACACACACACACACACACACACACACACACACACACACACACACACACACACACACACACCACACACACACACACTACACCACACACACACACACACACACAACACACACTGGCAAACTGATTGAGATAAGTACTACGTACACTTTTAAAATTATGTATGACTTGCCCTATGATTGCACTTAAACATTTTTAGATTCGAACAGTCGACTCTTAATTTCGGAACACTCTGTACATAGATTTTGATGAACATTTATTTTCAATGGACTCCACGTGGGTGAATTATGAGGAGAACACCTTGTTTTATGGCAGTATACTAAACCGTTCTCCCGCTATACATACTGCACAGGTGGTCTGTATCACCGTGTATATTTGGTCAATTCGGATGTGTATTGAATAATATTTTTGTACATAAAAATTATGTAACCGTATTTTAGGTTTGATATAAACTTCAGCAAAATTTGTTGATATTTGATTGTAATAAAGATTCAATATTATTTTCACCTTAGTTATAATATTATTAGGATTATCTAATTAGTGGCATCAGTGTTGCACATACTTGACACTGACTATCGCCGAATTTATGATAGAAATATATTCTTCGCTTCGTAATTACTAGCTTAAGAAGGAAACGTAAACAGAGCTTGGACTACTTTCCAGCGTTGCGGAAGTACCCGAGTGAAATAACAAGTTGTGGATTGAGCAGTGGGCCACCAGGTCATCCGCTAATTGAGACAGGGCTGGTGTTCCTGCAGTTCAGGATGCCAGTTGAATCTCACTACCAGCAATCAGACCCCCACAGTCAGTTGGTTCTGTAGATCAAGAAACTCCTGAGTATCCCAAACGTGAATTCTCTCGCCCAACACTCCATTAACAACAATAAGAAGTCCAATAAGTAGACTCACCCTCCATGGAAGATCGATTCGGTACTACAAAGTAAATACAGCCCCTCAGGGATTACGCTACGAATAGAGGGCCACTAAAAATCAGAGGAAATATTCATACATTATATTAATAAAAGTGCTTAAGTAAGAAAATCACCCTAAATTATGTTTTACCATTAAGAGATATTGAAAGAATTTATTAGTATAATATCAACAGTTATCAGAAAGTTTTAAGAAATGTGGTAGCCAAACATATTATGAATATCTCCTTCTACATACTATACTGCCCCGGTGTGCTTAACTATTTTCGTTTTCACCAGAGATTTGTAGGAAGTCTAAGTGGGACATTACGTTGATTAGATTACAATATTGTAAGTTGTATAGGCCTATTATTTTCTCGATTGTAATTTTCAACATTCTATGTGATGTAAACAAAGAAACATACTCTAATTGCTAGGGTCTTGAGATTGGGTATTTATATTTTTAACCAAACATTACCTATACGCGAAAATTATATTTATTTGCTTTAAAAATGTTTCAGATTTAATAAATTAAATAGTTCCCTGTACATATTTTAAAATAAAGATTACATGCTATGTTCTGCAAAATTCTGAACACAATATTTATTACGTATTCACACAAAATTAAAATTCTACCTTTAGTAAATTTTTACTAAATACCCTTAGAAGATGCAGTTTTAACCACTTGGTTAGGGGCCTAATGTGCTACTAAAGGAAAACACTTCATCAAAATTGTTAGACAGATTTTATGTTCAATTGTGATTGGTAGTAGTGTTTTTTATCACTCGTGGGCTGGAAAAATGCCATTTCTGTCTGTCTGTCCACACAATGTCTCAACAACGAACTGACCTGAAAACTGACTTGAAATTGTGTATGAGGCTTGATCTCTATATGAAAAACATTGAGTTCGATGGTAGTGGATGTCACTCCATTGGACTTGGCTGAGCGTTGATGAACATTTTTACATTGGTCATAACAGTAATCATGATGGCAACGAGAATATACCAGAACAAATACATTTGTTCTTAAGAAAAGCCTCTACGCTCAAGGCGTTAAAGAATCGTTTGAAACGCTATTTAACACCAAACGCATTTTTTAGCGTAAAGGAGTTTCTGGAGTATGACTGGGAGACCACACAATACAAGGCTGACCTTCAAACAAAGTGGGAAGTATCGGTGATGGATGAATGTGGAATGAGTGGTCAAATGCATGTCTGAATGAGAGCTCGATGTGGTATGTATGTCCAAATTGTAACACATTTTGACGTTTGCAATACAAATGTATTTTGTCTCCGCAATAAATAATTGACTATCGACTTGACTATTTGTAAACAGACTCTAAACACCAATAAGACATTCAAACATGTGACCTATTAACACACGCAGCCTAACTATGCCATCACATTCAACACCAATTTACACCGAGTTAGTTTGTACACTTTTATAAATGAACAAAAATGTAAATGTATCATGTAGCAAGACATATCGAGGAAGATTTCATATCTAGACTTAAATTTTGCATGAAACTTTATTTCCACATAACTGAGTTCTATGATGCTTAATTGTTGTGCAAATTTCTTTTTTGTACTATTAACTGTCTGTCTATCTGTCTACAGGACATCTCGAGGATGAGATGAGCCATAGATTTGACATTTTACATGAACTTCAGCCAAGCTTATTACGACACGCGATGCTGCGTACTCCCACCGTATACATTGAGTAAAACATGACGTTTGTATAACAAATTGAAAACAGTATAAAAGTTTCCAAAAATGATAAAAAGAAATACCTGAGTAATAAAATCTACTACATCCAATCGCCAAATTAGATCAGTTTATTTAGTAAATCCCAACGATTTTGTATGAGACAATTTCCGAACAGTCTTTCTTCATTAAACACATTTTTTACGACGGCGGAAGGTCCCAAAACTAGTCCCACTGAAATCCAAAACTTAAATTTTATAACTATTTCAATGATTTCTTCTGTATTTTGTAAAAACTAAACAGAAAAGAAATTGCACTAAATATAGTTTTCATTACTTATGCCTAGCATGTAGTTTGTATATATTCATGAAGTAATGGTATAGCAAAAATAACATAAATAATAGTATGTGTATTTTTCGTTTACACAATATTGAGTTGCAACTATCAGCAAGATCAAAATGCAAGATCCGAACTTTTGTATTGTTTCATGTAAGTGTGTAATACTTTCAATAAACAAGATTGGAATACTGTTATAGTATTTTATATACATCTTGGCTTAAAAATATGTCAAATTTATTATATTTTAAAACCTGTATTAATCATTAGAAATAGTTATGTTCAGACATTATTAACATTAAACGACTAAAGGGTTCAGAACCATTTTAGCTCATTTAATAATAATAAACTTCTGTAATAAAGGTGGAAAATATGGTAAGTGGGCTGACTGAATATGCAATTTTACTACACTATCGTCCAAAGATAATTTTCTCCATGGCTACATTTATTCATAACATAGTTTTCTATCCACAAAATAAAGTTTTCACCCATATAAGCCCAGATAATAAAGAGAGGAATGGACACAATGTGTGGGGACTCAATTTGTCCCTGTGGTCATATGGATACACTAGGTTGTTACTGACTAATTAAAAACCTAATTTGTAATGTTAATGTGCAGCATCTGTTTTTATTGAAATTTGATGTAGCTTACACAATGTAATGTTGAAAATTAATAATTAGACTAAACACATAGGACAAAAAAGTAATATTGAAAAATTTTATTACATTAGTTATGAGCAAAGGTGGGGATTTCTCGGATGTTTGGAAAGTAATGAAGAAATAAACCTAAAATCACTTTGTGTCCTGCATCACATTAAAATATGTTGAGGCAACATAATTGTCCATATGAAAGTTATTATAAAGTTTATTGACAGTAAAACGGTATAAAAGTGAATTACATGACATAAACCGAAATATGAGCAAGCAAAATTTAATAATGATTGTGGTTTGTTTGTCGAATTTTTGTTTGCAAGCGTTACTTATGTGCTTATAAAGTGTTTATAAACAAAATAGACCATCGAACGTAAGCCTAAAAGACCAAGCTTATTAGAAGACAATAATTGTGACGAAGAAAATTAGCTAATGGATGAATCTGATGTCAGTTCGTTGTTTAGATCAAATGGAGAGAGTGAGTACAAACTAGCGTCTGTCTCAAACGCATCTGATAGTGAGGTGAGCGAACCTAGCAATGATAACCACCAGGAAGAAGTAATTGACTTTTCATTGGGCTTAGACCCTAACAGTGCATTAGTTGATAATCCTAATATTATGTTTGTTCCCGAAGCAAATGATGATAGTGATTAATGTCTCGATAATCCTAATGTGATGTTTTCAGTAAACAGTATCCGTTATAATTAAAACACTGAAAAAGGTTCGTAGAAAGATACTAGCAATCCTCGAAAATCCACAACTTTTTTAGCCAACAAAAAATTCACATTGAAACGAAAAACCCTATTGAAATATTTGGACAGCTCTTTGATGATGTCCTCTTAACAATGTTTTTGGTGAACAAATGAGCTGACACGGTGCGGGGATTCCCTTTGCCACTTCACTAAAATTTGATCAAATGGACAGCTGTTGATACAGATGAGCTAAAACAATTCTTAGGCCTTTGCATGCTTATGAGAAACTTGAATTTCCCCACTATTCAACTCTTTTGGTCAATCTCTCTCAAAATCGTTTTCAATAAATTCTGCAACGTCTTTGTTTTTATGACGCTGAAAATAATCCAATTGAATGTTCAATTACAAAATAGAAAATGTGCTACAACATAATTTAGATAAGTTTCCAGAAACTGTTAGTCCTGGCAAGAATCTTCTCCTTTTATGAAGCCTTTTTAGGCAGTATATTAAGAATAAAAAGCACAAGCGTGGGACACAACTTTATGAGTTGTGCATAGTTGATGGTTTTCCCATAAATATACTTGTATTACGTGTCGTAGATCAAGAAAGAGGCCACGCATATCAGGTGGTCATGGGACTTATGGAGAAGTGCCTGAATAAGGGACATGCCCTTTTTCTAGATAATTTTTATAACAGCGTCACCCTGGCTATGAGTCTAATGGATAAAGACACTAAGATTTGTGGGATACTTCAAGCAAAAAGAAAGCGTAATCTCGAAGAAGTCGTTGACAAGAAGCTGAAGAAAGTTCAGAGTATCAGTCGACAAAAAGGAGATGTGACGGTTATGAAATGGAGAGACAAGAGGAATGTTTTGACAATGTCAAATATGAATGGTCCAGAAATGAAAAATGTCGCCAATAAGATGGGAGACGTTACTTTGAAACCTAACATGATAGTAGCATACAACAAATCCATGAATGGAATTGACTGAGGCAACCAGGTGATCAGCTATTTCTCAACGCCCCGAAAATCCTTACGATAGTACATAAAAGTAATTTTCCATCTTATGGATTTGTAATTGTGGAATAGCACGTATCTGCACCAGAAGGTTCACCCTGAAGACAGTAAAATGACTTATTTGTTCTTCAGAGACACAATAATAGAGGGTTACCTCCAAGTACAGCATATTCCTCTAGTAATTGCTGCGAAACGACCTAAAAAGCTAACTTTGTCAGATTCGAGCTAGATCATATAGTTTTTGGTCGATTGGAACTTCAGAAAAAGACCTGTACAAGTGAAAAGGGTCCGCCATTTTGAATTTTTTTAGGGGTTGAAAATTCAGTATTTTTAGTTTTTAGATTTTTTTCCCTCGGTGGTTACTCGGCAAAAGCCACCCGCGAGGTAAATTTCAAATTTCTAGCCCTTCTTGAAATAGGTTAGAGTTTTTACCCCTTTGTCAGCGGTGATTGTAATATACGTGCGGCTATATATGTATGGTACATGAAGTAGATTCGTCCGGGAAGAATCAACTTTTTGGCCGCGGTAATTCGGTCCGTATAGTATTGCGGGAACTGAACTTTGATTTATTTGAAATATCTATTTGTATTGATTGTGTTTTAGCTATGTTATTTTTTCAGTATTGACAACCTAAGAGGCCTAATTTCAACTGTCATGTCGGTGACCCCTATGAAGACTAAATTGTATTATTATAACGCTAGGAACTGGTTGCCTAACGACGGTCTGAGCAGAACCTCAACGAGGCTTGCGTCACGAGATCCTGCTAGTACTTGTCGTTCGTGGGCTGTGTCAAGGGACAAGGAGACAATGCGGTTCACCGACCAGCTGACGTCAGGGAGACTTATCGCCGGTTCATCTCAGGTCTGTGACCTACTCCCGCCCACATCTCAGACGGTAGGCTATAGTGTTTCACATTGGAAAATTAAAAGATTCCTAGGAAGAAACAATAATGGACATTTGACCAATTAGGTAATATCCCAAATTAGTAAGTGACTACACAGAATTACAACTCCACATACTTTAACATGGCTTTTGATATTGAAATGAACAATATTGCCTATAGCTGGCGTCTTAAAAGTCTCCCCCACCTAACTTTCTTATGAATATAGATGGAGTAATTTATTTTGGTGGATGTTTATACGACCAACTGAGGTGATTTTTGTATGTATGAACATTTTTGACTCCCCCTTTAAATGAGGTATTTTGGAGGTAAGTCAAAAATTTTAATTACGAACCTCTAGCAAGTGACACCTCATTTTATAGGTTGTAAAAAAGAAGGTTAGCATACTCTAAAGTTACCCTATCACATTTGTTGGCTTATTGAAGTTTGGTGGGATTCAACATTCAATGTAAATGTTGAGTTTAGCTCTAGTTCACATCTGAAATTCCTACAGGTTATTGTAGAAAACTCGATTGCTCCACAGTGCTAAAGGTACGTTTACACTAGTACACATGTACTAGAACTTGTGAGATATTCTTGTCTGGATACAAGTTTAAAGTTTGATTACTCAAATCCCAATACATGTTGACTGCCATCTGAGCTTTTACACTTTTACAAATGTTGATTCTACAATTATTAATCATGGATGATATTTTGAAGAAAAGAGCAACAGAGAAAAAACAAAGCGTTTAGCAGTACGCCATTTGGTCTTAATCTCTATCATAGAAATTTAATCCTTGTCCTACGGCATTGTAAATGCCTCTCCTTTTGTTACTATCCTTGCACTTTTTGGACTTAAGATCCCATACTAAGTCCTAATTGTCTCAATTTGTTGTAGTAGTATAACTCGACTCCAGTTTAAAAACATGGCAACTAAAGTATTTAAAAGTTAAATATGTAAAATTTACTACCACAATATTTAAAAACAATGAAAATAACCTACAAAATGTATTGTCTAAATCAGAGAAACTTCAATTATCACAAAGTCAATGTTTAAACAAAATTTTGTTCACTCACAATTTATGAGCAAATGTTGAAGCTCTCATACAAAATGCTTCAGTTTGTTGATATACTAATGTTTCCGGATTTGTTAATTCAACAAGTACCTCACACAAGCTCTCATACATTTGTACATAAACAGTATAAATATGTGTCTAAAACATCAAAGTACATTCAACTGTGCACCTGATGAGACAATGAGAATACTTTTTCACCTAGATTACACTACGTATAACTACAGAGGTTCGTCTGTAAACGTGAAATTAGGTATTTTGTTTACATAAT
Source organism: Homalodisca vitripennis (assembly GCF_021130785.1). Lineage (NCBI taxonomy): Eukaryota > Metazoa > Arthropoda > Insecta > Hemiptera > Cicadellidae > Homalodisca > Homalodisca vitripennis. The sequence goes on from NC_060214.1 coordinate 107,993,449, forward strand.
ACTTCAAACACAAGGAATTTGTGCTACAATAACATTGTGCTACATAAAGAACGTTATTATTATACAGTTTACACGTCACTAATAAGACGGTGAATTAACTTTACTAATTATTCGAGTTCTGGTTGCTGAAGTGCTTGCATAGTTCGATGATTATAGGTTAAACTTCTGCTCATACTTACCAGCCATACCAAGTTTTCCTACCAGTATTTACTAATACGTAACATAGTGAGCATTGGTTTTATTCTTTTATTCTCACATATTATTCAAATACATCTCATACAAATTTCAATAGTTCATAACGAAATCTGTTCAGGCTGGACCTGTCATGTCGACGGGTTCAGCCACTGACGCTCAATTGAGCGACATGGAGACAAATCAGGCGATTGCATCCATAATAACCAGTGAACATAACTACACTTTTCAAAATGACAATGAAAATAAAAGAAAATTTATAGAACTTGAAAAAGAAAACAATGACAACTCAAAAACTTCTGTTGATCACAACATGCAACAACACAAAAAACCACATATACAACGACTCTATAAACCTGAAAATACTGGACCCTTTGAGATTATTGTACAAGACAAGAAAAGAAATAAAATGAATCCATTTACCATTGGCAAAATACTAAAACAGCACTACACAGATATTGAACACATCTCACGTGCAGGTAAAAACTTATCCATTGTGTGTACTAACTTTACGGCAGCAAATAACCTAGTTAACTCGCAACATCTATTAGAATATAATGTATTTGTACCCTCCATTAGAGTTCATACCATAGGCGTCGTGTACGCTGAACCGGAGGTAAGTGAACAGGAAATAATGCAAGAGGCATCATCCAACTATCCCATCATACATGCTGAGAGGATCAGACGACGAGTTAATGAACAACTCATTAACACTCATTTTATTAAAATTACATTTGAATCTGAGAAACTTCCTAACCATATATATTTGAATTTTGTTCGCATGAAGGTAGACCCTTACATGATTCGTGTAAAACAATGTTATAGATGTTTTGCATATGGACACGTGGCAAGTTCCCCTTGCAATAGAGATAGAATCTGTAGGGACTGTGCAGGCCCTTTCCATACAGAGCCATGTCAAACACCTCGTAAATGTATACATTGCGGTGCACAACACAGCAGCAATTCTAAATTCTGCCCCGAATACGTACGACAAAAAAATATAAAAGACAGAATGAGTATCATGAAGGAAAGCTATCACATTTCCTCACAATTTTTTCCCATCACCTACAAAAAAACAGGTAAATATACAAAAAGTTTATCCTATACACAGGCCGCTCAATTGGACCTAGCTGATGATGAATCCTACCCATGCTTGCCATCCTCCAAAGCCTCTACTCCAAGTAGCCAGATAACTGTAAGCAACAAATACACACCTCTGTTGTCAATCAGAGAACCAAACACCTGCAACTACCAACCCCCTGCTAGAGAATTTAAGGTCAATACACCTAACAGTATTAGACCTAATAGGATTAATGTCATGCATACGCCTAGATCTACGGTTGATAGATCAAAACAACCCTCCACCAAGCCGGTTCAGGTAGACAGACTCAGCGCACAAGAAAGATCACATCTTTCATCACTCCTGAAAACAAAACTCGAGGAAATAAGAGGTAAGCTTAATTCAAGCACAATAACAAGTCTTAAACAAGTTGATGAAATTATAGTAAGTTTTATGAACAGTGATTCAACTGTTCAAACAAAGACGTGCTCATTAACTAACAATACCAAACCTAACTTAGGAAACTCATCAAATAGTAAACAACACTCGATTAAATCGCCAGATAAAAATGGCAGTAAGTAAACTTAACTTAATACAATGGAACGCTAGATCTCTTAAGCCTAAATGGCCAGAGATAATGCAAATGTTTGCAAAAAAAGAAATACACATTGGTGTTATACAAGAGACCTGGTTACAAAAGGATGATATTCTATCCGATAATAATTACACAATATGCCATCTTGATAGATTGGATGGATATGGTGGCACTGCTTTTATTATTCACAATACAATCTCCTACAACATCATCTTAGAACATAATGATAGCACAACCCAAATTCAGGCTATACAGAATAATGAATAATTACAATAGGCCTATTAATATTTATAATATATACTGTACTAATAAGAAGATAAACAATAATCTCTGGCACAATCAACTCTTCAGTAAGGACACAGGTTATACCTTGCTGTGTGGTGATTTTAATGCTCACCACCCATACTGGAATGCCACGCAAGCAAACAACAGGGGATGTAGAATATTTAATGAATACAACCAATCTCAATTCATACTATTAAATAATAATAAACACACCACTGTACCAACTATGTACCATCAGGCATCCACCATTGACCTCACCTTCGCCACTCCCAACCTTCATGCTTTGCTAGAAGAATGGGTGGTAAGTAATGATCCATTAGGAAGCAACCATCTACCAATTTTTATGAAATTTAATACTTGCCCTATTAGTTATAACTATGACATTAATTCCATGTGTGTAAAACTAAGCAATAAAAGGAACTTCAAAAAGGCTGACTGGGCGCTATATACAGAAACTGTAGAAAAACAGGTAAACGAACTACCAGATATACCACTAGATGTACAATGGGATGAAATACTCAATATCATAGAGTTAGCAGCTGACAAAGCAATACCAAGGTATAATATATCCAACAGAGCAGGTTTTACACCAAAAAAATGGTGGAATGAGGAATGCTCTCAAGCTGTTGCCCTTAGACGATTAGCTTTTAAAAAGTTTAAAAATAACATGACAGCAGTTAATTATCAATATTATCAAACCACACAATTGAAAGCCAGGGAAATTATCAGGAAAGCCAAAAATGAAGGATGGGAAAAATTGTGTCAGGAAATAAGTAGTAAAAATAATTCCTCATTTGCTTGGAAAATAGTTAAAAGACTAAAATCTTATACAAACGTAAGTACACCATCCATATTAGCAGACCAAAACTTGTGTGAAAAATTTATGTGTCACATAGTCCCAGATCATGTACCAATGGAACATGAAGTAAGAGGTAGCTCTAGCAATAACTCTTCCGAAAACTCTGAAAAAATAGAAAATAGTTTTAGTATTAAGGAATTGAATGTAGCAATAGAATCTAAAAGGAAAGATACTGCACCAGGTTTGGACGAAATATCCTACAGTATGTTACGCCACCTACCAAATAATGCACGATTATACATACTGACAATATTCAACAATATTTGGAATGGAATCACTGATCTACCAAGTAAGTGGAAACAATTTAAAATTATAGCACTTCTCAAAAAAGATAAAGACAAACAATTGGAAACTTCATATAGGCCTATAGCATTAATACCATGTGTTTTAAAACTGCTCAATACTATGATTAAAAATAGATTGGAATGGTACATTGAAAAGTCAAATATCTTACCTAGTACTCAATATGGGTTCAGAAAAAAAATAGGATGCAATGATTACTTGATAAATTTTGTAGCAGATATTCAAACTTCACTAACCTTCAATGAAACAACTATTGCAACCTCACTAGACTTATCCAATGCATATGATACAGTTTTTATACCAGAGTTGATAAACAAGTTGAAGTACTACAACATTCCATCAAAGTTTGTGACTTATATTAACTCATGGCTCATAAACAGACAAATGACTCTCATTAGTCCTAAGTTTATCATAACTAGGTATACTAATAGAGGATTGCCCCAAGGCAGTGTGCTCAGTCCTTTATTGTTTGCTCTATATATAGCGCACATAAATGTTCATATACCAAACCTTGTAAAATCACTTCAATTTGCAGATGATATAATGATTTATTCATCTGGAAAACTTGTAGAAACAGTACGATCAAATGTTCAAAACGCACTAAGCAGAATCCAAATGAACTTCAACCAACTTCACTTGGAGTTTAACGCTACTAAAAGCAAGGTAATTATATTCTCACGCAAGCAAAACACTAACGTCGAAAGACAGTTAATAATTAATGACCAAGTGATTCCTACTGTAAATTGCATTAAGCTCTTAGGTATACTTATAGATAATAAGTTAAACTTTAAGAATCACATCAACAATACTTCCTTAAAATGCCAGAAAGATATAGGAATTATAAAATCCATTGTATGTGGTTCAAAGGGCGCAACACCAGAGTTTGCAGTGAATATTTATAAAAGTTTGATAAGAAGTAAGTTAGACTATGGATCATTTTTGTTTGGTCATGTCTGTAACAAAGACTTGAAGAAACTAGATGCAATACAAAACCAAGCTTTAAGAATATCATTAGGGGCATTTAAGACCACTCCAATCATTGCTCTACAAACTGAAGCTAACATACTACCATTAAATATCAGAAGATCAATACTTACAGATAAGTTAGTTTATAAAATATTATCAGAACAATGTCATCCTGCATACAGAAGTCTCATGTTTCTCAACATGCTAACTGAATGTAGACCATATTGGAGAAGGAAGACTAAACCATTGTATTTACACTCTCTTACAAAAATCAATTCTTTTGACCCAAACTTATCACTTAAAGAAAGCTGTAAAACCTTCTGGGACTTTAAACAACCTATATTAACAATGGACAATGAAATAAAATTTGTCTTCACACTCGAATGTCCAAAAAAGGTAAACAACAACACTATTGTAAAACAACGTTTTCTCGAAGTAACCTCAGAGAAAATATACAAACAATCGCTAAAAATATATACAGATGGATCAAAAACCGAGAATGGTGCTGGTGCAGCGTTCTACATTCCAGAATTGAATATCAGAGGTAAGTTCTCCCTGCAAGAAGGAATATCCAGCTACTCAGCTGAGCTTATAGCCATATTGCAAGCAACCTTCACACTCGCCACCATCAGACAAAAAGACATCATAATATTCTCCGATTCACAAGCAGCCATAACAGCACTGAGTAACGTATACAACTACTCCAAAGGGGAAGGTATTCCGGTGAGTATCATCCATAATGTAATAGACAGTGGCAAGAACGTCACTTTTCACTGGGTTCCAGCACACGTAGGTATTTATCATAACGAATATATAGATAACCTAGCAAAACAAGCCATAGCAGACGGCACAAAATTGTTCAATATTTACATCCCAACATCTGACTTCAAAGCCTATCAACAAAGACAGTATGCAATAGCATATAAGCAGGTATGCCAACGTACACCAAAAGCGGCATGGTACAAAGAAATAGAAAGTACGACAGGCCATAGCCCTTGGTTCATCATGACAAACTTCAAAAGGTGGGAGATAGTCAATGTAATTAGAATGAGATTTGGACATGCTCGGGTCAATACAAAGTTATTTGACATCAAACAATATTTCACACCACTTTGTTTAAGTTGTACCCTCGCTGAACGAGAATCCCTGGACCACGTTATTCTACGATGCCCAGCCTACGAGTTTGCGAGAGACCTGCACTTTAAGATATTAAATAATCTACTTAGATCACATAATATGAATTTGATTGATATATTAAAACTTCATAACATAGAAATATACAAGGAACTCAACCAATTTTTAAAACAAATAAAAAAACACATATAGCTTCAAAGACAGAGCCTAACCATCCCACTAACAGAAAAAATAAATATTATTCAATGAAAATCCATAGTAACACAAAATAACATATGTATGGCAGAAGTTTACCCCCAGAAACCACGAGGCGTCATGGGAATTCACCCGAGCCTGTTTAATCAAACGAAGAGAAAAAAAAAAAAAAAAAAAAAAAAAATATTACACTATATTTCGTAGTCCAGGTGCTTCTGATGTGGAAACGACGTCTATAGTTCATTTTGAGCTTCTACGTCGCCGATTTTTTTTGGACCTCTTAAAACGAACAGGACTCCAGAATTCAGGAATCAAGTCTATGACGGCGTCAGATTCCAGACGCAGCACTAATAGAAAGGTGAACTGGAATTGAACTGAACTTTCACACGACAGGGAAACGGTTGTGTTAGTTAGGTGGTTAGATCATTTGATTTCCGAATAATTTTAGTTGGTTTAATCCCTTTCAGCCTAGTTTAACCATATAGACACAGGGATATGTTGACTCTTCGTACAGAGAGAGTTCATTTCGCACTTTATTGTCTGAGCTGATACGGGTTAACAGGTGTTGTGTAAACGATATTGAATGTACCAGATGTTGGTCATATACCTAATTTAAATACAAAGAAGAAATAAAAATTCTAATGGATGATTGTGTCGTTTTTAGTTACGTACCTCAGAAAGAATTTAGTTTTATAATTAATTGTGCATTGATTAAACTGGAGAGAACATAAAATGAGGTAGAGTTGAGAGAAACGAAGTGGTTTTATGGTGGGAGGATGGTGAGGGGTGCGCTCGTCGATATCCATGACGTCAGAGCAGTCGTTTTGTTGACCTAGGTCTGGTCGGAGTTTCTCACTCGTTTGTGGTTTACTTTCTGCAGATAGTCCCGGATTTGAAGTTTACGGACAATTTTCAGATAGTGGAAAAATATGTCTATATATTTTTTCAAACTTACAAACACTGGCTTAATCTATGCACGAAAAGTCTGATTCAGGAACACGTGTAACCAAGTAAAAGATCCGTTAAACAATTTTCTATTATTTAATGATTAAAATCACACTTGCGCACGCATTTGCCTTCCCTTTGTTGAAATATTTAAATGCCCCAGGAAAAGTCCCAGTAGCTATTTGTTCGCATATTATAAATATACTGATTGCCGAACAATGTAGGTTTTATAGTTGTCACACATTTTGTAGCAGCCCTTCGTTACCAACGTTTTAGAAAGTAACTACCCTGATTTATGAATATAGTATACTTGGGGGGAAAAATATAGATGAAGTGATTTTCACGTTTTAACAGCTCCAATATTGCTTCTTAATTACTGTAATTGTAGCGGTATTCAGAAATTACAGTGCTTAATAATTGTAGTATTTCGTATTTTCGTTATTGTTTAAAGTAACGCAAAACTAAATAAATGCTCTAAATCTATTGGATAACGAAAAACATAGCCCTAACTCATATTAGTTTTTATATTGTGCAGGCTAAGAAAATCAACTCGTATATGGCATTATACAAAAATTATATATTTCAATTTCCAATTTAAAAAAATCTTATTTGCATGGCACAAATTCAAGAACACGTATTTAGAAGCCTCAAGGAGTGGATTAGAAAGTGCAGTTCTCCGGACCTGACTGAATGGTATAACTGGAATTTCCCGTGATTCTTGGAACCCTCGAGTGTTCCAGGTCACTCCTACTTACACGGTAAATCTGAGTATATTAAGTGATTACCATTGTCACTGTTCCAGATACTGTAATGTTAACAAACACAAAAGAACATGTTACAACACAAAGGAGAGACATTTAAAAACGTTTAAATGAAATTTAAACTCTTCAGATTTTCAAATGGCTGAAATGCTTCACAAGCACAACTGGCTAGAGAAACTATTTTATCTGAAAATCAAGGAATGAGATAATGCAAATTGAGAGAACATACCTGATGTACTTCTCAGTGAAGCAGCGTCCTTGGGATGAATCAGTTTTCTCAGTGGCTCCACCGATTCTTTTGTTCTCTTAGGATGAGAAGCTTAGAAAATTGCATCTAGTCCTATACCTTTGCGCTGCTTCCGGAGTGACAGGATATTTTGGATGGGTAAGGTTGGGAGCAGGGGCCGCCTCCTGTCGAGATTCACGAGGAAAAGTTTAGGGCAGTATTCTCAAGTCATGTCCCCTCGGAAGAAGGAAAAGCCAGCTCTTAACCAACCTCTTCAATCAAAGCAGGCAGAGGGTGCCACACCCTTGTGTCTAGGCTGGCAAGAACCTCTGGTGGGAGCAAACCCCACCAACTCTAATAGTCATCTCCTGCACTAGACTGAATCTATCGAATTACCCCTGCGCCCCAGAATCTCGACATTTGTGGTTTGTGATTTACCTCTCCTGGTCGTCCATAAGGTTGCCCTAATTTAAGTGACACATCAGTTTTTGCTGTGCCCAGTGTGAGTTCAACTGGAAGGTATAAACCAGCCAGACGAGAACCCTCCAGGGGCTCCATCCTGGGTTTTCTATCCGATTAGTTTCATGTTTGACCTATTACCAATTAAGTGATAAATTTATAGAACTTAGACAAAAATGATTTCTCAGTATCTATAATAAGATTGTACTTCCATGCTACTTTCTTAACTCTCTCTAAACTTTCCTCACGCTTATTTTGGTTCTTCCTTCAGTGACATCACCTGAATAAGCACAAGTGTCTTTTACGTTTTCCGATTGAATTATTGCATTTTGATAACTCTCTGAAAATGCAGCAACGCCATCAGTTACGATAAATGAGATCCTTTTTAATCTGAACAACTGAATTCCAGCTTCAAAAGCAGTGTAATTCAATTTTCTACTTTAATGGACACGTGACATAGGCAGACTGTAGATCAAAAGTGCTGCAGAAAATATAATTAGCAACTTTGTTCACAGTATCTTTAATAGTCTAAATTAATATATGGTATAGAAAGGGCTAACCAGTTATTGTACTAGCTAGTTGATATATCATTTATGCTAGGTTTACAGAGACGCTTTCTGACGTAATAGAATCATTATAAATTGGCATACGTAAAGAAACACATCTCACTTCAGCAATTTAAAATATAAAAACAACGATTAAGAAAGGATTGAACGTGGCTTTTGAAAAGAATCCTCCACAACTTTCAAAAATATTACAAACACAAAGTTGTGAATGGAAACCATTCCCACACAACTTCTGAAGTATATTCAAAATAAATTTTTTTATGTAGCCTAGTTTAATAATATATTTCATTTCCCAAATCAAATGTTTATGAGCTGGATAATTAAGTATTGTTCTGGACTGACTCAGGGATTAATGCACTGCGCTGACGATTTAAGTACTCTGAGGCAGCGTGCTCAGTGCTTACCAGATTGTCTGAAACCTCCACTTTGACGAATAGCTATAAGAATATAATAAAAAAACAAGCAAAGAATTTATAAAAACATTTTATAATCCACACATACAGTACCTATGGATTCTATGAGGACTGGTTACCTAACCAGTCCTCATAACAGCATTCCAAGCCAAAGATTTTAATGTTGCAGCATAATTCAGTGTACATTCGGAATAGATTTTGCACGTTAGTTTTCTCAAATTCCACCTTCGGTCCATCACCATCAGAGACCTTGCCCACATTCGTCTAATAGATCCAGTCATGAGGGCGTGACCAGTCATCGGAAGGCGTGGGATCGTACCCTTGGAGCGATTCCAATCGCACTTCTCCAAGAACTAACATTCTCATCTTAATATAGGGTCAGTGAATTATTATCATGTTAAATAAACTGTAGGCAGAAATAAAAAATAGTGCCACCATCAGTAACAATAATACATTATTAATTTATCCTATTTAAAATCTCATATAAATGTACGGATTGATTAATATTGCGATTAATAATGATCAGTGGATGGTAACGAAAGTTTGTGTATCTAAAGAAGCATACTAGATAATACTTTGTTATTAACGATGGAAGTCAATCTGAAAGGATGATATGTTGCCATCATATCATACAAACGTTGCAAAATGTATGACACTTTGAAACATAAAAAATGACAAATGTTCGAAATCCTATTATCCCATCAAACCTTCCATCGTCAATAACAAACTGTAAACCAAAATTAATTTTAGTTATATTAATAAACTTATACTAATACAATTTATGCTAATACACTGTAAGCAGAAATAAACAATAGTGTCACCATTAATAATAATAGCGATAATACATTATTAATTAATCCAAGAAAATTGAAAACCTCATTGAAATTTACGGATTAATTAATTGAAATTAATAATTATCAGAGGATGGTAAAAGATGGTTTGTATATCTAAAGAAGTATACTAGCGAATACTTCGTTCAAAGTTTGTTATTGGCGATGGAAGTTCTGAAAGGACGATAGGGTTTTCCATCGTTAAGCGTTACAAAATGTATGACACTTAGAAACAAATATCAAATGTCCGAAATCCTAGTATCCTATCGAACCTTCCATTGTCAATACCAAACTTTAAACAAAAATTGATTTTCGAACAAGTAAATAAATCAGTAACAAAACTTACACCTCAAGTCAACTAAGCACTCCAACCATATGGTATTTTGAAATAAATGTAGGGATGAAAATCTAAAGCAATATGTTTAATTTCTTTTCCTTCCTGATTATCTTTCATTTTTTAGGAACAGTCCAACTGTCGCAATTTGTAGCTTTTAATTACATGTATATGTACTTATTATCTTCTCACCTGGCGAAGACTACGGATTTAAATCCTTGAAACTAGCGAATAGATTTAAACAAGTTAAGTAGTTATTTGTAACGTAAGGATATGATAACATTATCGCTTGGTTCAGCGTTCATCTGTTATAAAAGAACCTTATGAACATTTGGTAACACAATAAATATTAGTAACAATTCATTCGAATATTTCTCCAATAGCATGGGAACGACAGTAGGACAAATTGAGTAAGTGAGTATTAAATGAAATTAATACTGTTTAATCTTATTTTCACATACATCTTTTCTGACAGTCTTAACATCTTGACTGCGGAGAACTATTTGTTGCACTAAGAACTAAGGCTACAGTCTTGCTACATGTTTAAATTACTTACGTGCAAAAATTAGATTTAACTTGTTCTTTTGAACTACTTTAATGTGTATAGATAGATTCAGATGCACAACAACTGTTGATATTGCACACCCTTAACTAGTTATTTGTTACTAGCAGTTGCCCGCGGTTTCGCACGCAATATCGAAGGCTTTGCACAGGTATGAGCACTTCTGGTTCGACTGAGTTATAATTTCCGATGGCAATGTCGAGTTTCCCTTTTTGCCACGATTAAGAAAATTTGTATATTTATGGCCATTCTTATTTAATCCGGTCTTAGTATTTTTTTTTTTGTTCCGTAGTTCATGTTTTTATATTAACGATCAAGACAACCAAAATGGGTTTTATAACAGTCGTTAAATGTATAGTACAGTCAGATAGTAACTTTGTCTTTTATATTTGCATTACAGTACTGACTGCAAGCACTGCATAGGCTACTTAATGTTTGCTAAAAATCTACAGATAAAAGTATATTTATTACTAAAAACTTTTAATATTATATATTATTCTGATCTCAACAACGGTTGGCGAAAATGTTGAAATAAGAATTTATTGTTACTATCAAACTTAATGTATGTTTTCACAATATAATGTAAACGAATTGACAATAGTGATTAAATTAATAAATATACAGTTGCGCCCGTCTTCATACAATGTTCACATAAAAAAGTTCATGACGTTTATCAGGCTCAATCAACTATTAAAGCGTAAATATAAATCTGCATTACAAGATTTCTCCTATCCTTACGCTGAAAAATTTATTGCACATTTTAATTCTCAAGTTTGGCTTATTTTAAATAGTAAAAATGAAAAATAATGATTGTTTTAATGTAAAATATTGAGTTTAGTTCCACTTAACATTCCACTTAGTGCCGCGTCTGGAAAATTACGTATCACAAATTTAAATCACGGAGATTAAGTCGTTTGAAGAGATCCAAAAGGCCGCCAAAGAGTCAGAGTGAATAAGTACATAATAGTGATTTTACTATTAATAATACAATGTAAGCGAGGTTTACTTCTTGCTACAGTTTGATGAGGTACTGTATACCTCCCCCCCTTACCCTTAGTCATTAATGCTTTTGTATTATTAAAAAAATAAGATTGAAATAATGTGAGATAAAAATAAGTAAAGCTAAATTATATATTTTTTATGGGCAAAGAAACTCGAACCAATTTCTAACCATTTAAAATTGAAAATTGAGTTTGAAAAAATAAGCAAAAGTCAACTTCACCCGAATTCCCCTCCGAGTTCGCACCCGTTAGGCAACCCAGGATCCATCAACCGTCGAAGTGTACTGGAAATGGCTAGCAGTCGACTATAAGTATCGTCTGTTACAATACAACATGACAGCGGGAACTGCTCTATTGTAGCTGTTGTGCCGACTGTACTGTGTTTGGTTAGTGTGTACAAATGTTATTTCCTTTGTTAGAAGTGTATTTCTCACTATTGTAAATGATTAATGGTAAGAAATATTTGCAAAAATTTGGTTTCTTCCCTTGCAGTATGCTAGTCCAGAACTGTATTATCGACCTTTCAGTTGAAGCAAAACCCAACAGATAGCGCAGCAGAGCTGAAACTTCTTTGTCGGTACAAGTAACTTTCAATCGGAAATGTCTTCTTTAGTAACACATCTTCTGACATGCAGTAGCTCTTAGTCAATTTTTAATCTGTTAAATTTACATGAGTGGAGTAAACCTTCAAGTTTCTTCATCTTTATAAGTTAATTTATCTTTAATTGATTAATTATATTGATTAATGGATTACTCCAACTACCAACACACCACTACGTGGCGTATATAGAACATTTAGAGGCTAACATACTGGATGGTTTAGGAAATATAAAATACCCTATAACAATAGGAACCCTGAAATCTTCTCCCGAGAATATGTTGAGCATTGAGGCCTCATAAATGTGTTGTAGCTTGGAACAAAGTATTGTATGTAATTTTAATGTTTGTGTTTCAAAATTTCGGGGCAGGACTTAAACCTCTGACCTCCTCCGCCTATGATAATGCCCATTTTATATCCTCATATTAACCAAAACTTCTAAGTACTATTGTACTTTACGGTAGCGAACGTTATAGAGAAAACGTTTTAACGTATAAATTTAATATACTATAGCATTTCAAAAGTATTTACTACCGTTTTTCTATGTACGATGTGCTTTAAAGACACATCAATCATTCCTTCTCTGCTACGAAAAAAATAAAATAATTTGGAAAATATATCTCACTGATTGGAAATTATAAGGTATGACATATGGGTTAAGGATACATTAGCGGTCGACGAGCTGTAGCTATAAAGGAACCTTAGTATTAAATATAACCTTTAAGAAATAACTCAATTTTGTAAATCTAATATCAATTTTCGAGGCGTCGTCAGAATGTTGAAAATCAGAGATTAGTCGTAACTGCTATTAGATTTAAATATGGCTAAATTTGTAAGTATGACTAACTTTACTAGAAAGATTACTTCTCTGCGAATCTTATGGAAAGATTCAATTTTAAACATAGTGGTGTTTTGTATTTAGATAACGTATGGGTGTATTGTAACTGGTTATGACTTAAGACACGTTATACGAATATTTATCGTTTTGTACAGGAAACAAAATGGGCTTAAATGAATGGCATAAAGTTTATTAATTGCAGTATCGTACTTTAATTTTGAGGTCTGAATTTTAGGAACTTACTATAATATGTAGTACGGAATGGTATGTGATTCGGTGAAAGTCGTCTTTAATGGGTATCAACTAAAATTGAAACAGTGAAGGAAGGAATGCAGGATTTCGAACATCAGACTTTCAATCGTCAATAACAAACTTTGAACAAAGAAGTGAAGGAAGATTGGCTCTGTTTTGTTGTATCCTGGTACACAATTCATCAGTTTTATATTCAGATAATAATATTGTCTTTGTGCCTATAGTCTTGTTAAAATTCCATGCTGTTTATAAACTAAAATTTATTGAATATAAAAATATTTTTACCTTAGGAGAGCCCATGCACATTGTCTTAGACGCTGGACTTGGAGATGAGTTAGAGATAGCGCATGTTCAAAGTGATCGTAGCAATTTCTATCAGTACAATAAATTGATCTTAAACTGGGTCAACTCTCCTTCTGGTTCTGTGTGCTTGTTCCTCGCACAGGCCAGTGGTCTAAAAGGACGGATATGACAAGGCTTATTAACAGAGCTTCTCCTAAAATTTCAACAATAAGAGGCTGTGGTAGACACTTGGTTTATTGTCTCTATAGCAGAGTTTCGTATCCTTTCATCGTGTATAATCTAGCACGAATACCAGGATTCGTTTGATATTGGGTATTTTTCTTGGAACTAATCCCTAAAATCACTAATAAAATATACTTTCGTTACAAGATACCGGACAAATCCTTCTAGAACAGTGTTATTGAGAATTGTTTGCAACTCTTGGCTCTAAACTTTTACAGCATCGATCCTAGGTTCACGTCGTAAAATACGTATGCAAATTTTGGGTAGCTCTGTCCAATTATGTGAGGTACAGGATTTGATTAGCTGTTTCCATATTAAAGCTTTGTTTGCATCATTTGGTATTATTTAATCGAAATTGGCTCTTACATTGGAATTAACCATCTGAATAACTAGATCCAGTTTAGTTTAGTTCGCTTAAAATACAAAGCTTCTAGTATAATAGTTGCTGGAAATTGTTTTATCCGAATATTCTACCTCAAAGTATCCAAAATGGTAGGATAATGAAACAATCTTTATTTACAAGAGGAACATTTCCTTAAAATTTAGCATTTCTTCAGGTTATTTATTTATTTTGTACAATAGCTACAGGAATATTATTCCAAAACAGTTATTTGACAATACAATTTATAATACAAATTAACAATATAATATATGAGTAAATGAATAGGCTTACTGTAATTACAAAATCACTCACTATTAAGCTGAGTTAAAATTAACTGTTTCTGTTATAGCACGAACAAATACAAATACAGTACAATACATAATAGTATTATAACGACAAAAATCGGTTACTATTTTAAGTTTAGAAAACAATATCTAGCTTATTTACGAATTATTAATAAAATTATTATGAAATATATCCAATTCAGTTTTATACATGTTTAACAACCTAATATCTTAAGAAAAAGAAAACTTATGAAACTGAACTAAATGGGAACGTGGTGCAAACCCAAGGAGGGTATCAGATTACTTCTTGGAACACGCAGAAACACCTTTTTATATTTGGCTATGTGAATATGTAGGCTACGTATATATTTCCTTTGTATCTCTACACCTTGATGTGCGTGTTTTGCTGAAGTATCTGCATGAATTAATTATGCACGTGTAACCAGAGTGTGTAAGTACGTATATATTTCCTATGTATCTCTACACCTTGATGTGCGTGTTTTGCTGAAGTATCTGCATGAATTAATTATGCACATGTAACCAGAGTGTGTAATCGTGTGGAATGTGAATGATGCATTTGTGTGTACATATTGCATGTTAAGCCGTGATTGCAAATCCTTTTCATTATTAAACAGGCGATAAGAACATCAAACATTTATTTTGTCATAACTTTGTAAATCTATACATATATTGTTACTTTATCTCTAATTATGTTTAGTTCTGTATACAGTAAGTGGTGTGTGGATACAATCTCAGATATATGTAAGTCATATATCAAACTTTAAATAATATGAGAATACAGATGTTTTCAAAATTTTCTTTTTAACTCAGTCATTATGGTCGATCGCATGAGCTTGTGCACAGGCTTTCCTCCAACTTTGTGTGCCCTTTATAAATTGTTAAGATATAAATTGTTTATTTATTTAAGTTAATTGCGTCCTTATAACATAGATTTTAAGATTTCAACTTAAATTAAATGTAACTTGGTTAGTGAAATGCTTCAAAGTTGTTGAAGCAAAAAACAATCGAAACCATGCATCACTAAGCTTAGTACTATGACTAATAAGGGGAATCCGCTAGGTCTGGCCGTAGGATCGCGTTGTGTATTAACTGAGACTTTTGTGTTTTATATGCTGCTGAGTATAAAATATTTTTAATCTTTGCCTAAACCCTAATTAGAACACTGAAATAAAACTTGATATTATTTTATATAATTTAAATTAATAGAATTATTTAAATAATTTGTGTGTGTGTGTGTGTGTGTAGAATGTAATTATAATATTTTTACACATTGAGTAAGCTGGAGAGAGTGAAAAGTCGGGAAAGGGGGTGGTTGGAGGGTTTAAGCGGTTGTACGGGGGTAGTTGAGGGGTATACTCGTCGATACATATGACGTCAGAACAGACTTTGACCCAGGTCAGGTTGGTAGTGCTCGCCAGTTCATCGTTTATTTTCTGCGCACCATCGTGGTTTTGAAAAATTAGTTACATTGTTATAGGGATATTTTGAGAAATGGTCTATATTCGATTTGCTAACTCTGGAAGCATTTAAACCACACACGGGTATACAAGAAACAAAATATATTAATAATAATAAAATTGTTATGAAATATTTGCTGTTATAATGTCTAGTGTCCAAAAAATCACGATATATATATATATATATATATATATATATATATATATATATATATATATATATATATATATATTGTGAAAAGTTTCAAAGCGCCTGCACTTTAAAAAACTACAATTGCAAGACAGTTACGTATATCAAATAGCTAAACACTATTTTAAGGCGCTAACTTATTATGTATATTATCTTTAAGATCAATTTCTGGTCGAACTTAAAGCTTGAGTGTTAGACCACTTTATAATAAAGTACATGTACGTGTACAATCGCTATAAAAATACACAGATTTTCTTGATCGTGGCAACAAGGCAAACTCTACATCGGCGTTGGAAATATAATTCACTGGAACCAGAAGTGCACATACATGGGCACAGCTTACGAAAGGCGAGCGACACCGCGGGAAACAGCTAGTGTTGTCCGCCATAAATACCGGAATGGTGTGTTAACCTCCAGTAACGTTATCCCGATACGGATTGTTTCAAAGTAGTGACAGCAGTTTCTAAAAGTTAAATATCTTGATATAAGAAGGGCCTTCACCAATTCCTTTTTACAGACCTAAGTTTTTTTTTAGATATGGTGTGCATCTTAAATGTACCGTACCACCATTGCTATATCTAAAACTAATAAGTTTACCGGAGTGTTCAAACGGGGAGGTTCACCTACTTTTCAGTGACCGTCAAACATTATTTTTTAATTTCAAAAATTGCTTCAATTTGATTGAAGAGATCGTAGTGTACATCTTATAATACTGAGTCTTGATGTGATTCTGCGGGGAGGAAAAACAATGCAAACACTGCAGTTCTGCAGAAGAGTCGTGCAGTAGAATATTGCTGTTTATGCAGACTTCCTTGTTGTGATCCGTCTTTCAAAAGCGCCATTGTGAGGATGTCACGTGACACATTTCTCATCCGACTTCTTTCTCTTCCACACACCCCTTTCTTCCTCTTGTTTTTTATTCTCACTTGCTGAGCTGTCTAGTTTTGTTTTTTGTATTATCGTTGTTACTTTGTTGTAGGTTTACACTTATATTTTATATTTATTATTAGAATGTGAAGTTGAGCCTACCGTCCTCAAGGACCTCCTGACCTCTGGCATATCCTGGCCTCTGACAGCTACCAGTGTTTGTGAGCTCTCAACCTCTAGGACCTCCCGTGCTCAAGGACCTTCTGACCTCTGGCATATCCTGGCCTCTGGCAGCTACCAGTGTTTGTGAGCTCTCTACTTCTAGGACCTCCCGTGCTCAAGGACCTTCTGACCTCTGGCATGTCCTGGCCTCTGGCAACTACCAGTGTTTGTGAGCTCTCAACCTCTAGGACCTCCCGTGCTCTAGGACCTTCTGACCTGTGGCATATCCTGGCCTCTGACAGCTACCAGTGTTTGTGACCTCTCAACCTCTAGGACCTCCCGTGCTCAAGGACCTTCTGACCTCTGGCATATCCTGGCCTCTGGCAGCTACCAGTGTTTGTGAGCTCTCAACTTCTAGGACCTCCCGTGCTCAAGGACCTTCTGACCTCTGGCATGTCCTGGCCTCTGGCAACTACCAGTGTTTGTGAGCTCTCAACCTCTAGGACCTCCCGTGCTCTAGGACCTTCTGACCTGTGGCATATCCTGGCCTCTGACAGCTACCAGTGTTTGTGAGCTCTCAACCTCAAGGATCTCCCAACCTCAAGGACTCCCTGACCTCTAGAATGTCTTGACCAGTGACAGCTGCCAGTGTTTATGAGCTCTGAAACTCTAGGATCTCCCGGCCTCAAGGATTTGCTGACCTCTTGCATGTCTTGGCCTGTGGTAGCTCCCGTCGTTTAGAAGCCCTCGAACTCTAGGACCTGTCGGCATCTTGAAGTTCCCGGTTTTTGGGAACCCCCAGTCACTGACATGCCCGACCTATAGCAGCTCTTGCTCTCTGTTAACTTCTGGATCTTGAGAGCTATGCTCTACTCTTTTTTGAATTCCAGATAAAATCTCTCTGATTACAATGCATTTAAATTAAAATTGTATACCTCGCAAAGGTTTTCATCTAGGGTTCCGTTACCTTGTCTGAAAAGGTGGTGTAACACCTAGATCGGTCATCATTATAAAGAAAATTCATGCCATTTCCGGTTAAAATCCGTCCAACTGCAAGTCATCTGTAGTAGTGGTGCATGCAAGGGTTTGGGTCTGGGGCCGTCCCCTCTTTGGCTCTAATTGTGGTTATGCACATTCCTCGGTTACTTTTTTACTATAGAAAGTGTAGGTAAATAAATAAGCATGAATCCTTTCAAACACTAGTTGGTACTAGCAATTGTATATATATATATATATATATATATATATATATATATATATATATATATATATATATATAATGTACGTGAGCCTAATGTTCCCCTTGTCTCAAATGGTGCTGAAATTCATTTAGCCAAAATATATCCAACTACAATGTGTGCATATTAATGATACATATAATGAATTTGATCATAGTCTCAACACGCTTTTCTAAAACTGTGCAGAAAACCCACCCTCAGATACTATTGATCTCGTATATATAATATTCGTCAATTTTGGTCCAGACTCCATTTAACCGTTATAGTAATTATTGTGTATAACACAACTTTGGTCTGGGTGATTCGCTCCCTTGGCTTCAGAGCCGGTTACGAGCTATCATAATATTCGTCAATTATGGTCCAGACTCCATTTAACCGTTATAGTAATTATTGTGTATAACACAACTTTGGTCTAGGGGATTCGCTCCCTTGGCTTCAGAGCCGGTTATGAGCTATCATTGGTTATTATTTGTTGTATTGAACATTTTACCGATTAAAAAAATCCATCTAACTGTAAGACGCCCAGCTTAGTTGTTGAAAACATTGTTTTAGTCCTAGGCCTCCACTCCCTCGTGTCAAAAGTAAAAACCTCATTCTACGTTATAATGTAGTATGTCCATTCTAATTTTGATTCAACAGTAAGATCTCTATAGTATTTGCGTAAAAAAATCCGATTGGCCCCATGAACGAATTTCACCTTACTTTTCATATTTAGAACTTCCCTACATAGTTTAGAATATTTAAAATAACACGCTGCATTAGGTAGAATCGAAATATTCCTAAAATAAGTAGATTCAAATGATATTATTAATAAAATGGTAATTGAAGCCCAAATTTACTCTCTGGACATTATAAAATAAAAGGTATACGTCAGCAAAAGTCAACTTCACCCAGATCCCCCTCCGAGCTCGCACCCGTTAGGCAACCCAGGATCCATCAACCGTCAAACGATACTAGACATCATCTGCGGCGGACTATAAGTATCGTCTGTTACTTTACACCATGACAGCGAGAACTGCTCTACTAGACTTGTTGTACCGCCTGTACTGTGTGAGATTAATGTGTGCAAATATTAATATCATATTTTAATCTACATTTTCTATCGTTGAAGAGGCTAAATATTAAAATAAACTTGTAAAAGTTTGGTTTCTTATCGTGCGTAACACGGGCAGTTACCTACTTTATCGACATATTAGTTCAAGCCAAACACAACAGATAGCGCAGCGCTTAAACTGCCTTATCGGTACTTTTGAGTAACCAATTCGGAAATAGTCACCACAAACACGGTTTAGCATCACAGTATTTTTATGAAATAATTATCAAACTCAATTTATGTATTACTTCACGTACATTAATATTCAATTTGATTTTCTTACGAAAGATATATGTCTCAGTGAAGACAACGATTTATTTGAATGGCCAATAAGTGTTTAAAGAGAATGAAATAATAAGAAGATGGCCATTTCTTTTTGCCATTTAGAAGGGTGTAGTTGATAAAATAAGCATATCTGTGTATGTATTTTTTTTTTTTTAGAAAAGTACAAAATGTAAAAAGGAGAAACACAAAAAGTTATCACATAATACGCTCAAGAGAACAATATTACCACAATACAGCCATCTCATCAAGGTAAATTAATCAGATTAAATGGAGAATAGTAATGTTTTTTGAATTATGAGTCATTCCATTCATATCTGGTTTGTTTTATCCATCACAAAAAATGTTAAAGATAAGTATCTAAAATATGATGATCTACATACATACAATTATTTAATCATATTAAGAATCAAGGAACAGGAATAAACAAATCCATAACTTCTTAATACTAATATATTAGCCTAGATATATTATTAAAGGTAAGGAAGCATGCAAAATATAATACAAGATACATTTATGACGTGATTACATTGTGACGATTGTCTCGATCTTCATTTACAAGTTGGATTTTTGTAAGTAGTTCCACCGTGATTTGGAATCGCGCCTAAAACATTGCAGTGCACTCAGTTGTGCCCCTGATGAGAAATGAGAACATCTCTTCATCCAGATTACATTTTTTGTAGTCTACGTAACTCCAATGCTTTTGACAGTCTTCAACGTCGAGTTTTTTTATATGTCTTAAGGGGAGGTACATACAAGTCAGTTAAGCATGAAATAAAATTAATTTAAAATTACTTGATACCCTCCACAGTCACAGGATTGTGAATAAAAGCTAAATAGCAATTGGTGGTCAAGAAAATAAAATATAGTTTGGGTAGTTAAATCGTTTAGTATAATGTTTAAATTACATTATATAAAATTAAATTACAACCAAAAAGTCACAAACTGTTGTCACCTCCTTGTTTTCGTGCAGTATATCCTTTGAGTTAGTTCGTTTCAGCTAAATGTATTATTCTATGGCGAATGGCGGGCGAATGTGCGCCCCGCTCGTGTATTTGACATTGGCGTAATACAAAGTGACACCTAACCTACAAACATAACCTACATTGTTACTATTCGCTAATCGCTATTGTCAGTTGTTTTTTTTTTTTACTTCAGTCGAATAAGTGATGTGTTACACTTTTTTACAAATTATGAAGAGGCAAAATATTAATTTCAGTACAAAAATAAGAGTGACACGCCAGTAAGTTAAGGTGTGTGCCGTGAAAGGTCTAATGATATTGTGTAAAGTAATAATGACTTTAGGCCTAAACACCTCGTTCCAGCAAAGACATCAACGATTGAAAAAATATACGATAATGAACCATTTCAGCCTTTAGATTTCACATACCTGATAAAGATTGTACGTTGAGGAAATCGATAATTTAAACCTGTACGGTACAAGTAGTGGTTGTCATTATCCTGGTATGTGGAATATGAAACATTTAAATGCTGTTTGCCTAAATTCTAAATAGTTAATCTAAATGTTTTGTCCAAATGCAAAGTAGACGAAACATTTAATTTTACTGGATTGTAAAACTGGAAAAATGTTATGAGAAGTTTTCTTCTTATGAAAGCAGTGAATTCCATAAAGCTTCTGTTACAGCTATGATGGCTTTTAGCCAAACTTCTATTTTGGCTCAGTTCTTCATCCAAGTAAATGCTCAAATGGTAAAAATATCTCTAAACTGAAGGAATGTCCTCTAAAAAGATCGTAGCTTTCTCAGGAGAACCACTGTGAAATACTGGAGATCCTAGCTTTTGATGTGATATCGAAACTAAGAAGTGATATAAAACATTATTTGTCTTAACATCGGATGAGACAACAAACGTTTTGACAAAACAAAACGGATGTCCTTAAGCCTTGTACAAGTCAATGATGATTTTGAAAGTTATGACGATTTTATCGGCTTATATGATACAAATTTAACGGAAAAAATTCTCACAAAAATAATACAAAATGTTCTGTTAAGATTTAGATTTGGCTTCAAAAACTGTCAAAAACATTCGAAAACTCGGCCAAAAGAAATAACTTTATGCTTCTTTATATACCAAATGAGAATGACAATGATGCTCTGACAAAGACACTAAACTAAAACCTTTACGCCACAAGAGATGGACAGTCAGATTAAAATCCTTACAAGCAGTATATGACAATACACAATATGAGACAATCTTAAGTGCCTTTGAAGATTTTAGATTGATTGATGGTTACTACAAAACTGAATATTGTTTCTTGTTCTGTGGAAGTTTAAGAGTTAGCTCTTAGTTGCTTTATTATTTCTTAATATTGGATTTTTAATAAATATTTTTTTTAGATTCCAAACCTTGTGAAAATTTTGTGTGGTCTTAACCCTCGTTTCTAACTGTAAACACGAAGTTTCAGAAAATCAAAGTTTAAAATGTTTTCCGAGGAAAGGTCATTTCATTTATTTATTTCCAAACAATTCATGAATACAATTGACTTACAAAATGGTAAAACGAAAATTGGAATAATACCTGCAGAGACTCCACGTCTGTGTGCAGGATTAGAGTTCTTAAGTCAGTCCAGCAGCACTAATAAACTTATTTATTTGAACTTTGTTAGCTTACATTAACATTAAATAAATGAACTTCTAAATGTGATATAATTATAAACTAAAACATTGTAAACATCCTGCATATATATGTAAAAAAGTAAACACGACATTCTACGATATTCTATTAATTAATAAAGCTAAAGAGAGTTAATCCAAAACTAAGGGAAAGTTACATACGTTACTGTCAGAATAATCGGAGCTAGTCAAGCCAATCGTATATTATGTTGCAGAATAGGCGCAAGGAAGCGCGTTACTTGTTTGTTTTGTGCGTGCGTGCGTGCGTGCGTGTGTGAGTGTGTGTATTAAAACAATACTATGATTTGATAAATACTACCAACTTAGAAGCAAATGAATACAGCTTAAAACCAAGAAGTTCTGGAAATATAAAAGATTTAAAACCAAACAATACTTTTTTACTAAATCATTCATTTTTATGTCACTGTGGATTTTTAATAAATTACCTAACAATATAAAAAACTCAAATAACAAATTATTATTTTTAAAAATATTGGAAAGGTGGTTGTTTGAACTAGAGGATATAAATTCAGTTTTATATATTCAGACATAGTAACTGGTTACCTCACGGCCCATATATATATATATATATTCAAATAATTTGAAAATTCTAATCTAACTCAAATAAGCAGGTTGATTACAACTATTATTATATTTTGTTTTGATTAAATAATAATTTAATTTATATCCTCAAGAGAGATCTAAATTGTTAAATTGTTGTTTGCTGATGTGTTTTAATGTGTTAAATATAATCAGGAACCTCCAAACAGGCTTAGCCTTGGAGGCCCTATATTTTCTCATTTATTGTAAAGTATAAGCCTAAGCGCATTTAGTTGTAGGTTATTTTTTAACTATAAGTTTAGTTTATAGGTATTTTGAAGAAGCAATTTTTTATTTCCAGTCTTTTGTAATGGTGCAGTCAGACCTGGCAAGATTTAGGAAATTATAACTCCATTATGTTAATTTACCTTTATGTATTGATGTATGTATGCAGCCTGTAAGAAAATGAGAAAATAAATCATTCTCTATTCTTTAGTTTTCGCAACAGAAGGGCAGAAGAAAATGTACAATGTAGTTTGTCCATTCCAATTTTGATTCAACAGTAAGATCGCTATAGTATTTGCGTAAAAAAAATTGGCCCCATGAACGAATTTGACCTTACCTTTCATATTTAGAACTTCCTTACAGAGTTTAGAATATTTAAATAAACACGCTGCATTAGGTAGAATCGAAATATGCCTAAAATAAGTAGATTCAAATGATATTATTAATAAAATGGCCATTGAAGCCCAAATTTACTCTCTGGACATTATAAAATAAAAGGTATACGTCAGCAAAAGTTAACTTCACCCAGATCCCCCTCCGAGCTCGCACCCGTTAGGCAACCCAGGATCCATCAACCGTCAAACGATACTAGACATCATCTGCGGCGGACTATAAGTATCGTCTGTTACTTTACACCATGACAGCGAGAACTACTCTACTAGACTTGTTGTACAGACTGTACTGTGTGAGATTACTGTGTGAAAATATTAATATCATACTTTAATTTACATTTTTTATTGTTGAAGAGGCTAAATATTAGAATATACTTGTAAAAGTTTGGTTTCTTATCGTGCGTAACACGGGCAGTTACCTACTTTATCGATATATTAGTTCAAGCCAAACACAACAGATAGCGCAGCGCTTGAACTGCCTTATCGGCACTATTGACTAACCAATTCAGAAATAGTCACCACAAACACGGTTTAGCATCACAATATTTTTATGAAATAATTATCAAACACAATTTATGTATTACTTCACGTACATTAATATTCAATTTGATTTTCTTACGAAATATATATGTCTCAGTGAAGACAACGATTTATTTGAATGGCCAATAAGTGTTTAAAGAGAATGAAATAATAAGAAGATGGCCATTTCTGTTTGGCATTTAGAAGGGTGTAGTTGATAAAATAATTTTTTTTTTTTTTTTTTTTTTTTTTTTTTTTTTTTAGCAAAGTACAAAATGTAAAAAGGGGAAACACAAAAGGTTATCGCATAATGCGCTCAAGAGAACAATATTACCATTATACAGCCCTCTCGTCCACGTAAATTAACCAGATTAAATGGAGAATAGTAATGTTTTTTTTGTTCAATTATGAGTCATTCCATTCATATCTAGTTTGTTTCATCCATCAATAAAATGTTGAAGATGAGTATCTAAAATATGATGATCTACATACATACAATTATTTAATCATATTAAGAATCAAGGAACAGGATTAAACAAATCCATAGCTTCTTAATACTAATATATTAGCCTCGATATATTTAAAATTAAAGGTAAGGAGGCATTCAATATATAATACAATATAAATTTATGACGTTATTAAATTGTGACGATTGTCTCGGGCTTCATTTACAAGTTGGATTTTTGTAAGATTTTTGGAACTACTTACAATTGTGCTCCTGATGAGAAATGAGAACATCTCTTCATTCAGATAACATTTTTTGTAGTCTACGTAACTCCAATGTTTTTTTCAGTCTTCAACGTCGAGTTTTTTATATGTCTCAAGACGGACGTTGGCTCCATATTCCGGGAGTTGTCTGTGACAGCGTCAGATTTCAATCATTGCACTAAACGGAAGGTAATATTGAGCTGAATTCAACATTCGTATTTAGCTATTGTGTAATTTCCGTAGTTAATTTCAACAAAGTAATTGGAAGTCAGTTTTCAGTTGCTTTCTGGTTAGAAGTAAATTCTTTATGTTAATGAATTGACAAAAATGAGTAACTTAAATTATTTGTTTCAAATCAGTAATTTCATTTCACATCTGCTTAGTTTAATGAAGATGTGTTGTCAGATCTCAAAACGAACTCTCAGACATCGGAGACACATATGTAATCAATCAATGATTAATTGTAGTATAGATGAAGCGGTGTTCTCATTGTCTCATCAAATGCACAATTGAGTGCACTACGAAGTTTCAGACACGATTCCAAAACGGTGGAGCAACCGAGTTTTCTGCACATAAAGTAGCTATGGTGAAAAGGGTTGATTCAATGTGAATGGTGAGTTTCGCTCTATTATTCAATTTAGGGTCAAAACGTCAAAGGGCAGTTCATCCGTTGAAATTTCCGTCCTTCCTCTTGTGCCATAAATCTTGATAGAAAATTCCTAGAGGTTTCAACCTTGGTATATAGTTTCCTCTTAATCCAAGAAAGCAGGGGCGCGGTATCTGGGTTTTGGTGTGGGAGGGGGGTTAGTCCGAGGGGTCACCTCTGAGTTTACTGGAAAATGGCCGGGGGGGGAGGTACATTTAAGTCAGTTAAGCGTGAAATAAAATTACTTGATTCCTTACTTCTTCACAGGATTGTGAATAAAAGCTAAATAGCTGTTGGTGGTCAAGAAAATATAATATAGTTTGGGTAGTTAAATCGTATATTATAATGTTTATATTACATTATATAGAATTAAAATACAACCAAAAAGTCACAAACTGTTGTTACTTCCTTCTTTTTGTGAAGTATATTCTTTGACTTAGTTCGTTTCAGCAAAATTTATTACTCTATGGCGAATGGCGGGCGAATGTGCGCCCCGCTCGTGTATTTGACATTGGCGTAATACAAAGTGACACCTAACCTACAAACATAACCTACATTGTTACTATTCGCTAATCGCTATTGTCAGTTGTTTTTTTTTACTTCAGTCGAATAAGTGATGTGTTACACTTTTTTACAAATTATGAAGAGGCAAAATATTAATTTCAGTACAAAAATAAGAGTGACACGCCAGTAAGTTAAGGTGTGTGCCGTGAAAGGTCTAATGATATTGTGTAAAGTAATAATGACTTTAGGCCTAAACACCTCGTTCCAGCAAAGACATCAACGATTGAAAAAATATACGATAATGAACCATTTCAGCCTTTAGATTTCACATACCTGATAAAGATTGTACGTTGAGGAAATCGATAATTTAAACCTGTACGGTACAAGTAGTGGTTGTCATTATCCTGGTATGTGGAATATGAAACATTTAAATGCTGTTTGCCTAAATTCTAAATAGTTAATCTAAATGTTTTGTCCAAATGCAAAGTAGACGAAACATTTAATTTTACTGGATTGTAAAACTGGAAAAATGTTATGAGAAGTTTTCTTCTTATGAAAGCAGTGAATTCCATAAAGCTTCTGTTACAGCTATGATGGCTTTTAGCCAAACTTCTATTTTGGCTCAGTTCTTCATCCAAGTAAATGCTCAAATGGTAAAAATATCTCTAAACTGAAGGAATGTCCTCTAAAAAGATCGTAGCTTTCTCAGGAGAACCACTGTGAAATACTGGAGATCCTAGCTTTTGATGTGATATCGAAACTAAGAAGTGATATAAAACATTATTTGTCTTAACATCGGATGAGACAACAAACGTTTTGACAAAACAAAACGGATGTCCTTAAGCCTTGTACAAGTCAATGATGATTTTGAAAGTTATGACGATTTTATCGGCTTATATGATACAAATTTAACGGAAAAAATTCTCACAAAAATAATACAAAATGTTCTGTTAAGATTTAGATTTGGCTTCAAAAACTGTCAAAAACATTCGAAAACTCGGCCAAAAGAAATAACTTTATGCTTCTTTATATACCAAATGAGAATGACAATGATGCTCTGACAAAGACACTAAACTAAAACCTTTACGCCACAAGAGATGGACAGTCAGATTAAAATCCTTACAAGCAGTATATGACAATACACAATATGAGACAATCTTAAGTGCCTTTGAAGATTTTAGATTGATTGATGGTTACTACAAAACTGAATATTGTTTCTTGTTCTGTGGAAGTTTAAGAGTTAGCTCTTAGTTGCTTTATTATTTCTTAATATTGGATTTTTAATAAATATTTTTTTTAGATTCCAAACCTTGTGAAAATTTTGTGTGGTCTTAACCCTCGTTTCTAACTGTAAACACGAAGTTTCAGAAAATCAAAGTTTAAAATGTTTTCCGAGGAAAGGTCATTTCATTTATTTATTTCCAAACAATTCATGAATACAATTGACTTACAAAATGGTAAAACGAAAATTGGAATAATACCTGCAGAGACTCCACGTCTGTGTGCAGGATTAGAGTTCTTAAGTCAGTCCAGCAGCACTAATAAACTTATTTATTTGAACTTTGTTAGCTTACATTAACATTAAATAAATGAACTTCTAAATGTGATATAATTATAAACTAAAACATTGTAAACATCCTGCATATATATGTAAAAAAGTAAACACGACATTCTACGATATTCTATTAATTAATAAAGCTAAAGAGAGTTAATCCAAAACTAAGGGAAAGTTACATACGTTACTGTCAGAATAATCGGAGCTAGTCAAGCCAATCGTATATTATGTTGCAGAATAGGCGCAAGGAAGCGCGTTACTTGTTTGTTTTGTGCGTGCGTGCGTGCGTGCGTGTGTGAGTGTGTGTATTAAAACAATACTATGATTTGATAAATACTACCAACTTAGAAGCAAATGAATACAGCTTAAAACCAAGAAGTTCTGGAAATATAAAAGATTTAAAACCAAACAATACTTTTTTACTAAATCATTCATTTTTATGTCACTGTGGATTTTTAATAAATTACCTAACAATATAAAAAACTCAAATAACAAATTATTATTTTTAAAAATATTGGAAAGGTGGTTGTTTGAACTAGAGGATATAAATTCAGTTTTATATATTCAGACATAGTAACTGGTTACCTCACGGCCCATATATATATATATATATATATATATATTCAAATAATTTGAAAATTCTAATCTAACTCAAATAAGCAGGTTGATTACAACTATTATTATATTTTGTTTTGATTAAATAATAATTTAATTTATATCCTCAAGAGAGATCTAAATTGTTAAATTGTTGTTTGCTGATGTGTTTTAATGTGTTAAATATAATCAGGAACCTCCAAACAGGCTTAGCCTTGGAGGCCCTATATTTTCTCATTTATTGTAAAGTATAAGCCTAAGCGCATTTAGTTGTAGGTTATTTTTTAACTATAAGTTTAGTTTATAGGTATTTTGAAGAAGCAATTTTTTATTTCCAGTCTTTTGTAATGGTGCAGTCAGACCTGGCAAGATTTAGGAAATTATAACTCCATTATGTTAATTTACCTTTATGTATTGATGTATGTATGCAGCCTGTAAGAAAATGAGAAAATAAATCATTCTCTATTCTTTAGTTTTCGCAACAGAAGGGCAGAAGAAAATGTACAATGTAGTTTGTCCATTCCAATTTTGATTCAACAGTAAGATCGCTATAGTATTTGCGTAAAAAAAATTGGCCCCATGAACGAATTTGACCTTACCTTTCATATTTAGAACTTCCTTACAGAGTTTAGAATATTTAAATAAACACGCTGCATTAGGTAGAATCGAAATATGCCTAAAATAAGTAGATTCAAATGATATTATTAATAAAATGGCCATTGAAGCCCAAATTTACTCTCTGGACATTATAAAATAAAAGGTATACGTCAGCAAAAGTTAACTTCACCCAGATCCCCCTCCGAGCTCGCACCCGTTAGGCAACCCAGGATCCATCAACCGTCAAACGATACTAGACATCATCTGCGGCGGACTATAAGTATCGTCTGTTACTTTACACCATGACAGCGAGAACTACTCTACTAGACTTGTTGTACAGACTGTACTGTGTGAGATTACTGTGTGAAAATATTAATATCATACTTTAATTTACATTTTTTATTGTTGAAGAGGCTAAATATTAGAATATACTTGTAAAAGTTTGGTTTCTTATCGTGCGTAACACGGGCAGTTACCTACTTTATCGATATATTAGTTCAAGCCAAACACAACAGATAGCGCAGCGCTTGAACTGCCTTATCGGCACTATTGACTAACCAATTCAGAAATAGTCACCACAAACACGGTTTAGCATCACAATATTTTTATGAAATAATTATCAAACACAATTTATGTATTACTTCACGTACATTAATATTCAATTTGATTTTCTTACGAAATATATATGTCTCAGTGAAGACAACGATTTATTTGAATGGCCAATAAGTGTTTAAAGAGAATGAAATAATAAGAAGATGGCCATTTCTGTTTGGCATTTAGAAGGGTGTAGTTGATAAAATAAATTTTTTTTTTTTTTTTTTTTTTTTTTTTTTTTTTTTTTTTTTTTTTTTAGCAAAGTACAAAATGTAAAAAGGGGAAACACAAAAGGTTATCGCATAATGCGCTCAAGAGAACAATATTACCATTATACAGCCCTCTCGTCCACGTAAATTAACCAGATTAAATGGAGAATAGTAATGTTTTTTTTGTTCAATTATGAGTCATTCCATTCATATCTAGTTTGTTTCATCCATCAATAAAATGTTGAAGATGAGTATCTAAAATATGATGATCTACATACATACAATTATTTAATCATATTAAGAATCAAGGAACAGGATTAAACAAATCCATAGCTTCTTAATACTAATATATTAGCCTCGATATATTTAAAATTAAAGGTAAGGAGGCATTCAATATATAATACAATATAAATTTATGACGTTATTAAATTGTGACGATTGTCTCGGGCTTCATTTACAAGTTGGATTTTTGTAAGATTTTTGGAACTACTTACAATTGTGCTCCTGATGAGAAATGAGAACATCTCTTCATTCAGATAACATTTTTTGTAGTCTACGTAACTCCAATGTTTTTTTCAGTCTTCAACGTCGAGTTTTTTATATGTCTCAAGACGGACGTTGGCTCCATATTCCGAGAGTCGTCTGTGACAGCGTCAGATTTCAATCATTGCACTAAACGGAAGGTAATATTGAGCTGAATTCAACATTCGTATTTAGCTATTGTGTAATTTCCTTAGTTAATTTCAACAAAGTAATTGGAAGTCAGTTTTCAGTTGCTTTCTGGTTAGAATTAAATTCTTTATGATAATGAATTGACAAAAATGAGTAACTTAAATTATTTGTTTCAAATCAGAAATTTCATTTCACATCTGGTTAGTTTAATGAAGATGTGTTGTCAGATCTCAAAACGAACTCTCAGACATCGGAGACACATATGTAATCAATCAATGATTAATTGTAGTATAGATGAAGCGGTGTTCTCATTGTCTCATCAAATGCACAATTGAGCACACTACGATGTTTCAGACACGATTCCAAAACGGTGGAGCAACCGAGTTTTCTGCACATAAAGTAGCTATGGTGAAAAGGGTTGATTCAATGTGAATGGTGAGTTTCGCTCTATTATTCAATTTAGGGTCAAAACGTCAAAGGGCAGTTCATCCGTTGAAATTTCCGTCCTTCCTCTTGTGCCATAAATCTTGATAGAAAATTCCTAGAGGTTTCAACCTTGGTATATAGTTTCCTCTTAATCCAAGAAAGCAGGGGCGCGGTATCTGGGTTTTGGTGTGGGAGGGGGGTTAGTCCGAGGGGTCACCTCTGAGTTTACTGGAAAATGGCCGGGGGGGGGAGGTACATTTAAGTCAGTTAAGCGTGAAATAAAATTACTTGATTCCTTACTTCTTCACAGGATTGTGAATAAAAGCTAAATAGCTGTTGGTGGTCAAGAAAATATAATATAGTTTGGGTAGTTAAATCGTATATTATAATGTTTATATTACATTATATAGAATTAAAATACAACCAAAAAGTCACAAACTGTTGTTACTTCCTTCTTTTTGTGAAGTATATTCTTTGACTTAGTTCGTTTCAGCAAAATTTATTACTCTATGGCGAATGGCGGGCGAATGTGCGCCCCGCTCGTGTATTTGACATTGGCGTAATACAAAGTGACACCTAACCTACAAACATAACCTACATTGTTACTATTCGCTAATCGCTATTGTCAGTTGTTTTTTTTTACTTCAGTCGAATAAGTGATGTGTTACACTTTTTTACAAATTATGAAGAGGCAAAATATTAATTTGGATAGTTAAATTGTATTGTATAATGTTTATATTTCATTACATCAAATGTAATTTTGTTACCGCCTTGCTTTCTTGAAGTATATTCTTTGACGTTATTACTTTCAGATTTATTACTGTATGGCGAATCCGCTACCCGCGTTTGTATTTGGCATTGCCGCGATATAAAGTGACATCTAACCTACAAACATAACCTAGATTGTTACTATTTGCTAATCGTTATTGTCAATTATTCTTTACTTTAGTCGGATAAGTGATGTGTTACACGATTTTACAAATTATGAAGAGGCAAAATACTAAAAATTATTGTATTAACAAAAATAAGAGTGACACGCCAGTAAGTCAAAGTGCGTGCTGTGCAAAGTCTAATGATATTGTGTAAAGTAGTAATGACTTTATGCCTAAAGACCCCGTTCCAGCAAAGACATCAACGATTGAAAGAATATACAGTTATGAACCATTTCAGTCTTTAGACTTCAAATACCCGATAAAGATTGTACGTTGAGGAAATCGATCATTTAAACAAGTCCAGTACAAGTAGTGGTTGGTATTATCCTGGAATATGGAATATAAAACAGTTAAATGTTGTTTACCTAAATGTTTTGTCCAAATGTCAAATAGACGAAACAATTATTTTTACTGGATTGTAAAACTGGAAAAAGTTTCTGAGAAGTTTTCTTCTCATGAAAGCAGTAAATTCCATAAAGCTTCTGTTACAGCTATGATGGCTTGTAGCCAAACTCCTATTTTGGCTCAGTTCTTCATCCGAGTAAATGCTCAAATGGTAAAAATATCCCTAAACTGAAGGAATGTCCTTTAAAAAGATCGTAACTTTCTCAGGAGAACTACTGTGAAATACTGGAGATCCTAGCTTTTGGGGTGATACGAAAACCAAGAAGTGATATACAACATTATTTTCCTTAATATCGGATGAGACAAAAACGTTTTAACAAAAAAAACAGGTGTCCTTAAGCCTTGTACCTGTTAATCATGATTTTGATGGTTATGACGATTTTATCGGCCTATATGAAACAAATTTAACATGAACAACTCTGACCAAAATAACACAAAATGTTCTGTCAAGATTTAAATTTGGCTTCAAGAACTGTCAAAAACATTAAAAAAATTCGGCCAAAAGAAATAACTTTATGCATCATTATATACTAAATGAGAATGACAATGCTGCTCTGACAAAAACTCTAAACTAAAACCTTTACGCCCCACAAGATGGATTAAAATTCTTACAAGGAGAGGCGGATTTGAAGATTTTCCGCCCCTGGGCTACCCATAATTTGCCGCCCCCCCCCCAACCATTTAGGCTTACCTTGGTACCGCGGTGGGTCGACGCGACATCGGCGCAGCGAGGCGGCCACGCTAAGCTTGTAATAAAACTCAAATAAAATAGGTTGCATTGTCAACATTAAAGTTACGCTTCTTATAGTTTATATTTATGTTATGGAATAATTTATTTTTTACTGTTTAACAAAAATTTGCCGCCCCGTGAATTCTGCCGCCCTGGGTTATAGCCCATTCAGCCCATATGTACAGTCATGTGCAAATAAATCTGAACAAAACCAATTTCAGTTAAAAACAAACATTTATTAGGCTAATTACATAAGTTTTCACATTATACATACATTTAATACTTAATGTGGCCTCCTTTTGCTTGTATTAACATTTCAAGTCTTTTTGGAATTGAATCGACCAGTTTCTTGAACATTTCTTGAATTTCAAGGTCACGAAACCAAACCTGAATCAGGGCTGAAATAATCTGTTCTTTAGTTGTGCAATCCTTTTTTCTTACCTTTTCTTACAAATGGACCAGAGATTTTCTATTGGATTGACATCAGGCAAGTGTCCAGCCCATTCCAAGCACAAAATACCCTGTTCATCCATGAATTGTTTAACTGCCTTGGATGCGTGACAGGGTGCAAGATCTTGTTGAAACACAGGATATTTTACGTGATAGTCAGCTTCTAGTTTTTTATGTTCAGGAATCAATCTGCTTTGTAGAATAGGGATGTATTTCTCACTGTTCATCATTCCAGATATTGGTACCAAAGGCCCTAAGCCGAAAAACGAAAAACAACCCCACCAATTTTTTAACTGGGTGTTTTACTGTTTGTTGCAAATGTTTCGGTGACACAGGTTCATTATCTGACCTTCATACATGGGAAAACTTCTTACCTTGGACTTCAAAATGACTCGCGTCAGAAAATAAAACCTTTCTCCAATTCTCAACTTTCCAAAATTTGTACTTTTTGGCAAAAACCAACCGTTTTTTCATCATAGCGGCTGTTAACAGTTGTTTTTCCTTGGCCTTCTGGCTTTTCTGTTAACGGCCAAAAGACGTCTTCTGACTGTTGAGTCATAAATATGAACCCAAGCATCTTCTAAGTCTTTATTAAGATCAAAACTGTTTTTTTTTCAGGGTGAAGTTTACTATTTATTTCAAAATTGCATCATCTTTGGTTGTAGTTTTTCTTTTTCTTCCAAAAAAACCCTTTTCTTTTAGGAGATATTGATCCGGTTACGTTTTTTAACATAATAATATTATTTACAGAGCCCAAACTAACACCACATTGTTCAGCAATCTGTCTTTAAGTCAAAGAAGTGTGTTCATGCAGAGTTACAATCTTGCTTCTTTTCCTAGGAGTTAGATCCATAATAAACTAATATCGAAAATAACCCAAGAACTCACCAAAATAATCGGAAGGTTAAAAAATGACGATACAAAGACAGTAATATCACTTAACCATGTGCAAACATAACCTCAAAAGGTGTTGTAGTGATGTAGAAACAATGAATCACACGTACAAAATAAATAACAACACATCTGCAGGTTGGCCAACGCCGAAAATCCAACTTTACCTCTCTGTTCAGATTCATTTGCACATGACTGTAAATCCAGCCCTGCTTAATGTAAATATTGAGTTTAGTTCCATTTAACATTCCACTTAGTGCAGCGTCTGTTAAATTACGTATCACAAATTTAAATCACGGAGTTTAAGTCTGTTTGAAGAGATCCAAAAGGCCGCAAAAGAGTCAGAGTGAATATAAGTACATAATAGTGATTTTACGTAAGCGAGGTTAACTTCTTGCTACAGTTTGATGAGGTACTGTATACCTCCCCCCTTACCATAGTCATTAATGCTTTTGTATTATTAAAAGAATAAGATTGAAATAATGTGAGATAAAAATAAGTAAAGCCAAATTTATATATTTTTTTACGGGCAAAGAAACTCGAACCAATTTCTAACCATTAAAAATTTAAAATTGAATTAGAAAAAGTAAGCAAAAGTCAACTTCACCCGAATTCCCCTCCGAGTACGCACCCGATAGGCAACCCAGGATCCATCAACCGTCGAAGTGTACTAGATGTGGCAAACAGTCGACTATAAGTATCGTCTGTTACAATACAACATGACAGCGGGAACTGCTCTATTGTAGCTGTTGTGCTGACTGTACTGTGTTTGGTTAGTGTGTAAAAATGTTATTTTCAGTGTTAGAAGTGGATTTCTCTCTATTTTAAATGATTACTAGTAAGAAATATTTGCAAAAATTTGGTTTCTTCCCTTGCAGTATGCGAGTCCAGAACTGCTTTATCGACACTTCAGTTGAAGCAAAACCCAACAGATAGCGCAACAGAGCTGAAACTTCTTTGTCGGTACAAGTAACTTTCAATCGGAAATGTCTTCTTTAGTAACACATCTTCTGAAATAGTTCTCAATTGCTTTTTAATCCGTTAAATTTACATGAATGGAGAAAATCTTCAAGTTTTTCCATATTTATAAGTTAATTTATCTTTGATTAATTGATTGTTTAATTATATTTATTAATTAATTACTCCAACTACCAACATACCAATACGAGAAATGTTTTAGCTTTTAAGCCTCATAAATATGTTGTAGCTTGGAAAAAACTACTATATGCAATTTTAATGTTTTTTGTTTCAAAATTTCGGGGCAGGGCTTAAGCCTTAGACCTCCTCCACCCATGATACTACTCATGTTATACAATAATAACAATAAAAACTTCTACGTGTTATTGTACCTTACGATAGCGAAGGTGTTAGAGAAACGTTTTTGACATGCAAAGTTAATATACTATAGTATTACAAAAATATTTACTATAGTTTTCTATGTACGATGTGCGTTAAAGACACATCAATAAATCTTTCTCTGCTACGGAAAAATAAAACAATTTGAAAAATATATCTCACTGATTGAAAGTTATAAGATATGAAATATAGGTTAAGAATACATTAGCGGCCGACGAGCTGTGGCTATAAAGGAACCTTAGTATTAAATATAGTCTTTAAGTAATAACTCAATTTTGTAAATATAATATAAATTTTTGAGGCCTAAAATTTCGACAATAAGAGGCTGTGGTAGACACTTGGTTTATTTTATCTATAGCAGAGTTTAGTATTCTTTCATTGTGTATAATCTAGCACGAATACCAGGATTCGTTTGATATTGGGTATTTTCCTTGGAACTAATCCCTAAAATCACTCATAAAACATAGTTTCGTTAAAAGATACCGGACAAATCCTTCTAGAACAGTGTTGTTGAGAATTGTTTACACTATGGCTTTGCAACTCTTGGCTCTAAACTTTTACAGCATCGATCCTAGGTTCACGTCGTAAAATACGTATGCAAATTTTGGGTAGCTCCGCCCAATTATGTGAGGTACAGGATTCGATTAGCTGTTTCCATATTAAAGCTTTATTTGCATCATTTGGTATTATTTAATCGAAATTGGCTCTTACATTGGAATCAACCATCTGAATAACTAGATCCAGTTTAGTTTAGATTGCTTAAAATACAAAGCTTCTAGCATAATAGTTGCTGGAAATTGTTTTATCCGAATATTCTACCTCAAAGTATCCAAAATGGTAGGATAATGAAACAATCTTTATTTACAAGAGGAACATTTCCTTCAAATTTAGCATTTCTTCAGGTTATTTATTTATTTTGTACAATAGCTACAGGAATGTTATTCAATAACAGCTATATCGACAATTAAAGTTAATAATACAAATTAACAATATAATATATAAGTAAATGAAAAGGCTTACTTTAATTACAAAATCACTCACTATTATGCTGAGTAGAAATTAACTGTTTCTGTTATAGGACGAAAAAATACAAATACAGTACAATGCATAGTAGTATTATAACGACAAAAATCGGTTACTATTTTAAGTTTACAAAACCATATCTAGCTTATTTACGAATTAATAAAATTATTATGAAATATATCCAATTCACTTTTATACATGTTTAACAACCTAATTCCTTAAAAAAAAGAAAACCTATGAAACTGAACTAAATGGGAACGTGGTGCAAACCCAAGGAGGGTATCAGATTACTTCTTGGAACATGCAGAAAACACTTTTTTATATTTGGATATGTGAATATGTACGTATATATTTCCTATGCATCTCTACACCTTGATGTGCGTGTTTTGCTGATGTATCTGCATGAATTAATTATTCACATGTAACCAGAGTGTGTAAGTACGTATATATTTCCTATGCATCTCTACACCTTGATGTGCGTGTTTTGCTGATGTATCTGCATGAATTAATTATTCACATGTAACCAGAGTGTGTAAGTACGTATATATTTCCTATGCATCTCTACACCTTGATGTGCGTGTTTTGCTGATGTATCTGCATGAATTAATTACTCACATGTAACCACAGTGTGTAAGTACGTATATATTTCCTATGCATCTCTACACCTTGATGTGCGTGTTTTGCTGATGTATCTGCATGAATTAATTATTCACATGTAACCAGAGTGTGTAAGTACGTATATATTTCCTATGCATCTCTACACCTTGATGTGCGTGTTTTGCTGATGTATCTGCATGAATTAATTATGCACATGTAACCAGAGTGTGTAAGTACGTATATATTTCCTATGTATCTCTACACCTTGATGTGCGTGTTTTGCTGATGTATCTGCATGAATTAATTATGCACATGTAACCAGAGTGTGTAAGTACGTATATATTTCCTATGCATCTCTACACCTTGATGTGCGTGTTTTGCTGATGTATCTGCATGAATTAATTATTCACATGTAACCAGAGTGTGTAAGTACGTATATATTTCCTATGCATCTCTACACCTTGATGTGCGTGTTTTGCTGATGTATCTGCATGAATTAATTATGCACATGTAACCAGAGTGTGTAAGTACGTATATATTTCCTATGCATCTCTACACCTTGATGTGCGTGTTTTGCTGAAGTATCTGCATGAATTAATTATGCACATGTAACCAGAGTGTGTAAGTACGTATATATTTCCTATGTATCTCTACACCTTGATGTGCGTGTTTTGCTGAAGTATCTGCATGAATTAATTATGCACATGTAACCAGAGTGTGTAAGTACGTATATATTTCCTATGTATCTCTACACCTTGATGTGCGTGTTTTGCTGAAGTATCTGCATGAATTAATTATGCACATGTAACCAGAGTGTGTAAGTACGTATATATTTCCTATGTATCTCTACACCTTGATGTGCGTGTTTTGCTGAAGTATCTGCATGAATTAATTATGCACATGTAACCAGAGTGTGTAAGTACGTATATATTTTCTATGTATCTCTACACCTTGATGTGCGTGTTTTGCTGAAGTATCTGCATGAATTAATTATGCACATGTAACCAGAGTGTGTAAGTACGTATATATTTCCTATGTATCTCTACACCTTGATGTGCGTGTTTTGCTGAAGTATCTGCATGAATTAATTATTGCACATGTAACCAGAGTGTGTAAGTACGTATATATTTCCTATGTATCTCTACACCTTGATGTGCGTGTTTTGCTGAAGTATCTGCATGAATTAATTATGCACATGTAACCAGAGTGTGTAAGTACGTATATATTTCCTATGTATCTCTACACCTTGATGTGCGTGTTTTGCTGAAGTATCTGCATGAATTAATTATGCACATGTAACCAGAGTGTGTAAGTACGTATATATGTATATCTCTACTCCTCTGATGTGCTGTGTGCTGCTGAAGTATCTGCATGAATTAATTATGCACATGTAACCAGAGTGTGTAAGTACGTATATATTTCCTATGTATCTCTACACCTTGATGTGCGTGTTTTGCTGAAGTATCTGCATGAATTAATTATGCACATGTAACCAGAGTGTGTAAGTACGTATATATTTCCTATGTATCTCTACACCTTGATGTGCGTGTTTTGCTGAAGTATCTGCATGAATTAATTATGCACATGTAACCAGAGTGTGTAAGTACGTATATATTTCCTATGTATCTCTACACCTTGATGTGCGTGTTTTGCTGAAGTATCTGCATGAATTAATTATGCACATGTAACCAGAGTGTGTAAGTACGTATATATTTCCTATGTATCTCTACACCTTGATGTGCGTGTTTTGCTGAAGTATCTGCATGAATTAATTATGCACATGTAACCAGAGTGTGTAAGTACGTATATATTTCCTATGTATCTCTACACCTTGATGTGCGTGTTTTGCTGAAGTATCTGCATGAATTAATTATGCACATGTAACCAGAGTGTGTAAGTACGTATATATTTCCTATGTATCTCTACACCTTGATGTGCGTGTTTTGCTGAAGTATCTGCATGAATTAATTATGCACATGTAACCAGAGTGTGTAAGTACGTATATATTTCCTATGTATCTCTACACCTTGATGTGCGTGTTTTGCTGAAGTATCTGCATGAATTAATTATGCACATGTAACCAGAGTGTGTAAGTACGTATATATTTCCTATGTATCTCTACACCTTGATGTGCGTGTTTTGCTGAAGTATCTGCATGAATTAATTATGCACATGTAACCAGAGTGTGTAAGTACGTATATATTTCCTATGTATCTCTACACCTTGATGTGCGTGTTTTGCTGAAGTATCTGCATGAATTAATTATGCACGTGTAACCAGAGTGTGTAATCCTGTAGAGTGTGAATGATGCATTTGTGTGTACATATTGCATGTTAAGCCGTGATTGCAAATCCTTTTCATTATTAAAAAGGCGATAAGAACATCAAACATTTATTTTGTCATAACTTTGTAAAAACAAACTTTATGAAATGTACCCTAATGATAATACTGGCTTAGAAATGAGTGCCATCACTTTAAAATGTATGTGGGAGAGGATTTTAAAGGAATATTTGACTTATATGATTACATTACAAAAACATTATCTGAAAACGACATTTTCCAATCTTGAAGTGTAGGCCTACATCGGGATTCTTCTTACATCACCTGTTATCAACTGTACCGATAAAAGAGGGTTTTCTGTTTTGACCCATGTCAAGAATCAAGAATGCGAAGAGTCAGCTCTTTCACAAGTCAAACTAAATTCTCTAATGTTATTGTGTTGTGATTAAGACTTAACTCTCAGTACAGACTTTTCATATTAGAGATCATTAGGCTTAACGTGTAAATAAATAGTAGATATTTTGCAAGTAGAAACTCTCAGTGCAGACTATTCTGACATTATAAACACGTTTGAAAAGTTAAAAGCCAGAAAAAGAAAGCTTTGAATTAAATTTGTTCAATAAATTATTTAATATTAGAAATCATTAGCCTTGTGTAAAGTGTAAACAAATAGGTAGTAGAATTTGTGTAACAAATATATATCAGCCTTTTTTGTTATTTACTGTAGCAAATGTACAAAATTAGTCAAGCACATGTAAAAAGCATCTTTTCCGTTATCCGTAT
Source organism: Homalodisca vitripennis (assembly GCF_021130785.1). Taxonomy (NCBI): domain Eukaryota; kingdom Metazoa; phylum Arthropoda; class Insecta; order Hemiptera; family Cicadellidae; genus Homalodisca; species Homalodisca vitripennis. The sequence continues at coordinate 108,033,645 of NC_060214.1, forward strand.
AGCCTACCATTTTTAATTCTATAGACACTACCTAATTTAACCTTGATTGATATCTATAACTAAGTCAGGTCAGGTTGGATTGGATTATTCCATTAGATTAGATCAAACTGCGGTGTATGTAATCTAGAGTGGATTAAAATCTAAAAGCTTATCATGATAAATGAAAAACTCAAAATTATCGAGTGACAGAGTGGGAAATGGAGGAGCGCAAGTTAACAATTTTGCCCAGGGTACCAATAACTTGTAAAAGACATGGGATCATTGAAACTGTACCTTTCCTAATGTCAGGAATTCCATAAATTTATAAATGCTGGTGAAAGGAGTTGATCAATTTAATCATTAATCGTTGGTTTGGGTAATTACAATCAATTACGGTTCTCTTTTGTAATAATTAATCCATGAGGTTTTAGTAACACAGCTATTTTTTTTTTGAATACTTTATATGATTCAATAATTAAAATGAAATTGTCTTTTTAAATATGTATCTATTAAATAATTGTTTATGTGTGTTCAGATTGATATTAATAGTGAATATGCTTCATGAGACAGACTATTAATAATTCCATAATTTAACTAGTATACCGGTTAGTATATGGTGTTTATGCGATTTATGACATATTTGATTTAGATTAATTAAAAATAAACGATTGACGACATACCGTATACGAAATAAAATGTAATTATATTGTTTCAAAAAAGGGGAGAATGAATAAATGTTACAACTCTATTTTGTAACAATTAAAAATTTAAATTAGCGATAGCAAAAAGTCAACTTCACCCGAATTTCCCTCTGAGCTCGCACCCATCAGGCAACCCAGGATCCATCAACCGTCGAAGTGTACTAAATACGGCAAGCAGTCGACTATAAGTATCGTCTGTTACAATACAACATGACAGCGGGAACTGCTCTATTGTAGCTGTTGTGCTGACTGTACTGTGTTATGAAATCACCTACAAATGTTATTTTTATGTTAGAACTTACATTTGCTATCGTATTGGTGTTTAAATAATACAAGATGCTTGTAAAAATTTGGTTTCTTGTCTATCATACAATGAGTTAAGTACCTGTATTATCGACATATTAGTAAAGGCCGAATCCAACAGATAGCGCAGAGCGGAAACTTCCTTATCGGCACATCTCTATTACTACATTTGTCACAACAAACTCGGTCTAGGTTCGAGTGTACTGTTTTTACGAAAACAATATGAAATTGTATTTTTTTAACACTACTAAAGTTGTGTGAAGTATTGGCACCTCAAACGCCAAATCGAATGTCAAGTTTGTTAAAGGTGTATAGTTAACTCTTGGTCTAAGGATGAAGTTTATCTCCTAACTCAAAAGTCAGAACATTGAAAACCTTTGCAGATGAGTATTAATGGTTCTGAGCTCTCAAGTGCAAAACTCGAGTGTTTATAACGATCTTTGACTCATTAATATGTAAGTTTTCAAGGCGAAAATCAGCTTATGAACATGTAGCCAACAAATTCGAAATACTTTCCATTCTCTTACAAAGTGAAACGCAGAAGAAGCACATATCACAGCCTTCAAACAAACTTTATGAAATGTACCCTAATGACAATAGTGGCTTAGAAATGAGTGCCATCACTTTACAATGTATGTGGGAGAGGATTTTAAAAGAATATTTGACTTATATGATTACATTATAAAAACATGATCTGAAAACTAAATTTTCCAATCTTGAAGTGTAGGCCTACATCGGGATTCTTCTTACATCACCTGTTATCAACTGTACCGAAGAAAGAGGGTTTTCTGTTTTGACCCATGTCAAGAATCAAGAATACGAAGAGTCAACTCTTTCACAAGTCAAACTAAATTCCCTAATGTTGTTGTGTTGTGATTAAGACTTAACTCTCAGTACAGACTTTTCATATTAGAGATCATTAGGCTTAACTTGTAAATAAATAGTAGATATTTTGCAAGTAGAAACCCTCAGTGCAGACTATTCTGACGTTATAAACACGTTTGCAAAGTTAAAAGCCAGAAAAAGAAAGCTTTGAATTAAATTTGTTCAATAAATTATTTAATATTAGAAATCATTAGCCTTGTGTAAAGTGTAAAAAAATAGTAGAATATTAGTGTAACAAAAATCTATCAGCCTTTCTTGTTATTTCCTGTAGCAAATGTACAAAATTAGTAGTCAAGTGCATGTAAAAAGCATCTTTTCCGTTATCCGTATAGCCTACCATTTTTAATTCTATAGACACTACCTAATTTAACCTTGATTGATATTTATAACTAAGTCAGGTTAAGTTGGGTGGGGGTATGCCATTAGATTAGATCAGACTTTACATTTAGAAGAAAGAAAACGCCATTTAGAAAACACCACAGAAATTACATTTTGCGGTGTATGTAATCTAGAGTGGAATAAAATATAAAAGCTTATCATGATAAATGAAAAACACAAAATTATCAAGTAACACAGTGGGAAATGGAGGGGCACAAGTTGACAATTTTGCCCAGTACCAATTTTGTGGGTACCAATCACTTGTAAAAGACATGGGATCATTGAAACTGTACCTTTCCTAATGTCAGGAATTCCATAAATTTATAAATGCTGGTGAAAGGAGTTGATCAATTTAATCATTAATCGTTGGTTTGGGTAATTACAATCAATTACGGTTCTTTTTTGTAATAATTAATCCATGAAGTTTTATTAACACAGCTATTTATTTATTTTTTTGATACTTTATATGATTCAATAATTAAAACGAATTGTATTTTTAATTATGTATCTATTAAATAATTGTTTATGTGTGTTCAGATTGATATTAATAGTGAATATGGTTCATGAGGCAGACTATTAATAATTCCGAGGATGGCAGCACTGCTGCGGATGAGTAGAGAACAACTTCACATAGCTCTGACATTATCTCCTTTTTCAATAAGTTTAATGGTATTTGCCGAGTTTGAATCATTTACAATCGTAATCCGTATCAGTGTGTGGTTTAGTTTTCAGTCATTGTGTGGCCGGAGTTTGCCTAATTACTGATATTATCAGAGATAAGGCGTGTGGCTAGTCAGCGTGAGTCAGTTCACTAGTTACGACCGGCCTGCGAGTCACCGCGTGCGTTGCCGTGTAGTGACAGTACGGTGCAGTGTAGGCAGTGTGTGTGTGTGTGTGAGACAGCGTATATATGAGTGAGAAGAAAATTAGTGAGTTTTTCTTACCATCAACACCCAGATCAGCAAAGCGGCATCGATCATCGTCATCACCCGAATTACCAATCTCCCCTTCAGCTTCAGGTACAATGGCAGGTGACAAGGTAGGAGACATCACACAGGAGCAGCTTATGAACAGTCTAAGTCTTTTGTTGGATCAAAAGTTAGCTAATCTTGCCACCAAGGAAGATTTGGCTCGTTTAAATGAAAGAATCGAGGACCTGAAAGCTGAAAACAGTGCTTTGAGGGAAGAAATAGCTGATATAAAGAGGCAGAGCAGTGTTGTGGTGTCTAGGCTTGTGGACTTAGAGTCAAGGTCTAGGCGCAATAACCTCATATTTAAGGGGCTAAAAGTACCGGATAGGGCTACGGGAGTGGACTGTTGTCACGCTGTACAAGCGTTCTGCAAGGAAGTGCTAGGTTGTGGTGACAATCTCTTCGTGAACCGTGCACACACTCTGGGCAGAGGCAAAGCTGTCATCGCTCACTTGCCGGACGACCGGGACATACACTACATCATGTCTCGTGTAAAAACTTTGAAGAACACCGGCTACATCGTCCACAGAGACTACCCAGAAGAGATACGGCAGAAGCGGGCTAAGCTGGTTAAGGTCCGAGCTGAGGTGGAGCGCGTCACAGGGCGGAGGAAGATGCCGTTAGTGTTCGACCACCTGACCATCGAGGGCTGTCGCTTCACGTGGGCCGAAGGGAAGCTGAGGGCTGGTGCGGTGGACGGCGGCACCCGACTCAAAGAGGTGGTGGGCCGAGACTTCTCCCAGTTCCTCGGTGAGCTCCAGGAGGACAGGCAGCAGAAAGAAGTGGCAGCACCCGGAGGCGGCGGCGGCGGAGGAGTACCATGGCCAAGCGGAGGCAGTGACACCAGCGGACGCTGAGGAGGTGCAGCCAATCCCACCCCCCGGCAACAGACAAGGACTTCCATAACGGACTCAGAGCGGCAAGTGGACGGGTTAACGCTTTTAGTATATAATGTTTGTGGTCTCTTAAATAAGGTCAGTGACGATAGTTTTTTAGTTTTAATAAATAAATATGACGTTATTGTTTTATTAGAAACGTTCATTCCCTTACGGGAAGAAGACTATATTGTAAATAGTTTGGTAGATTATAAGTTGAAATTTTGTTTTGCACATAGAATAGCGCAGTTTGGTAGGAATATAGGCGGATCTATAATCATGATAAGGAAAAAATCTAATTTTTTTAATTGCATTAGCATAGTAGAGGAAGAACATTTTTCTGTTATAAATGTCGAAGTAAATGGGACAAAATTATTAATTGTACCAGTGTACCTTAATTTTAATAATTGGAACAGGGACTTTGAAAATTTGATACATTTTTGTCAGGAAAATTTCAACAGAAATTTAATTTTAATAGGAGACCTGAATGGGCGAATAGGGCACGAGCAAAATTTAGAAAATGAAATAAATTTAGAGGATTTCAATGCGAACTTTAGTAGTAATCGAAATTCAAAAGATATGGTTGTAAATTCAAATGGGCGTAAATTATTAGAACTTTTTAATTATCATGGGTTAATAGTTTGAATGGCAGATCTAGAGACGATTCCGAGGGCGATTTCACATTTATCAATACTAGAGGATGTTCGGTAATAGATTTAGCCGCGGTTTCCATTAATGTGCTAGACTCAATCAGCAATTTTCGGGTAGTGGACTTCCCAGGATCAGATCATCTACCCATTGAATGCACAACGGGGGGTGGCGCTTCTGACCCCGTGGCCGTGAGGGGGAGGGGCTGCTACCATTGATGCCAAAACTCAGGTGGTCTGATGGTGCTAAGTCCGACTACACTGATAAGCAGGAGCGGATAGTTACGGAACTACAGTTAACTAACAACAACCAAAACAACGTTGACAAACTCGTGGGTTGCATAGTTGACTCGGCCCGGGGGAAACATCAGGTGTTGCTAAATAATAAGGGGGTTAAGAAAAAACAGATTTGGTTTGACTTCGAATGCTTAGCAGCAAGAAAACGCGTATTTCGGCTATTAAATCTCTTTCTAAAAAATAATTCTATGTTAGTGAAAAGCAAGTATTTGGAAGAACAGAAAAAATATAAGACGTTGTGTGGCAGGAAAAAGAAAGATCACTTGGAGAGTATTATAACTGATTTGAGACATGCGTCTGATTCTAAAACATTATGGCAGGCATTAAATAGGTTTAAGAGGAAAAAGATAATGAAAACTGGAAATATTTCAGCCAGTATGTGGATTGAACATTTTAAAGGGTTGTTGAATCCACCTTTGCTGTCATCTGGGATAAGTTTTGCACTTCCTGAGGTGCAGGACGACTATTTAGACAGAGACTTTTCTCTTGACGAGCTAGAGTTTGTTTTAGCACGAGTTAAAGCTGGAAAGGCCCCTGGATACGACAGAGTGCCGTATGAGTTTTTCAAAAATTCTCCTACCAGTTTTAAAAATAAATTGATTTTTATGTATAATATTATTTTCAATAATAGTGATGTACCCGACAGTTTTAAAAAGTCAATAATATTTCCTCTACACAAAAAAGGAGACTTGGAAGAAGTAGGAAACTATAGAGGGCTGTCATTTATCGATTGTGTAGGGAAGATATTTTTAGGTTTAATAAATAATAGATTAAATAGCTGGATAAGTGAAAAAAGAATTGTTAGCGAGTTTCAAGCTGGATTCAGAAAGGGGTACTCAACCATAGACAATATATTTAGTTTATCCACTATGGCAAACTTGAAAATTTTAAGTAAGGAGAAGTTATTTTGTTTTTTTGTTGACTTTTCGTCGGCTTTCGACACCATAGACAGAAACGCCTTAATTTATAAGTTATCTTGTTTGGGTGTACCTACGAAAATTATTAACCTACTGAAGAGTTATTACAACGGAACAACTGCAGGTGTTTGGTGCAGGGATGGAGTCACTGACAGTTTTGACACTAACATGGGCTTGAGGCAGGGCTGCATACTTAGTCCAACAATGTTTTCGCTGTTCATTAATGATTTGCCAGAGATGCTAGAAGGGGGATGCAGTTTTGGAGGGACTAAAGTAAATTAATATGCTTATGTACGCGGACGACATAGTTATAATTTCCCCCTCTCCAACAGGACTACAGCATATGATAAAAAGGTTAGAAAATTACTGCGAAAATTGGAATCTGTCTGTTAATTTGAATAAATCTAAGATTATGGTGTTTAGGAAAGGGGGTAAGCTGAGCTCTGAATGTAAGTGGTGGTATAAAGGAAACAGAATCGAGGTGGTCAATAGCTATAAGTATCTAGGTATGTCGTTCACATCCGCATTATCGTGGAATCAACAATTCAAAGAAAAATCCAGATGTGCGAGAATGGCAATGAACACAATGTGGGGCAATTTAATAGGTAACTCCAGGGTCCCAATCAGTGCAAAATTTAAATGTTTCGAAGCCGTTATTAGAGCAATACTTTGCTATGGAGCACAAGTCTGGGGATGTCTGGAAAGCATCGGAATAGAAAGTGTTCAAAGAGAATTTATTAAGAGACTTTTCCGGCTGCCGCACAACACACCGAATTATGCGATCCACTTAGAAGTAAATATTGAAACTATTTTCATATACACTCTGAAACTGAATCTTTCTTATTTAATAAAAATTTTGTCCTGGGGTGAAGATCGCCTACCAAACATTCTAGCAAGACAAACTATCGAAGGTAAGAGCGCATGGTGCAGGAGGTGGATAGAGTTAGGTGTCAGAGTGGGAGTTGAGGTAGATTTCAGTGTGCAGGAGTTGGACATACTGCAGACACAGCTGATGAGTGTGGTAGAGGGGCTGAGGGATAGGTTTCATGCAGACTGTGTGGGCAGAGCACGGACCTCTCGTTACCACCAGCAGTACCTGACCCTTGATCTTGACCTTGGGGACAGAAGCGCAATCAGTAATAACCTTGATGTTAGTACTATTTCATGGGTTATTAAAGCTTGAGCAGAACTTGTCAGCTTAAATTACAAGCCTTGGCTAACAGATTCAATTTTTACCTGTTCTTTGTGCAACCTGCAAGAGAATGAAACAGTTTTCCACTTTGTAGCCATATGTCCTATTCTCAGGAATATTCGAAAACAACGTTTAGGAAATTGTATATTAAGTAAAAGGGAGTTTTTGGAATTTTTGAATGGGAGGGATTGGCAGGCGTTAGGGGATTATATGAAGGACGCTTGGAGATACCGGTGGAATTTAATACAGGAATTCAATTTTTAGATTTTTCTTTTTTAATTTCTTAATAAGTAAGGAAAACTGTGCAAACATAACGCGCTAGTTATAATGTACATAGTTACGTAGATTACGAGTTTATATTGCACTTATACATCACAGGAGAGACCATTAAGATAAGGATTCAGTCTTTACTTTATATTCCTTTTTCTACACTGTATCTGTATATTTGTATCAACGTAACATATTGTATTAACCGCCTTTAGGATGTAAATGTGTTTTTACTTTTTCTCTTTTACTGTACAAATTTTGTTTTGTGAAAATTTTGGTAGTTTAGCAGTTTATTTTGTACTGTATTTAATACTCCTATAGTTTAAAGCCAGCCAGCTGACGGTCATTTTGATCAATGCTGTCAAGTGTTTGAAGTTGGGTTCACTGTGGGGACCTAAATGTGTATACACAACTAAAAGGAAAATAAAGCACTTTTTCATTTCATTTCATTATTAATAATTCCATAATTTAACTACTACACCGGTTAGTATATGGTTTTTATGCGATTTATGACATATTTTATTTCGATTAATTAAAAATAAACGATTGACGACATACCGTATACGAAATAAAATGAAATTGTATTGTTTCAAAAAAGGGGAGAATGAATAAATGTTACAACTCTATTTTGTAACAATTAAAAATTTAAATTAATGATAGCAAAAGTCAACTTCACCCGAATTCCCCTCTGAGCTCGCACCCATCAGGCAACCCAGGATCCATCAACCGTCGAAGTGTACTGAATACTGCTAGCAGTCGACTATAAGTATCTTCTGTTACAATACAACATGGCAGCGAGAACTGCTCTATTGTAGCTGTTGTGCTGACTGTACTGTGTTAGGAAATCATCTAAAAATATTATTTTTATGTTAGAACTTACATTTGCTGTCGTAATGGTGTTTAAATAATACAAGGTGCTTGTAAAAATTTGGTTTCTTGTCTAACATACAATGAGTTAAGTACCTGTATTATCGACATATTAGTAAAGGCCGAATCCAACAGATAGCGCAGAGCGGAAACTTCCTTATCGGCACAATCTGTTACTGCATTTGACACAACAAACTCGGTTTAGGTTCGAGTGTACTGTTTTTACGAAAACAAAATGAAATTGTATTTTTTTTAACACTACTAAAGTTGTGTGTAGTATTGGCACCTCAAACGCCAAATCGAATGTTGAGTTTGTTAAAAAGTTTATTTTGTTTTACAGCTTTTATTACTTTCATATTTATTTTTGTACATTTATATTTATTATTTAATAAGTATTTAGCAAAGTAAAAGGTTATTAATGTAATATTTAGGTTTTAATTAATGTTTGTCTGATTAACACACATGTATTTTATTATATACAGTAATAATACACTTTATTTTTGTTAAAAATGTATGTTAGGTCCATGAAAATGATTTATATTAATTTTTTCTGACAAATGTAATAATTAGGAGGTGCCCATCTCTGTTAGGCACTTAAAAGTTTGTAGGGAATGAGACAAAGAGGCATTTAGGAATCTGATCCTATTAACTCGTATTAAGGAGTTTACTCCAAATTTTATTCCTTGCTTCATAAAAATGCCTGTTTCTCTATTTTTCTTATATTTATGCCAAAGACACTTGCAGGTAAGCACTCAGTGTGTTTAGAATTTAATGTATAAATTAATGGCTATTTCCCGTGTACATTATGGTTATCCATAAGACCAATATAAAAATGTTCACCAGCCCATGGAGTGATTTGCATCATCACGATCAGTATCATTTAAATATAAGTTACAATTATAGGCATATTTTATACGTACTATGGAACATAGGCTGTATCAGCAAACACAGGTTTGCTAAATGTATCATACGTACACGTATAATTTTGTACACCTGCATAATTGTACGATACTTTGTGCAGAGCTGCCTTGTCAAGTTATTGCATTTAGTTAGTTCGCAGACATGAAATGTTGATAATATGTTAATTCTTTAATTGATCTATGACTGTTTCATTCAACCTTTCAGATTTTTCCCTACTGTGAGTTTTGAGAGTCTTAAGAGCAAAAACAAAATATTATTTTATTTGCTTTATATACTTGCTATCTATTTCTTGCTTCCTGGTTAGAAGTTTGAAGTAACGATAATATTTATATTATTTATCGTAATAAAATTTATAAATGTATTTATCGTAATAAATTTATAAAAAATTAAGATGTCTACAATTTTTACAAGGAAAGTACATTTATATATACACACACAGCTGATTGGAATCTTGTTGTTTATGGTATTTATTTGTTAAAACTTTAATTTGGTTACGTCTTTTGGTCTTGGTTTGAGTTCTGTTTATATGTTTTAATTCAGTGTGGTTCTGATGAAGGGTTCTGTGAACTCGAAAATTAAACTTGAGCACTGAATTTTTGTTTCTGTTTTTGTTTATACTTTAAAGTACTTAGAAGAGTATATATATATATATATATATATATATATATATATATATATATATATACTCAAAATTGCAGAGATTTAGATTTTTTACATTACTGTTTATTTAAACTAATTGTATTAACATATTTATTAAGCTACACAAAATAAATATATAAGCTATACATATTAAAAACCTTTTACACTATTTAAATAATTTGTGTACATTCATTTTTATATCCGTTACGAATATATACTTATAAATAAAAACTTATATTATTAATTCAAAAGCGGTTTAATGTGAAAGAACTTAAAATTGAACAATAGTGTAAAACAGTAAATATCTGTGTTTAGTAACGCATTTAAACGTCTCCCTGTACAGCCACTAGACTGCGGTATAATATAAGAGTGGGATTTATCGAATAATATGTTTATTGAATTGTCACAAAGAGAGAACTGTATTATGCTTCAGGGGCTAATGCAAGTGAAGTATATTGTGAAATCGAAATGCAATTTATAATGATGTTTTATAGCAATATAATAGCTGCAAAATCACTTAGGAGTGGTCCTTTGTTGTAGTGTCAATAGAAAAATAAATAACTTTAGAAACGGAAATTTTGCTAACCATTAACAATTTTCCCTAAGTGTGGTGCTAAGATGACACCATATTTTATTATTTTATATTTACACAATCTCAGATCGGTTTTTGAAGCCATTGATTTTGATTTATTTAATTTTGTTCTATAAGCTTATAATATTTTTGTTATAATTGGAATTTATTATGCAATTTTCAGTCTCAATACATGTTCCTTTTTAATAATATTCAATCTATGTATCTAATTTATTCTTGATTTTTAAAAAGAAAAAAATTTCTGTAGTTTTATTGTAAGAATAAATATGTTTAATATGTATACACTATTTTAACTTGTTTATTATTATAAGAATTATTTATTGCTCAATTAATGTAATTAACGTTAATGTAGATGTATCAATGTAAAACAATGCATGTAAAGTATGTTTAATATAATAAAAAACTGTTTTAATCAAATTTTCTCTCTCGATTAGGAATACTGGAGAGTTAGATATGGTTATACCTATTCTGCAATGTTAATCAATGATTTTCTGAAAATAAACGAAATGTATGTCCTATTACTTATTGACTCAAATTTCAATACATATATAGTTAGGCCTATATATTCCTAGCTTGTATAACTACTGTAACATTAAGTAATAATTTATCTGCTATTACTAGTATAATAATTAATTATACGAGAAAGCTCAAAGATCGCCTAACCTTTCTCTTCTGTAAATAGTTAAGTCTTTACGCAACTTTGTGAACTTTTGGCATTGAACGTAAGATGTATTGAATGTTGCGTCATTAGCAATGGCTAGGTTGGCCCTACCGCGCTTGTTTCGTTTATGCAAGGTAAGGGATTATTTGTAAATAGGTACTCAGTGGGAGAACACTGGTTTCTTTCACTTTTATATTATTTCGTTCAAATATCCATCCCATGTTTCAGAGCAGTATCTATAGCAACCAAACAATTCGAGCTGCATAATTCGTTTCAACCCCCATTTTCGACCCCAAACTAGTCAGTAAATTCTTTTTACCAATAGGGCACGTTTTGGTGAATACGGGCCTTTTTTTGAAAATTTTTAAATGGGAACTTCAATCATGTGATACCTAATTTTAAAGAGCTGAGAATTTTGTCGCAAAAACTCAGTATAATATGTATTCGTATCTACAGGGTGTAAAAGAATGTCTTTTATTTAACGGTGAATTCTGCCGCCAATCCCCCTTAAGACATAGGCGCACCATTTTCCATGATGTTTATTACATAACCTATCACAAAATATGGAGTGGCGTAACTTTTTACTTCCTTCTCTAACTAAAAAAAAAACTATGAAACATTTATAAATTAAGAATACGAAAATTTTAAAATTTTAAACAGCAACTTATGTTGCAAAGAACGTCATTTTAAGATACACTTAAAAACAAACTTTTTTCTATCTTGCGTAGTTCAATAATAGCGCTTAAAAAATAATTTCACTATGTTTTGCTATTTATAAACATTAATAAGAGTCAAAACTGTACACCAACTTGAATTACATTAATTTTAATAATATATAATAGTGTTCATAAGAAAAACCCAGCAGCAAACCGAAAATCAAATACAATTCTTGTATATTTTGATCTAACAAAAGACATAGTAATCCTTGGTTGACTAAAAAGGTCAAAAAAAAAAAAAAAAAAAAAAAAGGTCCTTAAAGGGGGTTAAAGGTCCTTGGTTGGTACGTAAAGGTCTGGATAACCTTTACGTACGCATATAGATAGATAGACAGATTAGAACAGGTGTTCACATTTTTATAAAACATTAAACTAAGGATTGCTTTTTGTACAGAGATGAGGGAAGCAGATTTGCCAAAATTTTCCAGAACGTCCTGACATGAGGGATCAGGAAAGTCATAGTTTAAGAAATCCAACAAATAAAAAAATACCATCAGCTTGTTACTATCACATAAAAAATAGTTTAAACGATTGTTTTCAAAATAGATTGCCGTGTATTTTTGTGAACAGTTATGTTGTCTCAAATAACTTTTCCTCTGCCTCAAATATTTTTTACCTTACATACGTATATGTAAGTAAATAATTATATTTCAAGTATTAATATAATGCCTGTATTATATAATCTTTAGTTGTAACAATATAACAAATTTTAATCAATCACACCCATGCACCTTTTAACAGTGCCTTCCCAAGCTTGAAAATCCTTTGAATCAAAATCATTTATGGCTGCTTAATTTGCTGCTCAAAATCGTAAAACGATTCTGTTCAAACAAAGAATTTCAAGAACCAACCAGGTTGGATGCTGGAAACCAACGAACTGTGTGTCACTAGGGGTGGTGTGTAACGTACACGGGTTTTACCAAAAGATGATTCATCCCATCGATTCCAAATTCACATGTTGTTTTCATCTGGATGATTCATTCAATTTATTTCTGCGAATACATTGCTATCCTCACACAATGCCTTTTATGTGAAGTTTTCACAACTGATGAATTGACCTATTTGCATTTACCTAATAGTGTTCGAGAATACCTAGAAGAGTAAACAATGTAGACTTCCACAATTAGTTTACCTTAATTTAGGTTACATGGGTAATCTGTTTTTATGTATTACTGTTATGTATCACGTGTATATTGACGATTGTCCATGCATTTTATGTTTTTTGATAATAAATGAATTGAGTTAATAGGTTTAAGATTATATTTTTAAACGCAATTCTAAGAATTATAGCATAATAGTTATATAAAATATAGTATGTATATTTAACAAATAATATAAAAGTTATAATGAACTTCTCTTTTATTATCTCTAGGGAACTATCAATTTTGATGGATTAAAATTATTAAAGTGAATAAGATAAGGTTTATTGTATTTTATTAAGTAAGGCTATACTGGGAGCAATATAATAGTTTAACTTGTTTAAGTTCATAAACAACTAATTCTTTCGTTACTGATAAGAGATCAGATTTATTCACTTATATGATTGATACATTTATTTATTTACTCGTACAGTAGTTCAAGATTATTTTGTAATCGAATATTTATGCAAACATTCAAATAAGTACAAGTCCGGTACTTGATTTTATTAGAACTTAGTTATTAGAAAGTATAAAAAATACTGATAACTAAAATAAATTTAAAACTTATCTGGAAAGCCTGTTGGTGTCCATTGCGTTTTATTCTGTTGACGACTTCATGATAAACTGCTGAATATTTGAAAGTGCTGGATGTGAAATGCGATTGTGTCTGAATGAAAGTGTGTACAATTGTGTGTGAATGTCTCGATGAGGGGACTACATATTATATTTACTATCCTTGCACTTTTTGGACTTAAGACCCCATACTAAGTCCTAATTGTCTCAATTTTTTGCAGTATTATAACTCGACTCCAGTTTAAAAACATGGCAACTAAAGAATTTAAAAGTTAAATATGTAAAAGTTACTACCACAATATTTAAAAAACAATGAAAATAACCTACAAAATGTATTGTCTAAATCAGAGAAACTTCAATTATCACCTCAAACAAGTCAATGTCTAAACAAAATTTTGTTCACTCACAATTTATGAGCAAATGTTGAAGCTCTCATACAAAATGTTTCAGTTTGTTGATATACTAATGTTTCCGGATTTGCTAATTCAACAAGTACCTCACACAAGCTCTCATACATTTGTACATAACAGTATAAATATGTGTCTAAAACATCGAAGCACATTCAATTGTGCACCTGATGAGGCAATGAGAATACCTTTTCACCTAGATTACACTATATTTTGTAGTCCAGGTGCTTCTGATGTGGAAACGACGTCTATAGTTCATTTTGAGCTTCTACGTCGCCGATTTTTTTTGGACCTCTTAAAACGAACAGGACTCCAGATTCCAGGAATCAAGTCTATGACGGCGTCAGATTCCAGACGCTGCACTAATAGAAAGGTGAACTGGAACTGAACTGAGCATTCACACGACATGGAAACGGTTGTGTTAGTTAGGCGGTTAGACCATTTTATTTCCGAATAATTTTAGTTGGTTTAATCCCTTTCAGCCTAGTTTAACCATATAGACACAGGGATATGTTGACTCTTCGTACAGAGAGAGTTCATTTCGCACTTTATTGTCTGAGCTGATACGGGTTAACAGGTGTTGTGTAAACGATATTGAATGTAACAGATGTTGGTCATATACCTAATTTAAATACAAAGAAGAAATAAAAATTCTAAAGGATGATTGTGTCGTTTTTAGTTACGTACCTCAGAATGAATTTAGTTTTATAATTAATTGTGCATTGATTAAACTGGAGAGAACATAAAATGAGGTAGAGTTGAGAGAAACGAAGTGGTTTTATGGTGGGAGGATGGTGAGGGGTGCGCTCGTCGATATCCATGACGTCAGAGCAGTCGTTTTGTTGACCTAGGTCTGGTCGGAATTTCTCACTCGTTCGTGGTTTACTTTCTGCAGATAGTCCTGGATTTGCAGTTTACGGACAATTTTCAGATAGTGGAAAAATATGTCTATATATTTTGTCGAACTTACAAACACTGGCTTAATCTATGACCGAAAAATATGATTCAGGAACGTGGATAACCAAGTAAAAGAACCGCTAAACAATTGCCTGTTATTTACAGACTTAAATTACACTTGCGCATGCATTTGCCTTTGCCTTTGTTGAAATATTCAAATGCCCCAGGAGAAGTCCCGGTAGCTATTTGTTCGCATATTATAAATATACTGATTGCCGAAAAATGTAGGTTTTATAGTTGTCACACATTTTGTAGCAGCCCTTCGTTACCAACTTTGTAGAAAGTATTTACCCTGGTTTGTGAATATATACGTCGTGAAAAATATAGACGAAGGGATTTTCACGTCTTAACGGCTCCAATATTGCTTCTTAACTACTGTAAATTATTGGTATTCAGCAATTGCAGTACATAATTGTAGTTTTTAACGTTCCTTATTTTCATAATTGCTCAAAGAAACGCAAAACCATACCAAATGCTCTAAATCTATTGGATAAAGAAAAAAGATTAGCCCTAACTCATATTAGTTTGTATATTGTGCAGGCTAAGAAAATCAATTCGTATGTACAATTATACAAAGTTATATATTTCAATTTCCATGTTTTTATTTTCATCCAAGGCGCGTGGCACAAATTTAAGTTAATATATTTAGGAGCCTCAAAGAGTGGATTAGAAAGTGCAGTTCTCCGGAACTGACTGAATGGTATAACTGGAATTTCCCGTGATTCTTGGAACCCTCCAGTGTTCCAGGTCACTCCTACTTACACGGTAAATCTGAGAATATGAAGTGATTACCATTGTCACTGTTCCAGATACTGTAATGTTAACAAACACAAAAGAACATATTACAACACAAAGGAGAGACATTTAAAAACGTTTAAATGAAATTTAAACTCTTCAGATTTTCAAATGGCTGAAATGCTTCCTGTGATAAAAGCACAAGTACAACTGGCTAGAGAAACTATTTTATCTGAAAATCAAGGAATGAGATAATGCAAATTGAGAGAACATACCTGATGTACTTCTCAGTGAAGCAGCGCCCTTGGGATGAATCAGTTTTCTCAGTGGCTACACCGATTCTTTTGTTCTCTTAGGATGAGAAGCTTAGAAAATTGCATCTAGTCCTATTCCTTTGCGCTGCTTCCGGAGTGACAGGATATTTTGGATGGGTAAGGTTGGGAGCAGGGGCCGCCTCCTGTCGAGATTCACGAGGAAAAGTTTAGGGCAATATTCTCAAGTCATGTCCTCTCGGAAGAAGGAAAAGCCAGCTCTTAACCAACCTTTTCAATCAAAGCAGGCAGGGGGTGCCACACCCTTGTGTCTAGGCTGGCAAGAACCTCTGGTGGGAGCAAACCCCACCAACTCTAATAGCCATCTCCCGCTAGACTGAATCTATCGAATTACCCCTGCGCCCCCCCCCCCCCCCCCACCCCCCCCCCCCCCCACCCCCCCCCCCCCCCACCCCCCCCCCCCCCCACCCCCCCCCCCCCCCACCCCCCCCCCCCCCCACCCCCCAAAAAATTAAAGAATAAAGTCCAGGATTTCATTAACGAAAAACAGTGTTATTTTTGGAAGATTTGAAGGTAAGCTATTTATAGCCCCCCTTATATTTAGAATTAAAATAGAAGTTATTTTATCTATCATCTCGGTCAACGCTTTATTCTGATCGTTTGCATAGTACGTTTCTTCATCAAATATCTAGAAATTTTTGCTACGTCTTTTAAGCCCTTAAACCAGACATCCCACATTGTTTTTCGTCAACACATCGTCTAAGATATTCGTGTTATCGAATGTAAGTTGATTATTTTCTTTAAGATCTATGGGACTGACATCCATTTAAGGATAGAAAAAAATTTAACAAGGCAGATTATTTATTTTGAGGGTTTAAAGGCTCGAAAATAGTGTCTGGATGTAATTTTTGTAAGAGGGGTCCGCGATTCGATACCCTTGAAAATTGTATATCCTTCTAGTCTTTTCTTGAAGAGTCTTTGAAGGTAAGAACGATTCGTTCCCCCTAGAAAGACGTGGTTTAGGAGTAATTTTAAAAAATGTTTGTCATTAATTCCACTACACATAACTTTACAACTTCTAAAATCTGTTATTTAATAGAGTCTTCCCTCCCTAGAAACATTTTTGTAAATCGTTAGAATCTACATCAATTTGGTGCTTGTTTAACAACTTTTTTAATAAATCTCTAATATTTTATCTTCGTCCTTCTGTATCTAGTGTATAAAAAGAATCTGATTCCTGTATTGTTTAAAATATTTACAGAAGCTATTTACTATTTTTAAACTGTATTCTCTTACGAGTTCTGGCTATATATTTTTCATCTAGAAAGATTGATATAAACTTGCTTCTTAAAATTCTTAAAATCCTGTCTCGGACCTATTTTTTGTATTAATTTCCTAAAATTTTTATTATTTCTTTCTTTCTTCGATTTTATCTTTTTCGCTGTTGTAATAATGTTAGTTGCTCTATCCAATTTATTAAGAAAAAAAAATTTTGGAACGTGGAACGCGGGAACGTGGAATCGTGAAACACGTCAGGTAACGTGAAACGTGGAACGTAGTAGAACGTGGAACGTTAGTAGAAACGTGGAACGTAGAAACGTGGAACGTGACACACACGTTGGAACGTGAACGTGGGAACGATAGTTAGATATCGTGAACGTGAACGTGGAACGTGTGAACGTGCGAACGTAACAAGAACGATAACATGAACGTAAATTTTGTGTTTCTACGTTCCATGTTACGATTCTTGTTAACGTTCCACGTTACCACGTTCACGTTTCACGTTTTCTACGTTCCCACGTTCACGTTTCCACGTTCTAACGTTTCGACTTTCCACGTTCTATCGTTCACGTATCCACCACGTTCCCGCGTCTATTCCACGTTCACGTTTCACGTTCTTACGTTCCAGCGTTCTACGCTATCCACGTTCTACGTTTCCACGTTTTCGAACGTTCTAACAGAACGTTCGCACGTTTCCACGTTCCGTTTCCTCGTTCCACGTTCCAAATTTTTTCTTAATAAATGGATAGAGCACTAACATTATTTACAAAGCGAAAAAGAATAAAATCGAAGAAGAAAGAAATAATAAAATTTTAGAATTAATACAAAATGTCGAGACAGATTTTAAGAATTTAAGAGCAAGTTTATACAATCTTCTAGATGAAAAATATAAGCCAGAACTCGTAGAAATACAGTTTAAAAATAGTAAAAGCTCTGTAAATATTTTAAACAATACAGAATCAGATTCTTTTACACTAGATACAGAAGACGAAGATAAAATATTAGAGATTATTAAAAAAGTTGTTAACAGCACAATTGATGTAGATTCTAACGATTTACAAAATGTTTCTGGAGGAAGACTCTATAAATACAGATTTAGAAGTTGTAAGTATGGTAGTGGATTAAGACAACATTTAAAATTCTAAACACGTCTTTCTAGGGGGAACGAATCGTTCTTCACCTTCAAACTTTCAAGAAAAGACTAGAAGATATACATTTTCAAGGGTATCGAATCGCGACTCTTACAAAAATTACATCCAGACACTATTTTCGACCTTTAAACTCAAAATAATAATTGCTTGTTAAATTTTTTTCTATCTAAATGGAGTCAGTCATAGATCTAAGAAATAATCAACTTACATTCGATAACACGAATATCTTAACGATTGTTGACGAAAACAATGTGATCTGGTTTAAGGCTAAAGACGTAGCAAAAATTCTAGAATATGAAAAATACTATGCAAACGATCAGAAATAAACGTTGACGAAGATGATAAAAACTTCTATTTTAATCTAAATATAAGGGGGGCTATAAATAGCTTACCTTCAAACTTCCAAAATAACACTGTTTTCGTTAATGAATCTGGACTTTATTCTTTAATTTTGAGATCGCATAAAACCAGAAGCGAAATTGTTTAAAAATTGGGTTACGAAAAAAGTATTACCTTCCATTAGAAAAATATGGTGAGTACAAACTCAAAAACGAAAATAAGCAGTTAAAAGATGAAATAAAACAGTTACAAATTAAAGATGAAATGAAATCATTGAAAATAGAGAATCAAGAATTGCGAATGGAGTTAATGAAACCAGATCTTGTTTGTAAAGATTTTGATAAGAAAAAACCACCATGTTTTTGTGTTAATTAATGAAGAATCACATGTGGGAATGGCCTTATTACGTTATCAGAGCTCAGAAACGAGAAATACCAAACCGATTAAAACATCTAAAAATAAATTATCCTGAATTAGAGATTTTGTTCATTGATGACGAACCAAATTCTATCAATCTGTATAACCAAATGAAAGAATCTTTGAATATTTTATACAACGGAAATCATTTTTACTACAAATATGACAGAATCTCGACTGATTTATAGAATATCTAAATTACACGATGAAAATGTTTCTAAATTTTACTAAACATTCGAATTATGATAGTTTGTTTGTAAATGTCTTTTAAGACTATAGAAATGTTGAATTTCTCTTCCGCATACGCAATGAACTGGTCTAGCAAAGATTTGTTTAATACATTTTTTTACAATATGCTTGTTTTTTATCTTTACTATAATGCCAATTGTTAAATTCAGAAATATTCTTAACTATTTTACAGCGTGTGCATTCTTTCTCTTCTAAAGTTAATTTTTCCATTTTATCATATAATTCTTTTTCTATATTTCTTATTACAATCTTTACAATAATAGTATAATCCATCTTTGGTATTCTTATTTTTAGAAAATTCTTCAAAAAGTCTAAATTCTTGACATATTGTACATTTCTTTTGAGACTCCATTTATATAGAAAAAATTATAGCTTTGACTTTCTCAATTCATATTCGTAAACACTTCCGGTTATTTCTCAATTTTCAAAGTTTCCAAGTTTATTTAACTCATCTAATATATCAGATTTTGGCTTCATTTTTATAGCCATAAGGTACTGTATCGATCTTATTTTCTAGAACGATTCTCTTATCATCTTTAGCGTTCAGTGCCAGCTTGTTTATGGTAACAGTGTACAACTCATGTTTATAACTTTTGATGACAGTCATCTCCCTAAATTCTTCTTTATCTTCGAACAAACATCTCTTCAAGTTTTCGATATTTATTGTTTTTATTTACAACGCTTCTCTTAATTCCTTTACACCTAACTGGATTTTTGTCTAGATATTTGTACGAGTACATCTTTGATCTTAAACCACAAAATTCTTCTAAAACTTCGCTATTTAGTTCGTCTTTGAATTTTCCTATGACTTTCTTATTTTTAGTAGCGAAACAGTCGTGATCTTTTGGATAATCGCTCGTATCGAAAATCATCTATATTTTCTTTAATAATTTTAAAGGGATCTCGTTTCAATTCTAAGAAATAACTGTCTGTATCCATGTAACACAGATTCAAATCTGGATCAAACTTCTTTAATTTGTTGTAATAAAACTCGTACATTAGCAATTTTGAGAGGTCGAGAACTGAAAATCCTATGTAAATCGGTTTGTTAAATTTAACCTTTTGTTTGTACATGTGACTCGCTATACAGTTGTCGTCAAAGATATTGAAACATTTGAAATTCGTTTTCTTAGCTTGTTTCATTGAAAATTCTTCGTTTCCTAGTCTAATATCACATCTGTTTCTCACATTTTCCATAGATTTTCCAAAAACAGAGTTGTTCATCAGCTTGTAAAAATCTTTCTCAAAGTCGCTTGTAGCTTTGGTTCTCATACTAGTATTAAAATCGATATATTCTTTCATAAAAGGCTTCTGATCGAATGCAATAACTCTATTCACATGTTTTAACACCATTCCTTGTTCCAGATAGAATTTCAAATTTCTCGAATGAACAACATATTCAGTTTTATCCAGTTAGAGTTGTGCAAAGTTTGTTGTTATAATGTTCTGGAGCAAGAGGCAAATCTTTATGATTTTCATGTAAATTCTTCGGATATTCTAGATCGACTTCGAGAATATAGCCATAATCTTCGTCGCCAGTGAGTTCCAAATTGTTTTCTTTCCATTCTGCAGTTGTGTAAGTTTTTGGATCCATCCACTTGATTTCGTTATATGGTAAATTTTGCATTAGGCCATACCCATAAAGGTTATTTGCATTCGACGTACAACAAATAGGTTTTCAGGCTTTGTCTTATCAAAATCTTTTAAATATTTGTTATTTGCTTTCACATATCGTTTAATACATTGAGAAATGCCTCCGCGAATACCTTTTTCGATCATCAAATACATATTATAATCACTAATTAATTGTAATTTCTATATTCGTTAATTTTAACATAGCATCCCATGCAAGACTGGGAGCTGTTAGATAGTGTGCTGGAATCAAGTTTATAGCAATTCAAACAAATATTCCTAAAATTTTCAAAGATATCAGCGAGCAATAGAACATCTTGAATGTTATAGAGATCAGAGTAATTTTCCTAGATTTTTTACTTTTAATTTGTTCCAAACATTTAAGTAGTGTTGAAAATCTTTCTCAGATATGCTCTCATCTGTCCAAAAGTGAATAGAAATCTTGAATTCTCAATTCTTCTGTGTAATCAAGTTTTTCAATACTGTCGATAAATTCGTAAGGAAATATGCCTTTTCCAGGATAGAATTTTAAAGATTTCTTCTTCGTCATTTGGTTGTCTATCTAGAATTGCGTTCAGACCATCTTGTATAAAATGATTTGTATGTTTGAAATCATCTTTTTTGAGGTTTTTTAGCTAACTTTTCTATAGACGATGCCATAAATCTGAACGTATCTACGAAAGAAAACTTGATGAACTTTCTTGGTTTATCATCTTCAAACTCATATCCATATCCAGAATTTACAGAATAATTTATATATTTCTCATCTGTGTTTGCGATCAAATCAACATTACCATACTGTTTTGCCAACTCTTTTATGTACAAATGAGTATCGTAACATGACATATTGTGGCAGAAAACGGGAATATTTTGAGGAAATTTTGAGATTCAAGTTACAAGATAAATGAGCAGCACCTCGAAATTTACCTGTTAAATGACAATGATCTCGTACTTTTTTTCTTGTTTGATTATCAAAACCCTCAAATTCACAAATATGACAAAGACTGGAATTTTGATACGAAATTTCTTCTTCTTCAGTTAATTTCATAGGTTTTTTGTTCTTAGAATTATATTTTGTAGCTATGTATTTTCGATAATTTATTGAGTTCTTCAAACAATTTTGCAGGAACATTTGGCAAATCTTCTTCATTTTTTGCTCTATAACATATCGGCTTGTACATACGATTGGTCACATTCGACACTAAATATAGAGTAAAACCATATGGAATGTGCTTCTGAATCTTGGTTGTAATCGATCTTTGTGGATTGTTCTTGCATGTCGGAATTTTTTCTAATATGCTCTCAAAATCCATATAAATAACGTAAGGATGAGAAAATTTCTTTTGATAATTAGTAAATGTTGTTGTTTGACCTGGAAACGGCATAAATTGGCTTACAAACTTCGTGTTGTTTGCAAATTTCTAAATGATCTGTTAAATCTCCAGATTTGTAGAAAATGGCTTAAAACATCTTCTACAAAGAAATTTTTTATTTTTACACTTAGATAACTGAGAAAATACAAGTTTGTTTTAAATCTGTTATCAAAACATAATGAGATTTGTCATCTTGTTTAACATACAATAAATCGATTTCTAACTCGGCATCATAAATTTCTGAAATTTGCAACGGAACAATATTGAGTTTTTCATCAAAACTATAGACATTTACAGACATTTTCGGATAATTATACTTTGCTTTACTGCTTCGTTTTTCAAATAATTGTATATCTTTTAAAGACATAGGATAGTCGAACCCAGAAAATATCTCGTCATTTACAAATTTTTCATATTGTTTTGCTCTGTCTACATGAGTTTCTGGTTTTTCAATAGCACATCGGATAGAATAAATAAAGCAATAATCATCTTTATTTTTGATATTTATACAAGCTTTCTTATCTTTGATTTTCTTTGGTAAATCGATATATGATCCTGCGTTCATAAATTCGTGTTTATTAAGGCTCAAAATCAGTTGTTTACAGCGTTTTAATGTCCATCCAGAACCTCGATTTGGATGATTTGTCTGTTCTCGATGTGTTAATTTATTAAATTGCTTAGTAATAAAGTCGTTTATGTCAAAGATTTCGTCTGCTTTTATTAGTAAAGTACATTGGACAAGTTTGTGTTTCACCAGTTCACTAAAGTTCGTTCGTATTCGCATTCTAAAGAGAGATAACCCTTCATATTTTTAACATTTTCTTGAAATTTCTCGATTAAACTCTTAATTTCTGGACCGCATAATTGATAGATATTTGTAAATTGACATGGAATTATCGTTTAAATTTGTTAAAATGTATTGCTTGAAAAGACCGTGTATTGAGGATAAAACTTCTACATCCAATGATATTTTCAGGTTTTCTCATTAAGAGTTTTTGTCAATTTCTTCGATCATTTCAGACTTAGTTTTATCGTTTGTTTCAATGGACAATTTCTCAGCGATTGATTGAATTTTTTCATCTTTAAATAGATTGAGATCTTTTTTACTTTCCTTAAAATTTTTCTTTAGTTTCACGCAATTTTTCTATATTATACATGTTTTGGTGATCGGCAATTTGATTTTCTTTAGCCCAAGTCTTCAAATAATTTAATTCTTTTTCATAAATATCTTTATTTTTCAGATGATTTTTCGAATTGTAATGTCGAGTATAGTAATGTTCAATAACATCTTTTTTGCAGTATGGACATGATACCTTTTTTCCTCTCCATATTTAAATAGGGAAAATTTGAATGTGCCAAGTTTTACTATTTAGTGAAATATCTTTTTATTAAGCTGAAAAATAGCAATAATTCAGTAGATTTCTAAGGATTTTTATCAAAATTTGATAAAAATCAGCACAATTTATGATTTAACAGCGTTAGATTCTTCTATTTATATAGGGAAAATTTGTATAACTCAGACTTTGAAAAGTGGAGAATTTTACTAGAATTTGACACAAATCAGCACAAATTGTAGTAAAACAGCTGTAGATTCTTCTATTTATTATAGAAAAATCTGTAAACTAAGACTTAAAATTTTTGAAAAAATAGTATAATTATAGGACAAAATAGTACTATATTGGTTAGTAGGGGCAATTTAAATTCTTTATACTATTTTTTCAATAATTTTTTCTTTAACTTTTCCAAGATTTTTCATTAAGATTTTAATATATTTACAACAGAATTTTCGTAGATTCGAAGCAGATATGAGATTGATTCGAAGCATATTTCACTAAGTTTCAGCTTAAGAAAGTAGAATCAAACAGCTATAGATTCGTTTATTTTTAGTTCATGATTTATAGATTTGTTTTATGGTTCAATGGACAGTATTTTACATTGATTTTCTGTCTGTCCCAAAAGTGGTCTAGAACCCTCATATTCATATCTACTTATATATATATATATATATATATATATATATATA